>NC_051179.1:176845779-177445779 GCF_013339695.2 Rhipicephalus sanguineus
AGGAGGACGCGCGCGCGGCGGCGAATACAATGAATAGCAGTACTTTCTCAGCGTTCTTGTCGTTCTCCGAATCGTCGGCAGGTGTCGCTAGTGCTGAGACGGTTAGTAAGAGACGGTTAGAGTATTGGTAAGTAAGAGACGGTTAGAGTATCGGTGGCAGAAAAGTAGAGATAAAGAACAAAAATAAATAATGGGGGGGAAAAATAGGGTCATTCTGCCTTAAGAGGCAGAGAGATAGACCGTGAATTTATATATTTTTTTGGTATAATAACATAGATTTAATCAATGTAAATAAGGTATTAGGCCAACATAAAACAAGGAAGCCTTTTTTTTTTTTTTTCTTCGAACCTGGTGGCAGACATGTCACCGCCCCGTTACAAAGGGGACGCTCATAGCATCCATCCATCCATCCAGATGCTGAGCAGTGTTGGCGGTAACGCGTTACAAGTAACGGCGTTACCGGTAACGCGTTACTTTTTTGGGTAACTTAGTGACGTACTCGTTAAAATTTAGAAACTGTAACGGGTAACGTACTTACGTTAACATTTTTCGGTAACGTGTGGTGTCACGTTACTCGTTACTTTTTCATCCTGGGGGTGCCGTTTTCTCAGAGCTCACCCTGACAAATTCTTTTGTCCCAGCGTCGGACTGCTGTCGGCCTGCCAGGCATTCACCACGAAAGCGCGGGCGGAATCGCTTTTTTTGGGGGGGGAATTGTGGGGACCATCTTCTTAAGACGCGCCGACTCCTTTTGTGGAGGTTTGGGTCATCGCCACACAAAGCTTCATGAAAGCCGCATAATTCGCCATGAGAAACTGTACGGGCATGCTTCTCGTGAAAGTGGATGTAACAGATGGATCGCTGGCACCTGCGCCTTCTCGTGCCCGAAAGACAGGCCTAAAGTCCCTAGATAAATCTAGGGACTTTAGACAGGCCGTCCGAAGAGAAAGCGCAAGGGTTGGTTTACTCCATACCACGTGCTGATCGTGAAATGTTTTACGTGGGGGAAACGAAGAACTCCATCGAGAGGCTGCGACAACATAAAAACGATGCCCGCGTCGTCGACTTAAGCGGCTTTCTGTGGAATTCTGGGCCATCTAGGCGACAGCCGGTAACGGCAACCGGTCTACAGGTGCGCTGCCGATCGAGTCTGCTTTATTGTAGAGAATAGGCGTGACCCCCGGCTGGAAGAAACCCATGAAAAAGAATGCGAGCGGGACGCGAAACCTAGAATTTTTTCTTGTAACGCAAAAAACAATCTTTTTTTTTTACTCACTACCTTAATACCGCTGTCACACGAACAGCCTTAACCGCGGTTAAGCTAACTACGGTTACGTCTAACCACGGTTACAGGTAGCTACTCGGCAGACATTACCGCAGTTAGTGTACTAATCGTGGTTATTGCAAACGGGTGATTCCACGAGAGATCGACACGGATCCGAAAATAGATATTTTGGATTTGATTGAGTATTTTATATTTTATGCATGTTCCATGCCAGTAGCCCGAAAAGGATCTCAATTTCCTTATTAACTGCATAATTTACGAGGGAAAAAATATCAAACATTACATTACAATTTCATTACTTGTCGTTCTCGAAAGTTCACGACGTTGTAAAACTCAAATATTATCGTTACAAAGAAGATATTTTGTGAACGAAATGTATGCGCAACAAACAGTAAAGTAACATTGTTTGAAACTTGTAGAGCTAAGGAAACTGTTTTTGAAAAATGTCTAAATATGCGAAATTTTATAGTAGCTAACAAGTTGATAAGGCTTATGAACTTTGTTTTAAAAATAAATTTTGCATTTTCTATCTAAAACTGCAGCGAAGTTTTTGGTTATTGAACTCCTGAGCGAGTGAGGCTGATCTTGAACACCCTCACATAAACGCTCGCAATCTTTGCGGTAATTATACAGGTTAAAGTGAACAAAAAATGTTTATGCACAGATATTTTTTTACGTGACTAGCCCATTCAAGCACTTCTTTTCTACTACAAAATTCGCGCATCTATTTTGCTAGCAGAAGCACACCATCAGAATTATTGTAAATTTCTTGAGATTTCATTCGTGCTTTCTTTGCGAATAGCGTTGATGATTGAATCTCATATTCTGTATAATGTCACATTGAGAATAATGGATTCACCATGTGTCAGATTCAGAAGCCATCACACGTAACTCTAAAGGCAACTTTAAGCCACTATACCATCGCTAACGTCCGGTACTTTTGAGCAAGTAATACTCGTTAAATCAGCATTTTGGGTATATTCGTTGTTTGGGTTAGAAGTTTTATGTGAAACATAAATTTCAGATTTAAATTATTGTTACTGTGGGTTCCTGCAGCAAATACACATCGATTAAAATTTATGATTGCGGAGTAACGGCGGTGGTAAGGTCCGTTACTTTTTTTCTGTAACGGTAACGCGTTACATTTTTTTGTAGGTAACGTAGGGCGGTAACGCGTTCCTTTTTTTATAGTGTAACGAGTAACGTATTTAGTTACTTTTTTTCAGTAACGCCTACAACACTGATGCTGAGAGACTAGAATAATCAGATATGCTGATTATTCTGCTGAGTCTCTCAGCTAACTCCGCACGCAGGCACGTGGACTTGCCGTGGACTTGCGTGCGGAGGACGTGTTTTTCGAGAGCTCCGGAATGACAGCGACAGATAACTGTATTTGCATGATTCGAGCTTGCCTCTGTCTGTACCTTTATGAGTATATAAGGCGCTAGCGTAAAGCTTGATTGGGCCTATTACGTTGCACGGTTTTTTTTTTTGTAGTACTTTGTACTGTGGGCTTTTTTTTCCCCGCCACCACGTGGCTGAGGTCTGCGCGTAGACCGACCACGTGCATGCACAGGTGTTTTGAGGTGTAGCGTATTTATTTATTATTTTGGTTCTTTTTGGCTTAGGGCATTGTATTTTAGTACGCCGTGATTATTTGTTGCGACAGTTTCCAACACGTGGGCATCGGTGAACTGATCTAGCCATGGTCAAAAAGACCGCAAAGTGTTCAGGGTGCGGGGTAGGTTGGAAGGTGGAAGTTTGTGCGGATGAGAAAGCAGAAGGTGACGCCAAGTGTAGACAATGGGAGTTCGAGGAGAACGTGGAAAACATGATGGCGGTCCAGAGTGGGCTCATGGCTAAAATCGCAGAGATGGAGAATGCATTGGCGACAGAGGGAGAGATGTGCTCGAATCCACTGCCTTGTTACAAGCCGTGGCGACCGCTGCAGGCTACCATATGATAAGCCAAGTGAAGTGGGCTAGTCGGAGACTAAAGTGGGAATCTATTTTAGCTGTCCTGGCTAGGCACAACTAAAATACCGGACACTTCTGCACACTCATCTACTCACAGCAGCTTGAATATGGAGCAGTGGCGATGCTATTCGTTTTAAATGAAACTGAATTTCCTGAAAAAGGAGAGCGTTTGATCGTGTTATAAAACATTTACTGGTTCCCGTCCATATCTGCGTCGCGGATTACTTAAATTTCAAGCCAGGCAGGACAAGCCCCTGCTGAGCGATAGCCTCTTCTGCAATGCTCGAGCGTAAGACGCGAAAGCGTGGACAGCACTTGTGTTTGCGTCTTTTTTGTGTACGTATTCGTTGCTCTTTCGTGCGCTGCCTATTCGTAAATCATGGACGAGTGGGGGGTAGGTACGCCTATGCAGTGACAGCTAGGCACGGTACGGCTAGTGAGCAGAGGTGTTCTTTCCGTCTTCACGGCCTTCATACTCCGCACTGGTGGGACCGGCATGCCTTGCATGACATCCGGTTGGTATCAATTTTTACTTCATGCGTAGACAGTACACTCTATTGGGTTTCCGTACTGCGCCTTTTTGCGTATTAAAAATTATTTTCGAATGTGCTGAGCATTCCTGCTATCGGGCGCGTGAGAAGAGCGTCTCAGGAATATAAAAACACCATTACCCTGACATAGTAAAGAAACTGACAGAGTTGGCCGTTAACAAACACTACGCCTCGTTCGACGCTAATTTCTCGGCACTCGAACGGGCTTCCGAAGCGTGCCATCGCATATCGACACTGATGGCCGGGCTATTGTGCGTCGTCGTCCTTACTTCGTCCCGTTGATCCACCACGGTGATCTAGTGGTTAAGCTGCTTGACTGCTGACCTGCAGGTCGCGGGATCGAGTCCCAACCGTGGCGGCCGCGTTTTCGATGGAGTCGAAAATCCTAGAGGCCCGTGTACTTAGACTTAGGTGCACGTTAAGGAACCCCAGGTGGTCTAATTTTCCAGAGCCATCCACTATAGGGCGTCTCTCCCAATCATATCGTGGTTTTGGGACGTTGAACCCCTTCAATTATTATTATTATTATCTCCTTGACCGAATGCAAAATCTTCGAGGAGGACGTCGCCGATATCGAGGAGAACAGTGCAACGGCTTTAATACAGAAGATGGATGGATCGGTGCAATGTTTTTTTGACCCGCTGAGCCCGCAAGCATGTACTCCGATGCCTAGAGGGGTACCCAGGAATTTTTCTTGGGACAGAAGGCTTGCGGAGAAGGGGTTCCGACCACGCTGTATTTATACGCGTGTGTGTTTGTGAGTGTGTAAGAAACTGGAAAGTATGGGGGGGGGGGGGTAGAAAGGGTGAACACGCCACGCCCCTCTCTGGCGCCGATTGTGAGTGTGGCCGCTGCTTTCTTTCGTGTGACGATAGCTAGGGCAATATGGTGCTTTTTTCTGCGGTTTCAATTTTTTTTTCTATATGGCCACGGAACTTGTACACAACAGTTGTTTTAGTGGTGGATTGATGGCAGAACACCCGTACATCGGCATCACAACTTCATACGAACTATAATATATATCTTTTTTTTATACACTGCACGTATAAATAAAAAATTAGAGAACATGGGGTGTCGCCGACGTTTCGACAAGCGGATTTGTCTTCTTCAAGGCTGCAATTGACACCCCATGTTCACGAACTTTTCATCTCTCCAAGCTTCCCCTGAACTTCAGTCTTTTTTTGATTTACACGTATATATGTATTGGAAACATGGTATTCTGTACCTTACACTTAGCCACAGCAATGAAATCTCTGAAAAGACGTGAACAAATGCATGTTAAGCTGTTATATGGAGCAAGGTTTTCATGCTACATTGTATTTCGCGTACTTATTAATCAGTCGGACTTCGCAGGCGTGTGCTAACTTTAAGGCAGACTATTTCATACATGAACCTATAGCGCGTTTTATAGTAAATCTGTACTTCAGCTGATTTGGACTTTCAACTTTTTCCGTAAAAATTTTTTTTACGTCCGAAGGAAAGGTGCCGCGAAATATGTTTTTGAAAAGATCACGTGACATGCGTGCTTTCTCGTCATGATTGCAGAGTTCCTATATATGCTGCACATGAAAGAAGAGCACATTTAATTCGGCGTGTTGCTGCTTAAAAAGCAAAATAGATGCAGAAACACAAGTGTAGGCTGTGCGAATTATACCAACGATGTGCTTTGTGTACTTCCCTCACG
This sequence comes from Rhipicephalus sanguineus, assembly GCF_013339695.2. NCBI lineage: Eukaryota > Metazoa > Arthropoda > Arachnida > Ixodida > Ixodidae > Rhipicephalus > Rhipicephalus sanguineus. The sequence continues at coordinate 176,851,276 of NC_051179.1, forward strand.
TCCATTGGCGTAGCCTGGGGTGGTGGAGTGTGTTAGGAGGCTCTGCCTCTAGTGACAGGTATTACTTGAAGAGGGATAATATGCCTTGACAGCGATAAAGGCGTAGAGGTAATTTCATTCCGATGTCATATACAGCGCGCATGAGAGAAAGTGCTAGTTGACGCAGTGGGTTGACACCTGAACTATAACACGTGTTGAGATGTAGGACGGTGCTTTAAAGAGAGTGTTTTTGAGCTACTGGCTAGGGGAAAAGGTATTACAAAAAGACACAGAGGGGCAATCGTTCTGTACCTACAAGAAAACTTGAGAAAATTAAAGGAAGTATTCGTTACGGATTTGATCGAAAGACGAGAATAGTAGAGTTAACAGAAACTGATGGGCTGTTTAGAAAAAGCAGAAGAGTTCGAAAGCAGATCACTTGAATAGTAGACATGCGCGCGCGCGCGCACGCACGCACGCACGCACGCACGCACGCACGCACACACGCACACACGCACACACACACACACACACACACACACACACACACACACACACACACACACACACACACACACACACACACACACACACACACACACACAAAGCGCGTTCTCCTCACAGGTCTCCTCACAGCGAGTTGTGCTAACACGGCATACACGACCAGCGACCTTCGTGGCGTTGTCGTGAGCTTAGCGCCCTCCCAGTTCTGCGGCGTCAGCCCAAACCCGTCTATATGTGCACGGCTCCTGTCGCGACCACACCTCGTCGTGTAGGCTGTAACCCGGTAGCCTAAACAGCGTCAGCAGATGCACGGTGGCGGTCTACCGGACTTCCGCTCCGCCAAGCGCTTCACGCCGATGTAAGGACGTAAACCACCTCTCACGCCGTGACATAAACCTGCAGTGGGACGAAACGAATGACGCAAAATGACACACGCCCACACATACGTGCGCGCCCTACGAATGGTGTGCGAGTAAGAGCAGAAAATAATAATAATAAAAAAAGATGATGATCCCTTTGTCGTAGGAATCGGTATAACACGAAAGTGAAACGTGTCGTCACAGAAGTAGTTCATTGTTTATAGTGCAATGGCATATGAGAGCTTGTACAACGTCTATTGTTGTTTGGCAGATATAGCACCGCTTGACGGTGGACGCACTCACGTTGACGCCTAGTGGAACGTCTCCGTACCTACGACCAACGCCCATTCTCATGATTTAACCCTTGCGGTAGTTGAAGTTCTTAACGTATACGTGGACACCGCATATGGTTCAGCGCCTGTGCTTTGTGGTTCTGTGTGTCCGTTTTGTTTTTTCGCGCTACACGATGATTATTGACACCGCCGCATATGGTGAATCCCGCGCAAATATGGCATCAACAAGCACATAATGAACACTGATACTCGATATGCAATCCTTCAGAGCGTCGTGAAACGTGAAGAGAAACGCAGAGAGTGTCGTGTCTGTCTTCCCTGTAGCCTGGCCGTTAATTCTCACAGGGCGAGCGGTGAACGCGGTGCGACAGCCAGGCGAGCGTCGAATAGCTATTTTTCGGTATGGATGGATGCTATGAGCGAGGCTTGGGCTAAAGCCAACACCTCGCACTGTGTTAAAGCGTCGACGAAATTGCGCTTCTTTGGGAATGCACCGAATGGGACGGTCGTAGCAACGGCGCGTTTTTTTTTTCGAGCGTGGTGGCACACAAGTCACCGCCCCGTACACTGTAAACGAAAATTAGCCGAGATGGGAGCTTTTCCAGCACATGAGCCCCTAAAACCCCCATGCCCCAATCATTTACTCCGTGGTAGCGGGGGTGAAGTCGGCACATGTCGTCGTAAAACGCCCCTTGCTTAATGAGGGAGTTTATGAACGACATGACCTTGTTAAACTCCCCACGGAGTTTTAGGTCACGTGGTTAGAAACTCCCTATGGGAGGTTTAAAAAGTATTTTTTGGTCGTGACGTGCGTGTCACGTGGTTAGAAACTCCCTATGGGAGTTTTAGAAACCTATTTTGGTCGTGATGTGCGTGCGTGTGTGAATGTGCGTGTGTGTACGGGCATCTGTTTGCAGCGAGGGTTTGCAACGGCCGGTTGGTTTGTGTAGACGTGCAGGACTATTTTCTCCACTGAACCGTTCTGGTCAGACAAGTTCAACTCGCGCCAGCGTCCAACTGCGAACACATCGAGCTGGCTGTCCCGTGTTTATTCTCCCGTCAAGCGGCAGTGCCCATGCACACGAGTGCAAGCCTCCGACACGCCACGGATACCTCGCTTCAACGTGTCGAGTTACGAAGAACTGCGAAGAATAATTTCATCGGTAACAAAAGTAAGCTGTTGCGATCGTCAGCGGGTTGTTTCTGGAGTTTCACCGGCTAAAACTTCGAAGCAGTAAGAAGTAGGCTTCGCTACGTCGTCGGCATCAAGCCGGCCGGCGGCCGGTGTGAGAGCTGCGCCGGCGACGTGCTCGCTCCGACCACCGGCAACGCTTGCTTCTCGGAGTGTCACCGAAACGATGCTTCACCGGCTGCAACTTCTAAGCGGTAAGAAGGCTTCGCTACGTCGTCGGTACCAAGCCGGCGGCGCGTAGCGAACTCGCACAGCCACACCGGTCGCCATGGCGAGTTCTATATACGAGCTCGCACCGGCCACCGGTGAAGCAAAGAATATGTTTCACAGAAAATAAAAGCAGCTGGAATGAGTAAGTTTAAATTGTCTCTTTGTGCCGTGCAACCACCGTTGTCAAACGTATAGCGAGAAGGCGAGCTCCGATACGAGACAGATTGAACCAACATGCGGCCGCCGCTGCACTGCGAGCAACAGGAACCGCGACTACGAGCCGTCTCGTTCGTTGTAAGTGCATCGCTCCGTAGCTTAACGCGGATAGCGGACACCTGTTTTTTTTATTGTGTGTGTAAAATAACGGCGACGAAAACTGCACAGCAGCAAGCATTTTGTGATCGCGAGCTGCCGTTCGTCGTATAGCCGTGCCGTACTCCTGCGAGAAGCCTAGCGACGCCGTCGGCAACAACGCGGTATACCGGCAGGGCGGCGCGATTCTTCGCCGGTGTTGCTGAATGTGTGCTGCTGAAGCGTTCGTGCACGACCGCTCGTGGTTCGTGTACGATTAGGTGCATGTTACAGACTCACGCACTGTACTGCTAAGGCGGATACATCCCATGCGACAGAGTGCCAGCTGATAATCAAAATTCGCTAATTAAAAAGGCGTTGAATGTTAGGCGGGTTTATAGTAAAAGACGGGTGTACCTCAGTAGTATCTATAAGCCCACCACAAATTTACACGTACGCCATGAATGTTTGTTGCTTAATTTCGGGGAAAAGAAGTGTCCCATCCGAGCCACATTGGAGGTCAAGATGTGGTGCCTATATATACTCGGTGACCAAAGTTTGGTTGTGAAGCGCTGGTGGTGAGTTGTTGTCAGTGTGAGTGTTGTATTACTTTGCGAACGTTGTGTGCATGTTTGTGTACGTGTGATCCAGTTTGCGTGTTTCGATGCTAATTTAATTAAAGAGCGAAAAGCATTTTTTTCTTTTTGATGGTTATAAAAATTTACTCCCATATTTACCTGGAAAAGCTCCCCTATGGATGTAAACAAAAACTCCCCTCTGTCCATCCAAAAACCCCGTCCTGTTGGGGAGTAAATTTTTTACTCCGTCCGGACGGTGTTTTTAAAACCCCCATCAGGGCGTGCGCTAGAGGACAAGCCATTTACTCCCATCTCGGCTTATTTTTGCTAACAGTGTATAAAGGCAACGCTCATACACTAAAAAAAAAATCCCAGGTGGGAGCAAAATGCTTGTCTTCTAGCGACCCCCCCCCCCCCCCCCATTGGGAGTTTCTTATACTCCGGACTTCCGGAGTAAAGATTTACTCCGGCTGTCCGGAGTTATTGCGTGGCACCTCTGGAGTATTTTTTGCTGTTCTTTTACTCCGGCTGGCTGGAGTGACTGCGTGGCACCTTCGGAGTATTTTTTGCTGTTCTTTCACTCCGGCTATCCGGAGTTTTTTCGTGGCACCTCCGGAGTATTTTACTAATTTCCTTACTCCGTCCGGACGGAATTTCAGTGAGATGCATCAGGAATATTTTTCTCTTTGCTCCTCTGATACAGCTTCTTTACTCTATGCTGACTGTGTCGCGCGTCGGTTACATGAAGGTATTCTCATCAAAACTCTGCAGAGTCACTGTGGACTATTTTTCCACAGATAATGATAATAGTATCTGGGGTTTAACGTCCCAAAACCACGATATGATTATGAGAGACGCCGTAGTGGAGGGCTCCGGAAATTTCGACCACCTGGGGTTCTTTAGCGTGCACCTAAATGTAAGTACACGGGCCTCAAACATTCTCGCCTCCATCAAAAATGCAGCCGCCGCGGCCGGGATTCAATCCCGCGACCTTCGGGTCAGCAGTCGAGCGCCATAACCACTAGACCACCGTGGCGGGGCTATTTTTCCACAGAGCTCTAGCAGATGAAATTCAAGAGAACACTTGAGTTCTCCTTATTTCATTTATTCACAATAAACTGCAGTTTTCGGTTCATAATCCAGCATTTGGGAAAGCGACACAAGAAGAAACAAAGATGCAAAAAGCCACCGAAAAACAAAGCGGAAGTCCGATCACGTGAAATAAACAGCACTCAAGTTTTAAACGCAGCGTGTCGAAATAAAGCCCAGAATGCTGCAAAAGAATGCACAACAAACGAAGGAAGCGTAGCCGCCGGGAACCATCCACGACGGACCATCCATCAGATCCATTGACGACGCAAGGGTTCACCTGATTTCTTCGTGCATAATTGAACAAAAAAGCAGTACATGACAACTGTAAATCATTCGACAAACACGAAAACTGAGGATACTGAAGCCAGAGATACTCATTAAATTCCATACAGGGTGGCAGTCCATGAGAACACCCAGGTTCTTACTGCATAGTCAATACTAAAATTAACGACAAAGTTTGACAGAGCAGCGCTAATAAACGGACCACACAAAGAACGCAATATCACCAAGAAGTCAATATCAAGAAGCACATCCCATGTGCACTGGTGTCAGCCAGCCGCTCAGTGATAAAAAACGCCAGACCTGTGCTGAAACCGCTGCACAGTCACAGCGAAAGCTGGAAGAGCGGCGTTTCTAGAGCCCGTTGTAAGCTCCCTCGGGGCTACTAATACAAGTACACTAGCAAGGTACCCACTACGCCGTAAATCACAATTTTTGTGAAGTTGTGAAGCACCTACTAAGCCATTATTCGACATTCTGCGGAGAAGGGAGGCACCAGCTACACTCCTGTAAAGCATTATGTGCACTTTGTTGACGCGACGACTGATGACGATAAAGAATTATGGCTCAGCCCTTCGTAATGGGTTGGAAGCTTTAAACGGTCCACCAGTTATGCAATTTGCATCGGGTGACGCCCGGTCGCTCTTTCCCTCTCCCGCAATGCTGTATAACGTACGTTGACGTGGGAAAGAGACGGGGGGGGGGGGCGAAGGACTATAGTGAGACCCCGAGGAAATGGATCATGCGCTTATGGGCTTCCTTGGCAACCAATACAAGTGCCCTTGCGAGGAACCCACTACGCTATAAATCGTAATTTTACTGAGACCCAGAGGAAGTGGATCATGCGCTTATGGGCTTCCTTGGCAACCAATACACGTGCACTTGCGAGGAACCCACTACGCTATAAATCATTGTAATTTTTGAGAAGTAGGGAAGCAGGCACTGTGCCTTTTTTCGTCATTCTACGGAGAGCCGCGGTACCTGCTAAACGCATGTAAGGCATTATGCGCACTTTGTTAATGCTGTGCCTGATGACGATGAAGAATTATGGCGGAGCCCTTTGTAATGGGTTGGAAGCATTCAACAACCTACTCCTTGCGCAATTCGCATTGTGTGATGCCTGGTTACAGTATTCGCGTTGTGCGACGCTTGGTGCTTATTTTACTCTTCTACCACGCTACATTGCACATGTTAATGTGGTTCCTTCCCGACATGAAGCCTGTATAGGACCTTTTTGCAAAGCAGTTTCAAGCACCGGCATGGCTCAGAGGTTGAATACTGGGGTCCCACGCAGAGGGCCCAGGTTCGAACCTCGTTCCATCCTGGAATTTTTGTCTTATTTCGTTTTTTTTCTTATTTCTAGTGATAGTGGTTACGGACACCGGCGGCGGACAACTACGGCGCCAAAAACGGCCGCTGAAATGATCTCATAACAGCTTTCGCTGTAAAACACACCTCCGCGCCCCGAACAAAGTGCAAAACGCGCGGAAGCTTTCCATACATTTCTAAATCGATACCTCTACTTCTGCTCAATCTTTCAAAACCATTTTTTTCACCAAAATGAGGGAATTTCGGTACTCTCGACGAAAGTATCACGAATACCACTCCCGATTAACTTACTAATTTTATAAAATACTATTACTGGTTATTGCAGTTGCATTTTAATCTGTGCTTATCGTCCTACTTGCCGCATATTAGACGCTTCCAGTTTGTATGCTTCCGGTCGCTTCGGGGCAAGTTGGCGTTGTACCTTTCTTTGAGAAGCGTGCGAACATGAGCTTGTTGGTACACATTCATAGTAAAAAAACAGCGCGAAAACAAAAGGATGAGACAGATGAAACAGGACCAGCGCTGACTACCAACAAATGCGTTTATTTCTGCGGTGCAAATATATACGCTTTTTGAACAGGGACCTTTCTTCCTCATTTTGGGGCTTCTTTCTTAACCTTTCTTTCTTAATTTGCTGCGCCCGCTCTGTCATGAAACTTTTCGTAACGGACATTATTCAATATAGTTATTGCGTAAGCATGTATAGTTTCCAAACGTACAGCCTCGAGTACAATTTCAAAAAAAAAATTACTCCCACTTAACAAAACAAATCAACAACAAAAGGTACAAACATTACACCACCTATGCCAATTGCATCTTCAGTACATACTGAGAGAAATGAGGGAATGTCGACCAGTAGGGGTGTGCGAATATTCGAAAGTTTCAAATATCCGTCGAATATTACATTCTAAATATTCGTATTCGATTCGAAAATCGTGTATTCGAAAAGTTTCGCATATTCGATAACTTCGAATATTCGAAAAATTCGAACGTGCGATTCGATTATCATGCATAAAATAATTCGTCTTGCACATTTCTGCTGCGCTCGTATAGCTAAAAACGTTGCCGAGAGGAGCGATAAAGATTGTAAGTACACGGAGGCACGATATCTGCCTGCGACGAGCGCCGCAATACGTGTGATTTATTGCTGGTGCATCTCCGACGTGCAGCGCTGTTGGCGATCATGTAACCGTACATTTTCAATATTATGCGGCCGTAACATGTCGCACTACCACTCGTTCACTATGCGGGACCACTTCTGAAGAAAGACAGTGACCCATGTGACTGGTGGCGGACTGTAGGCACCTTCAGATACCCCAGTTACAGTATACTACCCCAGTCTGGCAAAGCTTTGCCCCATGTACCTCCCTATACCAGCCACTTCTGTTCCAAGCGAGCGTGCCTTTTCAGTGGCAGGGGGGGGGGTGTCTCTGTTAGAAGGGAGCGCCTGCTGCCTGATCATGTGGAGCAACTCATATTTCTTCATGATAACATCTAGTCATTACTTTCATTGCGCCGTGATATTTGATTGTGTTGTGATGTGCATTGTGCTAGCCTGGACATTGTGTTCTGGAGATAGCAGTGTATGTTGTGCTGCCAGTCAGGTTGTTATTAGGGGTGTGCGAATATCAAATTTTTCGAATACGAATCGAATACGAATATCCGCCTTCGAATATCGAAACGAATATCGAATATCAAAGGAAAAATGACCCCACAGTAACAATATTTTATTTAACAAGTAGCTATTTGAAAAAAGAAAAACATTAACAGCCGGACTGGCAACACAACATACACTGCTGTCTGCAGAACACAATGTCCAGGCTAGCACAATGCACATCACAACACAAGCAAATATCACGGCACAATGAATGTAATGACTACATGTTGTCATGAAGAAATTTGAGTTGCTCCACATGATCAGGCAGGTGCTCCCTTGTAACAGAGACAACGCCCCCCCCCCCCCCCCCCCCCCCCGCCCGCCACTGAAAAGGCACGCTCGCTTGGAACAGAAGTGGCTGGTATAGGGAGGTACATGCGGCAAAGCTTTGCCAGACTGGGGTATCTGAAGGTGCCTACAGTCCGCCACCAGTCCCGTGGGTCACTGTCTTTCTTCAGAAGTGGTCCCGCATAATGAACGAGTGCTAGTGCGGCACGTTACGGCCGCACAATATTGAAAATGTACGGTTACATGATCGCCAACAGCGCTGCACGTCTGAGATACACCAGAGAGATAAAAGCGAAGGAAAGGCAGGGAGGTTAACCAGGTTGCACCCGGTTTGCTACCCTACACGGGGGAGGGGGAAGGGGAGAAAAAAGAATAGAGAGAGCAAGGAGGAAAGAAGGAACAAGTAATACGCGCACAGTGTTCACCGCACACACACAGACAGTCACAACCGAGAAATATTTGACATCGCTTCCTCTGCGGTTGTCTAGAAGTAGGCGTTAAAAAAGGCTTGCAAGGACTGGCTCCAAGGAATCCAGAACTTGCAGAGCACATTGAGCTGACGGAGTTGTCATTCCGTTGAGGAGAGTGCGCATCGTGGTCATGAGAGACCTCAACACAGCGAGGACTTGTAGGTTTTTGTCGTGGCAATCATCTGTGGACGATGATGTACATTGCGGGCCATTCTGCATCGGCTCTTTATGACTGCGCAGTGGTGGTAGTGAGGGCCACGCGACATCCGCCGCCGCTTTCAAAGCCTCTGCGTCTTTTCGGCTCTCCGACTGTGATGCAGTGAGCGGTGGGGGTGGCGGCAGTGGTTGTAGCTGTCTCTTCGGAGAAGTCTGACGGTCTGTCAGAGTAGGAGATCGCGTTGTCCGTCCAGATCGCGCCGCAGTAGCCTTAGACGGTCGTCGCCGTCGCGAGCGTCGTTGTCTATTTCTCACCACATCAGCGGCCTCTTTGTGCGTTGAGCCGTCCCGTACCATCTGCCTCATGACGCTCCATTCCTTTTTCACCAATGGACAGTCCCTTGATGAGGCTTCGTGTGATCCATGGCAGTTGGTACATTTCAGGACAGTTGCTCGGCAGGATTCCGCATTGTGTGGCTCTGCACAGCGGGGGCAAATCGCCACGTTCCTGCAAACTCCGCTCACATGACCCATTTTTTGACATTTACGGCACTGGAGTGGTCGTGGTGTAAATGGACGGACCACGTGACGAAAGTGTCCGACCTTCACGTGGGATGGCAATATGTCGCCTTTGAAGACAATCTTTACGCAACGCGAGTTGCCCAGACGTGAGACTAGGACTATGTTGCTATGATCACTAACTTCCTTGATGAGCATTGGAAGGTCGCCACAAGGAATGGAGATGTCGACATCGTATATGACGCCTACCACCATGTCCTTGTTAAGTGGAAGGTGAGCTCGTACCTTTATACCGTCGAAGTCTGTGACCCTGGTCAGAGCAAGCAGAGATGCCTGGTGTATAACATCGATGGCCAAGACATTCTTGCGGGGGTTGACTCGAACATCCTTGATTTCGTTTGGAGCCAGAGACTCGAGTTTCCTCGAGATGGTCTGCCGATTCAGGTGTCTCAGATTGTCCGATGGCGTAACAGGCACAAATAAGACGGTGTAGTTCGTTGAAGCCACCTTCGGCTTCACAGTAGATGCGGTTGAAGCTGATGAAGCACCCATAGATCTTCGTTTTGGTTTACGACTGTAAACAGGCGTGAATCCATCGTCGGAATCGTCACTGCTCGCCGAATACAGTTCGGTGGACTCACTGTCGGCGTCGCTGAGTTCGCTGTTCCGTTTCCTCGAGGGGCCCGCCGACGGCGGAGGCATGCCTGGAGGGTGTGGAAGCCAGTCTACTTCCAGCGTAGCCAAATAAAATACCGATGGCTACGCGAGGAACATGATAAATCAGCAATCAATCATACATATTGGGGCGCTCGTCGCAGGCAGATATCGTGCCTCCATGTACTTACGATGTTTATCGCTCCTCTCGGCAACGTTTTTAGCGATACGAACGCAGCAGAAATGTGGAAGACGGGTTATTCTATGCATGATAATCGAATCGCATATGCGAATTTTTCGAATAAGCGAAGTTATCGAATATTCGAAGCTTTTCGAATACACGATTTTCGAATCGAATACGAATATTTCGAATGTAATATTCGACGAATATTCGAAAATTTCGAATATTCGCACACCCCTAGTTGTTATGTTTTTTTTCTCAAATATCTACATCTTAAATAAAACATTGTTACTGTGGAAGCATTTTTCCTTTGACATTCGATTCGATATTCGAAGGTGGATATTCGTATTCGATTCGTATTCGAAAAATTTGATATTCGCACACCCCTATCGACCAGTCTACTCAACGCACAGGTCCTTGCAAACATCCGGCAGAAGGCCACGGATGGTGTTGCACACCGAGGCGTCACGATGTGGGCACCAGGATTCGCGGAATTTCCTTTTTCCCTCTTTTGTTCACGGGCCAGCGTCGTTGCATTGTCCAGGTCCAAACTATGTCCCGTCTTCGAGCACTGTTCTTCAAAGAGAGATAAGAGAGAAATGTTTTATTCACAGAGACACTCTACTTGAAGGTGAACATCTTGACAGTTTGAACTATCTGGCCGGGGAGCTAAAGTGAGATTTAATAGTGCCTCCAACCCCCCCCCCCCCCCCAAAAAAAAGAACCACGTACACGGTCTTGGCAGCAGGAAGGAAAAGAGAAAAAAAGCCCCCCCCCCCCCCCCCCCCCCCCCCCAGCAACACAGAAAAGACGGCTAATTTCTCAAGAAAGTGACCTTTCTTTCTCCTTCATTTTCTTTCATATACCATTTCGTTCACCTCGCCCCAACGACGCCGAGTCGTGCTCTGTAATGCATCGCAGAAATAGGCGTTTTTTTTAATACTCAACCCATTACTACTACAATAACCGCAAACATGGACGGGGGGTGGACAGACAATAACCCCCCTTCCAACAAAACGTCAAGCGCCCCACAACCCAATTTGTGCCAAGCGACCCCTGCCTTCCTTTCGCATTCCCCGTCTTCCACAAACTGGTCTCGTCACCCCTCGCTCCCTTTCTTGTTATGGACGGACCGCATTCTCCGAAGTGTCAGTTACATTTCTATATTGATATCTCGGACACCACTTATCATATCAAAAAAATTTTTACATCAAAATGAGCACATATATGCGTTATAAAAATCTGTACCAAACACCTTTCTCTAGCTCAATTCGCTAAATATATAAAAATTATTACTGATATCAGTTTTGCATGTTCTATTAGTTCAGTTTACACGGAAGATCAAGATTATTTACACGTAATGATAGACCTCGACCAGGCGTTTTTTAATGTCGAGCACTAATATCGAAATTACCCCTTATTTGTACTAACCAGACCAACAATATCTCTTTACGAATTGGGTTTACTTATAACACTTAGTACCTCTTTATTGAATTAACCCACAACTATGATGTTTTTCATCAATGCATATCTCTAGAGTCACTCCGCGCTCCAAATATTACAGTGCTGTGTTTAAAGTTACTGCAGTTATCCATATTTTTAAGTGCGAATGCACTTTATAAGCGACCCTGAATCCGCCGTCCCATAGCAACGGCGCGAGGAAAGGAGAGGAGCGTCTGTAGCAACGGCGCAGCGACGTCACACCCCACGTGACGGCGCGCGCTCCGCCTCCTCACCGCGGTTTGCGCGGACGCGTGCCGGCTCTGCACCGCTCTTCTAGGTGGCATTGGGTGCAGTGCTTCGCCGCTCCTTCTCTCGCCGTTCGCTCTCTCTCCTCCCTGCGCCCCACTCTCCCGTCCGCTGGCTGGGCGCCTCTCGAAATGTGTGCTCGAGACGCCGCTGTGAAACGCCAACGGCGACCACAAGGCTGAGATTATGGCCGTCAGGTACAATGACAACACAAACAGGTGCTGATGAATGTGTAAATAAATGGTTACGGTACAAATCCTCGTCTCGTCATTAATTTACGCCATTAAAATTACTGCGCCGTGCACTCTCGGCGCAAGAAATGCATTCGCATTTCCTCACGATTCCCTTCGGGGAGTTGGGGGCATTTTTTTTAAAACACGTGGTCTAAACAACGCGTTTTCGAAATTTCCGCTGGATTTTTTACTGCCATCCTGTAATGCCAACCTAGTACTGGTAACCTCTTTGGTTATCAACATAACAGCACCCAATTTTAGCACTTTTCGACGAAAATGACGTAGATAATTCAACAAGAGCACACCCACCAGGTTTGCGCCGCACCCGTGACCGTCCGCTTTTTAGCCACTCGCGAGATCACAATGTGTCGTTTGCTGCACGGCGTCTTCACGCGATTAGTTCCCGCAACTTGCTGCTGTCGATGAGATGACAACCTTCTTTGACGCTTGTAGTCGCTTGTAATGTCCGCAAGGTGCACGGAACGATTTCCTTTTTTCCGAACGCGGCCGAAGGCTTCGCACAATCCTCGCTGCACTTCGATTCGCGTGGCTTGGCCTCTGGCATGTTGGTTGTTATAAAAGGGTTCGATTTCAACAACTCGATGACGCTAGGTTTACAAATGATACAAAAAGTTTATTTACATATTTGCAACTGCTAGAGAACTAAAAAAGGGTCCTTCATCTATCGTTGCTTGAAGGTCTTTTCACTCTTCGGCCGCCGACTCCCCCCGCACCGGTCACCTTCTCTCCTTGTCAGCTGCACCATCAGGTCCATCAAAGGGGGGTCATCATCCCGATCCCAGAACATATACGCAGGGGTCCCAATAACCCAATCTCTACCGTGGGAAAGCAAGTGCCGGTCAGAGCAACACAAATATAGGTGGTGTTGGTCGGATCCCCGCGACGGTTCGTGCGAAAGGGAAGATCTTTAACCACGACAGCTCTGGGAGGCGCTCCGGACCGGCCGTGCTTTAACAATGGTTTCTGGAGACCGGCCGCCCGGCGAGGCTGCCTACGTCACTCCTCCAGCAGCTAATAAAAGTCGCTGAGTGATGCCGCCGGAGTATTTGAGGCATGAGCACCGGAGTATAATCAGGGAATGGGCGCCCTTTTTCTCCCTCCATCGCCCATGGGAGCAGGATGGCGGTGAATGAACATATATACTCCGGTACATTCCGATGTGTTTGAGTTGGGGAGAGTTAACCGGAGTTAGGCGGGAGCATCATCCCCCAACACCTCCCAACTGGGTACATTTTCGTTTACACTGTAGCATCCATCCATCCAAAGCACTGCGACAGGAAAGTGTGAAAGATAAAAGGCGCGTTGATGCAGCCTCCGTTATGTGCCATTTGATGGCGTTCAGTTTGATGACGTATTTTCGTGACTGAAATACGTCATGAAAGTCTTTTTGAACCCCGGCATAAAACACTTTCGTGTTAAAAGAAAGACGCTTGCGTGAGCTGCCCGTCTATTGCTCTGACTGATGAGGAAGTGGCGTTCCTGGAACGTGCGCAGTTCTGATATTCTACGCATGATATTATTTCTGTGGGTCTTGGTTATCTTTGGGGGGGAGGGGCACGGCGGCTTTGTTGTTAATCTTTCTTACCTATATAAATCCTTGGTGTCTTCTACTAAACATTCAGTTGTTAGAATCAGCGCCTGTATCGTCGTTTTCTTTTCTTGTCCGTATTCCGTCTGCGCTGGCCGTCATGATTTGTCAAGATTATTTTGGCGGTGCCGTGCCCCCCCCCCCCCCTGGATACGCCCCTGCTGTGAAGTTCAGTGCGCTGAGAAGATCGAAGACATGGGAAGAAAGCCTGAACTGCATGGCTATGGCATATGTTCCTCAATAGATATGTCAATTAGAATTAGGACGAATTAGGGATCAGATTTAATGGAGAGTATCTCAGTGACCTGCGATTCGCTGATGACATTGCATTGATGAGTAACGCGGGAGACGAATTACAGCTCATGATTACTGAATTGGATACTGAAAGTAGATGGGTAGGTCTGAAAATTAGTATGCATAAAACTAAAGTAATGTGGAACAATCTTGGCAGAGAACAGCGCTTTGCTATAGGTGGCGAGACACTGGAAGTTGTAAAGGAGTACGTCTACTTAGGACAGGTAGTAACCGCGGAGCCGAACCATGAGAGTGAAATAACTAGAAGAATAAGGATGGAATGGGGCTCATTCGGCAAGCATTATCAAATCATGATTGGTAGTCTACCACTATCCCTCAAGAGGAAGGCGTATAACAGCTGCATCTTATCGGTACTTACCTACGGAGCAGAAACCTGGAGTCTTACAAAGAGGGTTAAACTTAAATTGAGGACGACGCAGCGAGCGATGGAAAAGAAAATGATAGGTGTAACCTTAACAGACAGTAAGAGAGCAGAGTGGGTCAGGGAACAAACGGGGGTTAAGGATATCATAGTTGAAATCAAGAGGAATAAATGGATATGGGCCGGGCACGTAGCATGTCGGCACGATAACCGGTGGTCATTAAGGGTAACTGACTGGATTCCAAGAGATGGCAAACGCGTGAGGGGGAGACAGAAAATTAGGTGGGTGGATGAGATTAAGAAGTTTGTAGTGTACAGGTGTTTATTGACGGCGACGATGCACAACGACGGCAGTCACGACAGAGCGCAGACTCTCACGAGCAAGAGCACGAGGGGCGGGCTCTCCGAGAAGAGGCTAAGAGGCTATATATATATATATATATATATATATATATATATATATATATATATATATATATATATATTATATATATATATATATATATCAGCCTATTGTTTTTTGCCTCACCCAAAGTCTATATCGACCAGATGACGCTGATACCATCTTATGTAGCGACAATAACACGTTTACACGTTTACGCGAAACATCAAACGCGAAATCTAGAGCTGTATAAGCAGAAAAGGAAGTCTGGTTGTAGCTTACCGCCTTATTGAAGCCGACAGTGAGGTCGATGTTCTTGATCATTCTCTACCTGCTTGGGCGTCTGATACGCACAGCCAGTTAGGGAAAAACGAACACTAACGGGAAATATGAAGTTCATCTGGAATGAACAGGAGTACTGAAAAACGCGTGCAGTTTCAGTTGGGTGATAAAAGATGACTCATTTGTGGTGATATTTGCAAGCAAAGGCCGAATTTCTCTTTCTCAATCTCTCTCCCCAGACTCGATGCTGAAGAAATGTCTTCACGAATCTCGCTGCTTTCAGCGAGTTAGAAGGCGCAATGATACGTCACCACGTGGATAAACGGCCGCTGCATGGCAGCGGCTTTCGTGATTTCCGCTATGGATGTGGTTGCAGACTTTGAACATCGCAGGGAAGATCTCGCAGTGGAAGCAGGATTGCATTTCAGTGATTCTGCAAAGATCCCCCGTCGCGGTGGCGGCAGCGCTTTCTGCGTACGAAGCCTAGCTCCTACAGACGGAAAGCGAAGCCTCGTTTTCGTCGACGGCATGCGAGGCGTCCATTTGCCAAATACTGTTTGTGTACACGCGTATTTCATTTTGCGTTTTTATTTATGGCGAATTTCCTTTTGGTGAGCTCGAGCAGAGGCGCCATGCAGTGAAGATAGGAGCCATGCAGTGGAATGCGGCACACATCCGAAGAGCAGGAGGGAGGGTGCTAGTGAGGAGAAATGTGCCATGTGATCAAAACCATCGAGGCACCATAGTTCTTTGCGGGAAAGCGGCTGCACACGTGTGTGAAATCCGACGCAGAGTCGCTGCGAAGCTCGCTCGTACAAAGGACGTCAACATCACTGTGGCAAAACTACACCTTGGCTGCTGTTATCACCACCGCGCTCACCGGCAGAAGCAAAATAAAAATGAATGAGGTGTATATCACGATGACTAGCTCTCGACAAATCCTTAAGTTTTTCGATATTTTCTCATTTGTTAAAGCTCAGTTCACTGTAACAATGGCATCAATGTGATCGTAATAATTTGCCACTGCAGTTCTACTTTCTGCATCTATTTAGTGTCATTGTACACGAGGCCACCACTGGAGACACAGGTACTGTATTCGTTGTGACGTCCTAAGTTGGATCACGTGATGCCATGCCATCTTGCTTTTGGAACCTTGCTCTGATGACAGGAAGCCGGCGGCCCGAGCGCGTTTTTTTTAGGTTTCCCACTTCAATCAGCCTCATTTCACAACCAGTTCATGTGCATTGATATTTAGAAACAACAAGAGCTTGGAAAGAGGAAGGAGGAGAAGAAAAACGGAAAGACAGGGAGGTTAGCCAGTTCTCAGACCGGCTGGCTACCCTGTGCTGGGGAAAGGGGAAGCTTGGAAAGCGTGACCAATGTTTTCGGCGGCATGGTGCTCTAGTGCTGTGCGCCACAAATAATGCACCACGCATGCAACGGAGCAGAGTCTAATTTCACATTTATGGTTTTAACTCAAGGATAACGAACATCACGACGCATGGCTCATAAAGTTCAGAAAGGGCAATGAACCGAAGTCCCGCGCATATCATTGCAGCAAGCACTTCCGAGAAGACGACTTTGCGGACTAAAAACCCAAATGTTAATCTGGTGAACAACAGTGAGTTCACAAGTGACAACTCCACCTTCCAGTGAAGACGCCCACACTAGCGATTCACCCCAGGCCTCGAAGTCTTTTCAAAAATTGCTTCAGGAACGTCATATAGTCATCGCCCGTCCTACTCACACTGATCTGGGAACACGTCGTCGGGTACCGATCCACAGAGAAAAATGAGGAGGGGGGAACGCACTTTGATAGAAAAAAGCAGTCTGTGAACGAGTTACTGGTTAGAAAAAAAATGCAAAAATAAGGGAAACCTATGCTTAATTTTTCTTTTTTTTTTAAATCGTTAGTTTGCCCCGGCGTCTGCCCATCAAAGCTCGCCGTGTTCTTGGAGGCTGACACGCCTGAGCTTCTAGATCGCAACCTTTCAGCAACAAAACTGTGGGCCGCGATTGCCCTTTCCGATTTTCCCTGCAGTCATTATGTGCGGAAGAACCAAGGTGTTATGGGCCGAACCGGAAGAATACGAACATTTCAAGCGATGAGTTCAGTGGCAAAGCTAGTAGGAGGTTTGAGATGTTCAACCCCACACCACCCCGAAATTATTATAATTTTATGTGCCTATATACGCGCACCCCTACAAACACACGCAAGAACATAGATAAAGGGAGGTCAGACCCCCCAGAAAAAATTTATGGCTACGCCCCTGGGCAAGTTAAATGTTAAAATCGTGCTTAAGAGGGAACAAGCTCACACCTACCTTTTTATCTTATTGCGTTTCATGCGCTTGGATAGGAGCAAGGAAAGATGGAGAGAACGAGATGCATCCTAAAGTCATGGCGCTGAGACGTGCTCCTGCATGGGCTGCAGAATAGAGCGCCAGCATTTACCTCCTGCAGAAACACTTCAGGACGGAAGATACGTTGAACCAGACGAAAACAGGCAGTGCTGTTCACGCAGACAAAGCACCGACAAATATAGTGTCAGAAGTCACAGGCTTCCAGAAGGTTTTGTATCGTTTAGGAACGGAGCACCATTTAACTAGTCAAAGGAGTTTCTAGCCTCACGGGTGGTACCAGGGAAAAAGAAGGCGAAAGAGGGGTGGGGGGGTTGTTACCTTGAGTGTGGCGGCGCGCCCCCACTGGTTTTGAACTTGTGGCGGCGAAGGCCGCCACCGCCACCGCCCCTCCCCCCCCCCCCCCCCCCCCCCCGCCCACCCCGGTTCCGGAGCCCCTGGCGATCGCAGCCCTTCAGCGACAAGACCATGGGCCGCGCTTTTGCCTATCTGATTTTCACTGTGGTCATTATGTGTGGAGGAGTGAAGGTGGTATGGGCCGAACAGGAAGAAAACGAACATTTCAAGCGACGACTTCAGTGGCGAAGTAGAAGGATTAGCGGAGTTCAACCCCCCCCCCCCCAAAAAAAAAAAATTATCGCATTTTGTATGTGTATTGTACGCGCGCGCATACAAACACACGAAAGAACAGAGATAAAGGGAGGTCAGAGCCCCCAGAAAAAGGTTTCTGGATAGGTTCATGGTTAAAATCGTGCTCACGTGTGAACAAGCTTACACCGACCTCTTATCATTGATTGCTTTTCATAGGCTTGGCTTGGAGCATTGAAAAAGGGAGAGAACGAGAGGCATCCTAGAGTCGTGGCGCTTAGACGTGCTCCTGCAAGAGCTGCAAAATAGAGTACCGGCCTTTACCTCCTTGAGCACCACTTCAGGACAGAAGATACGTTGAACCAGACGAAAACAGGCAGTGCTTTTTACGTAGAAAAATCACCGACAAATAGAGTGTCAGAAGTCACAGGCTTCCAGAAGATTTTGTTTCGTTTGTTGAAGGAAGAGATCACACTAGCTAGTCAAAAGGGGTCTCAGCCACACGGTTGGTACCAGGAGAGGAAAAAAAGCGAGGGGAGGGGGGAGGAGCAGCTTTGAGTGTGGGGGCATGCCCCCACTGCCCCCCCCCCCCCGCCGGTTCCGGAGCCTCTGGCCCACTAGAAGGCGCTCGAGAGGACAGCCCATTACAGCGTTCCAGTGCTTCTCTGCAGTAGGTATAACGCGGCAGCAGAAAACACAGGGCCGGGTAGATTGGCGGAACATGGGAGAGGCCTTTGCCCTGCAGTGGGCGTAGACAGGCTGATGATGATGATGATGACATCTGTCAAGACATGTATTCCTCAAGGCATATGCTCCTCATGTCAAATTCCCCTCCTTTCGTTCATTCATAGCGAGGGTCTGCTCGTAAAAAGATCACATGCTTCGTGATGCCAGCAGGCAGAAAAAGAGTGTTCACACTCACCGTCACGGCTACTAGCGGCGCTGATTAACACTCCTAGGTTTTAAATGCACATATATACCCCAGAAAGTGGAAGGGAGGATGCCCGCCGCCGTAACTCAGTGGTGCAGTATCGGACGCGTTATTCGAAGGTCGCAGGTTCGGTCCCTTCTGGCAGCAAGTCATCTTTTAGCCCGCTTTACTTTCTCCACATTTACATCGTAATTACTATAAATAACATCCCCTATACATTCCTTGGCTTCTAATTATAATTCAAGTTCTAATTAATGTAGTGTGTAGCAAAGAAAAACGAGCATTTCAAATTTACCTTCTTTCGTTCAAGACATTCTAACCTTATAATGTTTTGAGAATTGATGAAAAACTTTTGCAGTGCGTGTAAGAGCCGTGCTCTCGTTTATGGACCCTCTAAAATATGTGAATACCTATAGGAAGCCTTAAGGACGCCAGTCGAATGCATATCGTGATCTCCTAGGTGGCCATTACTCATGTTGTGCAGAATATTTCTGATTCAGCCTTTTTAACATCTGTTTACTTTGCAGTGTGTACATGTGTTCAATACAGCTCTCATGTGTAAGCAGTGTGTGGACATTGCAACTGCCGTTCGGCCGGATTCTGAGAAGACTCAATCGCACAGTGTAATTATGAGAGGTGTGTACCTATGGTAGTTTTTTTAAAGTTAAACTAAGCATGATATTAATTTTTATATAAATAAAAACAAAGCCTGTATGTCTACAAAAAATGGCCGCCACAGTAAGATGTGTGTCGCCCCTTGTGGTTTTTCTGGATTTACGCCACTGGGATGATGTGGCTGAAATTCACGGATTACACTAAGGCAATATACGAAGAAGGCGTATGTCAAGCCGGAAACACACGTCTGAACAACAATGCAAAATTGCAAAGCCAGGCGCGGAAGTGGCGCGAGTCCATGCCCGTCGAGTGCACTTGGACAGCCGGCGAGGGCGAGTCATTCGGGGGGAGGGGGCAGGCAAGCAAGCACCGCAGACCGCCTGAGCGCACGCAAACGTAAACTTGCGCAGGGGGTGTTCGATGACGGCTGCAACTGTGCCGCCGCCGGCTCGGCCGGCGGTGGAGGAGGCCCGTAGCGGGGCGACCGTTGCCGACGAGGAACCTGTTGGGCACCCACGCTTGGCGGCTGCTTTTGGGATGCCCCTACGCGCCCCGACGTGCTCGTACGTCGCCGAGTGGGCGGCACCGATCGGGCGACAGCACCCGTTTTGGAGGAGACAGCCGACCAGCGACGAGGAGATGGAGCGGACAGGGTGAGTCTACCCGCTACGTAACGTAACCTCACGCGCCGTTACCGGAAGGCACGGTAGGTCTGTCACTACTAAAGATACGCGTCACCACGCCCGCCAAAGTGAGATGCGGGCTCCTTGCACATACCCCAAGCGAGCCCTGGCTGGAGGGTATATGTACTCTGCTCTGAATCGAGGAACCCTTATTGGAAGCAGGTCCAAGAACCTTAATTTGCTCATCGATGCTGACACAGCCGTCGCTGCTTTAGAAACCGCGTACGCTGACAACTGTAAGACTTAGATCTAAATGTCAGTCTAATTGTCGATCAATCGAGCGATATTTGCTATACAGTGCGATATTCGTTCCAAGTGCGGTACTTGATAGATCTGTAAATGGGTTTCTTGCATAAAGCAGGCTTTAGCCGTTCATACATTTACATTGTGTCATTGCCGCCTCCATATGAAATGCATGGACGCACCGTAGTGCCACCTAAAAGAGCACCGTTACGCGTCACCACCACTTTCATGTGCAACTTCTCCGGACACAAATTTTAATTACCTTGTGCGACCCACGCGATTACGTTTAATTGGGAGTGTGTGTGAGTGCGTCTGTCACCACGTAGTGCACGAAAGCGTGTCTCGCGGCGGTCTGTCTTTCTTACATGAGCACGCCTTCGTCGCTTCGAGAACCGACTAGTCCGCGTTGCGTGGGCTGCCTTTGAGATTTGTCTTGAAACCATCCTATCATTCCACTAATGATTCCCTGCTCTACCTTCTTTGGCTTTCTTCTTTACTTAGATATCTACGCATCTTCAACCATTAATTGGCTATATTCTAAGAGCTATATCGCTTATGTCAAATGTCGCAGCGATCCATGGATACAGTGACTGTTTGCAGGTCGTCTTGGGCATAGTAAGGGAAACAAAAACTTGTACACGTTAAAGAAAAAGGTGGAAGGAAAGAAGATGACTTTAAAGGGCTCGTTTTTCTTTTTTAGACACAATATTAATGAGAACTAACAGACAATAATGCCAAGGAAAGTATAGGGGGTGTTATTTGTAGCAATTAGGATACAAATGTGAAGAAAGTAAAGTGAACGAAAAGATAACTTGCCGCCGGCAGGGACCAAATCTGCGACCTTCGAATAACGCGTCCGATGCTCTACCACTGAGCTACGGCGGCGGTCATCCCCCCGTCCACTTTTATGGGGTTACATATAGGAGTGTTAGTCTCGCCGCCATGGCTGCGATCCGCGCTGACTAACACTCCTAGGTTTAAATGCACATATATAACCCCATAACGCCACTAATGGAGCGGCTCGAACTGGCGAAAATTCCGCCTTTTTCCAGTGCCGCGTATCCTACCAGTGACTTCGCGCTGAGTCTTTTAAATTTACCCTACGGGTATGTGTCTTCTATGTTCGAATGCAACTCAATCACATGCAAGAGGCGCTCTTAAAAAGCAGAAAAATTAAATTGCAGTAAGTAGCGTCTCGCGTGGTTTTTCGTGAAACCTTTGGCCGTGCTTATATAGCACCAGGGTTTACACGTACGCGGTCTCTGAACCACGTCCTTCGACGGCACAACGAACTTTCACTAATGCCGGAAACGCCGGCGGGACTGAGATGCTGTCAAATAAAGGTCGCGTATTGCAGAATGAAAACGGAAAAGCGAAACTATAAGCGAGATGCCGATTGCGGTATCGACAATACGGGCCGCGTGACCTGTCTGTAAGATTAACAAACGAGCGCTCCACTTTGCCCGTCAAAACATGCTCATGAATCAGCCTGCTGCGTTGAAGGTTTTTAACGCGGTAGCGTTAGAGAGCTCGTGTCGCAGAAATTCCGCTGTCGGCGTCGGCACCGTTGGTTGTGAGCGGAAAATCATCCGTGAGCGAAAAATCGAGAAAGTAGCAAATAAAATAAACGATAAAATCTTCGGTCCCAATGAGGATCGAACCCGGGCCGTTCGCGTGGCAAGCAGGTGTCTTACCACAAAGCCACGATGTTGCTTGCAGCTGCTTCGGACAAAAACACTAGATATATGTCATGTAGTGAAAGGAGTCTCGACGCATTTTGTTCGGCAGGTGTCACGACGAAAAGGAGCCCATACGGTAGGCGCATTCGCGAGGCCATCAAACTACGTCGAAAAACGCCGGGATAGTGCAGCCATCGCCGCTAAATACACACACGAACTTTCAAACAGCTCTAAAAATGGACAACTATGTCCATCTAGAGGAAAACATATCAAGCCAACGCAGCAAACGCTAGATAATGTGCTGCCATCTGTGAGGCATTGTGAGAAATATGTCTCGACTTTTCATGGCATCCGAGAGGGCCGGCGCGCGGCGTATATCTTGGAGGCCATGCGACTCTTGCTTTAGATCGAAAGCCTGTAAAATTCGCGCGCGTGCGTGCGTGTGTGTGTGTAACAATACACATTAATAAGTATGCACTTAGTGGTTGAAGTGCGCACTAGGGGCCGGATTTCGCTATCGCGTTCAACTGTTAAAGGCGAAGCTTAAGGGTCCCCCAATTTTTTTGCTTCCATTGGAGAAACAAGAAGCAAAAGGTTACAAAGGCCTGACAAAGGGCTCCTGTAGGCACTCAGTGGTACAAATGTTAATACATCATGCACTTCATATCAAATTAATGTCACATGAGCAGTATAGAAATTAACACAATGATGAAAAAACCGAAAGAAAACCCACACATAACCTAATTCAATCAGAATCAATAGCAAGAAATACAAAGTAATGCGTGCATTATACAATAGTTAAACAGATTTATTGAGAATCTCTAGATTGCATTTTCCGTGTTTGGGATAGAAAATAATGAAGGAAACGAGATGAATTGAATTAGTCAATTCGAAACAAACCATAAAAGTATGACACAAATTAATGCTAAAATATATACACATCATGCGCATCCCATTTCATGCTCTATAATATACATTCTGATAGATTGTTTCGACAAAGTACTGAAATCAATTGAACTTAGGCGATTTAATAATTGAGGAACCGGGCAGTTTACGTGCTGTCACCATAAAATGTTCTGAACTTGGGAATTACCCTAGTATCATTGCGTAGGGAATAGTGACATTTTGAATCGGATGATGTAGCTGTATACAGTGTGTTAGTTTTTATATGTTGAAATAGCCTATAATAGTATATCTGGTTAGCTTTTAGCATAGTGTGTTTAATGAATAAATCATGCGTTCGTAAATCTTGAAGTCTACCGCTGTAGTTTTCGAAGCGCCTAAGGACTGTCAAGCCCGTGTACTTAGATTTAGCTGCACGTTAGAGAACCCCAGGTGGTTGAAATTTCCGGAGCCCTCCACTACAGCGTCTCTCATAATCATATCGTGGTTTTGGGACGTTAAACCCCAGATATTATTATATTAGGATTCTGTAATATTGTCAATTGTTGATAGCTTTTTGAGTATGTCGTGCCCCAAACAAGCAAGCAATATGTAAGTCGGCAATATAACATGGAGTAATATAGCACCTTTTTGAGCCAAAGTGGAATCAAGTCCCAGATTCTGTTAAAGCATCCCGTGATTTTACTAAGTTCGGCAGACAATTTATCTACATGCGTCTCCCACAACATGTCACATCTAAACCAGATACGCAAAACTGATGAGCTTCTACTTGTTCTATTTGCACATCTTGAAACAACATTGTTAACTTAAAGCTTATCGGTTTGTTAATAGGCGCAAAAATTTGATATTTCGTTTTGTTAAGTTGCAGCTTGTTGTCGTGTAACCATGGTATGAGCAATTTTAGGTAATAATTTATGGAAATCTGCAACGCTTGTAATGACTTTCATGCAAAAAACACATTTGTGTCATCAGCATACATAATTAAACTTTGAAAATGTGGTATGTAAGAAAGATCATTAATGTATAGGTTGAACAACAAGGGTACAGACCCTTGTGGGACAGCTTATAGTGTCTTTAATTTCGGAGATTTGGAATTGTTAATCGATACGTACTGATGCCTCTATTGTAAATAACTTCGAATTAAATCATGTGATCTCCTTCTTATCGATACATACTGATGCCTGTATTGTAAATAACTTCGAATTAAGTCATGTGATCTCCTTCTTATCCCATATTCATAAATCTTAGTCAACAAAATGGCGTGGTTTACAGAATCAAAAGCTTTTCTTAAATCTAAAAAGAAACCAACGGTGTATAATCTTTGTTCATTGTTATTTATTATTTCATTTTTAATGGTCAGTAACGCTTCTTCGCAGGATCTTTTCTTTCTAAACCCATATTACGCATCGGACACGATAGATTAGTGTCTGAGAAAACTATCAATGCGCACATTGACAATTCTCTCAAAGATTTTTGACATCACCGGAAACACCGATATGGGTTGGTAATTGTTCAAAGTGTAATCTGTGCCACCTTTGTGCACTAGGCACACTCTAGACACCTTGAGTGCTTCTGGTAACACACCATGTTCGAGTATACAATTAGCGACATGTGCTAAAGGGCTGCAAACGTGTTTCGCGGCAGTTAGTTTGATGTCATCGTACCCTGCAGCAACGTTATTCTTTAGGTTACGTATGATGTCGGACACTTCGTGCCGCGTAGTTGGTGACAACAAAATAGAATTAATGGTGATGCTTTTTTTATATGCATGTATACGCTTGGGCGTTCATTGTGCACGGTCGGCGTGTACTCTCCGCTACGAATGAATTGGCGGTTTAGCACAGTAGCAGCTTACACATCATTTAGGATACCTTGTGTTGTATTTACCGCTATGGGCTCTGCGTCATTCTTTCTTTGAGCGAAATTGTTAACGGCCTGCCAGAACTTCCTTTTGTCGTTTCATACCCGGGAGAACAAATTCTCATAGTAACATATTTTTGCATATTTAAGTTCTGCGTTAAGCTTGTTTCGGTATCTTTTAAGCTCAGCAAATTTCTGTTGGTCACCTGTCTTAACGAAAGAGTGACAGATGTTATTTTTAACGGCAATCTTGTTTAAAAGTAGGCACGTGATCTATGGCTTCCTAGTATTAATCTTGGAAGTACGTTTAGTTGTCTTTTTAGGAAAGGACAGCTCGTAACATTACATGAAACTAGCACAGAAATCGTTATATGCTTGATTTACACCGCTTTGCGTGAAAATCGGTTCCCAGTTTGTCTTCTCGATAAGCGAGCGGAATTGTGCTAAAGAATTCGGGCTGAAATCTCGATATGAACACGCGCCCATTTTTATGCTTTTATCATTCGTCATGGGCGAGAAACAAAACGTAGGTAGAAGATCACTTATGTCCACTTACAAGAGAGCAGCATAAGTACTTGGGCCTGCACATTCGAGATGGCATCTAACAACGTTGCGCTATTCCCCGTAATGCGATTGGCTAGATTTATAAAATGTTCACAGCCATAAGCATTTATGATCCTCTTAAGTTCTCGCGCATTAGTTCCTTTACTAGCATGTTAATATTCAAGTCGCCCATGATAAGGAACTTTGAACCAGTGTTATTTAGGTAATTTAGTAGTTCTTCGGTGAATTCAAAAAATGGGGTCTTATTTCCGTTTGGAGGCCTATATATCACACATACATAAAATGATTTCACACATACAGTAAGATATTCTGCATCTTTATTAGTAGTGGTCAAAATCTGAAATGACCTCGTACTGGTGAGGTTTTCTAAGATGCATAGCGACGACGCCGCCACGCCCACTAGCGCGTGTTACGCCTTGGTGTGCGTACCCTTCTAATTGGGTGGCTGTGCGTTAGCCATGTCTCAGTAAACATCAACGCATCAAAACTAGTGTTCAGAATTCCAAGCAATTCACTTAGGCCATCTTTGTTTTTAATACTTCGTACGTTTAGATGCATAATTGACATGAACTTATTGCTATTTAACTTAGAAAAAGAATTATTAAATGAGTCATGATCGTGATACGCACAACAGCTGTATCCGGAGTTAGCCATGTGTGGTGGTATAAGTACACACACTTGTGTTCAGATAAATCAAGGCATTCACTGGACCATTTTATCAACATCGTCGAAACAGATTAGACGATTCATACTGGCGTAACAGTAGCGCAAAAAAAAAAAAAGACGAAGGCAATAATAATATCTGGAGTTTAACGTCCCAAAACGAAAATATGATTATGAGAGACGCCGTAGTGAAGGACTCCGGAAATTTCGACCACCTGGGGTTCTTTAACGTGCACCTAAATCTAAGTACACGGGCCTCAAACATTTTCGCCTTCATCGAAAATGCAGCCGCCGCGGCCGGGATTCGATCCCGCGACCTTCGGGTCAACAGTCCAGCGCCATAACCACTAGACCACCGTGGCGGGGCAAGACAAAGGCAAGAAAGTGAGCTCCACAAGCGCTTGCTCACAAATGAAAGCTTTATTGCTTGAACAGAAGATATATATCTAAACTTGACGCTCGACTAATTCCCGCGCATGCGCATCGTGGGCAAGGCAAAAGGCAAGAAACCAGAACAAGAACACACCTCCCCGAACCCCTCCCCCAAACAGGCTACCCCCTTTCCTTGAGTGGTATCACTTCCTTTTCCGATATGGCAAAAGAAGGATGACTAACGCACAAAGATGCCCTCGTGTTAATATGGAAAGCCTCAGCAAGTTCTCGTGTCGTGCGATCGTGGTGTTTAAACAAGATCTCCGTCGCGGGGAATTGCTCTTCGCAGGCACTCAGCGTGGCCAAGTGCGTTAGGGGTCTCCCCTGCAAGGAGGACCGATGCTCTCTTAGACATATGTTTAAACATCGGCCTGTCTGGCCGACGTAGACACGACCACATGACAGATGGATGCAATAGACGACGTTGGCCCTGCACGACACGAACCTAACTTTGTGGTTAATGGAGCAACCGCGTGTCCCGACCAGTGTTGCGGAATGGGCGCCTCCATTCCATTCCAATTCCATTCCGGGGAATTAGAACTTACCGCAATTCCATTCCTCGCAATTCCTCGGAATGAAAAAACTTAGCCTATTTATTCCCACTCCGGGAATGGCCAGGCAGTTCAATTCCATTCCTGTAATTCCTCAACGTATGAAAGGCGTCTTGATAGTTTTATCGAGTTAAGAATGAACGCCCCATAAAGCTGATGTCGTCAAATGCATTACGAACTGCAAAAGTACGCAAAAAATGTTACCAAGTTCGAGGGATAGTAGTTTGGTGACATATTTCGTGCAGTACAACCACCCTACTAATTCCCATAGGGCAGTTCTCTTGCTACCATAGGCGTGCGCAGGGTTCCTCTGCAGGGGGGGGGGGGGGGGGGGGAGGAGGGGGCGAAGGTTTGTCGCATCGCCCCCCCCCTCCCAACTATGTCAATGTGTGGGACTGACTTTCCGCCCCCCTCTTAGGTGAATAGGGGCGCGGCCGCCCCCCCCCCCCCCCTCCGCCCCGTGCGCACGCCTATACCCGCTACCTATAGTACTTGCATGGTCAGCATGTTTGAACGAATGGTGATGTTTCAATATTGTTTAAGCTTAAATGTGTTAATGCTAAAATGACGACATAGCGTCTTTTTTCTGCTGATAAAAGTGGTGTTCAAGAAGACTAAGCAGTTTTGCCAAGCGTCTGGAGCGGTCGTGCATATGGAGAAAACTGAGATTTAGTTAATGGGGAACAAAGCCCTCTAGATCTGCTGGTATTAGTTGGAACAGTGTACCGCTCGGGCACTTTGCCTTGTGCCTTTGCATCAAATACGGAACACTGGGCCGCACTGCTCGCCAACAATCACGCTTGTCAAGCGCGCCTCCCAAATGGATAGGGTGAGGAGAGCTTTCTTCCTTGAGAAGCGCGAAAGAAACACGGACTAAGAAGAGATACACACAGGACAAGCGCTTTCTAAGAACTAGTTTTCTTAAAGAAAAACTCAGACTTCTCCTAACAGAACTGCGCAAGGTGCATCAACATATCAGAGCACATAGTGACACTCGCGAAATGGCTAAGCAGTCACAAAAAGGCAGATAATAGTGATGTCTCTTTGTCAGATATGGAAATGGAAGGATGTGTTACACTAATAATACTAGTTGTTAGAAAGCGCTTGTCCGGTGTGTATCTCTTCTTGGTCCCTGTGTTTCTTTCGCGCTTTTCAAAGATGAACCGTTTCCAACTAGGCCGAATAGCTGTGCTACTACAACTTTCTGTGTTCGCCTGTGCGCAGGTATGCAATGTCTTCCTTGTCGCAAAGGTTATTTACGTCTGTCAGGTACTAAACTGCTCGCGAGATAAAGATCAGGCTGTGCATAGAGTATTCGCCATTTTCGTGTGGGGGTCTCAATGGGAACCAACGCGCAGGGGTAATTTGTTTCACGCTTCGGTATCTGCTGGGATAATGCATTTGTTTGTACACTCACTTGCGCCTTGGTTTCTCTTTTACAAAATGGCAGATCGCTCACACTTTTACACCGCGCCTACCCTTGGCTCTCGCTAACTAAAGGTGGACCTAGAGAATGCCTCGTGGCCTTCGACTTCTAAAAAACATGTACTCAGGCCTACATGACTAATTTTAGCATGATATTACGGTAGTAGCAATTAAGGGTGTAGCAAAATACGTTCTTCTCCATAGCCCTCTTTGCTTGGCGATGCGAACACGGGTACGTGCCGAGTCGTAGCGACCGAACGATGAAAAGATGCAAAGAAAAAGGATAACGACATTAATGAAATGGTCCCAGCCCGGAGCAGTGGGAGTGCGGGCTGACCAGCTCTCAACTCGAGACTCGCCTGATCTCCCGGGCTAGAGCAGGAGAAAGATGAGAGGAGTTAAGATGACAGGTCGCTCGCACCTTTCTGAACAGGCCACACGCCTATATTTTATTTTTATCGGCTCAAATAAATGTTTCTACGACAACAACCACACGTCCGGCAATTGGTCATTATATATCTTTGGCAATCACAACGTCATCAAAAGTGCTAAGGCGTCTTCCTGATTTTTAAATGCCGCAATACAGGTCGCAAGCAGTGCAAGGTGCAAAAAGAAGCCTTATTTTGGTTTTTATTCATCGAAATGTTGCAACAAAATGTCATGAGCGCTGCCATTTAGTTATTAAAACCCGAAGTGTGAACGGCGGTTGCTTCAACGGTTGGTTCTAAAAAAAATGAAAAAAAAAGTGACATAAAACAATTGCTGTCTACCTATGTGTTGCGCTTCACAAACATAAGCTGCTCGAAAGAGGTGCTTGACAGCCGATTTCGCTTCGCTGTCATTATCGAGGATGCCGTAGGAAACATGCGTTCCACGTCTGGTGAAGTCGCATTCACAGTGAAAACTACCCTTCCGAGGCGGGAAAGCAGGGGAAAGTGGCTTTCGTTCGCTTTCCAATAGGTTAGGGGTTAACCGTGTCTGCGAAAATTCCCTCTGAAAGGTAAAGAGAAATGTCCACTGCAATGGATCGAGTCATGTTGTCTTGGTGGGCATTATCATTTTGCCTGATGTTTTTAAACATCAGTCTGCTTGGCGCTGCTTCAGAGTCTGTATTCGCGACAATGCCGGCGCTGTTCTGCCCTAACAAAAGAGGCCCCCTCCCCAACACAGCAGAACGCATTTGCTCGGCTGTTGCAGCCGAACACCAAGAAGACGTGAGGGGGAGGGGGCTATACGCCGCCATAGTTACGCTCGACGGATACCAACGGTCAGTGCCGTAGCCGGGGGGGGGGGGGGGACCACGCCCGTATTCCCCCCCCCCCCGAAATTTTATTTTGCCATGGCACACAGAGCTCAAAATGACACTCGATCTCATCTACGCGCCCAACCACCAATTACCCTCCCCCCCCCCCCCCCCCCCAGAAAAAAGTTTCTCACTATGCCCCTGCCAACGGCATAGAGCCGCGGTTACGCGATGAACAATGACGAACTTCGCAGCAACACTCTATATAAGGACATAATTATAGTAGGCGCGTTGCTTATAAGTATACCGTGCTTATAATCAGCGAAGCCATTTTAAAAATACTTCTTTATTGTTAAGTTTGAGGCTCTGACTTACTAATGTTTCAAGTTTGAAAAACAGCGCGTAGACGAAAACATGCTCTCTTTTAGGAAAAAGATGTAATTCCATTCCGATTCTATTCCGTGCAAAAGGCGCCCAATTCCATTCCCATTCCATTCCTCCAAGCGTTGTCCCCATTCCATTCCCATTCCATTCCGGGATCGCGAAATTGTGGAATGATTCCGGAGTCATTCCAATTCCGGAGTGGCAACTCCGCAACACTGGTCCCGACGCTGTCAAGTCTGTTGCCGACCATTGAACATAGTCTGCCTAGCTTGAAGAGGCGTTTTTTAACAGCCAATTTGGTAAAGCATGTGTCGCGAGGCCGTCAATATTGTTGCATACTATCGAATTAGATTTCGTCATTGCCAATCACTAAATATCCCCTTTTCTTTCGTTTCGGATCACGTGTCTGTTTTTCATGAGTATATATTCGTGTGTGTTCTTCAGTAAATCTGAGTTGATAGCGCTGTGTAGTTTGCTCCTTTTCTGTGTCCGTGTTTTTTGCGCTGCGTTTAATGATGTTGAACTCGCCCAGCAAGACACCCTTCTGTTGCTATATTTATTTTTATTTATTTATTTCAAAGTACCTTACAGGCCCCATGGGGGCATTGAGTAAGGGGGGCAATACATATATACACTTCAAACTGGAAAAAAATACAAAAGAAACAGTTGGCTAAGGGGGGCAATAGATATATACACGTCAAACTAGAATAAAATACAAAAGAAACAATTGACTAAGGGGGGCAATACATATATATACGTCAAACTAGAAAAAAAATATTATACTATACAAGGCTGCTATGCTTTACCCTCTCCACTCCTCCTTTCCCTTCTTCTCACCCTTACTTCCCTTTCTCACTTCTTGCTATATGATACTATACAAGACAGCTATTCTATACCCTCTCCCCTCCTCCTTTCTCTCCTCCTCCCCCTCACAACGCAATGGGCAGCATGAGGGATCACGTGGACAGAGATTGCTCCAGAAGGCAACCTGGCCGCGTAAGATGTGTCGACACCAGAGGATTAATGTTTAGATATGGAACAACGGTGTGTGAGCCTCAGCGTGATAAATAATGAGCCCCTAAAGACTAGTCGAGCATGTCCCGTGCGCTGTGAAGTTTCCCAGTGACCACTACGCAGATATACCGTTCTCCAGAACCGACGCAGCTACAAGACTTCATTCGCTGGCACGTGAACTCACACTTGCCCAGTGGAACTCGGCTGAATTCACCAACGCTCGTCTACACAGCTTGGATCCCAATCTCCAGCTCCGTCTTCCGTCAGGAATATCGCGAGCTGAGGAGACGCTTCTGTGCCGCCTGTCGCTTGGCGTGGCCTTCACGAATGCCTACTCCTGTCTGATTGGAATGGCCAACGACTCTACATGCAATAACTGCAGCTACGAAGAAACGATCTCCCATCTTCTGTGTGAGTGTACCCGTTTCAGTGCGCCAAGACAAGAACTTTCTAATGCGCTAGATAAACTTGACAATCGTCCTTTGTCGGAACAAAGAGTTTTGGGACCCTGGCCGAGTCCATCGTCAGCACAGAAGGCTTTAAAAGCATTATTGCGCTTCTTGCGGACAACTGGTCTTAGAGACAGACTCTAAGTAGTGTCATATTCTCGTTTCTCCCCCCCCCCCCTCTCTTTTCCTTGTTCCTTTTCTTGCTCTCCTTTTTTGTAACATCTCTCTTCTATCATCTTTTATCCCCCTTACCCCTTCTCCCAGCACAGGGTAGCCAGCCGGTCTAAGAACTGGCTAACGTACCTGTCTTTCCGCTTGTTCCTTCCTTCCTTCCTTCCTTCCTTCCTTCCTTACAGAGGGAAGTTTGAGAGGGTAGCGCCAAAAAAAAAAAAAGGAAAAGAAAGAAGGACTGCAGTCAGCCCTAATCCTTCGGTGTCTGGCAGCGGCACTCGTACCTTTGCGTTCGTGTGCCCCGGTGTATTCCTTTGCTTAACTGTGTTTCGTCGTGCTGCCTAAGCGGATCTCAAAATCCACGTAGAAAGAAGAACGTGGTTGAGATCTGCTCCGCCATGTGCTGCAACGATTCCAGCTACTCACAATCTTTCAATGAACACAATGAATTAATCTTTATTAGTTATCCTGACGTTCATTGACCCTTATCTTAAGTAAAGTTATGCTTCGATATCATATGTATCAGATATAGCTCTTAACTATAATCAGAGCCATCGATATCTGTTTTTTAGATGGCTTTTTCTGAATATCGTGAAAACCGTAAGTGCTCGACCAGAATTACTTGGACGAGAAATGAGAGTGTGATGAGGTGCTTGTGCCACTGCAATAATTCTGCGGGGTCCGTGACACTATCGTGAAGAGACATCAAGGCGAGAGCCACTAGGCTAGGGAGCCTACATGACCGGCCGTTCATGTAGGCTCCCTACACTAGGCCAGGTTACAGCGTCCTCTTTAGACACGTTTTCCATTACACCGTCATCCTATCGGACGCCCGCTAAGGTTGGTCTGCATAGGCGTAGCCCTGTTTTTAAAGCAATTATTGTTTTGACTGACCTGTGTAGCCGGTGATGATGTTCCGAAAACCCTCCTCAGTTGGCGTGCACCAAACAAGTGATATAAAAGAAAACAAATTTTTGTTCTGGAGCTGGGGTTTAAACCCGGGTCCCCCGGTCCGAGAGCGCGTGTCTTGCTTGCCCAATGTGAACTGAACTGAAGCATACGAATGCGTTCTACCGACGATGTACGAAACAATTGGAAAGCAGTACACTTGCGACGTGCGCTTCATTGAAATATTTCGTGTTCACGGGCTAAAAGCTATCTGCTGAACAACGCGTAAGGTCGATATCAGGAATTGGGCATTTCAGAAAAATTTCGACTTCGAGGAAATTGAATTCCTAAAATGCGTTTCCATGAACGTGTGATGGTCCTTTCATTGGGTCGTTCTACAGGATGACGAACACTAGAAAGAACACGGTAGACGCCATGCCCATCGAGCCCGAAAACAGCGTTCCGTCTATTCTTCTAATTTGGATTTGAGCAGCGCGCTCCAAGTGTCAACTACGCACTACCAGCGACTCCCTACTTTGGCTCTTCTAGCTAGCAGTTCACTCCTTTCGCAAACGCGGCCACTGCAGCGAGCAAACTCACCTTCGTGCGGCTTATAGCTTCAACGCAAACTTTGCAGTGAAAGCACAAGACGTACAAACCTCCTTCCCTCACGAGATAAGCGCGCGAGCACCGGCGACCACGCCCTGGCGGGCAAAGTGAAGGTCGGACGCGCGCAACGTTACTAGAAACGCTTGACGCGCGCATCCCAACTCCGGCAAAGCAAGAGCGGAGCGACAACCTTCGATGATGATGATATGTGTGGCCAACTACACTTTGTACGGGGTCGACTCGCTATTGGTGTCTTAGCCTATTAAAAATAAATAATAAATATACACATATTCACGAGGCACATAACTCCAGCACTGTGCGTGTCTATTGTGTCCTTCCATCACGTCTCGTTTCTACAACACCCGATGTATCTAGCATAGTAGCTACCACCGCGTCTAAAGCGCGCCCTTCGCGCCATCTTGCGAGTGAGTGAACACGGGACTTTACGCTGAAGTACCTCCGAGCGCTTCATACCACCAGCGGTAAATGGTGTATATAAAAAGCTCACGGTTAGTATGGTGCACGTAAGGCGCGTGGCAGAATTGTTTAACGCGGCGCACTGCGGAGCGAATGGTCGCAGGTTAAAATTTTTTTCTTCTCATTGATTTTTCTTGCTGGCTTTTTATATACATATCCGGGACATGACGGCGACAGCAAATATCAGCCGAGAGTCCATATGATTGCCATCGCAATAAAAGGAGCAATGCGCTAGGCACGCCCACGCCGAGCTTTGCTTGCCCGAATTTCCCCGATTAGGGAAGGTCTCCTGATATCTTTTTATATAAAGAAAGTCAGGAGCCGCCACCTCTGGGAAAATTTTCCATGACGCGTACCATGTAGCCGTCAGGCGACGTAGTGTGCCGCAATGACGGACGCTGTACGTCGGATCTTTTGCCTCATGGCCTGTGTAAGGCTCTCGCCTTTAACGGATGAATAGGAAACAAGTAGTGAGGACAGAAGGAACAAGTAGACAGGGCTGCGGAGCGAATGGTTGATCCCTGACTTTCCCTCTCAGACAGAAAGGTTGGACTATGTCACATTACCGTGACCTGAGTGCCACGGAGGCTCGTTGTCCCAACCGTAACCGGTGTTGCCAGAGTAATGACCACTCTTTCAAGCCTTCTATAGTAATAAATGTATACGTAGGCCGTGCTGCTTCTTCTGGTGGTGTCCGCCGTCGCAGACCATGTGGCTTCGTGTGGCCTGCGTTCTGATTCTTCTGTGCACCCTGACGAAGCAAGGCGAAGCTCGTAGGCGGCGCATCTTCGACGACTGCCCCGAGAGCCGGCTGCCGGTGGCGGAGGCCGACCTCGTCCTCACTGCCACCGTAGAACGATTGCTCCAGAACGGGGCACAGGTGAGTTTCTCCCCACCTCAGTACGCGAAGGCACGCTTGACCAGTCATGGGTGCGGCAACCATGGCAGCTTAGCGGCTGTGCCGTTGCGCTGCTAAGCACGAAGACGCGGTTTCGAATTCGCCCTGAACTCCTACTATGGGGTTCCTTATAATTGCATCGTCGTTTTGCCAATTAAAACAGTTAATTTTAAAGCGACACCGTTAAAAAGAAACACTAGGTCAGACTAGGCTGATCAATTATCCTTGGAGAACTCATTCACAGCCAGGAATCTGGCTATTATCAATTTCTTCCTAGAAAAAAAAATGCAGGTCAAAGTTCGATTATTTTAGAAGGGCTGATAGGCGGCCATTACTCTATTTCGCGCCGAAATTTCGGCGCGTGAATGTCAATGTCAAAGACGGAAATCTGAATTACCGATTTCAGTCTTTTTTACTTGCATTTTGGGCACATTGGCTTAATAATTTCCTAATGCCTGCTTTGTTGTCTGGCCTCCTTAGAACTCAGCGTAATTCATTTTTATAACATAATAGGCTTCCCAAGCAACGCTTAGCGGCGCTGCTGCTCTTGACAGGCAGCGCCATCTCTGGCAGAAAAAGAGAAACTGGGGTGTCAGCACACGGCCACCTGGATCGGGGCGCGCGGACACCGCCGCGCGCCCCGATCCAGGTGGCCGTGGTCAGCAGCGCGCGTTTTCCCTTCTCTCCACCGCGTTGCCGCTCGCTTCCGTGCACGTGCAGAGCTCTCGCGGTGCACTTGCGGCGTCTCACAATGTACCGCTTGCAGTGCGGCTTTAAAAGGATTTTCAAGCTTGACTGGCACTTCCGAAAAGCGGACTTGATAAAATGAGAAAGGCTCGTCAATCACGTTAACGGTGAAGAGCAGACGATCGACGACAACGACGCCCGACTCAAGGCGAAATGCATTTCCAAAGTCGCGATTACACCGTGCAGGACGTATACCTCGAGGTAAGTCTCATTCTGTCATGTTAAAGATGAATAATGGTCCACATGCACTCCGAAATGAAGCCGTACACGCTATCGATGTTCTGCGGCGTGGACTACGAATCATATGATTGTTGTTTTGATATGGCATGCATGCGTACAGTAGCAGCCGTGTGCTTTCGTGAACAAACGTTTGCGGCGTGCGAAAAAAAGATTATACGGCCATGGCACTGCTTCCTGAGAAGGTTAGAGTCAAGTCCTCCGTGCCGCTGGAGAATCACCCGCCGATTAAGACGCGAGGCAGCTAGCTGAGCTTTAACCACTGTGAAGCAAGATGAACTGCTCGCCTCGTTTTTTCGGGCTCTCGCGTCATGCTTGCAGTCTCTTTTTATGATATCGACTTGACAGGCGTACAAAGCCTGCTGCGCGAACGCGGCTAGAAAATCGCACAAAGTCAGAAGGTGGTTACTTCAAGGTTGCAATTGCAAAGCATGTAATAAGTGCCAGTTATATTTAACGGCTTAAATATATATCACCCTAATAAAGTGACAAAAACAAAGGAAACCTGCAGAACGATGTCAAAGCTTGCTGAAAATGCACAGACGTCCGTTCCGGCGTGATAAAGCAGCCTTCCCGACGCGTGAAGTGCAGGCGCCGAACTTCTGACAATGTGCCGAGTTCAGTTGAATTCAACCAACCGCGCAATGTTAAAGGGGCCCTGCAACACCTTTCTTTGTTATATTGGAATAGTCCCATTATTGACGTATGACTCTTCACGAGCCATATGCCGCAAAAATTTTTCGAATCCGTCAAGTCTAAGTGGTGTTACCAAATTATAGAGATCACGTTCCGCAGCTTTCTCTCTCAACTCAACGCAGCGAGCGCGCGGAAAGCTGCGCGCGGCGTGAGGGGAGGGAAGGAGGGCGGAGGTGCGAGGAGGCGACGTCAGCGCCGGCGGCATTTTTTTCATTTTTTTCTCTCTGGCGTCTCGGCGCAACCACGTGGTCTGTGCCGCCACTTCCGGTCGGCTTGCGTCGTTCTCGTCGAGCGGAGTCGATCGCGCTGTGTATCGCGCGTGCTTGAAAACTGCGCGTCGGTTTGGTAATGTTGGGTGTGCACCTCGAACGCCGTAGTGTTTTCATCGCTCTGCCAACCATGGAAGCAAACGTGCGCGCTCGTTTGGAACGAATGACAGCTGAGATCGGTTTCGGCCCATACTCCGATACACCGCCTCGTAAGACGGCACTGGCAGACGACCCCGAAGCGCCGCCATTACCGGACGCCAGCATTGTTATCGGAGACATGCTGCGCCCGTGCCTCGGTCGGTCGTGAGAACGTGCCGACGATGCAGTTCTCAGCTGACGAGGCAACACTCGAACGGCTGCCACTCTCAACGGCAACCGGCGATGGTCAAAAGCACAGAAATATTCACGTTTTCGGCACTGAGCATGGCGAAGAAAACGGAACCACGCAACTACGAGCAGACGAGCTGTCGGTGAGACCGGAAGTGCTAATATTAATGTTTGTTCGGTGTTTTTAACGCGATAACATAATATAAACATACACATTATCTACTTATTGAACTCAAAATTAACAACGAAAGTAATAATGAGGGTGTTATCGTGATTATAACATCAGCCAATGGTGGAACTGCCGACAATCGCGTCATATTTTGCGGACTAATACATCATTTGTCGAGAGAAGAGGGAGCGATTTTCAGCTGACTTTGAGAATTTATAGTAAATTCCAGGCCGTGCGCATCGCTATAATATTTGGCTCGCGTGTTCTCGGGAGCCTCGACTACCGATCGGCAGCGCTTTTTGAGCATGCTCGAAAAGTGTTGCAGGGCCCCTTTAACGGTATAACGCGAATGTGAACGTTCAACAACGACGGGTAGGTCTCACGAACACGGGGAATCAGAACACAAAGTTGCTTTACCTACAACCGTAACTGGACTTTAACAATACGAGAAGACAGCGAGTAATCATTACTGTAGTCGCTGCGTGCATGCGCCGCGTTACTTACCGATTCAGGTAGTCGGAACGAACGAAAGCGATGAACTCAGACAGCCAAAATAGAAGGCGAGACAGCGCTGTCAGCTATCCACGCTTGCCGCCTTTATTACTCGTACGACACGCCCGGGAACCGATACAGTTTAACACGTGAATCGTTGTGCCTTGGTGTTGTCTGCACTGTTGTGGCTGGCCACTAAACCGCAATACCTCGGACCACGCTTGCGCTTCCGCGGGGTCGCTTCTGCCATCGAGGAAATGCGCAGCTTCGCACAGCAAGCCTCTTGGTTCAACGTACCCAGCTGACGGCCCCCCAGATACCCGCACCGAGAGAAGAACGCGTGCGCACGTGCGCTACCGCTACCGTGAAAGGGGCCGAGTCGGCCGCGCAAAGGTTCAGAGCTTTCCGACAGAGCCGCAGCGCGGCTGGCGCGGCGCTGTCGTCGCGCCGCAAACTTGAGCTTGGGTTCCCTATTGGCCTGGTGTGCGACCGATGGAGGCGCTGCGAGCGGCGCCTGTATGACGTCAGAGCGGGGATTCGCGCGCTTTCGTCTGCTGCGTAGGCTGGCGCCGTGTTGAAACCACCTTTGTGGTAAATCTAAACAAAAATGCAGTTCAATTGATTATCTTGCGTATGGTGGCTACTGACGCTGTTCGAACAACCGTGGGTCTGCTTTTAACGTTCATTTAGAACTACAGCTCTTTGTTTCTTGGAACTGCGGCCGCTTGTCTCCGCGGCGAGTGCTGCGCAATGGTGAAGTACTGCTCTGTGCCTCAGTGTACTTCGTCCGCTCGTGAAAAGCTTTCACAAATATCCTAAGGACTCAACGCTGAAGAAGAAGTGATAGTCAAGCTCAGAATGGGAAAGCGCCCCACAGCTTCATCGACCGTGTGCAACAAGCACTTCGCGGACAGTGACTTCTGCTACCCACCGTACGCACCACTCTTAGGTAAGCTTGTGGCTGCGTTTAAGCGCCTCGCCAATACTTAAACCGCTTATTGCACGCAGCCTGTAGGCATAGGCGACTTACACCAGGTGCGGTGCCGTTCCACAACCTAACGCGAAGGCCCCTAGACAAGGAGCCGACGACGCGGCCTCCGAATCACCTCGCAGGAAAGCCCGCCTCGTGAGCTCAGCTGAGCGGAGTGAGACTACGGCTGCATTTGCAGGGTGTACATGCGTGTTTTACTTATGAAGGCAAGCGCGCGCGTAGCGGACTGCTTATCATAAATTCATAAGCGAAACCTGTTGCCGCTGTTTAGTGCACATTCTCTAAAAGTTTTCACCTGAGGCAGTGCAGACACTTTTTTAAAAGCGGAGTTCTTTAAGCTTTTGGTTAGGCTGCGTGGCGTGAAACTCGACCCAGCTTGCTTGTGCCGCGTTAATTTCTGTGGCCCTGAGCGTTGAATAATCAGCGATTAACTATTTGTTATATTCTAATACCCATGCGACGGCCCTATGCGGTGTTAATATGAACTACGACGTAATATTGTTGTCCCTGAACCAACTATACGGGACAAACTGTGATCATGGGAAT
The DNA here is from genome assembly GCF_013339695.2 of Rhipicephalus sanguineus. Lineage (NCBI taxonomy): Eukaryota > Metazoa > Arthropoda > Arachnida > Ixodida > Ixodidae > Rhipicephalus > Rhipicephalus sanguineus. Next base: position 176,890,342 of record NC_051179.1, read on the forward strand.
CGGCAGGGGGGTGTGCAACAAGGCGGCGCTTGCGCACTTGTTTGCAAGACGAGAGCTGCGACGGTGACGCGATCTCCGTTGACGACCTCGACCGCGCATTCAACAACGTGGCCTGCGTCGTACACCACCTCGCCCTCGATGAGGCACCGCGACCTTTCACAAGCTTTATCTACATACTTTTAGATGTTGGGGAACGGCACGCTTACTGAATTATCGAAAGAAACACCCAAACTAATTGGCATCGTACGGCGGAAACAAGATAACGAGCGAGAACACTCACACATAGTTTCACTTTCTTACCAGCAATGCGGTTTGATGGCATCGGCGCACTCGTCGGCCATCCGGATGATTTCTTGGCCCTGTCGATTCGGCCGCAACTAAAACAAGTTCAAGATTACACTCGAAAACATTCGTTGCCGGCGTTAGTTGACCGTCGCGAGGCTGTTCGTTCGACAAAGTTCCCGCCTGAAGCAGACGATCCACATACAGGAGCAGCGGCTGCTGCAGCGCTGTTGAGAGCGGAGTCCCCGCTCTGACGTCACACGCGAGAGGGCGCCACTCCAAGATCTCGAGGCCAATAGCCATGCATACGCCCGAGCAGACGCCATCAAAATCTATGACGTCACGGCTAGTCGGTGTGGCAAGCTCAAGGCAGCGTCGCCTTCTTGTTTTCTCATTGCACACTTTCTTCTCGCAGCAAAATTCGTTCGACAAAGTTCCCGCCTGAAGCAGACGATCCACATACAGGAGCAGCGGCTGCTGCAGCGCGGTTGAGAGCGGAGTCCCCGCTCTGACGTCACACGCGAGAGGGCGCCACTCCAAGATCTCGAGGCCAATAGCCATGCATACGCCCGAGCAGACGCCATCAAAATCTATGACGTCACGGCTAGTCGGTGTGGCAAGCTCAAGGCAGCGTCGCCTTCTTGTTTTCTCATTGCACACTTTCTTCTCGCAGCAAAATTCGTTCGACAAAGTTCCCGGCTGAAGCAGACGATCCACATGCAGAAGCAGCGGCTGCTGCAGCGCGGTTGAGAGCGGAGTCCCCGCTCTGACGTCACACGCGAGAGGGCGCCACTCCAAGATCTCGAGGCCAATAGCCATGCATACGCCCGAGCAGACGCCATCAAAATCTATGACGTCACGGCTAGTCGGTGTGGCAAGCTCAAGGCAGCGTCGCCTTCTTGTTTTCCTCATTGCACACTTTCTTCTCGCAGCAAAATTCGTTCGACAAAGTTCCCGCCTGAAGCAGACGATCCACATACAGGAGCAGCGGCTGCTGCAGCGCGGTTGAGAGCGGAGTCCCCGCTCTGACGTCACACGCGAGAGGGCGCCACTCCAAGATCTCGAGGCCAATAGCCATGCATACGCCCGAGCAGACGCCATCAAAATCTATGACGTCACGGCTAGTCGGTGTGGCAAGCTCAAGGCAGAGTCGCCTTCTTGTTTTCTGATTGCACACTTTCTTCTCGCAGCAAAATGGATGCTTTTGTTGTTGAGAAAGAGTATTTTACTCACACGATAAAGGTCGTTGTTGTTTTTAGTGTGCCCTTAATTTTTTTCTTTCAGTTTCGTGGGCACAATAGCGCTTTAGTGAGCATGCTGGAGCGACGCTCCCCTCATCTGGGCACTGTATGCAACTGCAGAGGACTCGCTATCTGTGTATACGAGGCAGGATATGTGGGACAGGGCGGCAGAAGAGGCGTGTGAAGATTGTATCCCTCATTGTATCGCAAACGAGTGCTTTATACGGAAGTCAATGGTACCAATAGCGAAAACTAGTGGTATTTTCTGACACGATGCTAGTTGTTAGTTGGGAACAGCAAGGCGTAAAATTGGAAATAAATTCTTGCGGGCTGCACCCTTCTGCTTTACCTCTGACAGGGGAAGCTACATTGCATGCGTTTAAAAGAATGTCAATCGATTTATTTCACTTTGCAAATAAAGATGACAGTATCGCCACACCTTCGGGACACTTTAGGAATGCATGAAAGATAGGCTGCCGGAGGTCAACAGCTCCAAATTATAGAAGGTCCGAGGGAACTTTAAAAATGGATGCCCTTCTAAGCGACCATTTCTGTGTAGCTTGGGTTCCGGCAAACTTGTCTATATGTGATGGAATTTGAACTATTTAGTGGGGTAAGTCAATATTCATGGAGTGCTCACGTAACCCATGTGGTCACTGGGCGTACCATTTATCGCAAGCTGTGGCTCAGTATCTCCGTTATAGCTTGCTTAGAACACCAGCATCGATAATATGAAAATAAAACTTACTGTGTTTCTTATGTGTTTCTTGCTGGGATATTTCTACGTCAATTTAATGCAGCGAAGCTCTATGAAGGTGTGCTAACGCGTTTGGAAATCCTGCAAATGGCGTTTCTGAAAAAACAACTTACATTTTCCGATGAATCATTTATTTACAGTTACGAACATCTTCTCAATTAAGCTTGGATTAGGTGGGGGCGTGTATCAATGGCTTTTCCGGCACGTACGAGTGCACGAGCACGCCCTGGTGAAGCGCGACATCTGCGTGACTTTCTCTTTTTCGTTCCATGACGCCGGTGTGCGTTCAGTGTTTCTTTTGGAGGGTTGCAAATGTCAAGAGGAAATGGATAAGAAGATTGTACAAACTTCTGGCAAAGGTCATCCGCTTGATTTCATCTGGGGGTTACAATTTCGACCGAATGTTCATTTCCAAACTCACGATTAATGACCTAACGTTGGAGTGATATCGTACATGGTTGTATAATCTTCATAGGTATACATCCGGCAAGACAGTTCTTGTAGTACGATACCAGCGCAGCTAGTGAGGACTGCAGGCACAACCCCGAGTCGCAAAGGTCGCGCGACCGATCTTGTCTCAAACGGTCACTTTAATCGGACAATCAACGGGTTCGGGTCAGCGTCTCTCTGCTAGATTTTTCGTCCTCGCAATAACTGGAGCTGCAAGGCTGCTGTGAAGTGGCGCAAGAGACGGAAGTCGGCATACGCTGTTTATTTCTGTGACGACGCGAGAAGACGCCAGTCTTGAAATGCGCTCTGGAGTGGACAACCAGCATGTCGCACTCGTTGGTGTGAACGCGGGTTGCTGCTGCTGTGTGAATGGCCGCCTCGAGTCGTGGACGGTGTTGCGATATGTGCGAATATGGCACCTGACCCCATTGTCTGTTGCAGGTCAGCGTGCGAGTGCATCGTCCTCTGAAGGGTGGCCCCCGGGAGTTGGGAGGCTCGGTGCTTCTGGTGGAAGGTCTGGACAACGACGCCCTGTGCGGCACGCGGCTCACACAGGGCGACACGCGCCTCTTCCTGCTCAAGGGCGGCGCCTCTGAGGGCCGCACCAGGCTGCTGTCGTCCCCGTTGCGCGTCACGCTGCCAAACCTGGACAGGCTGCAGGCCGCCGTCAACGGTATGTGAGGTTTCACTATGGCTCCTCACTAACATGCCGCTAACTGGTGCCCAAATGTCGTTTTTTTTTCATTCTTGCTTTTTCACCTTGAACGAAGTTTGGCTTGCGCACGTACCTCTGCTATATAGAAGACTTACCCTGTGGACATCCCTCGTTTGAATATCTTGTCTCCTGAATCAGGCATGTGCAAGTCTCAATTTTCAGCAGTTGGTTTGTTTGTTGACCTCGCTTTCGACTATGGGCATGTTCCCTTTTAGAATGGAAGCAGCTTAGAGTCAACAGTTGTGCTGTTTCTTCCGCTCGAACTGCAGTTATAAATGTGATAATTGTACACTAAGAATTTTTCGAAAACTCAGAAGAGGTTAGGCTATCTGACCCGTTTTCGTTAAAGCAATAGCGGTAGTCCATGACAGAACCTGTTTACTCTCCTCTATTGGGCCAGAGGACGAAGGATGAGGTTGTCGTTCGTAATAATTTGTATGCGGGGAAATGGGAGAACATAGCGCCGGTTTCGACAAGGCAGCGGAGACTAAAGGTTCTATGCAGGATGGCGCGAGTTTGGCGAAACTCGGAATCTTTCCGAGCTCTGGCGACACCCCCTTTTGAACGAGCTAACAGTGGAAAAGTCAAATCCACCCCTCAGCGCGCGCAGCGTTCCATTGCTTACGATGAAACGAGGTGTCACGACAAGGGCGGTCGACAAAGTTGGGTGGTGTCTTCAAGCCAGATGCATCTTGTTTCATTTGTTTGTTGTTGCACTGAGTGCAAAAGTGCACCCATGAAAGAAAAGTGTCAGAAAGATTTACTAACAATATTTTTTAGATGTACGGGCTATTTAAATTCAATTTCAAGCTTTTAATTTCTGCACTAAGTATCCTTGAGAATAATCAGCACTGCGGCCTCTAAGATTAGCTGTACATGGCATGCACGTCATGATTTTCAAGTTACCACCTGTGATTTATGTTATTCATACAGTCACATCACGCTGTACGATATTTGGCACATGTCCTGATAGCTAAACGGCCGCAAGCGCACCATCAGCGGGGCAGGTGTTTCATGGCGTACATGGCATGCATGTCATGATTTTCATGTTACCACCTGTTATTTATGTTAGCCACATAGAAATGTCTCGCCGTACCAATTTTGGTGTATATCCACTTAATTAAACGGCCGCGAGCGCCCCGAGATCATGTCATGCAAATCATGCGTGTCATGATTTGTACGATAGGACCTGTCACTTATGTTTGTCATACGTTCTTGTGAGGTCATACTAATTTTGGTATTTGTCAATTAAGTTAACGAAACGGCTGCAGAGGACCAAGACCGTGGCATGTAAATCATGCTGTTCATGACATGCATATCATGATTTTCATGTTATGACCTGTCATTTATGTTCGTCATACAGTCATGTTATGTCATAGCAATTTTGGTATACATTCCATTAACGAAACGGCCAGGAGAGCACAAAGTCGTAGGCGGCTAGATAGATAGATAGATAGATAGATAGATAGATAGATAGATAGATAGATAGATAGATAGATAGATAGATAGATAGATAGATAGATAGATAGATAGATAGATAGATAGATAGATAGATAGATAGATAGATACGATCAAACTCGCAGAAGTTCGCTAAGAAATGCCTCGCATTTAAAAATTACAAAATTGAAGAATCATGCAGTCGCAGAGAGAGTACAAACATGTCTAAAAAAGCCAAACACGTGTTAAACTTCAGTTGCGAGTACCGTGTCGCCCTGTCGCCTTTCTTTCTATGTGTGCTGTGGTTTTGTTTTGCTGCTTTCTTTAACTATGAACTTAAATCCTGACTGCTTTACAGCCTCTATACGTGCATGGTCAAATTCTACTCAACCTCATGGCATATCATGTCCTAGGATCCAATGTGCCAAGCCACCAGCCACTATTTATAAAATATGTTCAATTTTAAGCTTGTGATTGCCTAATTGCAAGTTGATTTTGCAGCCTTAATGCTGGGCTTAATTTTCAATGTGGTAATTATGCATAATCCATGAAGTGAGGAATTAAAGGTGAAGAAGTTTAAGTTGCTGATTGCATTGGCTGGTATGGATATATTGCGAATATAGATGTACTAATTATGTATAATAGAAGTATTCGTATATTGCAGTCATGTGATAATGCCGATAAGTTCGCAAGCATATTTCCAGAAATTTACATTAGTTGTCAAATATCTGTGAGGCAGCGTTGTCATTTTGTGGGCATTGCTGAATGCTTTCATAAATCGTGGTAAGTGGATCTACAATCAATTCTAAAACTTTCTGCAGGAAACTCAACTGTATGATCATGTGCGACATGTTTTGATGCCATAGTGCAATCTAATGCAATAAAAAAAAAAACCAGTACATGCCTATCGGCATGGTTGCATATTTCTCAAAAGTGACGCTAGCCTTATTGTACTAATTTCTATAGTTGCCTTCGTGTGTAGTCTGGCAAGTTTCTTGCGCGTCCCATTCCTTTGGATTGTGCTTAGACACTGCCACTGTGAAGTGCACATGTGAATGTGCATTATGATGACATTTTACGCACTACTTTCATTTTGTTTTGCTGCAGTGAATTATATATATAGTTCTTGGGCTGTACTGTGTATGTTGTTCCACATGTTCATTCAATATTGCGTGTAGGTTCTGTGCACAAAGATGAAAATATACATATGCTTACACTGACATGAGAACTGCTACTGTTTCGATTCCAATAAAATAGTGCAAACACTGTTTCTTGTATCAGTTGAGGTATGACTATTTGTCGTGCATTCAAATGGAAGAAATGAACTTCTGCATGCAATAAAAATTGGTGAAACACTGGTCGCTCAATTTAACGGCTTGTGTTTTATTACCAAACAAGTAGAACAGATGATTTACACATTACAACACATTGTAGAAGAAAAATAGGCGACAGGCAGTTAGGCAACAGGTCATCACTGTGTTCTAACGTAGATTGGGTGATATCTCATCAAGCGTAGCATAATTGAAGGTGCCTGTTGTACAATGTGCAGGTGGACGAGGGAGTGCACATGTGACCGAGTTTTTCCAGTTTTGTACCTATTTGCTACAGTCCCTGCGTTTCTGTGTTATGTATGTAAACTTCTGAATTGCGAACAAGCTGACCTGTCTACTGCTGTGAATAGAGTGTACTAGCAATTCAAGAGAACCATTATTTTCTGAAGAACATCTGTTTCATTGAGGAAGACAGTAATACATATTTTTGTAAAATTCCTACTGCCCTATCAGCGCAAGAGGAGTACCAAGTACACATGGGCGTTCACAAGGGAGAAGTGCAAGTGCATTACCTTTTTTTATTTTGCGGGAGATATGTCACTGGTAAATTTGTGGATGTTGTGCTTTACAAACGTCACTACATTAGCTTTACATCGGGGCACGCTTTCGGCATTCGCTTTAACGCGGTGGTGTGATGCTTAATAATAACGGCTAATTAGTAAGATAGTAGGTTCTCTACGAGTATGAAAGCAACTAAATACAAAATATCAGTTTTAGAGAACCACTGTATGCCACGCTAAAGTGCCAATTGGAAATAAGTACTACTTGCGGAAATAGATTATCGTTCAGCTGCTCAGAAGGCGCTGTTGCCCCTGCTTGCAGCTCGCGACAGTAGGCGCGCTTTAAATGTACTGTCGGCCGCAAAAGTTTGCGGGATCTGCAGCGCGTGGCGGAGCGAGCGAAAAACTGCATTGCTGCGTCACATACCGTGACGCGGCGTGTGTTGAGGCTATCGGCCGCGGCCTTCGCGATTAGATCCGGCAGCAGCACGTTGTCTAAACGCGCCGTCGCTAATCGCCGAGGCCGATAGCCTCAACACCGGCCGCGTCAAGGTAGGTGACGCAGCAATGCATTTTTCCGTCATTCCGCCACGCGCTGCAGATCCCGCAAACTTTTGTGGCCGACAGTACCTAATGGTGGCGCGTTACAATATCCTTGAAACTGTGGCGTCTGCGTGTGTAATTTTTATATGTGATGGGAACGGCAGCCGCGAGCGCGCCGACGGTAGAAGAGAACGATGTACACGGACACGCTCGCGCTCAGTGGCCGTTGACAGTGAGTCGCGGCCGAGTCTTGGAATGATAAAGACGTGTTGCTCAGTGTCTCGTCCTCGTCTCTGAGGGGTTCTGCGCGGCGGCTGGACCAGACCCCTACAATGCAAACACAGACTGTCTTAGAACAGCTCAGAACACGCTGCTGCCACTGGACGCGTGCAGCTCGCGGCAGAAATTACTACAATTACCCCACAGCATACGCCCATAGAATGCACATACGTTCGGCCAACTGAAGATACCTTTGTCAAGCTGGCATCCACGAATTTGAGGCGAGCGAAGCATTGTCGATATATGGAAAAGGACTCAAGAGGGCACACGTTTATCATTTTTATAACAGCACGATACGGCGAACCGAAGAATTCTGAGCCGAAGGTCTTCTCTTCGGCCTGCATGACGCCCCAAAAATTATGTAATGGCCTTATGTAAGCTTAAACACAGGCCCATGATTCTTCGAATACGACTGGAAGCAAAAGTACTCTCAGTGAGTGGACAGTGAAATTGAGGTTCTATTATTTCGACCTTACCGCTGAATCCATCTTCGGTATATCTTTTACGTGAAGTGTATTATCCAAAGGTCAAAGGATTGTGGGCATTTTCTGTCAGCAAAATAATAGTATTAAAACCCTTAGCTATAAACCAACCCTCATGGTTCACGAGGGGGCGCTCTCCGGTCTGTTAATTAAGAACCTGCTTGCAACTCGATCTGTGCAGTCACTGATCAAGTCAGCACGAGATCCGTGTCGTTAGAACTCAACGCCACGCACAAGTCTTGTAAGAATTGAGGCCGGTTATTACATCTAAAACTAATCGAAACAAGCGAGGTACAAGACGCTGCGATACCGAAAAGGTCGTGCGGCCAAATTTAAGTTACGCTCGAATGTGCGCGGGCGCACTGAGTTCAGCAGACGGCAGTTGGCTTCTACCGGAAGTGACTCATCTTTTCGAAAACTCGCAACGAAGTTTTTCCATATTTCAGCCTGTTTATTTAAGTACAACAACTATTGCACACAGTGTGAACGGGAACAAGCGCATCTGATCCAAACACCGCTCTTGATTTATGTCGGCTGTTGGCCAATAAGGATGCTATGTCTTTTGCGACGCGAAGAAACAGATACGTGACGTCAGCTGACAGGCGCCCGCCCACCGACGAGTGAGATCCGGCCTCTTATTGAAGAAAGGACGCCTGAGGAAACAGCAAGTTCGCGCTCCGCTTGTAATCTTTACATGGCGCGCACGACTGCGATATTTGGCTGAGCTGTTCATAGCCGTGTCTGCTTTCCGCAAGATGTGTTTTTTGAACAAGCACGAGGGGTGCTTCATGACCCATTTAAGGGAAAAGGAGAGGGCAGAGCGTGTTAGTGGCATCTCAATGTTATTGAAATCAAGAACAGGGAATGGGCATGGGCAGAACATTTAGCGAGAACCGTTGAAGATAACCGCTGATCATTAGGGGTAACAGACTGGATTCCAAGAGAAAGCAAGCGCGGTAGGGGTTGCCGAACGTTAGATGGGCTGATGAGGTTAAAACATTTGAGGGGGCACAGAACCGGGTTAATTGGAGAAATGTGGGAGGGGCCTTTGTCCTGCAATGGGGGTAGTGAGGTTACTGATGGTGATGTTCAAGTGCACGTGCAGCGATGGGGATCAGACAGCACCACCTCGTTAAACAAACTTCAGTTTATCGTGGACGCTGGACGGCATGGTTTGTTCTTAGAAAAAAAAATAGGTGTTCGAGTTGCTGATGTCGCTGTGAGGCATACGTATTGTGGAGCCATACACTTGTGGATAAGCGAAGAATTCGTTCCTTTTTGCGTTCGTAAGCGAAGAATTATTCGTTTTGCGGACGAGCAATAATTTTTAGGATGGATAAAGACGTTATCGAGGTACGGAAAACGTCATGTGAGCAGGTAAAACAGATTAACTGTAATCTTCTTCAATCGTCTGGCGTTGGCCAGGCAAGACCGCTGTCTCCCGCCTCAACCCCAGTCTGCGGCTGGCGAACCCCGAAAGGGCGTCCGGCCTCGACTCGGCCTACTCTTCTGTCCATTTGAGAGCGCGTCTCTACCGCATCTCTAGCCGTCGCCGTCTGCGTGAGTGCGTCTGTGACTTGCCTTCACAGTCTGCGCTACAGGCTCCGCGTCCCGATGAACAGTGACTCTGCCTTTTCTTCCGTGTGGACATCTTCTGTGAAATGTTCGCGTCTTTTAACATTTTCCTACTCTTCAAAAGGACAGACTTATGGGCTAGTTACTGTTGTTAACTTCTTTTGCGCTTGCATTTTGTGTGCATTTCTCTCTCCCTGGTTATCTTTATTTCTGCTGTGTAAATGTATTGAGTGTTTGGCTTCGGTTGTGCACAAATGGTCTCGCCTCGTTTCTTGATGAATCAGCTGAATGTCTAGAAGAACCTACACGAGATCGTATTAATTGAATAGCCTCGTGACAATGCGTCAGTCGCTCTTTTCACGCGTTGTTCTATTGGCACACTGTTCGCGAAGTTTCTGGATTGAGTTTCATGTGAGGAGTATGAAGTACACTGAAATGTTTACCTACTCTCTTTTTTTTTCGTTTACAGGAGAATCATACCGGAGACGACTTCACGAACGGGACCGTGAGTAATATGAGCATATTCGCCAAGCATGACTACATTCGTGTCGTCGTGCGTACATAAAAGTTCCTTTAAGGCAGGGTTCACGTTAAATCACTGGACGTTGTATTGCTGTTCTGCTTGTGATATGCAGATCAACGTCAAGCGTGTCCAGATTTCTACCCTGCAGGCTGCGCAATATCGTGGCGACCTTGATGATTTCAGTTTATTTTGCATTTGATCAGTGGCCTTCGGTCCTCCCTTTGCCTAATAAAAGAATCTATCATCATCATTATTTTGCATTTTTAAAAATTGAACTTCACTAAATATTTCTCTTTCGATTTGAACGAGACATCGCATGCAGCACGGGGACCAAGAAAAGGAGCTTGTTAGCAACTGCTTATGCCGAAACATCTTCTCCTGGGTGGGGCTTCCATTGTACGCCAACAGTTGACTTATGCTAATCTCCGCCTTCCGTTTACTGTTAAATCTTTGTACTCATTTTGACAAGGAACTTGCACCAACTAGCCCAGAGGAGTGCTTTATTGAAGGAACTGATCACTAATGCTCATTCATTTAACACATCGGTGACGTTGAACTGTGAGCAGGTTCTATTTGCATCCTGATCTGGTTTGCGGCTTGAAGAAGTTAGCTTTGTTCGTTTTTTTTATTGATTCTGTGGGCGGTTCTGGGTGAATAAGAAAAAGCGAATACAAAATAAAGTAAGGAGTGGCTTCGCGTTAGTAACGATCAATATATGTCGATGACCTTTGTTCCTTTATTTAACTTTTTAGAATTGTTTGAATGAAATTAGCTTTATTAGATAAATTTTATTACTTTGTTATATTGTGAAGAATTCAAGCGAAACTTTTGGAAAATCTTTAGAAACGATCCAACACAGCACTACGCTTTGGTATGCATGGTTCCTCGTTCTTAGAAAAAACTGAATGTTTACTGTACATTGATATAAGAGAATATGCACAATGTATATTGATGTCTGGCAGCTATAGCACCGTTTAAGGTGGATGCAGCCACTTTGATGCTTGGTGGTACATCTCCATGCCGACGACTAACGTCCATTTTCAATGAATAAAGCAACCCTTGTGGTAGCTGTAGTAGTTAACGGTGAAAGCGTAATCAGAGAACGAGTTGTGATAGCCAGAATAGCGTCGCATATTGGACGCAGAACTTGGTCGCCATCCTGCGGCATGTTAAAATGCGATTGAACACCACGGCCGGACTAGAGCAGGGTTGCCACTGACTTTCGCGTAAATGTCGCCAAACGACGAGCAAAAAGTCGCCGAAAGTCGCCATTTTGTTACAAATTTCGCCAAAAAAGTCGCCATTCTAGATATGTGCTGCATACCTAGTAATAAAAATTTCCACTCACGTATAGCCCCGTAAAATACAGTACCATCCAAGACCCTGAAATTATGTTGACATTCCTCAATGCCAGTCGTATCGCCCGCTTCACCATGGGAGTGCATGGTGTTGTTTCTCCGACTAGCCGCAAGATGTGCGTGGTGGCGCAAGGGTGAATGAATGAAACGCTCATGATATCCTTTCATCCCTGTCCGCTCGTTTCAAAGGTAAAAGTGTGGTAAACTTTGGGCGAACACCGTGAAAGCGTTGTTTGTAGACAGATTTACGTACCCTTATATGAATTAAAAGGATTAAAAGGTTTATTGAAGGTAACACGACATAATTCATACAGGAACCGATCATTAGTGAGTCTTACACCTTTTAATTGTGAACTAATATGATACCGGACGCCACCGACCCTTTCTTATAGTCACCTATGTCTACACGCGTCAACCCAATGCGTTATTAATGATCAGGTAGACTATGTAAAATGTTATATAGCAACTGTTTTCATTGCAAACGCTCACCGAGAAGAGTGGAAAATGCCTCAATAAATATTTTTTATTGGACTAATAGCCGCGTATCCGCCTCTCTTCGCTAATCCGAGACAGTCTTTACCAGATGAATTGGGGGTACTGCAACAGTGAATAAGTCGCCAAGCTATTCAGAACAGTTGGAGCTTTGGCGGAACAATTGGTCGGATCACGCGACCAACCCGTCGTCTAGCCCCTTAAAAAGCGAAACTTTAGAGAAGCTTAAAGCACCTAAAGCCATAAACTTATAGTCAAACACTGCCCCCTCGCGGTTTGCAAGGCAGTCCGCTGACTTACATTTCGCTAGAATGTCGCTAGGCGCCGTTCCAGTACCTCCTGCATCTAGATGAATTGAGGATTCAACTCGTGGGTCTAAAACCAAGAAAAATACAGATAATGTTGCCGCTCATTCGTTCGGAACACACTGAGCTTAGGATGCATAACTCAGTGGAGACCTAAGCCGAAAAACGCCAAAAATTCGCCATGTCGCCATTCTTAATTTTAGGTCGCCACGGGCCTCTCAAATTCGCCAGTTTGGCTAAAAGTAGCCACCATTGGCAACCCTGGACTAGAGGGAAACGCAAAGCGCGTCGCGCCGCCCCGGTAGACCGGTCGCAATTTTTCTCGGGGTGAGCGCGTAAGGGGGGGGAACGCGGTGTTACAGCCAGGTGAGGCAGGCGCGCGTCGCAGAGCTATTTTTGGTTTAATTAGCATGATGCTATGAGCGAGGCAGACGGTTTTACGACGCTTGCGTTAAGGTCGCCACCTCGCCGTGTGTTAAGGCATTGACAAAATTGCACTTCTATTGAAAACGCGCCGAATGGGACGAACGTGTAACGCGTTGCAGGTACTAATGGCGGAGGCTACAGTAATGACGAATTACTTTACTTTGCCGCTCCCAGAGGGCAACACCACCCCGCCGACCGCGAGAGTGGTAGATATAAAAGGCGCGTTTGTAAATCCTCTCGAGTCTGTGACCGTGGCGCAGTGGATAGCGTGCCCCGGCATCTGTTGTTGCGGACCGAGCGGTCGTGGGTTCGATGCCCGTTGACGGAACTTTTTTTCTTTGCCATCTGATCGTGTACATTTTTTCGACGTCATTTCCGTGACGGAAATACGTCACTGAATACTTGGTGGACCCCGGCATAAAACACTTTCGTGTTAAAATAAAGCCAGTGCAAAAAAAGAAGGAACCGTTGGAAGGCGTCGGCGCATCAGAGATTGTACAAGTAGCGATATGTGTATAGCTCACCGCCTGTGCTCTTTTCACGACAAGTCAGCAGAGTTCGTGCACAGTTCCTGCCTTTATAACATACAAATCTCTACATCATGTTTCAGCGCGACAAGAACGAAGAGGAACCTAAGGTACACATATGACACGACACACCACTGACTATCAACTGAAAATTTTTATTCAAGAACATAATGAATCAATAACAATGTAACATAACGAAGCAGTACCAACTCGCGCAGTTCACTGTACTCTTACATCTCTGCAGTTTTTTTAACGTGGGCCAGATGCTGAGCAGAATAAGTCAATAAGTCTACGCTTAAAATTAGTGCTCGCGCACGCGTGCAGAAGTGCAGTGGCGCGGCAGCTTTGAAACACCCTTAAGGTTTATTTTTGCTCGTCGGGAAAATAGGACTACAAGATTGGTACATGTTCAAAACTAAATTCTCGAGTGTTACCTTGAACAAATCGCACCCTGACTCTGAGGCAAACAGTTTAGGAAAAGGCGCCATATTAATTTCGTCCATTTGCTTTCCACGTACGTTCTGTAGCCAGCGTGGAAATACAAGCGCACGAACCTTTTGGCGACAGGTCCACATCAAAATGCAGACGCCGTGACCGGAGCCGGACCTACGGCCTTTACAATGCAACTCGATAGCCAATGAATTATCGCTACCTGTCCAGACCCAGGGAAATTTAAACGCTATTATCGGTTATTTTTCAGCATCTAACTCAAAGTTAGCATTGGCGTATTATCAGTAAGGTAAGTTAGGTAATTAACCTTTTGCATTATGACAGATAACTCATGGATCCATCCATCCATCCATCCATTCATTCATTCATTCATTCATTCATTCATTCATTCATTCATTCATGCATCCGTCCGTCCATCCGTCCGTCTACGTCTTGGCGCTCTCGTGGTCGCCTCCTTAACTTGTTTTATACTAAAATTGGCATAGCAGAACACGAGTATATGGCGAACACTATCCACAGGTGACGACAAGAATAACGTAAATATCCCGTCGCGTACTTCATGAAACCCTTTCCACCATTAACGTGGGGCATACACCCGCATACCACGGCTCGTGATATGTAGGTACGCGCCACAGGTTATTCAGTCTATACCAGGGGCAGGAAGGAAGTTTCTAAACCTTAACGCGACAGCTTTGAAGAGCCCGTGTCGCAGAAAATCCTGTGCCGACTTCGGCGGCGTTGTCGATGAGCGCAACATCCCCATGGAAGACAAGAAAAACTTAGAACACGCTTGAGCTTCGCCTTCAAGAGTCGAACGCGATAGCGTAAACAGGCCCCGCGCGCATCGCCTTCAACCTTGTCGGAAGGAAAGGAACGTCTGTGCGCGTTTCCAACTATCCTAGAATGCCCACTGCAAGTGCAGTTGTGAAGTGCCCACTACGAAATAATTCTTCCTTTTGCAAATTGGCGAAGTACCCACTACGCGTCCGTAAGATGCCACGCGCACCTGTGCAGCTGCACACTTTGTAACGGGTGGGCAGCTTTAAACCACCCATTCGTTGCGCAATTCGCATGTTTTGACGCCTGGTGCGACTCTACGATTCTGCCACGCAATATTACATGCGCCAAGGAGACTCCTCCTACTGCATGACACTCTTATAGCGTTTTTTTAGGGTGAAGTTCCTAGCACTATCGTGGCTCCGTGGTAGAACAGCTGCTTGCAACGTAGAAGGACTATAGGTTCGATTCTCACTCGGATTTATTTACAGACACTGCAATCACCATTTGGTGATTTTAGCAGGGTGGTACATGAAGTTAGTCATGAAGAAATGGCAAGTACAATGACATATAATATATACAGAAAACGGCAGGAAGTGGAAGATGGAAGCTGCGATGAAAAAATCCGTAAAACAGGGGGTGGATGCTCGAGCCAACGTTTCGACAAGTGGACTTGTCTTCTTCAAGGCTGGAACTGATTTCCTTAGCTATCGTGTGTATATGCTTCGTGCCCTCTCCAAAAGAGGGGAGAAGGGGTGGGGGGGGGAGAGGCCACCGCGACGATTGGGTGAGTCAGAGGGACGAAAAAAAAAAAAAAAAAAAAAAAAAAAAAAAAAAGGGGGGGGGGAGGACGGGAGGGTGTACGTTTCACTGAATGGTTGTCAATGGAAGCACGTGGCATTTTAACAATAGTAGGTTCGAAAGCTTAGAAGAAGGGATTAACTCTCATTCGTTTTCGTTGTGTATGTACCATATCGAATCGATTCGAGAGCCCCCTTAGACACGTTAATGCCTGCTGGCTGGAGTGTATTGAACTTGTGAATAAGGTATGACTCTGTATATTTTCTGTCTCTTGGGGACCGGAAGTTTGACTGAAGTATGTAAAGTTTGAGATCTTCGAAGTTGTGACCTGCTACATTAAAATGCTGTGCCACTGCTTTGGGTAACTTTTTCGCTGTGTCCGCGCGATGCCCGTTTAATCTAACATTAACAGGTTGTCCCGTTTCGCCAATGTACCGTTTTTGACAATATGAACATTCGATCATGTAGATAACGTTTGAACTAGTGCAGGTGAAACTAGATTTTATATGATGGACGTAATCACTTCCGGTGCTTTTAACTATAACGTCATCTTGAAGGTGCTTACAAGTCTTACATCTTGGACGAGAACACGGTGTTATGTGGGCAGTAGAATGAGGGTTTACTTTTGCGTGCACTAACATGTCCTTAAAATTTTTATTGCGGCGATACACGACCTTTGGTACTCCGGGAAACGCTTTTCTAAGGCGCTCGTTGCTTGCCAGTATTGGGTAATACTTACGGAGGATATTATTTATGTTTGGTAGCGCATTTGAGTATTTGGTTATAAATGCTGGCGGCTGGTTAGGCTGTGCTACGGGGGCCCTTTGAGCTCCCGTAGTATTACCCAATACAGACAGCCAGCAATACCTAGATTACACTAGTCATCACCCGCGACACTGCAAACAAGGGATATTTGTAGGACAGGCGCGGCGTATAAGAAGGATCTGTAGCGATGACAACGACTACGTTCACCACTTAAGCAACCTAAAGGAAACATTAGTTAAAAGAAATTACCCGCATGATGCTCTAAACAAGGTCTTCAACGAAGCCTGTCAACTAGATAGAAAATCATCACTAGCTCAAAGGGCCCCCGTAGCACAGCCTAACCAGCCGCCAGCATTTATAACCAAATACTCAAATGCGCTACCAAACATAAATAATATCCTCCGTAAGTATTACCCAATACTGGCAAGCAACGAGCGCCTTAGAAAAGCGTTTCCCGGAGTACCAAAGGTCGTGTATCGCCGCAATAAAAATTTTAAGGACATGTTAGTGCACGCAAAAGTAAACCCTCATTCTACTGCCCACATAACACCGTGTTCTCGTCCAAGATGTAAGACTTGTAAGCACCTTCAAGATGACGTTATAGTTAAAAGCACCGGAAGTGATTACGTCCATCATATAAAATCTAGTTTCACCTGCACTAGTTCAAACGTTATCTACATGATCGAATGTTCATATTGTCAAAAACGGTACATTGGCGAAACGGGACAACCTGTTAATGTTAGATTAAACGGGCATCGCGCGGACACAGCGAAAAAGTTACCCAAAGCAGTGGCACAGCATTTTAATGTAGCAGGTCACAACTTCGAAGATCTCAAACTTTACATACTTCAGTCAAACTTCCGGTCCCCAAGAGACAGAAAATATACAGAGTCATACCTTATTCACAAGTTCAATACACTCCAGCCAGCAGGCATTAACGTGTCTAAGGGGGCTCTCGAATCGATTCGATATGGTACATACACAACGAAAACGAATGAGAGTTAATCCCTTCTTCTAAGCTTTCGAACCTACTATTGTTAAAATGCCACGTGCTTCCATTGACAACCATTCAGTGAAACGTACACCCTCCCGTCCTCCCCCCCCCCTCTTTTTTTTTTTTTTTTTTTTTTTTTTTTTTTTTCGTCCCTCTGACTCACCCAATCGTCGCGGTGGCCTCTCCCCCCCCCCACCCCTTCTCCCCTCTTTTGGAGAGGGCACGAAGCATATACACACGATAGCTAAGGAAATCAGTTCCAGCCTTGAAGAAGACAAGTCCACTTGTCGAAACGTTGGCTCGAGCATCCACCCCCTGTTTTACGGATTTTTTCATAATATATACAGGTTATACAATGAGTATAGGGTAAATACAGACTACAACGGGCAGGAACATACAATAAAAAATAGAAGAATACATTTATACAATCATGTACAGTAGTATGTAATACGATTCAACTGATTAGTGCACTTTCTAATTCCGAGGAAAACAATGCCAATGAGGGTGCTGAAACAATTGCATTAGTTAGTTTATTCCACTCGACTATGGTGCGAGGAAAGAATGAATACTTAAAGCAATTATTGCGTTTTTTTTTTTCGAGGGCAGACTTTCGAAAAAAAAAATTATTGCGTGTGGGAAGGGGGTTATGGTGAGGTCATGTCTCTGCCTGGTAGAGTAGCCAGAAGAAAAAGAAAAAAATATCAGCTATGTCTACTTGATAATGGCCGTTAATCAGTTGGTACAAAAACTTAAGCTTTGAGTTACGGTATCTTAATGATAAAGGTGAAAGTTGAGCTCTGCTTAATAGGTCAGTAACAGAAGTACTTGAAAAATTATTGTAAACAAAACGCGTTGCTCTTTTTTGCACTTTTTCTAATTTGTTAATGTTAGTCTTAGTAAAAGGATCCCATATAATAGCGGCGTAATCTAATGCTGGCAAAACAATTGATTTGTACGCTAAAAGGCGGACAGAAGGAGTGGATAGCTTGAGAGCACGACGCAAAAAAAACTGTTTGTAAGTTGCGTTTCTCGTTATGTGTGTAATGTGTTTGTTCCAGCAGAGATCATTCGATATGTAAAGCCCCAAGTACTTATAATTAGTGACTTCAAAAAAGTGTTGTTAGCATTGTATCTGAAATGCAAAGGACTTTTCTTGTGTGTAATTCGCATAAAAACAGTTTTATCAAAGTTAATAACCATCTGCCATTCCTCGCACCAGGAGGCTACTTTTTGAAATGTCTGATTTAACAGAAGTTGATCGGATGTGCTATGAACCTCTGACTACAAAACACAGTCATCTGCGTAAAATTTCACTTTAACAGGAATTTGTTCTACAGTATCATTAATAAACAAAGAAAATAGTGGAGGCCCAAGAACTGAGCCATGGGGAACGCCAGAATCAACCGTTACATATTTTGAGTTACAATCGCGAAAAGAAACAAGTTGCTGTCGTTTAGTTAGGTAAAAAGAGAGCCAGCCCATTAACTTTTTGTTTTATTGCGATATGAATTATATGGACAGTGTCGGCTGGAAAATGTCCGTCCCCGTCGCCGCCGTCATTTACCGTATATGTATAAGTATGTAGATATATAGCAAAGTCACAAAGAAAAATAATTCAGAAATACTTTCCGACGCGCGGAATCGAACGGGCGACGTTAGGCCACGACAGCACCTGCTAACGGCGAGCTATTTATATGCACCATGTATTTTTTTTTTTATTTGCGACATAGACTTGCCCTTAAGGCATAATATTTGTTTTGTATATTTGTGTTAAATGTGCGCCGTTAGGCCGGTGTTGTGTATGAAGTGAAGAAGTGTGGCGCGCCTTAAAGATCGTCGCCCCGCTCCTGCGAACACCGTTGCTCTTCGCCCTACAGGGCGTGGTCGCTTTCGTGCGCTTATCTCGAGGGGACAACGACAGCAGTCCTTGTGTAACTTTCAACTAGGTGTGATAAATCATGTTGAAAAGCAATGTCTATCATGGTATCTGCGGAAGCATCGCAGTGACTAATGTGATGCTGTATATATTTATTTGCATCTACCTCAAAGTTTCGATCACGGACAACGCAAATTCTTCGCTCACAACAACGCCGGAGGGGTGCTTCGCTTCGCTTGCTGCAGCGGCCGCGTTTGCGAAAGGAGCGCGCTGTTCAAACAGAAATAAGTAACAAGTGTGACAATTAGTTCGCGCTCGTCTTGTGTGTACCTGTCTGTTCGTTTCGTGCGTCCTGCTTTATGTTTGAGCAGTGCGCTTCAAGTGTCGAGCTGTGACGTATTAGTTCGCGTTCGTCCTGTGTGCGTTCTTTTCGTGCGTCCTTTGGGCTCGAGCGACGCGCCGGCAATTTCGAGCTGCTTTCTGTTCTTCGCGTTACATTCCAATTTATTGCTATCGCACTCATTGCTTCGTCGTTGCAACGAAACTGACTTTTTCAAGTACTTTCTGTAATTTAAAAAGCAATTTTTTGTGGGAAACCTTATCGAAGGCTTTGGCGAAGTCCATAAAAATTGCATCTATTTGATTGCCATGGTTAATAGATTTCGTAAAATCATGTACGGTTTCAACTAGCTGAGTGCAGGTTGAAAACCCTTTTCTAAATCCGTGCTGATGTCTAGTTACGAAATAGTGTTTGTTGAGAAACTCTACGATATGATTGTGAATTATATGTTCTAATATTTTGCAAGATGTTGAAGTTAATGAAATTGGTCTATAGTTACCAACCTGGTTCTTGTTACCTTTTTTTATGTATTGGTTTAATTCGGCAGTTACCCAATCATGCGGTAGTTCACCATCGAGTAATGATTTACAGAACAGTACGTACAAATACTTTGATGCCCATTCTGCATACCTTTTCAAAAAGGCATTGGGAATGCAATCAGGGCCAGGTGATTTTTTCGCATCCAGTTTCAGTAATATGTTTAAGATACCCCTTTCCGAGATAGCAACATCAGGCATGGGAGGTAAGGAGACATCAAAAGTTGGCAAGGTACTATTGTCTTCCGTGTAGACAGATCTGAAGTGTTCATTAAAAACGTTCGTGATTGATTCTGGATCACTTATCTATCTGCCATGGTCATCAAATATTTCGCATTCATTTGACTTAGGAGAAATTGTTCTCCAAAACTTCTCTGGCGATGTAGTAATGAAGCTAGGTAATGACTCACCAAAGTAACGTTGGTTATCTGAAATAACCTTAAGTCTAATTTGAGATGTCAATTCTGCAATTCTCTCTTGACAATTTAAATCAGCACAACGAGTTTTACTTTTCTGTTTTTAATCGTTTTACCTTCCTTCTCAATTTCAATGTCCCCCTAGTTATCCACGGGTTCTTGGTTCTAAGCTTTGTGGGTACTGGGCTTGCTGCGTCCCGTCCGCAGTCAAAGCAAGGAAGACGGAGGCTTCAACTCGCAACAAACAACAACAACAATTTATTTAACTCTACGCTGCATACGGCGGGGTCGGTCCAGGCACACAAGACGACGAGGCGACGACCATGATCGGCGGCAGCAGCAATCGGCCAGCGCGGGTGGCCGCATTCGTCCTTCCTGGCGTCCCAGGCACGTCTCCCCTGGGCGGCGCGCAGGCTGCCCCTTTTAAGCCGCGCAGCTGGGCCACGCGCACCGCCTCTGCGCAGCACGTGGAGCTATCTCGCGATAGCCGGTGGGCGTGGTTCCCACAGCTTCGCTCAATGCTTTTCCTTACAATGCCCGTAAACTTAATCCAAAGATTAGTTACACTATCATCACTATTGGCAAAATCATCAAAATGAAAAGAAATAATATCGAGTATCGATTCATCATCGGCTTTACAAAAGTTATAAAAAGTAGTCACCTTGGGTTTTTCACAGACAGAAACATTTGACACGGTTAGCACTACAGCAAGGTGATCTGAAATACCGGGGACAACGACACAAGCGCAATCATGGGTTAAATTTCCAGAAACAAAGACAAGATCTAGAATTGATTTAGAGCTGCCTTGAGTCCTTGTGTAACTTTCAACTACGTGTGATAAATCATGTTGAAAAGCAATGTCTATCATGGTATCTGCGGAAGCATCGCAGTGACTAATGTGATGCTGTATATATTTATTTGCATCTACCTCAAAGTTTCGATCACGGACAACGCAAATTTTTCGCTCACAACAACGACGACGCCGCCGACGCCGACAAGGACGCCGGAATTTCTGCAAAACGAGCCCTTTAACGCTGTCGCGTTAAACTTCATGGCTCGATCCGGAATCAAACCCAGGCATTCTACATCGCAGTCATGTTTTCTACCACAGAGCGGCGCCAGGGCTTCAAACTGCTTGGGAAAAAGGCCCTAGAGAGAGGTCACCTGGGGGCAACTATAATTATGGTTGCAGTGTTGTAACACTGCAACCATAATTATGTAAGGCTTATCACATAAAACAATGTGATAAGCATTCCATATGTACTCCTGTGGCTCAGCAAGGTATACTAAAACGTAGCCCGGATATGCTGAGAACCTCTACTCGTTAGAAACAACGATGATTCGAGAGACGTGAGGGAAAGACTGGCTAAACCAATGGTTACTTTAGCAGAACAACATTTATTTAGATAAAGTAAGCTGCTGGAGAGACAAGAATACGGCGTCTCTCCAGTTGTAGAGCTGTCCCTCTTCTGTCTTCTCCCGGGGCCCGCGCACAGTCGCACACCCGCGCTCACCTTTGGTGTCATATTACAGCTCCGGCCACCGGCCGGCTCGGCTCGCACAGTGGTCGTGGCCTGGAGCCATCTTTCGAGCCCCGTCTCGCACAAGAAGAGAGCGCACATACTTATAATATGCACATCATTGCACCACAGCGCGCACTTCGTTGCGAAAGTAAGTGATGTCTTTGCTGTAACGTGAGTGACGACGTTAAGTCAGACTATGAGCCACCCTTTAGACGCCGGTGTAGTCGACGTGCCTGGCAAGCCCACGGTATCCGCAAAACTAGTAAATCCACCTCGTAACGCTTGGGCCAAAGCATGGGCTGCTGCGCGCTAAATGCTTCACATGAAATCAATTCCCACAATTCGTGGGGTCTGCCTAATTTTCTTGGCTATATTTAGTTGGTACATATAGTAGAAAAGCAGGTGCAAAACTCTGTATTCTACGAAGCCGACAAAGATTTGTCGAGGGGGCTGTGTTGAAAGGGCTGTAGTTGAAATGGAAAATGTATAAATCTGTGATCTTGTGTCTTAACGTGCCTTAACGACGTCCAAAACTTGTCATGTTCGTTGTAATGTGCCATCGTAGCATTCAGAAAATTGTTTAAGTGAACTTTGAAAACAACGCCAACGAATGCGCTTTAATGGGTGCCAAACAGCTTTCGCCTGGAGTCGTCTGAAGCTTTCGTCCAGAAGTCCGGACACTAGAGTTTGATTTTGCTCATCTTGCTCTGTGTTGCAGTGCCGTGCGAGGCCAAGTACTGTCCCTGGAATGGCGACTGCACCGAAGACCGGCTGGGAACGGCGCGCTGCAGCTGCCCGACGTCGTGCGACTTCGAGACGAAGCCCGTGTGTGCCACTGATGGGGTCACCTACCCCAACAGGTGTAAGATGCGCGTCGACTCGTGCCGCAAGCAGAAGAGGCTCTGGTCGCGCCACCAGGGCAACTGCCATGCCACGCCGCCGTACGGGTCGCCATACTAGCGATCCTCGACGCACCACTCCACGTTTGGCTGGCGTCTCGCAGCTCCATACCATTAGCTCGGCCGATAGCCACAAACCTTCGCGTCGTCTGCATTGGATCGACCGCGACGCGTTTGTTCTCCTCCTCGTTCTTCGGTAAATTTTGTGAAGCGATGTAGTACATCCTGATTAGCATACCGAGTTAATCCCGAGCGCTACCTGACTACTAAACAGCAAACTGGAAATGGTTCCCAGTGAAGTTTTTTAAATCGGAAAAGCAGAGTCGCCGAAGGCAGGCACTCAATATCGTCGTATGCCGTCTTTGACGTGTGCTGGTGCTTTTTACACTTCTACATGGCACCGTCGATGCACCCATGGCGCAGGAAGATACTTCATCGTCCGTAGAATACCGGTCTCAGTGACCGGCAGTCGTCCCGCCGCGTGTCCTACTTCGCGCGCAGCTCTCACTTTTCCATCATTCCTTTTCACTTTTTGAGCGCACAAAAGAACAAGGAGGAAAAACGACGTGGACACAGAGCTGTGTCCGCGTCGTTTTTCGTCCTTGTTCTTTTGTGCGCTCAAAAAGTGAAACATAAATGACAAACATGCCCAAGCACGCGCGCTTTCAAATCATTCCTTATTTCCGCTTCTTGTGTTCCTTACTGCCAGTGTAAGGTAGGAAGCCAGGCACTTGTCTGGTTTCTGCTCCTTGTTTTCTCTTTCGCTTTCTTTCTTTCTCTGCCTAAATTCGGCTTGACGCGAAAGAAAGGCCTTGCTTAGAGAAGTGGCAGGAGAATCAAGGGAATAATAGGCAATACAGCTGTTGAATCATCAACCACCTGTGCCAATGACATTCACGGGACTTGGCCTAACCGCACTGAGCTTGAGAGATCACGGATGCCTCTTTAGAATATTGAAATGCACGAACGGAAATATCCCCATTTCATGTGTGGCCAAATGAGAAATGTTCGGCCCACAGCTGTATCCTGCTTTCCCGCACACGATTAGCTGCAGTGACGGGATGCCTCTTGGTGATGCATTTTAGTTACTTCTTGTAACGAATGCGTATATGCTCGTGAGTGAGTAGTCCGGTC
Organism: Rhipicephalus sanguineus; assembly: GCF_013339695.2. Classification (NCBI taxonomy): domain Eukaryota; kingdom Metazoa; phylum Arthropoda; class Arachnida; order Ixodida; family Ixodidae; genus Rhipicephalus; species Rhipicephalus sanguineus. The sequence goes on from NC_051179.1 coordinate 176,914,076, forward strand.
TCCTTCAGTGTTCTTTGTAGTGGCCAAATATAAGCGCACTGATGATACTGAAATAAAGAGGCGTGACTACGTGAGCGAGTGAGTTTTCCTGCGCTTGAGAAAGAGGAAACTAACGTCTTTGGCTTGTAAGTGCGCACATGCGCAATGAAGTTTGGCACCAAAAGCTGCAGACGATGGCACCCTAACTACTCCGTCTTCAGGTTCTGGCAAGGATAAGACAAGTACAGCTTTTTTGGTTGGCGGGCATGTCCTGCCCCGTCATAATTAGCAAGGTCCTGCGGGCACATAGCAGCAGTGGAGATGAAGCGTGTACTCGATAGACGCGTTTTCGATGCCACGAGTTAAAACCACGGGATATTATCTAGCAAATACATTGCATACGTAACATTTTCACGAGAGTGCTAGTTCAATAAAGTCTGATATACTATAGCTGGTTGTGCTAAATTGTCGAACGAGAAATGTCATTGCAGCCAACGTTTCGATAAGTTACTTCAGGGCAGCAAATCTGACGAAGACCAATCCTGTAGTCGAAATGTGGGTCCCGGCGGCACTCCGGCATTCCACGTTCGACGTCATCTCACCACATCGATACCCGATCTCCGTTTTAGTTTATGCCTTTTGGATTTGTATATGGGTTAATATCAGATGTATGAATCTCGTTGTAGACGGCTGGCAAAGTAGTTTGAAGTTAAATACTCGAGGAAGTGACTAGTCAAGTGACTTGACCGCGGTATTGTACCTAATTTATGCAATTCGCCGTTGCTAAACAACAGGACAGGGACAACTCATCCCAGAGAGAAGCTGCTGAAAAGGTACGGCATCGGTGTAACCTTGGAAGAAAAAGAATGCAGGATGAGGTGTTCATCATATGCTACCCGTACTTAACTGATTACCTATGCGCGATGGAAATGCTGCAAGCACGAAGCGAACTGAGGCGAAGTCTAATGCTGCGGAAGAATAGCCTGCGCTTCCGCGCACGCAGTCTGCGAAGAAGCCCCTTCCCCCCCCCCCCCCCCCCACAGGCCGACGCCTACTTCAGATGATTTAACAAAGGTCTATCGAAAGATCATTGCGCTGCTGCGATCCCTGGTCGCTGTTACGTCATAACTACTGAGAAGCCTGGGAAATCCAACCATTCGAAGTGGTGTACAAGTGCTGGACGCGACGAGCCCAGTCTAGCAAGGGTTGTGTAACGCCATGGCAGGAAATCAAAAACTCGTAGGGTCTCTTATGCATTCGCCGACGACTCGAAGGTGAAAGCCTTCTTCTGTTTCTTCTCAGTCAATATACTGAGGCTCCCCCGTCCCCTCCGAAGTCTTTGTGCACTTAACGATGTTTTGTACTGCCTCCAAGATCGAATGTACTGCGAGCTTTCTGCACCTCACATGCTTTTGCACTGCCTCCGTGATCATCCCACCTTTGATCAAGCGACAATATCATGTGATGACGTCATGATGTGACGTCACGTCTAGGTGACGTCATAGTGACGTGACAAATTTTGCCGGTGTGTGACGTCATGAAGACAGGGCGTGTAAACACGCACACAAGAACAAAGTCACCACAAACGCCTACTAACCACTGAAGAGACGCACAACGGCGAAAAAGAAAGAAGGCACGAAAACTTATCTGCGCATGCCCGTGCAATAGGCGAACCTGTCAATCCGACACGCGTGGGGTGTCTACGTGGAAGATAACTGTTAAGGCATTTGATTTCATCTTTATGCAAGTTAATAGACTGTTGGCTCACGCATGTGCTATCACTATTCTCGATATGCGATGCCTCAATCATCAGGCGCGTTTCTTCATTCCTATGCCGGTACAAAACTGCGCATTCCTCGAATTTTGGCGTTGACTTATGCTTTCGACAATGTAAAGATAGATTAGAAGGTGAGCCTCCGGTTAGCGATCTCTTATGTTCCAATAATCCCTGGTTAATGCAGCGGCCCGTCTGTCCTACGTAGAAGCCGCCGCAGCTGAAAGGGGCCTTATACACCACACTTGTACGACAATCAGTGAATTTTTTGGTGTGCTTTACGAAGCAAATATTAGTCCGGTTCTTGTCTTTTACTCGCTCATTCTTCCTCTGCACAGCGGCACATATCTTACCAACCGTATTAGCAGCCGTGAAAAGACAAGAAGCGGATGGATATTTGTTTCATATTTTCGTCGGGAGCAATACGTATTCTCTAACCATTTCATAATAATCATAATCGTAATCGTTGGGGTTTAACGTCCCAAAACCATGATTTGATTATGAGAGACGCCGTAGTCGAGGGCTCCGGAAATTTTGACCATCTGGTGTTCTTTTACGTCTAACCATTTGCCAACCATCCCAATGTGTGAACCGAAGCTATTAAGTCTAATCAGGCTATCCGGCCACGAAGCAATCACGTCATCAACCTACAACGATAGTAGCAACGTCCTGGTATGTATTCGTCGGGAGCTTATTCATGATTAAAAATTACACCATCTCCCACTAAAGCGAACCATATGGGAATGCGAAGCAGCGCATGGGTCGACTTAAAGTGCCGTTCATCACGGGCACCTTGCCCGATGTTAACGCGTCCTTGCAAGTGGAGCACACCATGAATTCACTGTAGTTGCTGTTGCTCGTCCCGAATTCTTGTTGGAGCACGCCACGCGGGTTCATCGCGCGTCTGCAGAATCTCGTTCCCCGACGCCATCACATGATTGCTGAGAGAGTGTAAGGGGGAGAGGCCACAGCGTCTTACCCTGCCCCTTACACAGGCCCGAAAGCGCTAGCGCGTACCAGCACACATGGTTTTATCTGCGTTACGCCAAGCTAGGACAGCATACGGCAGCCCGGGCCCCTAAAGTGCTATGCACGTGTCATCATCAAGGCAGTCGAAGAACAAGAGGAAGAAGACTTCTCCTTGGAGCGGGCGCGCGAGACTAGGCGCATGCGCCCTGGAGCGCGGACGCCACCGCCGGACACAGCCCCGCGCAAAAGCTGCTTCGCATCTAAAACCTCACGATGACAACCAATATGCATGACAGTGAAGAAGAAAATCCCCACCTCTAGATTAGTGTGTGTGTGTAATTTTTCCCTATTCGCGATTTGATAGAAAAGACTGGATGGCGTACTTGGTAGAAACGCTGGTCCGCACGTGGATTACTACAGCTGACTTTAAAACCCACCAATTTTTATTGTGAACCTGAAACATTAACGCAACGGGCCAGATGCTGGCTTTATTCGTGTCCGATCATGAACGGTGACTGCTTAATGATGGTAGCCGTGTAATTTTACGCGGCTCAACATAGAGCAACTGCTTGGACTTGACGTTTGTGTCACGTCGTTTTGCCAGATGTATCTAAGGCGTTCAAAATGCATGGGAGTGAACACATCCCCATTTTGCTTACCGTCAAAGGATTGTCAGTCACCTAAACACCACCCGGAGAATTGATTTGTCAGCATTTAAAATCAACATTAAGGACGCTTATCGCGAAGGCGTCTCCTCGAGGAAGCGGTTAAAGAAGCAGCGCATGCTGTGATGGGCATTATGAAAATAAACAGCGCAATATTACGGAGACGAAGTGGAAGGAACACAAAACAGCGCTCTTCCTGTGTTTAATGCTCCTTCTACTTCGTTTCCGTTAGTTTGCGCTCTTTCTTTTCACAATAAAAGCGTTCCAACTCGCCCAGCTCTCCATCCTCTTGCTATGCGCATGCTGACATGATCTCCAATGCACTCGGAAACAGATGTGGACTTAGAGCGACTCTATGCGATTCGGCGACGTGCCGAGTGGAGATACCGGCGCACAAAATCCATTCATGATCTCAGGACGGCTACGCGCATGCAAAAGAAGATCCAGATTCCAAGTGGTAAGCTGAATTGATAAACTGAAGTTTCAACGGTTGGCTAAGTTTTGAGAGTTTCTATACCCTCGAACACCCCTTTCTCAAATACGGCGAACCATGCGAGGCCTACGTAATTTTCTTGAACAGCGTTTTTCGTTCAAAGCCTTGGCGCCTTTCCAATATCGACGGGATAGAATAATAGAGAGCTGAGCTAGTTGATAAGTATTAATTCTAAAAAGGCAGGCCGTGCAAACAAGGACAAGAAAGAAGTCAGGACACTACAAACGCCGACTAACAACTGGAGAGACGCACAACGGCGGAAATGAAAGAAGGCACGAAAACTTATCTGCGCATGCCCATGCAACAGGCGAACCTATCAATCCGGCACGCGTGGCGGTCTACGTGGAAGATAACTGTTAAGGCATTTGATTTCATCTTTATGCAAGTTAATCGACGGTTGGCCCACGCAGTGGAAGATTTCTGTAGAAAGACTGCGAGCCAGTCAACTTGTACAACACGTTAAAATAGACATATTGCAGTGACCAGACCGAAAAAAAAAAAAAACAGTACAGAGGTTTAGGTAATGTACGCGATGCAAAAGGATAGCTAAGAAAGCACTGTGCTAACACTCAAGTTATGATTTCAAAAACTCTTTGAATGAAGATAGCAGGAAGAAAAAAATACGGTACGCCAAGATGTCTTCTAATCGGTAAACGATTGCTTTATTAAATCTAGCATCGGTACCGGTGGTTCCACAGTTCTTGGAATCTTATTTGCGTATAAGTCAATGCCATCGCATGTAAGTCAAACTCACATGTACGAGATCCTTCAAATCGCTTATGTGTGAAAGCCACTAGACGCAAAGCAAGCCCATTCTTGCATGTTTCAGATTTCGTAACAAACTATAGCAGCATTAGAACTTGCGTGACAGGCGCCGCACTCATTAGAGTACGCGCAGGACAGCGGCTAAGAGCAAGTGCTATGGAGTTGCCACGACTAAAAATGAAAAAAATCCAGAAAACAAAAGGCACGTGGGCTCGGCGCGCTTGTTTCCGTCTAGACTGCGCCCCCCCCCCCCCCCCCCCGAAGCGCCCCCGAAATTTTCCAATTTTGCATATCTGTATATATACACGCACACATACAAACGCACTCACGAACATACATAAAGTATGCTTGAACCCCCCCTCCCCCTAAAAAGATTTCTGGCTACGTCCCTGGCGCCAACCGTCAGTCTTGTGATGAGCCCCGCTAACACCAGCAAAGCGCGGAAGATTACGGCTCTCACGCATGGAGCGTTCGGAAACGATGACGCGGAACGCAAAGACTGTGGCAGAAGAGCGCGCAACTCGTTCGGCTTTCCGCGATGCGTGTGCGCACACGCATCGCTGAATCTCCGCCGATTCGCAGCATTTGCTGCCGAGTGAAGTCGGGTGCAACTTTATAACACAGGAGAGGCCCCACCCAGATGATCGAAGCGCAGCAGCCAATTGCCTCCGCGAATAAAGTGTGGCGGAAGTCACGTCAGATTTATGGGGCAAACAAACCGGTATGGGGCAAACAAAACAGCAGACGCCCCGCGGCGTGCTCTCCGCGGTGATTAGCTTCTGCGCAGATTTGTAGTCCCGGCGTAAACTTAGCGCGTATTTAACATCGTGGTTTAGCGCTAAAAAAAGACAGACACATGTGAGAGACAGGACAGGCGCTACTAACAACTGTTTTATTGCTAGGGATGCAATGGAATAAATACCACACTGGTGCGCAGACGTGACGAACGCGTAACAAGACGTCACCACTTATCACGCTACAGGCATGTGGCATCAAAAAGCCTAATCTCATTTCTATACAAGCAGATAGACGTGTCGCTAACACAGTTAGTACCTTTTTTCTTTATATGATACGCCTCCCAGAGTTCGCGGGCTGAGTTCTTCCAGCTTCTTCCTAGAATCTTAGCCTCTCGAAATATCGGCTCACACATGCATTTTCGGCAGCGGGACGAAAGATGGGCCCGATCTACTTTCTTTAGATTTTGCGCATGCTCCCTTAACCGGTCATTAAGGCATCGGCCTGTTTGCCCTATGTACGACTTACCGCAAGACAGCGGTATGTCATACACCACTCCTTGCACGCATTTCACAAAGGGCGAGGCATGCTTCTTCGAGCACCCTTTCTTCTTGCAGCCCACCTTTGTTGTGCGAGGACACAGCTGTGCAAGCTTGTTAGGCGCCGAAAAAAACAAGCGGGACCCCATGCCTATTGGCAACCTTCTTCAGGTTGTGCGAAACCTTGTGCACATACGGCACAACTTCAGGTTTCTTCCCCGGTGCTCCCTCATCCGCTGTTTTTTGCTTGGCGCTGCCCTTCAGTTTTCGGAGTGGGACCTCAGCCACCGCCACCAAGACCGGTCCAGGGAAACCCGCCGACAATAGTCTTTCCAATTGTTTCACAAAGGCCGCTTCTACTACATGTGAACACGACTTTCGCAAGGCCGATTCCAGGCAGGATATAGCGATGCCCCTCTTAACAAGCTTTGAGTGGGAAGAGTCATAGGGTAAGAGTTCCTTTCGTGCCCTAGGGGAATACATCCAACATGTGTGACTCTTACAAAAGCGCAAATTAAGATCTGTAAACTGCAACATGTTACTTTGGGGCAGCTCTCGCGTGAACGACAGGCCCTTTCCATGCTGTTTAAAAAGGTTGATCACTAGGTCCACCTGGTCTCGGTACGGCACTGTGCTACTGTCGCTTAAAATAATAAAAAAAATCGTCCATGTATCTAAAAACTTTTTTAACTCATGGCTTAGAACCCGCTCAAGGCTACTCCGAAAACTGAAGGGCAGCGCCAAGCAAAAAACAGCGGATGAGGGAGCACCGGGGAAGAAACCTGAAGTTGTGCCGTATCTGCACAAGGTTTCGCACAACCTGAAGAAGGTTGCCAATAGGCATGAGGTCCCGCTTGTTTTTTCGGCGCCTAACAAGCTTGCACAGCTGTGCCCTCGCACAACAAAGGTGGGCTGCAAGAAGAAAGGGTGCTCAAAGAAGCATGCCTCGCCCTTTGTGAAATGCGTGCAAGGAGTGGTGTATGACATACCGCTGTCTTGCGGTAAGTCGTACATAGGGCAAACAGGCCGATGCCTTAATGACCGGTTAAGGGAGCATGCGCAAAATCTAAAGAAAGTAGATGGGGCCCATCTGTAAGGTTCGGGAAAAAACAGAGAGCTTGGGGAGGGCCGTTGGCGCCAGTTTGCCGGCACCGTGCCCCACGCAAACAGAGGGACGGCGTGGGGTTTACAGACATCTGTCAACGGGTCAAGTCGGCGCCGAGGGAAGGCAGTCGGTGGCCGGTTGCGGCGTGCCGGCGTCGTTTCTTGAAAGCACCCCCCCCTCCCCCGAGTGCGGGCTGCCGCGAAAACAACTCGGGAGGTGACCTCATTTGGAACACTGTGTAACGTCATCCCTTCGGTGGAGCGCTTTTCCCTCCGCGGGTGCGGCCGCATGGGTTCTAGGAACTGGCGCGCCAGAGTTGGCGGGACCACGTGGCCGCATTGAGGAAAGGGATGCTGAGAAGGAGGAAAAGAGGCCGACCGGGGAAAGTAGGTCAGTCTGAGCAGGGCGGTGTTACTGCGAGGCAGTACTCGGGTCTCCCGAGGTGTGGACGATGTCCAACGTAGACGCTCTGACGTTGTAAATACGCTGTAAATATGTTGTTTTTGTAACCATCTGTATATAAACTGCTTTAGTTCTCCATCATCTCCGAGCCTCTGCCTGCAAATCGCCACCACGACCGTCGCTGACGGGGCACCTCGGTGACGAACCTTCACAAGCCTGGTGATCAGCCTCTGGCTGAAACGCGATTATCGGATCGCGGGTAAAGGACCCAAAACTTTACTGGTGGCAGCGGTGGGATCTCTTCAAGCATCTCGAGACGGCGAAGGGATTCAACAGGCTGTGAAGGGGAGGCAACGCTTCGGCAGCGGGTGAAGATTCCGTGTCGAGCACTCGGCGTGGGCGGAGAGAAAGCAGCGGCCTCAGCAAAGCAGTGCAGCACGAGGACCAGGGTCCTAAGGACGCCAGGAGACAGCCGTGGGAGTCGGCTGGCCTGCTTCTTCAAGTCGTCCACTGGGCGCCGGCGGATCGAAGCGGAAGGCTACAGCAAAACCAGCGCGGAGGGGAGGACAGGAGCTACGCAGCGGTCGTCTCGACGGGTGAGTGCTCTTCTTCTTCCGCCTGGGCCTGTGCACTGTGTTCGGATTAGGCTAGGTCGAGGTGTAAATGGAAACACGGTTCGCCTATTTAAATCCAGATAAAGGCACGACCAGCGGTATGGGCGACTCTAGCGACAACGAGGAGGTCGGGAACGAGGCCGCCGGTCTGGAGGAGCCAGAGAGCCATTCAGAAGTAGAAGTTCTCAAAATGAAAATCAGATTGAGAGAGTTAGAACTGGAAATTGCAAGAGAACAACGTGGCTCCGGGCCGACCCCGCGCGGTAACGGATGGCAGGAGAACCACGGTGAAATGCGACATTTTTCAAAATTGATTAGCAGCGTGCTGCCAAAGTTCCCGACGGAAGCCGAGGTCCCGGTATGGTTTGAGGCTGCCGAGAGCGCGCTGGAAGGGTACGAAGTACCAAAAGCTTGGTGGGGCCAGATTATTTTTCCATTGGTCGCGGAAAAAATCCCATTTTTGTCGACGCGCTTGGCACCACCACAGCATAGGGACTACGAGGTACTGAAAGGCGCGGTACTCGAGGAAATGAAGCTTTCCGCAGGAGAATACCTCCGCCGGTTCCATGGGGCGAAGAAGCGAGCGGCAGAAGGGTGGCGCGCGTTCGCGACCAGGCTGCAGAGCTACTTGCGTTGTTACGTGGAGGCGAGAGGCGTGAGTACCTTTGAGGAGCTCGTCGACCTTTTTACCGCGGACCAGATGAAAGACAGCTTGTCGGAGGCCGCCTTAAAATATGTAACGCTCCAAGAGGGAGGGAGCTGGCGCAAGGCCCACGAAATTGCGGCGTTAGTCGTAACATTCGAGGAAGCGGAAGGCGAAAACAGTGGTGTGAAAAGGTCGGAACGCAAAATCATTGATACAATGACCACGGGCCCAAAGGATCGGGCTAAACCACTAGCGCGGGAGCCCACAAAGGCGCGGGGTTGCTTCCTATGCGGTGAGCATGGACACTTGAAGGCGGATTGCCCGCGAGCGGAAAATCGCGACGCCGCGGCGTCTGGCTCTCAGGAGAGGATAGGTTTGTCCGCACGCGTATCGGCGACGGCGATAGTTGCAGGAGGGCATGAACGCGAGCCCATCGGATTATGTTGCGGAGACGTTGGGGTTCGCGCCATTCTTGACACGGGCACTGACGTCACGGTCGTCCGGGAAAGCGTAGTCCCGCCGGAGCTTGTGCAGCCGCACGGGTCAATTACACTGATCTCCGCGTTCGGGGAAGAGGTACGTGCAAGGCTGACAATGCTGCCGCTGGCGCTCGCGCGTGGCCCAGTAATCTTCGCGGACGGTAAGGCAGCAGTGCCGGTGTTGTGCGCGCTGACGGACAAACTAAGGGCACGCACTGACTGTTTGTTGTCCGAGGATGCGTGGAAGTTGCTCAAGGAGGCGGATAGAGTTAGACAACAGACCGCGCACGCACCGCAGCCTGATATGCGGGCGAAGCCGTCGAGGGTTCGAGTGAGCGAGGCCGTGTTAGCGTTCGACGATCAGTGCTCCGGAAAAATGTTCCCTAAGCGGAACGGACCGGGTAGGGTCCGCGGCAGACACCGTTGGCGACGCCGACGGGGCAAAGATAACGCGGTAGTCGCTGGCGCTCCAGGGCTAGAACGTTCTGCACATCACAGAAAGGGCAGCGCCCATGTCAACGAGGGTCCGGTGTTGCGCGTGCCAAATGCATGGCGGTATCCGAGTAACAGTGCCGGGCAGTCGGCGGGAGGGGGGAGTGCTCCCCTTTGTGCACCAGCAGTACGGAACTAAGTCTGTGAACTCCGTGCCGCGGTTGACATTTTGTGCACGCGTTTTGCACGCCTCTGAAACCGTGTCACCCACAAACTGCGAGGTGGAAGTGTGTGTGCGCAGTGGACGGTTATTGGACGGACGTACATGAACGTTATTTTTTGTTGTTTACCTTCGCCGGGTCTCCCCTGTAACTGGAGACCCTGGCCCACTGTGTTTATGGCCGCGTAACGCAACGTTAGACATTGTTGCCATGTTCCTTTTTTTTTTCTTGTGGAAAATCGAGAGCGTGTTGACGCAAGTGTCGTGGTGCATACATGTTTAGCGTTGCGAAGGGCCATTAACCCTTAGCCGAGTACGGAGGACTTAAGGTTTCCCAAACCTTTTTTTTGTTTCATTGTTGTTCCCATAAGACGCGTCGGCCTCTTATGTGAAGCTTAAGGGGGGCGTGTAAGGTTCGGGAAAAAACAGAGAGCTTGGGGAGGGCCGTTGGCGCCAGTTTGCCGGCACCGTGCCCCACGCAAACAGAGGGACGGCGTGGGGTTTACAGACATCTGTCAACGGGTCAAGTCGGCGCCGAGGGAAGGCAGTCGGTGGCCGGTTGCGGCGTGCCGGCGTCGTTTCTTGAAAGCACCCCCCCCTCCCCCGAGTGCGGGCTGCCGCGAAAACAACTCGGGAGGTGACCTCATTTGGAACACTGTGTAACGTCATCCCTTCGGTGGAGCGCTTTTCCCTCCGCGGGTGCGGCCGCATGGGTTCTAGGAACTGGCGCGCCAGAGTTGGCGGGACCACGTGGCCGCATTGAGGAAAGGGATGCTGAGAAGGAGGAAAAGAGGCCGACCGGGGAAAGTAGGTCAGTCTGAGCAGGGCGGTGTTACTGCGAGGCAGTACTCGGGTCTCCCGAGGTGTGGACGATGTCCAACGTAGACGCTCTGACGTTGTAAATACGCTGTAAATATGTTGTTTTTGTAACCATCTGTATATAAACTGCTTTAGTTCTCCATCATCTCCGAGCCTCTGCCTGCAAATCGCCACCACGACCGTCGCTGACGGGGCACCTCGGTGACGAACCTTCACAAGCCTGGTGATCAGCCTCTGGCTGAAACGCGATTATCGGATCGCGGGTAAAGGACCCAAAACTTTACTCCATCTTTCGTCCCACTGCCGAAAATGCATGTGTGAGCCGATATTTCGAGAGGCTAAGATTCTAGGAAGAAGCTGGAACAAATCAGCCCGCGAACTCTGGGAGGCGTATCGTATAAAGAAAAAAGGTACTAACTGTGTTAGCGACACGTCTATCTGCTTGTATAGAAATGAGATTAGGCTTTTTGATGCCACATGCCTGTAGCCTGATAAGTGGTGACGTCTTGTTACGCGTTCGTCACGTCTGCGCACCAGTGTGGTATTTATTCCATTGCAACCCTTACAATAAAACAGTTGTTAGTAGCGCTTGTCCTGTCTCTCACATGTGTCTGTCTTTTTTTTTAGCGCTAAACCACGATGTTAAGTACTCACCAACTCGCCCAACAACAAGTTCTTATTTAGCGCGTATTGTGCGGTTCGCACGCAGTAAAATGTTGCAAGCAGACGTTTACCAGGCTGTTCGTGCGTGGCAGGCCCGAGCGCTGCGTGCTGAAATTCTTCGTGGAACGTTTTTGTGCAACAGTACAGAATACCGGTACGTGCCGTGATCAAAAACGTTCAGCCCCTGCATCGTCGTATTGGAACCCACCTAGCAGTGACTTACGCGTTCTGCTGGGCGTTAGGCCTTCCCTTTCTCGTAGTCCGACTTCCCGATCTGTTGCCGGATTAGCGGTTCTTTGTTCGTGTATATGGAGTGAGCGCAGTAGCTATTCGGCGCAACGCCAACCTATAGTTGTCGTAACTTCACGTCGAAAAGAAGACACCACTGTATTGTATACGCGATCGTGCACGTAAAGTTCGTAATTCCAGTGCACAACGAACACAAGCACGCAGCGAGCGCACACCGCACAATACATACATCACGTAGTCCGATAACAACAACAAAAGTTTATTGCCCTTTCGTTTGAACGACACAGCCTCTAAAACGTACGATGCCTTCAGCGCATGGTATGTATGGCGCGTCAGATGCCAAAAACAAAAGTACACGTGTGTTCTGAGTTGGCACAATGAGTAAGAAGCAACTGAGCGCACATCCGAGAGCTTCGCATGCAAATACCATGCATTAGTGATCAGCAATGAAGCGAACGTGTACGTACACATGAAAAGTGACACCCGGTACTTTCCGCAGTGCACGCGATTTTCACCATACGCAACAGCTGGGCATTGCGTAGCTTTCCGAAAGAACACACAGAAGGAGCAGCATGCGGGAATCGACTGCGCCGCGGCGCCGCTTGCACGACGAAAAAAAAAAAAGAAAGGCTCGAATCGCGCATGCGCTTGCAAACGACACGGCGGAAATCGCGAAATGTTCCGAGGCTGCTTCGCTAGGAGGCGATGCGGGTGTTTGCGATGTGCAGGCTTCAAGAATGTGACGTCAGGGTAGTCAGGGCCTCTCCTTATTTTCCTTCCTCCATGGTCACCGGCCGTCCGGCTCATGACGTCACCTGAAGTGCGCGCCTATAGGGAACCAGCGCTGGAGTTTCCTTGCCGCCCTGGCGGTAAAAGCGCGCACTTCTCAGCCGCTCCCGCGGACGACACGCACAAGGATGGCTAGTAGCGAAGGCGGTGCGGGCACTGAACGCCGAACAAAAAAAAAAAAATGAGGCTGACGGTTACTGCAGCGCATATAAGTGTCATAACTACGTAGGAATGAGAGGTGATATATCTTTCTACGTCTTTCCTGCGAAACCATACGAGCAAGAACGGAGGTAATGTTCGATACAAGCTGTCAGGCGAGCGGGGTAAGTTCGGTCCTCTCTGGCGGCGTCGAGCTGGGGTCTAAAGCGAATTTCGCGTGTTTCATTGTTTTATACAACAGTGAAGACGGCCAGCTATGGGAGCACTTGAGGCATGTCAGTTGACGACGTTGCATCGGCTAAGTTACTGAGCTCGAGTGCTACCGCTGCGACGTGCTTGCAGGCGCCGTCGCTGCCGGCCTTGCAGGAACAGGTGGCCCCACTTATCAGGCGCTGAGACGACAGCACATAAAAACTGCATTAAGTAAACGTGCACAAGTTTTCGTTCGAAATGAAAACATGTAGTGCCAGCGTTGCGATCACGCACGGAAGTCAACTCGCTGTACGATTAAACCAACTGTGCGATTTACTGCGTACAGCTTCGCGCTTATTTTACACAACTACACGCGCCGTAAAGAAACAGGACAGGAACACGCGGTAATAACCGATCTAGCATCAAATGCTCGCTTACCTGAAGTGTGACATCGTAGCTGGCTTGGTGTACTTGCGAGTGGCATTTCGCTGCAACTTGAGAATCGCTGTCACGGCACGACACCGTCTCTTCCACATCGTACACGTATTTCGCCTTGCACAGCTTCGCCCCGTTTTCAAGTGCCTTTCTGCGGAAGTGGTCCTCAGGCCATATTATTTTACTAAAACCATAGCGGAGCACAACTGGCGCCATAGCTGTCGACAACTTAAGCACGGGACCGCGAACCCGGGAACCACGCTAGCGGGTTTACGCAGGCGCGCTCGCCGCGGCACACTGCGAAAAATATATAAAGCTTTGCAAATTTTCTTCAGTATTCTTTCGCTTGATGGCGCTAGCTGAATGAGCATTGGCAGAACCTTGTTAATGTTTTATTTTCTCTCTCTCGGAAGCTTGAACCGAAGCGAAACGACGCGCACAGCCGAAACATATGCGAGCTGCAACAAACGTCGTCGGATCGAGCGGCGGACTTATGCCGCGACTTCCCGCCAGGCGCATTTTTTCGGCGCGCCACCTATCCAGCGCTGGTCTCCCATTGGTGGAGGCTCGTGTGCATCCGCCTTTGAGGGGGAAATGCCGCTGCCTTCTAAAGTTGTACCCGACTTTTTTTTTTTATAGTTGTGAGCAGCACATTGCCTACCGAGCTGACGCCATCACTGCCGGGGCGCTGGCTGTACTGTACGCACGCGTTTGCCGTGATAGCGTTCGTTCCGATAGGCCTAGTTACGACATGGCCACTCCGTTCCCGATCGCACATGGGCGCGGCGATGGCGAACTGCTTTCGTTCGTGAAGGCAACGCGTCTGTGCGGCGCACTTAGCGGTCTCGCCACACTGCGCCGTGACAGTGGCCCCTTCATATTTTCGATATGCTTCAGCTCATCACACATTGGCATTGCAGCAAAACTGCCTTTCGGACTTTGCTACGGCCGCAAACAGATTGACTCACGAAATCGCTGGTTCGAACCTGCGAGATTATTGATAGACGCGACAGAGGTGGGGGCTTTGATTAATGCCGTTTTGGACCTGAAATTTGGGCAGGAAGTTCGAAAAATCGGACGCCGAAGCGTTTCAGAATCCGAAATTTTAGATGTTCTTATATATTGGCATCTGTGGGGCAAATTAGGAACTCCGGACTCCGGAATCATGTAAATAAGAAGTACAATGCGGCCTCTGCATTCATCTTGATAACAAAACTAGGGAACATTACCCCTCCAGCACTTTTGTTTACTTTGTCACTTCACTTTACACTTTTTTTCTGTAATTTCGCTTCGAAGTATTAAAAAACATATGGTTGATCCCTCCGTCATAGGAATCGGAATAACACGAAAGTAAAGCGTGCTCTTACAGAAGTAACTGAATGTTTAGTGTACATTGATACAAGAGTTTGCGCAATGTATATTGATGTCTGGCAGCTAATGGCACCGTTTGACGTGTATGGATCCACTTTGATGATTGGTGGTACATCTCCATCCTGACGACTAACGTTCATGCTAAATGATTAGACAAACCCTTGTGGTAGCTCTAGTAGTTAACGGTGAAAGCGTAATCAGAGAACGAGGTGTGATAGCCAGAAGAGCGTCGCATATTGGACGCAAAACTTGGTCGCTATCCCGCGGCATGTTAAAATGTAGAGGGAAATGGACTAGAGGGAAACGCAAAGCACGTCGTGCCGCCCCGGTAGCCCGGCCGCTATTTTTCTCGAAGCGAGCGCGTGAGCGGCGAACGCGGTGTAACAGCCAGGTGAAGCAGGTGCGCGTCGCAGAGCTATTTTCGGTTTGGATTAGCGTGATGCTATGAGCGAGACCGACGCTTTTACGACGCTTGTCCTAAGGTCGCCATCTCCCGGTGTGTTAAGGCACTGACAAAATTGAACTTCTATTGAAACGCCCCGAATGGGACGGACATGTAACGCGTTGCAGATGCAAATCGCGGAGGCCACAGTAATGACGAATTACTTCACCTTACCGCTCCCAGAGGGCAACACCACACCGCCGACCGGGAGAGTGGTAGATATAAAAGGCGCGTTTGTAAAGCCTCTAGAGTCTGTGACTTTGGCGCAGTGGATAGCGTGCCCCGCATCTGTTGTTGCGGACCGAGCGGTCGTGGGTTCGATTCCCGTTGACGGAACCTTTCTTTCTTTGCCGTCTGATCATGTATATTTTTTCTACGTCATTTCCGTGACGGAAATACGTCACTGAAGTCTTGGTGGACCCCGGCATAAAACACTTTCGTGTTAAAAAAATATTCGACAAATATTTGACAACTACTCAAAAATATTCTGTTTGATTCCCACTCATATTTTATTATTCTAATTCGCTTCGCACTAAACATTTTCTTATTCGCACAGCTCTAAAAATAACCAAAGAGTACCTAAGATAGCATCTAAGATAGATGTATTGTCAAGGGGTCGTGACGTCGACGAAGGAAGCAGTCGTCGTGGCCGGACTTGTGGCCGGTAAATGGAAAGTGAAACAACAGCAATACACACCGTACACTGATAGCGGCGAGCAGAGCGTCGGCCGTCGATAAAACTGAACATCACTGGGATGCGCCGTCTTTTATAAATCACGCATCGAACTTTCCAGCCTTATCACTGGTGGTCGCGCAAGCTACGAAATAATCTTGACTATTCGCGTCATGCGCGCAATCTTAACAAAATGATCTACTACAATCTGGAATCTTCCCAGGGTAACAGAAAACAGAAAGAAAGGAGCGTGTGTGGCATTGCCCCTCTCTGAAAAGGCGATGCTTGTAACAGAACATAGAAGGGGAAAACAAGTGCGTACAGAAGGGAAGTACGATAATAAAGCAAGAAAGTATAACAATCAATAAGTACAAGCAAAATTACAATAATAAAGCAAAATGTACAGTGCTCAGGTTCGCCAACGCTCACAAAACGGCTTAGCGCGCACGACATGGACGAATTGAGGTCGTGCACGGCGCCGTTAAGAGCTCGCAACGCCGTCCGGGATAACCTCGCAGTCTAGAGCGCCGACACGTCGAAGCACCTTGTATGGCCCGAAGTATCGCAGAAGAAGCTTCTCGCTAAGTCCCGGACAGTGTTTCGGCGTCCAGACCCAGACACGGTCACCGGGTTGGTATTCCACGTGGCGTCGTCGAACATTATAGTGGCGGCTGTCGACCCTCTGCTGGTTCTTGATATGCAGCGGGCGAGCTGCCGAGCTTCTTCGGCGTGTTGCAAATAAGCAGCGACGTCGAGATTGTCTTCGTCGGTGGCAGTTGGCAGCATGGCGTAGAGCGTCGTTGCAGGGCTCCTTCCGTAGACCAACTTGTAGGACGTCATCTGCGTCGTTTCTTGCACGGCCGTGTCGTATACGAAGGTCACCTACGGAAGGATGGCATCCCAGGTCTTGTGCTCGACGTCGACGTACATGACCAGCATGTCGGCGATGGTCTTATTTAGCCGTTCGGTGAGGCCATTGGTCTGCGGGTGGTATACGCGGTGGTCGGGCGGTTACTCGTCTGGCTGTACCTCAAGATCGCCTGAGTTAGCTCCGCAGTAAAGGCCGTACCTCTGTCGGTGATGAGGAGCTCTGGGGCGCCATGACGCAGGACGATGTCTTCAACGAAGAACTTCGCTACCTCGGCGGCAGTGCCTCTAGGTGGAGCCCTTGTTTCGGCGTAGCGGGTGAGGTAGTCGGTAGTTACGACGATCCATTTATTTCCGCAAGTCGACATAGCGAACGGTCCCAGTAGGTCCATACCGATCTGCTGGAACGGTCGGCGAGGTTGTTCGATAGGCTGAAGAAAGCCTGCTGGTATTGTCGGTGGTGTCTTGTGTCGCTGACAGTCTCGGCATGTCCTTACGTAGCGAGAAACCTCGACGGCAAGGCGCGGCCTGTAGTACTTTTCCTGTTCTTGCGAGCGTGCGGGAAACACCGAGGTGTGCAGCCGTCGGGTCGTTGTGCAGGGCCTGGAGGACTTCTGGCCTCAATGCTGAAGGCACCACGAGCAGGCAGTTGGCTCGAAGGGGCGAGAAGTTCTTTGGGAGAACCGTGCCATTTCGTGATTGCTGAGGGAGTGTAAGGGTGAGAGGCTACAGCAGTGGCGGCGCAACTGTTGCTTTGCGCCGCTGTGCCATCACGTGATTGCTGAGAGAGTGTGAGGGGGAGGGGCCACAGCTGGCACCGTTCCAGGGCACCGATGGACGGACGGAAGCGAGTATGAGACAATAAAGGCTTTCGCCTTAATATGTGCTACGCCTGGACGCACAGATTCTTAGGGGACATTATGGATCGTGATCCCTGCTTTAGTTCCTACGTGGGCGGTCTATAGAATCGCCTAACGACCATCTCGCGTCCCTTCAAGTTCCTCGAAGGAAAAACGTGGGTTGCATCGGTGCACGCTAACACAGGACGCTGTTTCTCGGTTACTTGCGGTACAGCTTACTGGTACTAACGAACACCTGAGCAAGCAAGATACGCTCAATAAAAAATGCTAAGGGCGAGGCACTGGGGTTTCTCTCGGATTACCACGCTGCACATGAACGGCGGAGACTATTGAAACGGCCAGTGATCATCCATTCGCAATTCATATCACTCTAGAAATGCTCCGAGCACTTCTAAAGTGATATTAATTCTAGACCTTGCTCGTGCCCCTGCCGATTACCTAGTCTCCATTCAAGAAGACTGGTCCGGTGTCTCCTGTTAGATAATATGGGCTTGCCGCGAGCGCCTCACAATAGACTGTACGCCTACTGAAAGATTCCTCAAGCCTCCTTTGTGTCGGAACCAACCAAAACATCAACTCACCGTACCAGGGATTCGGATGAAGCAAGGTCTGAGTACGGGCTTGTTGGTATTCCATTTGAAATTGTGATTACAGCGTTACGGAAGACACGGGACAAAAGAGCAACGAATACGAGCGCTCGTCTTCGTTTTGTCCTGTGTCTTCTTTTGCGCTGTAATCGCAATTTGATTCGGATGAAGTCAGAACTCTCGTCGCCAGCGTTAAAGCGGCTGCCTCTGCTCCCGATGCACAAGGAATACGAGGACTATCTTAAGCTTTACACTGATGACCCAGCAACAATTGGAGGACCCGAAGGAGCTGCGTTCTCCCCCGCAAAAGCGGAAAACATTTAATTAGACTCCGGCCGAACCGTGAGTCTGAGTTCGAGTGAGTCCGGGTGAGTAATATTTTGGTGACCTTGAGTTCGAGTGAGTCCGGCTGAGAAAAAATTTAGTGAGTCTGAGTCCGAGTGAGTCCGGTAGAGGGAAATTTTAATGAGTTTGAGTCGGAGTAAGCCCTAAGCACAAAATATATATCTTGAGTGAGCCTGAGTGATCTTCACACTTTTTTGCCGACCTATGGTTCTATTTACACAACTTCAGCTTTACTATCAGCCTTATGTCGGGTCACGTTTTTACTCCCGACGACTCGCACATACTTTAAAGCACTAGCTTTCATACGCCAGCTCAATATTTATTATTCAGAGGCGTGATTTACTTAGAAGTTGAAGGGGGCGGGTCAGGTTGACCTCCCTCCCGCTAACTCTTTTAGAGGATGTTCTTGATAAAAATATCTCACGTGAGTCATCGCTTTCAATAAAAATGTCCTTACTGGATTGCAACCACTGATAACTCATATTGAAGGTACGAGATCAAAAGGCGCCAAGTGGAGCACCAATTATGCGAGGCATTGGTGTTAAAGAGCATTGACACCATGGTAGAAAAAGTCAATTATACACTAACGGACTCATGAGTCGACTCACTCAGACTCAGATAGAGCCGTGAGTCTGTCTGAGTGAGTCCGAATGAGTAATATTTTTGGTGAGTTTGAGTCTGAATGAGTCCGGCTAAGAAATATTTCAGTGAGTCTGAGTCCGATTGAGTCTGGTTGAGAGAAATTTTGATGAGCCTGAGTCCGAGTGAGCTCTAAGAGCAAAATATATTTCATAAGTGAGTCTGAGTGGGCTCCACATTTTTTGCCGACGTATGGCCGTGACGCCCTTCCACGATATGAGGCACGATTGCAGCGCCTTGGATGGCAAACGCTCCAGTATTAGAGCACTGTGGCCCGTGTAGGCATTCTCTACCCGCTGCCTGGATGCTTCCCTTGGAGACTTCTACATTAGCACTGTTATCCGGGGCAACAAACGAACCGGTCAACCAGAACCCATGTACTCGAAAACTGTGCGCCACCAAAACTCTCTTATTCCGGCAGCAGTACGGGACTTTTCTCTGCCACCCGACGTGTGCGATCACTCCTCCCCTCGGACAGTGCGGCACACAGGGAGCTGTGCAGAGCAATAGCGGGAAAGCCTACGTGATTGTACCTAGTCAGCTGCCTCTTCTCGTTGTTTAGCTCCTCAAGCACCCATGTTTAACTCCTCGCCCTTCGCACCCTTGTTTGCGCTAACATGTATTCTTTCGATATTATAATTCGGGAACGTTCGATCATCCGATCAGAAAGCGATGAAGGCGCTGTTGAAGTTTCTACGAGCAACGCGCCTTGTTGAACGGCTATGACATTCCCGTATTCAAGCCGTGTTCAGTCGGAGAAAAACTTACAGCTCGGTCTGGGTCCGAGTGAGTTGACTGATGAGCGAGTATACAGACATATCATTACGGGTTTTTCGTACGGTTGTAAAAGCTTACTGCGGCGGAAAATACCCAAAATGAGTGGCCGTCCATGTTTGCTCGATGGTAAACGTTAGCTCAGTTTTTATTACTCAGTGGTGGATGAGGTGACGCCAACGTGATGTATGAAGCGAGTGACTCAGGGCCCGTGGTCGACGAGGATGGCCTCTTCAAACTTCTCGCGACATTCCTTGAAGGCCTGGCGTATCTCGACCATGACCTCCTCCCAGATCTTGGTGACGATGACCATGACTTTCGTGTGTGCCACCGGAACCGCCGACAGTGAAGCACCCGATGCCCCGACTGCGCCGTCGCTGAGCGCCTGATCCAGGACGGCTATCGTCGAACGATATGTTACCTGTAATAACATCGTTGGACCCCTTTAGATAGCGAGCTCTCGGACGTACGCAGGAAATCATGTAGAATTTCTTCCAGATATACACACCCACGATCATTTCCACGTGTTTGCGCTATTATTCACACGAAAATGCGCACAATTAGCACGAAAATGTAGAAAACTTATGGCATAATGGCCACACGTTTTCTTTGTCAGAACACATTATATAACGCATGTCGCAGCCAGTTCTCCCATCTTGAATAAAAAAGAAGTGAACGGTAGACTGTCCAATGGTACTGGGACTGTATTCAAAAGGTTTCTGGTTCAGAATATTTGTTTTTCATTGTCTAAATGTCCTGCCTAATAATATGTTCCTCAACGTAGTTGTCAGTGCCTAGTCTTTTAATGAGCTACTTTGCGTACGCGCTGTTGAAAGCCAATACAGAAACAGCTTATAACGTCAAGAGTGCACGGAACAGAATTGTGATAAACACGGAAGTACGCGCACATATATACAGATCAGAGAGAGATAAAATAGGAGGGGCAAGAATAAAAGCCTGGCTTTGCGATTTGATGACAAGAGCGGTGCCCCCATCTACGCCGATAATTAAAGGAAGATGCGCGTACAAGGAGCAGGGCCGCACTCACCTGCCAGTCGTGGTTGGCGAGCTCCTCGTAGCGGCGCAGGATGCGCGTGTAGACGTAGATGCGCTGCGGAATGGAGCTGGTGTCCATGTCTGTGTCGTCCTGCCGCGCGTTGCGTGTCGTCTCCTCCTCGACCACGTAGCGCCGGCTCTCTTGGACGCGCCCGATGAAGGCAGTCCACGACGAGTGAATGCTCTGCGCAACCTCGTCCGCGTTCGCCTCCAGTGATGCCGCCCATGCACGCACATAGGACGAGTCGAACTGCAATGCACACTTTGCAGTTCACTTTGCAGTTCACTTTGCACACTTTGCACTTAGAACACGTGGTACACTTTGCACTTTGCAATGTACACTTTGCCAGTTGTTAGAAAGCGCCTGTCCTGTGTGTAGTCTCTGCTTCGTCCCCGTTTCCTTTGCGCTTCTTAATCATGAACCAATTCAAACTAGGCCAAAAAAAAATTACACCATCTCCCGCTAAAGGGGACCATGAGGCGATGCGAAGCGGGATCACTTGCACCATCGCGTTCCGTTGGCGTTCGCTGGGCATGCTACCGAACTCGCGTGGTGGAACGCGAAGAGGAACACTACGCTCGTCGTGTCTTCCCTCTAGCCTGGCCGTTAATTCTCACAGGGCGTGCGGGAAACGCGGTCGACAGGCGCGCGCGAGAGAGGCAGCGTAGAAGAGGAGAGAGAGGGGGAGGGGACGCGCATGCGCTGGCCCTCATCGCGGTACTGCGCAGGAGAGAATTTCGGCATATCGAGCCCGCATTTCAGAGGAGCCAACCGAGGCAATCGCTGGACTGAACGCGCGCAGCGCTCTACCACTTGAAGGAGAGGAGACTAGAGGAGGAGAGTAGCGTATGCTCCGTGAGAGCAAAAGCGAGAACGCAGGAGAAGCGCAAGCAGGTGCTGGTAGAGAAGTGGAGAGAGTAACGCGTAGCTGTTGGAGAGAGGGAAGGAGGAGAGTCGCGCATGCGTAGTGTGAGTGCGGACTACTACGCCGCGTTACAAATCCTCGAGCAAGAGATATTTCGCATCTAAAAGCCGTGTTGCTGTACACTGTCGTCGCTGTTGTAGCCTGGCGAAACTGAGACATCTCGCACAACACGCCCTCTCCGTGAGCACATCGAGCTCTATTTGATTGTCTGGAAGCGACGCGCGAAACTTGGCAGCTTATGCTGAGTCTAACTAAGTCGTGGGACAGCTCATGTTGGTGCAACTGAAAATGACTGTGAGAGCTAGCTGGCTGTAATCTAAATTCTTACTAGTACTGTCTGTCATTTTACTAATGCTGTCTTATACTGTCTAATCTTACTAGTACTGTCTAATGCCTAATCCACTCGCAGTGGATTACTAACGTAATCGATTGCAGAATAACTTCTTAGTCTATCTGACACTTCAATTTCATTCAATTCAATTTGATTCCATTTTTCTTGAAGTAAACACCAGAAAAATGAAGGAGGCCCGGACGAAAAGT
Organism: Rhipicephalus sanguineus; assembly: GCF_013339695.2. Lineage (NCBI taxonomy): Eukaryota > Metazoa > Arthropoda > Arachnida > Ixodida > Ixodidae > Rhipicephalus > Rhipicephalus sanguineus. Next base: position 176,936,279 of record NC_051179.1, read on the forward strand.
GAAACTCTGTTCACTTGACGGAGATTCGGGCCCCCCTTACAAGGCATACAGCATGACAGTGGATGCGGTACAAAGAAAAACCCCCAATACGCGCATTTGTTGTAACAACTACCGTAAGGTAGTACATTTTGTGCGCTTTTTTCTGTTTTTATATAAAATTAAACACACTTCATACGCACACCAAAAAAGAAAAAAAAAACACGAAACCACATGCTATAACTTCTGAAGTAAGAGGAAAACCTAATTACGGTTTGAAAACAAAGGAAATGGAAATAAAAAGGCAATAGAAACACATTACACTGAGAAAGAAGAAACGTACAATTGTCCACAGATGTAAACTACTGAAGAGATACAAATAAATGTATTGATGTTTTCTTACTGGTAGGTTCGACAACTGTTTATGTTCTATCAAGTAGTTTAGAAGTTTCGGAAGTCTGTAACAGAGGATCTGCTCACTTATAATTAAATGATTGTATGACGTACTGTTTTCTGTATTTCGGAAAGGGTATGGGTGAGTTGTTTTCTTAAGCTGGGCTACTGTACGCAGTGTTCTGATGTATCTGAGGGCTAAATTTTATGCTTAGAAGCTGGGAGCAGAAATTATAGAAAAAGTCCGGCCGATCCAACGCACAGTGGAAATCGATGTAATGTGAGGCAGTCAGCGAGGAGCTGCATACACCACATTGTTTATCATTGAGGAAAATTAAAGCATTCATGCCACGAGCGCACCATAAACGTGGCAATTAATCATGACGTACACGACACGGATGTCATGGTTTTCATGTTATCACTTGCAGTAAATTTCGTCAGACTCATTCCACGCCATACGAATTTTGGTATATATCAAGCCAGCAAAGCGGCTGCGAACGCACCATGAGCAAGGCATGCAAGTCATGCCGTACATGTTACCATTTATCGTTTATGTTCGTCACAGTCATGTCATGCGATAAAAATTTTGGTGTATGTCAAGCTAGCGAAGCGGCCGCGAGCGCACCATCAGCGCGGCATGAAAATCATGCCGTACATGACATACATAAGATTTTCATGTTACCACCTGTCATTTACTTTCGGTGTACACTCATGTCAGACCATACCAAACGGCCGCGAGCGCACCATGAGCGCGGCATGCAAGTGATGCGGTACATGACATGCATGTCATAATTTTGATGTACCACCTCTCATTTATGTTCTTCACACAGTGTCACGCCATACAAACTTTGTTACATCTCAAGCTACCGAAGCGACCGCGAGCGCACCATGACCGCGGCATGTAAGTGATGCCGTACATGACACGCATGTCATGATTGTCATGTACCACCTGTCATTTAAGTTCGTCACACAGTGTCACGCCAAACTTTGGTATATCTGAGGCTAGCGAAGCGGCCGTAAGCAGACCATGAGCGTGGCATGTCGATCATGCCATACATGCCATGCATGTCATGATTTTCATGTTACCACCTGCAATAATCAAAAAATAAAAACGGCAGGAGGTAGAAGATGAAAGCTGCGATGAAAAAATCCGTAAACAGCGGGTGGGTGCTCGAGCCAACGTTTCGACAAGTGGACTTGTCTTCTTCAAGGTTGGAATCAGCCTTGAATTAATGTTACCTGCAATAATGTTCGCCATAGAGTCATGTCATGCCGTACAAGTTTTAGTATATATCATGCCAGCGGAAACGGCTGCGAGCGCACTATGAGCTCATTGTGTAAGTTATGCCGTAAATGACATGCATGTCATAACTTTCATGTTGCCAGCTGTCTCTTATGATTGGTGTACGCTCATGTCACGCCATACGAGTTTTGATACATATTACGTTAACGAAACGGCCGCGATCGCAATATGAGCGTGGCAGTTAAGTCATGCGTGCATTACATGCATGTCATGATTTTCATGGTAACACCTACATTAATGTTCGATAGAGACATGTCACGCCGTACCAGTTTTGATATATAGAAAGGCAGCGGAACGCCCGCGAGTGCACCTTGAGCGGGGCATGTAAGTGATGCCGTACACGACATGCATGTCATTAACTTCATGTTACCACCTCCATTATATGTTCTTCATAGACTTGTCACGCCATGCCAGTTTCGGTTTATATCAAACCAGCGAAACGGCCGCGAACGCATCATGAGGGCGGCATGTAAGTCGTAGATGACATGCATGTCGGGATTTTCATGTTACTACCAGTCGTTTATGTCCGTCATGCAGTGATGCCACGCCACACGCCATACAAATTTTTGCACATGTAGCGAAACGGCCACAGCGCATCATGAGCGTGGCATGTAAATGATGCCATACATGATATGTATATCACGATTTTCGTGTTACCACCTGCCATTTATGTTCGGCATACATTCATGTGAGATCGTACCTATTTTAATCGATGTCATGTTAACGAACCGGCCACGAGAACCCCAAGATCATGGCATGTAAATCATGCCGTTCATGATTTGCATGTGACGACTTTCACGTTACGACCTGTCATTTATGTTTATCATAAACTCATGTCACACCATACCAGTTTTGGTAGATATCCAATAAACGAAACGGCCACGAAGGCAGAAGGTTGTGGGCGGATAGATAGATAGATAGATAGATAGATAGATAGATAGATAGATAGATAGATAGATAGATAGATAGATAGATAGATAGATAGATAGATAGATAGATAGATAGATAGATAGATAGATACGCTCAAAGTAGCAGAGGTTCGCTAAGAAAGGCTTCGCATTTAAAGCGTGTAAATAGCGGTCTGGTGTGTGCTTTTTAGTGTTCTCCAGCTAAGTGACGGATAGCTTTCTTTTGTAGTATACGTAATCTATTTATGTTTGTTTGTGTCGTGGTGTCCCGCAACAAGAAAAAGACTAACTAATTTGAGACGAAAATAATGCATCATAGAGCTGTAGTTTGACACTACTCGGAAGCAGATATTGTGATTTCGCGAGTACACCTATGGTTTTAGAAATGTTGCCAATGAGATGGTGGATATGAGTATCCCACGACAAATGTTTAGGAATGTACACTACAAAAGTTTTGACACTGTCAACAATCTCTATGGCAGAATTGCCCGAAACGAAAGTCTCCGATAATGAAACGTTTTTATGGGGCGGAGAAAATATCATGGCATTTGTTTTGGTTACATTTATTTGTATGAATTCAAATTGCACCACGTGCTGAGATCATCGTTGATCTAATTTGTTATGTTTTGTAAATTCTGCAAATGGAATAATAGCGTCGTACCATTTGCGTATAAGACATATTTGGCTTTGTTAATAATATTTGTTATATCACTTACATAAAGATTAAACAGTAAGGGGCTTGAAATGCTCCCTTGTGGAACCCCGTATTTACATGCTTACATGAGGGAGCACTGCCGTCGCGACAGTTACCCTTCATGTCTTCAGCCTCATGTGGATCCTTGTAGCGGAATATCTTACTGTGATGAAACACTATAGCTTGTATTTGTATTTTTCTCGCTAGGCAGTGGAAAATACTGTTTTTCGCGTACATCTCCTTGAACGGTAGGACACACACTTTCTAGCTTACTGCACGTTGGTGCACCGCCTTGCTTCCGAACTGCATGTTTGACAAAAGGTGACCGCGCCATCTGTGTGGGTCGCACCAGAAGCTCGATCACACACCAATACGAATGGAGCGGTCAGATAAATTGAGTGAACCACACCGTATTGCGGGGACCCCTGGATGCAAGCGGCACAGATAGAAAACAAGGTCGTCATTTCTGTAAGAGAGGTCGTGTTACAAAGCCGGTTTTGTGCTTGTCTTTGCCCCTCGTAGCAAAATGTGTCATATGTCAAAACCGTTAAAACACAGGAAAATCTTCTGAGCCATGAAGTGCGAACCAATAAAGAAAAGCAACGTGTGGGAGCGAGCTAGTTGGTATCCTACATTGTCAAAACATTTGCGCAAAAAGTACACAGCGGACAAAAAAGCGACGAGGACAAGCGCTAACTTCCAACTATCATTTATTAAAGCAACACACAAATATATATCTCTCACATGTGATCACAACCATATCAGTCAAACTAAAACCAAAAAGCAGCAAAATTACGCAGGTGGATGATATGGATGTCATTTGGAACGTAATTCAAGAAGACTGCCCTCAAATCACATTGTCTGCGGCTACTTATAGCCGCTGGTGTGAGGGATTCATATGCGTATAATCGATACTTTCAGTTGCAGTAAAGAGATGTTGAGCTGTTTGTGCGCGTATATCTCTGGGAACTCATCCTTGCTGAGTAAAAGGGAAAGAGAGAAATGAACATTATTCGGAACAGAGACAAGCCTTTGCAGGTGGGCAGTCTTCTTAGAGCAGGAAACCATGGACACTGATCATCTCACTGGTCAGGTAGATCAAGTTACGGGGCGAACTTGAAAGCTGGGCTTCCGAATGTGCTCGAGTCAACTACCTTATTTACCGCCGTTTTACAAGCCGCCGCGATCACTGTAGGCTGCCATATGATAAGTAAGGTTGCGCAGGTTAATCGGAGACTAAAGCGGGAACCTTTTTTAGACCTCCTGGCTGGGCACAACTAAAACACTCGACACGTCTGAAGACTCAACTCACGGCAGCTTGGATATGGAGCAGCGGCGATGCTATTCGTTTTCAAAGAAAGAAACTAAATTACCTGAAACAGGAAGAGCGTTTTATCGGCCCATAAAACGTTTACTGGTTCCCGCCCGTATTTGCGTCGCCGATTACGTAAATCTCAGGCCAGGCAGAAAAAAAGTCATGACAGATTGCTCTAACGTTATAGATCCCCAGCTGAGCGGTAGCTTCCTCTGCAATGCTGGAGCGCAAAGCGCGAAAGCGTCGCATCGGCAACCCTCACCGCAAAGAGCCATACAGTGCGTGGTCATGAGACACGGAGGACGGTCTTCACAGCAAAATCGTAGGAAAAGCTTTATTATATAAATGCGTGGTTGCTGCGTTCAACTAAAACTTTGCCTCACTCGTTAGTTTCCCAGTCTACAGCTGACAATTACCACTCTCAAAAGTGGGGGGGGGGGGCACCGCCCCCCTAACTTTTCTCAGTGGGGGGGGGGGGGGGACTAGCGCCCCTTGCCCCCACCCCCCCAGGTAACTACGCCTATGAATGCGTTTTGCAAACAGGCAGGAACAATTCTGCGCTTGGCCAGCTTGTTTTGTGCAGAGACAAAAGGCAACAAATGTTTTTGCCACGAGGCTAATACCTCCAGAATACATGGCTACTCGAAAAGCCTCAGGTCCAAGAACCTCAGGGATTCGCTCTCGGGAATATCGTGCGTAAGAGTAAGCGACTTTAAGCACTCTTTGAACAACTCCAACGCCTGCTGAAGGGAAGATTCAAAGGCTCTTTCATCGCAATGTTAGCATTACAATGTTAACGTATTAAATATTATGGAAATTGCAGCATACGTTACCTGTAACATGGGGGCGCGGGAACAGAGCGTGCACAAAGCCACGAGCCTCCTCAGCTCTTCATTAGCCTTCGCGCGCATGCGGCCAAAATTTCCAACGAGTCTGAATGTTCGCTAGCCAGCATTTCATACAATTGGTTATTCAGACGCCCTTTAATACGGCGACACTGACCGCCCCAACCAACGGGCAAATAATGAATTGACGAATAACTGCCGCGGAAAGTCCCACGTAACCTGCAAAAGTCTGCCTTCGACAGCACCCGAGGTTTGTAAAAATTACGGGCGATGCTTAGAACTTTATAAGAACGTGAAGTCGAAAGCCTGCACGCGTTCTGTTGATCTGCTGTTAAACTTTCTGTTAAACTGTCTGCTGAACTCTCTGCTGCTGTCTGCTGTCTGCTGAAATGTCTGCTAAGTTTTTATACAGATTTATCGGTACCAGAACCATAATGTTGTCTCTGGTAAGGTTGCCCACACGTTGTATACCATGGCTAATGAATGTTATGAAAAGGACTGAATTAGCGTTTATATTTGTTCGCTGTTCTTGCTTTCATGTCATAAACCTTATACAATAATTTGACGCTTAGAAACTAAATAGTCCTGACTATTTCCTGGTAATTAAGATGTTAGCGTATTAGTAGCAGTTACCAGATCTTGTTGGTGAGTAAGCACATTATGAAAGCCTGCCACTTATTCGAAGAAATTCACGGCGCTAATATTGCTCACATATAGCTACGGTAATATTTATTGTGCGTCTTATAATTTGCTCCGCGAATTTCTTTGAATGCTACACTCAACACCAGCCAGGTTCCGCTAGCCCTTTTCAGTTGGCAAAAAAACGTTCACTAGGTGCATTTACTACCTTGCTAGTCAGTGCTGGGGCAAAAGTTAGTTTAAAATTAATAGCTTTGCCTCTGTTTTAGGAGAGTAACAGACTTGTGGCATGACGAGGCCACCATTCGTATTGCGAAATCGCAACTAACAGTACAACATGCTCCAACGCACGCGAGCGCGCGTGGTCGTTCCGATTGTAGAGGAGGCGACCTTCGACGCTCAGACCCTTCTGCTATACAGGAGCGATCGTTGCTAATAAGCTTGCCTCTTCGGCAGAACACATGAATAAAGAGGTACAGTGTTGCACGCACCGCCTTGTGCAGGTTGACAACTCCCTTCTGGACCTGGTTACCGAACTCGCTCCAGATGAGGTCCAGGTGCTCAGCTAGCCAGTAGCCGATGCCTTCCTTGACGAATATGTCGTGCAGGCAACAGCACGTAGACGCCAGCTCCCGGTCCGCGGTGCGCAACACCTTCTGAAGCTCACACTCCATGATCTCGCGGTGCAGGATGGCTGTGCGCAGAAGGTGCACGTCCACCTGGTTTGGTGCAGAAAAATACACTCAGATTCACCTATCAGCTTCATCTTTTTTTTCTACCCGCTGTGGTGGCATACCCGGCGGAGTGCTGCAATGCGGAGCTCGAGGACTGAGGTTCAGCTGCCGGCTATGGCGGGCGCATTTCAATAGGGGCGAAATGCTGAAACGCCCGTGTACAGGGCCGTAGCCAGAAATTTTTTTCGGGGGGGGGGGGGGGGGCTTCAATCATACTTCTGTATGTTCGTGCGTGCGTTTGAATGTGTGCGTGTATATGTACGCAAGCAAAACTGAAAATTTTCGGGGGGGTTTGAACCCCCCCCCCCCCCTGGGCTACGCCCCTGCCCGTGTACGTATATTTAGGTGCACGTTGAAGAACCCCAGATGGTCAAATTATTCTGGAATCTCCTACTTCCGCGTTTCTCATAATCATGTCATATCGGCTAAATCGTGTTGCCGCTGAGCGGCAAAGTGTCCTTTTCTGTGCTTTATATTGCGCAAACTTCAGTTGTCACGAAAGGCGAGCCAGCGACGCTTCGGAGCGTTGTGAGTCACATGTCGCTGGATTTTGTAAGTACCTCGGCAACCCGTTCCATCTGCCACCTAGGTCACGTGGGTTATAAATGAAGAGCAGCACCTGTGATTCAGGAACTCCTGTAGTCAGCTTGAGAATGTAGCAGTTTATAGCAGGGCACCCCGTATCGGTTTGTGCAAACAGACGGAATGGAGCTAGAGTTCAGCACCGATTACAGAACCGCGTTATGCGCTTCGGCTAGGATTTCAGACCAAAGATCCTGAAGCTTAAAAAAGTTTTAGTGCAGCCCGTACAGCCGTCAGTCGCTCGAGTCGTAATATGCGCAAGAGCTGTTCTCACCTAAATGCAGCCAATTTACGAACGCACTAGCATCTGGCGGCGCTTTCCGATGCGAGATACGCCGACCTCCAAATCATTGTGACTCTTTTGGTTCGCAGCATATTTCTGTGGGTCACATGAAAACAGAGCATTGACAAGGAGTTAGCACTATTTTGAAGCATGTTCTCGATTCTCGTTGTCATAACCTTAACGAGAGAAGACGCCTGCGTTGGGAGGTAAGCGCAGATATTTCGTTCGCTTGGTGTTTGTGTTTGCAAGCATGCAGAACCGAGTGTTCGAAATTCACTTCGATATTATGATTATAACATATTGATAAACTGCGTGCTCGCGCTTACGTATGACGAGCACAGCTGACAGAGATTTTGCCATATAATATGTGCTAAAAGACATCGCAGTTATAAAACAGATATGCCACACCATCCGGGATGTAACTTGCTCATGTGCGGCGAACACGTATAAAGAGGGAGAAAGAAAGTTGCAGAGAGGAACTTTAGTTCTGTTATCACTGGTCAGAATTATGTCGCCTAATTCGGCAGTTGACGGAGCTACTCCTGATATGCTATTTCGCTCGACTAAAACTAAACTGTCCCTTTACATATACAGGTGAGCAAAAGCCACACACTGTTGTGTATGATATTAGGGGCGTAGCCAGAATTTTTTTTCATTTGGGAGGGGGTTATACCCCTACTCCCAAATGAATGGGTGTATTTATAGACATGCAAAATTTCGGAGTCTGAACCCTCTCCCCGGCTAAGTCATCGTATGATAGCTCGTAGCCGGATACCAGTTAAAGGCGTTCCCGCGTAGTTAGACAACCAATTCAGAACACGTCGTCATCATCAGTGCAGGACGAAGGCCTTTCCCAATGATATCCAAGCGACACAGTCCTGCGCGAGCCGATTCCATTTTATGCCTGCACATTTCTGAATTTTGTCGTCCTATGTGACCCTTTGCCACCTTAGGCATCATCTCGGTATCCACTCGAACGTTCAAACTGGCCGTCTGTCCATCTGAGGACGTGACCCGCCCAGGTCCTCTTAATATCTATTAGGATAATTGTTACCCCTGTTCGTTCTCTGATCCACCCTGATGTCTTCCTATCCTTTAGAGTTACGCCTATATTTTCTTCGTTCCATGGCACACTGGGTGTTCCTTAGCTTCTTTTCGAGTTTTTTTGTTTTAAGGCGTATGCCTCATCAAACGCGAAAATTGACCAGCGTTCCTCGTCGTCGTTTCCCGTCAGCGGCGTCCACACGAGCGATGCAAAAAATCATCACGTGATGACGTCATCATGACGTCACAGATCACCCAAACTAGTGACATTATGACGTCATCACATGACACAGTAGCTTGGTCAAAGGTGGGCCGACCACAGAGGCAGTGCAAACGCGTGTTAGGTGCAGAAAGCATTCGGAGGGTGGCGAGGCAGGGTGAATGGAAACGACCGAGAAGAAGATGGCTTTCGCCTTCCAGTCGTCTTAGGGGAGTGCATAAGGGACCCTAGGAGCTTTCTCCAGGTTTCTGCCCCGTATGTTAGAATTGGCAAGGTACAATGGCTGAACACTTTCCCTTTTAGTGACAGTGATAAGTTACCGGTCCTCGGTTGAGAATGTCTACCGTACGTGCACCAACCTATTCTTCGGTGGATTTCCTTTGCACGAGTACGCTCCCCTATTGATATTTGGCCTAGATATAGTCGTACTCTGCTGCTGATTCAAGGGACCGGCTGGAGACTATGAATTCTCGCTCTGTCGGCGGACCACCTTGCATTACCTTGGTCTTCTGCATGGTCATCTTCAACCCTAATTTGAAGGTTTCTCTGTTTTCTTATAGTGCGCAGCTTCTAGGCGTACGTTCCTGCGTTGAGACGCCTCGCCGTAGTTGGCGGCGTAACCGATAAAGCGAACGAGGACGAAACAGAGCGAAAGAGAGACTGCCCCAAGGAGTTTTACACCATGAGAGCCAGCGAGCCGCTGAGTAAGCGTCTGCAATGACTCGTGCCTGCTCGCGCTTCTTGCGGCAGCACAACGCATGCCTCTCGCACACGGGCACGAAAAGGTGGGTTGACCTGCGCAGCTTGGGAGATGTGCGTTGGTCGAAGGAACACTTTGTGCGTAGAACGCTCCAGCGGACTCCTTTATAGTCGGGCGCAGCGTTCGCGTCAGCCAGCGGCAGCGGAAGTTGGCGACGCCAGGTCCACCACGTTACCTTGACGCAAAAACCGTGCATTCTATACTCCCACTCGCGCCGCGTCACCTTGACGCATGTGCATTTACTCAACTTATCGCAAAATGAAAACACCTAAACAGCTGCGCTCAGAAATCGCATTAGGCAGTCTCGTAATCGTCGGTAAATTTTTTTCTTCAGTATTTTTTTTTCGAATTCGTTACCGCAATTGCTGAAGAATGTGACGTCGTGTGCAAAGCGCAAATTTTCTAACACATTCTGTACTAACTTTCATTCCTATTTCGTTCCAATTTAATCGTTTGAATACTCCTAGACAAGACGTGAATAGCAGCGGAAAGATTGTATCTCCCTGACGGACCGCTTTCTCGATTGGGATTTCTCCATTCTTGCTTTTCTTGAGGAGGCACAGAGTAGCTTTGGAATTTCTCTATATATTGGCTATGGCCAGGCCCGTAGCCAGGAATATTTTTCGGGGGGGGGGGGGCACTTGCTGAAAACCGTGACTATTCGAGCAAATCACCTATTTTCATTATTTAATTTTGGTAAAAACACCTGCTTCACCAAAATTTAGTGGGGGGGGGGGGGGCTCTACGCCCCCCTCTCCCCTTGCTACGGTCCTGGCTATGGTATTGACATATGTTTCAAGTGCTACTTGTCGACGCAACGCCTCAGGAACCACTGGTATCCCTACAGAGTCGAATGGCTTCTCGCACTCTATGAATGTTATAAAGAGGGCTTGCTTTGTATTCGGCATATTTCTGAATTATTCGATTAATCACATGAAGGTGATCCACGGTAGAGTACCCTGTCCTGAAGCCAGTTTGTTCTCTAGGCTGATTAAGTCAAGTGTTGCTCTTATCCTATTCCAAATTATTTTCGTGAATATTTTCTGCGATGCTGAAAGAGGACTTACCGGACGGTAGTTTTTCAACTCTTTAACGTCTCCCTTTCTGTGTATCAGTAAAATACTGGCGTTTTTCCAACTTACTGGTACGTAGGAATTTTAAGGTATATTGAGTAGAGTGTTGCAAGCTTCAATTTTAAGTCTCCTCCACCTTTCATGAAATCCGTTGTTATGCCGTCGTCCGCGGCCACTTTCTCGCTGGACACGCCTTGTAGAGCCTTTCTAACGTCATCGATGGTTACGCTTTGGACTTCGCTGTCATGTTCGATTTTGCTTTCACTCCAAGTTGGGCGATTTACATTTGAGCTGTACAGTTCTGAGTAAAACTCGCACCGCGAAATACTGGCCAACTTGCCGGACGTCCCTTGCGTCTGTCGGTAGTGGCGAAATAATTACCGTTGAGATTTAGCTCAAGTTATATGCAATGTGTTGAGAAGGCGTACACCATAGCGTTAGCGTGGCGTCGCATGCAAACATATCTGAATTCTAGCTGGATGCACACAGGCAGAAGGTGCGCACCTCTCTCAGCGACATAAGCCACTGTTCTGAAGCTCCGTCGTACTTCTGGTACAGAGCGAGGAAGTTTCCCGCCACGTGGCGCTGCGTGATCCACCAGACCTCGCGCATGCGCAGCAGCAGGGGCAGCAGCTCGTGTGCTAGGAAGTCCGGTCTTGACGGTGCACCACTGTGGTGGTTGTCCAAATGGGAGAGCACTTCGCTCGCGTTGGTCGACACCTGCTCCCCCACGCGCTGCCAGACACGAGTCACCGCCTGCACAGCGGCGGAGCAATGCATGACCCTTAACCAGGCCCGTAACCAGGAATATTTTTCGGGGGGGGGGGGGGGGGGGAGGGGGGCCCACTTGCTGAAAACCTTGAATATTTGAGAAAAACACTTATTTGTTTATTTATTATTTTTGGTAAAACACCTACTTCGCCAAAATCTTTTTTTTTTTTGGGGGGGGGGGGGGGGGCCCTAGCCCCTTCCCCCCCTGGCTGCGGGCCTGCCCTTAACGCAAAACATCTGGCTCCGTAATTCGTGGGAGTAGTCGCGGTGCATTGCGTGAATCATTGTAGCGCAAGACAACGAGGCGTGCCTATGCTGGTGGGGCCCATGAGTCCGTGGTGAAATCGTTCATTGAATAGACGCAGTGAATGTTCTCGCGTCACCTTTTTACCACCAGGTGATGTCTGGTAGCATGTGCGAACATGATCTTATTGTGTCGTAAAACAGCGATTGATGTTGGCTGCATAGAGGGCCCGATCTCGGGCTTATTGCAATACAAAACCGACCTTTACTGGTGAGAGACCTGCAACGCAGACACACCAAACCACAAGCATCGCGAAAGCAGGCAGAAAAAGGCAGAAAAAGGAATTATGCTATTTATCAAGCGTATTTGTCGCGTTGAGGATATTTCGGAACGGTTCGTCGTTTTACTACGCATTATATAAAGCAGAGTCAGCAACCATCACACCAGTAGATGTGGTTCAGATGGGCCTGCATATAAATTGGTTTGAGTTTCATATTAGTATCTTTAACGAAAAGCTTCTGAAGCGACAAGATCTGGCGAGATATCGCATTTACTTTTAGGAGAGGTTGTAAAAAAATTCTTTCCATTTGAAAGCAAAGGCTCTTCTGCAATAGCTGAAGGCGACGAACGTAAGTCTTGGAGGAGCATACGTTCGCTGTACCAAGCTTCTCGACAATCTGAAGTCACGCCTTCTCTCTCTCTCTCACTCGACACCCAACCTGTAGGGTAGAAAACTTGAGAAAGTCCCACTACCTTTCCTCTCTTTCTCTTAAAGGCACGATGGCTTGTCAGCACGAACACATCAACGGTCAATACGGTGCACAGCCAAAAGGCAAAGCAAGCATGTTTGGCAGCAGTCGTTACCAACCTGCTTCAAAGGAATTCCATGCACTCACCAAGAAAACTTTCCTGCCTCTTGCACTAACCTAGCAGTGATGGTTGGGCACTACTGAAAAGCTATTAGAAAGAGAGAGAGACCCGTTGACTCATGTTCACCCGAGTACTTCGGTGTATGCTTGACGGCCGCGCAAGAGACACCAAATCGCGTAATCATCGCCGTGTATTCGCCAGTTATTACCTTGGTAAACTCGTGGAGCTTTCCCTGCCGCTTCCAGCCGAGTTCGGCGGAGCCCCTCTCGGTGAGCTCCTTGAGCACGTCGTGTATGTTGTGCAGGTTTCCCTTCCAGTAGGTCTCGAACACAGCCTTTGAGTGGAGCACGTAGTCGCGGTGCGAGCAGAGAGGCTCGTGGTCGCCGACCGACTCGAACGAGCCCGACGTGCCTGCCGGGTCCAGGTGGAGCGGCTCGCCATGTTGGGCGCCCTCCCTGCAACACGCAGGACTCACCGCTCACAACTGGCTGCTTGAGTGAACAGGGCATGTATGCTGTGCCTTAGGTGATGCACCTCGGGACCTCACAGTGCAGCTCGCACGCTTGGTCATTTCGTACGCAGTGGATTCGGCCTTCCATTCCCATTATTCTTATTTTGCATTTTTTGCGAGACAATGGATTGCGCTTTCGTGACTTCATAGAGATGCGATGTAGTGTTGGGAATATATTCGTCTGAAGGTTGAAGCTGGTTGAATAAAGGGATAGAAGTCCCGGCCAAGGATCCTTCCGAACGCGCAGCATGATCATTCTCTCTCCTGAAAGTCTTTTGCAGTTGATAAAGTTGCCATGAATTACGAGAACAAGGATTTTGCAAACACACTTCAAAGGTTTCCTACAACGGCATTTTTGAATTATCCTAAATTTCAAGCGCCGAAAACTTTTGGTTTGTATATTGCTGGTAGCCATTTTGACGGTGACATATTTGCATAACATTAGTCAGCATAATATGATATGCATACTGCGTATTTGCATATGTGCTGTGCTGTGCTGTTTCATCCCACCAGAAGTTATTCCACTTTTTTGTTGCAGAATACTTTTCATACCTCCGTGGGTTGCGAAGACGCCGTTTCGGCATCTAATATTTGTGATAGAATGCCCCTGGCTGTATTGGTACTAACTAAAAAAATCTGATGACATCGCCCTGTTTTTTTTTTCGTTGCATAAATCACGTTACAGCCATTCTGTAACCAGCTGTTTATTTACTTCATAACTGTCAATAAATTTTTATAGCTCATAGGGAGGCGCCTACAGGCGAGGCAATATTTTGACATGCAAGTTTAATTAAGTATATAATATGTGTACCTGTAGATTTCAACTAACAGACAAGAAGGCCAAGGAAAGTATAGGAAATGTTATTTGCAGTAATTATGATGTAAATGTGAAGAAAGTAAAGTGAACGAAAAGATAACCTAAATTCTTCACATTTACATTATAATTACTACAAATAACATCCCCTATGCATTCCTTGGCTTTCTTGCCTTTTAGTTCTAATTATTGTTGTGTCTAGAAAAAAAACGAAAAAAAAACGAGCCCTTAAAATTTCCCTTCTTTCGTTTACCTGAAGAGCAATTTTAAAAGTCATAAAATTCATAGAAGATGTTACTGCTTCTCATAGGATACGCGACAATTGAAAAGTGTCGTCACAATATCTAGGAACAGTTTCGCAGGAACTGAAACTATTGTGAGAGCACTGCGGCGTCACTATCGGCACTTTCTTGAAAGAAAGCTGTCGTACCCTTTGTCGAAATGGGCCTTGTCCCGGGACTCTTTCAGCGGCGAGGCTGCGAAAACAGGCGAGGTGAGTCGTTAAGCATCAGGCGCGAGTAGCAACGACATCCCCTATGCGTAACACTATCAGTTAGAAATAAGGATATTGTGCTGTTGTCTGTGGCTCCGCATCTTATGCCTTGAAATGTTCGGACGCACAAAAAAACACCGACACAAGATGAACGACGAGAACTACAAGTTCACCTTGTCTGCGAGGTTTAGCACCCTGATTTCTCAAAATCTTTAGGTTTACGCAATTTACGCAAGTTTCTCTCATTCCCTGTTTTGTGCCCTCTGACACACAAACTTTATATTGATGCTGAAGTAATGCGGCTCAGGCCTGTTGCAAATGTAGGCGTTATGTTGTCAGTTAGAGCATACTTTCTCTTTCGCTAGTTTACTGTTTGGTCATACTTGACTAAGTACATGCACATGTGCTAAATTTAACTGCCGACATGACACGATTACTGTACGATCCTTTATTCAATGCGGTGCTTGTAATCAGTACGCGTGACAACTGTATGATTTCTAGTGTTGCCTGGGAAGGCTATGGCACACGGGAGGGGTATCCACTGCTCGGCAATTAATGATGATATTTTGGAGCTTTATCTCTGGTCAGAAAAAAAAACACGTTTTTCGTTCACGGAGTTGCAATGCTTTTACAAAATTGTAAATGGTGATTTGAAGGCCACAAAATACAAGAAAAGAAATACGTATTAACCCTTTGTATCCCAGCGTCCACATAGTGGAGAAAACGTATCATTGAAGTGGGATCATGCTAGCCAACACATTGCCTTAAAAATCGATCTGAAGTGTTGGCATTACTTCAGCATTTCATAAAAACATCTATATGTGTCAAGTTCTGTGAACAAACAGCGGTAAGTGCGCACAGAACCATAGCGTTCCTCTCAAGTCGCGTGTAGCCTGCATTTTTTTATACGTTCATTCCACATTCGCAAGAGTTTTTAAATTATTGTGCCCTACTCGGAAAAGGAAGGGTTTATCTTGTTTTTGTGTGACTTTTGTTCCACTGCGAGCGACGACAGTTTTGTAAGTTGAGTTGTCGCTGCGGCGTCCACGCTTGTGGAGGCAAGACATACTGAGTTCGCGCAAGAAGCTGATAGAACGCCACATGGTAGTAGGACCCGCTTCACTGCCGTGCGGCTCTGCACAAGACATTATCTGCAGTATAGCTAAAAATAGGCCTTTTATAAGTCGTTTAGAATTTTTGTGCTTTATTCGGGACGTGGATTAAGTGATGAAGATATACATGGCATAGTTTTTCAGCTGGCTAACGGAAATGAATGTTCCGATTTGGAGAGCACCGATAATGAGCATGTTGAAGCAGAGCAATCAACAAGCAAAGGCCTCTTGAACAATGCTACTGCTGATGATAAAGGCATTCGGTTTGCGCGTAACCATGAACGCATCGGTAATGATGATCGACGATAACGGTGATGACAAACACGTTGAAGTACAGCTGTGGGCAAGCAAACGGGCCTTGAGTGGTGATAATGATGGTGATGATGAAGGCGTTGAACATGAGGATTAACGCGTTTATGATGACGACAATGAACGATGATGATCAAAGTGTTAAATCACAGCCGTTAGCAAGCGGCCACGTGACGTTTATGATGATGGTGATGATATTAAAAATGAACCCGTTGAACTGATGATGAAGGCGTTGATTAGGGTAAGCAGTCATGATGACAATTATAATGCATTGAAACAGAGCCGTTGGCAAGCAAACTTCCCATGTACAATGAAGAAACATGATGAACCCCGTGTAACTGGCGTTCCCAGCGTCCACATATGTGGACACTTGTTTTCTTATAGAAATAACACTAAAATTTCCAGGTATTTGGTTTATTTCCACTTTCGTATGTATTGTAATTGCATATACGCAAGAAAATACTTGCGCAACTGTATTGACCATGGGATACGAAGGGTTAAACGTCATTTAAAACGAGCGCAAATGTCAAGCACAGGTTTCCACATGTGCTTAACTCACCGAAAACTGACATCTGCTCTCATTTACGAGGATAGTGAGCTTATCAGTCAAGCAGTAAGCGTGCAGTATCGATTATTCACAAGCTTGATATTGTGTAATATCCGCATATCCGCTAAAGGTTTTGTCTATGATAATATTATACTCAATACTAAACAGCGCAAACTCGGCTACAAGGATAATATAAGGAACGATAGCTAGCTACGCCGTCGACCATAAACACTTTCAAACACTACACGAGAATGACACGGGCTCTCTGTTCATGTAACGTTTTAAATACGATTAGCATTTGTATGCCTAGCCCGACAAATTACGGATCGCTGGACGATCCACCTTACTATATGACGCCACATGACGCCACATGACGCCACGCATGAGTGACGTCAGTGTAGCACACTGACGTCACTCATACGTGCGCACAGATAAGAATGTTCCAACGGTGGGATTTGAACCCCTGGCCTCTTGTATAGAAGCCGATGGTTTAACTAATACGTCATAGGTGCATGCCTCCATAGGCGGATTAGAACACCTATTAAGAATGACTGCTTAAGTTCGGAGCACGGTTGTGCGGAGCGACGCAGCAGCCCCTCCGCCCACACCCTAGCCCCCCCCCCCCTTCACCTCACCTCTCCCCCTCATGGGCGTTTCGCGCGACGAAAGACGGCCGGCGCGTTTCCTCTACGCTATAGATAAGCGCTCGTCGACTGCGCTCGCAAGCTTTCGCTCGCACAAAGAACTTACGACGCGCGGAGCGATGTTATCAATTTGTACTGTATACGGGACCACATGGCGGCGCCGACTGCCAGAATGCGCCGGGACTGCGGTGAAAGCACCAGGCGTACAAATCTCCTCCCTCATTAGATAAGCGCTCGAGCACGGGCGACCACATCCTGTAGCTTAATGTACAGGTAGGAGACGAACTTTCCAGCTTTTCAAGCGTGCCCTTCGCGCCATCTCGCAGGTGATGTGAACACGCTGAAGCCCCTCCGAGCTCTGCGTACTGCCTACGGTAAATGGCGTATATAAATAGCTCGCCGTTAGTAAACTTGAGTACGGACGATGCGAGGCCGAATGATCTAACGCGGCGCGCTGCGGAGCGAAGCTCGCAGGTTCGAATCCCCGGTAGCGTGCTTGAGAGAATATATATTTATTTATTTAAAATTACCTTAGAGGCCTCTAGAGGCATTTCGTAAGGGCGGTAATACAAAAAAATGTTTATATCGTGTACAGTAATTTGAAAACAAAAGGAACGGGCACACACATATATAGAAACGAAAACAAGTTGCAGTAACATATGGGGCAACGTAGTGAACACTACGTTTGGTGGTGTACAACGAAAAGAGGCAAGAGAAAAATACACTCTGAACCGCCACAGCTCAATGCACAGTAAAATAACATTAAAATTCGAACAATGTAATAGCAGAATGTACGCGACATAACTTGGCTATTACAAAGAATTATTTAACTAAATTGCACACAAATAACAATAAAGGCAATGAAAGAGCAATGTAATAGGTATGGTATGAAGCATTATTTTAACAAATGTGTTGTTAGTAGATGCCTGAAGTTTTGGTGGTTACGCTCGGAAGCTATGGTGTTAGGAAGGTCGTTCCAAGGGTGAATGGCTCTTGGAAGAGCACAATAGCTCCATGAATTAGTCTTCCCGTAAACGCGCATAGTCATAACACTATTGTAGTCATAACAACGTGCAGCCCTATTTTGCGCAGATTCTATTTTTTTATTAGATGTTCCTGATGGGGAGACCAGACGGCTGCTGATAAAATCTCAGGTCGTACAAATGTTGTGTCAGCTAGTTTAGGAATATCATTAATAGAATGATGTAACTTGCGACGTACGTAGCCTAATTATCTGGAAGCATTGGCGCATACGTATTCAATGTGAGTTGACCACGAAAGGGTAGACGTCGGGTAAACACCAAAATGTTTATATTGCGTATCATGCAATGTACATGGGTTATCTTAATGTACAAAAATGTAGATGTAGTACGCTTGGTGCTAAAAAAGATGCTTTTTCATTCAGAAACGTTAAGCTTCATTAGCCAAATGTTACACCAAAGAGAAACAAGTTATAGATCTCGCTGGAGGACTTGGTGATCATCGTTAGTCTTAATAGGACGACAGAGAACGCAGTCATCTGCAAAAATACGCACTTGTGAGGAAATATTACTCGGTAAGTCACTAATGTATGTGCATAAGAAGTAGTAACGGCCCAAGAGCGCTTCCCCGTAGTACGCCTGAAGTAGTGTAAGAAAGAGGAAAGGAAAAATGATTGACTACTGTGAATTGTTGACGATGGCACAAAAAATTACGAATCTATGTTAGGGTGAGAGATTCTCGTTTCAGAACAGATACTTTCAAAATGCAGCTTTTAAAAAAATCTAGAAAAGCACAATAAATTTGTAGATCCTCGTTCATGTTAGCATGTAAATGAGTTGTTAATTCGAATAATTGTGTTACGCATGAGAAGTTCCTACTAAATCCGGGCTGATTAGTAAAGAAAAATTTCTTAGTATCCAGGTGGCTGTAGACATTGGATGCAATTATATGTTGCAGCATTTTACAGCGGATTGATTTCAATAATATTCCAGTGAGTATTTTTCAGTGAGTACTTGTTACCTGACTTATGACGAATTATTTTTATATATGTGGCTTTTATATATGTGGCGTTTTTTTCTTCAAAAAGAGCCAAATCCAAAAACCGAAACTGCGAAATTTCACGGGAACATAAAGCGTGCCTAAGTATCTAACTTCTAAAACAGTTGGAATCAAAATGGGGCAATTCCTGATTGTAATGTGAACTCAAAAAAGCAGTTTCTAATAAAAAATGAGCCGAATGCTGGATCTGTTTCAATCAAACTGAGCCACATTCATTAAACCAGCGCTGCGTCAACAATCATGACCAAATCAACAAAGATTGTCTCATGCAATCTGTTTCATTTGTGTCCTCTTTGCTTTTTATCGTGTGTACGTTCCACAATTAGTTTTTCTAGGGCGAGTTGGCACTTACTGAAGGACATGATGTGTAGGGCAAAACTCGAATATAAAGAGTAAGAGGCCGACTTCACTACTTCTTTTTGCCTCTCAGCGTTTCTTTTCGAGGTTAGCGCTACAGTATCATGTCCTTATTTCGCTACAAGACGTTATATTTGAAGTAAAAGATATATGAAGTGAAGATATTGGGCACCGATCTATTCCTGGAAGAAGAAGAAGTGGTCGGAAACGGCACGCCATAAAGCCAGCTCAGAAGAAGAAGAACTAGAACACTTTTCAAGGCCTTACTATAGATGCCAGGAACAAACAAACAAAAAAAAAACACGCTGCCGACAGTCCAGAATAGTGCGCCTTTTGCCAAGAAAGAACACTCGCTCTTCAAGTCTAGTCATCGCCATTACGCGCATGCGGCGGAGGACGGCACCGACGGAAGCACAAGGATGATGTTAATTTTATCGCAAAATATTGCTATACCGTACATTTGAATAGTTTTAGACTTCTTTTACGCGCTAATTAAAGTCCAAATGAAATGTTTCAATCTATAGGGGCCAAATACAAAGTTTACTCCTGAATACCGACGATAGTGGGCTGTATAAATTTAGCCGCAATATATATTTGAGGTGTATAGGGGGCATGAATACACTGGCAAAAAATTGTTGGAGACCAGACGGTATTGGCAATAGCAAAAAAAGTGCGTTTTTCTCAGTTTCAGTTAAAGTGCATTCGGCTCTTTTAGAAAAAAAAAAAAAACGCCACATATATACATACATATACTTATATAGAACATGACGGCGACGCCGACAGTGACGGCAAGAAACCACCGAGAGGGTGCATATAATTGCTATTGCATAAAAAGAGAAGCGACGATATAAAGTGTGCGGCAAAGTAACCACACTGGATGGCTTTCGCCTTCGAGTATGTGTATCTGTTTATCCGTCTCATCCGTTTTATTTGACGGCTAATAGACGGCATGAATAATGTATCAGACGTCGTCTTCATCATCATTTGGTATCGATTTAGAGGAACACACGTGTCGATATAACCAGCTCACCATTGACGTCAAGGTGTCCTTCAGCGTACGGGCTGGCTCCCGAACCCCTGCGGCAGAGTCTGCGCGCCGTGCTGAGCACGATCGAGTTGGTGCGGGTCTCACTCTTCTTGCGCGCCGATGAACGGAGCAGGCAATCGCCCACCGCCGACAGCGGGTCCGACGAGCGTCGCGGGGCCTCCTCCATGATGTTCTCTGCGCCAAAGCCGAGTGCCCCTAAAACACTGTAGGGCGAGCGAGATGCACCAGCACCGTTTTTTTTCCACATGCTAATTGTGATACAACTAAAGACGACGCAAGCAATATGTACACATTTCCCATTGATTTATTAAGGCGAAAGCCTTCTATGGCTTTGAACGAAAAGTCGGTATGAGCGTGAACTCGAGCGTTAGCAACGTAACCAAAATGGAGCACGGGCGTTCCCTTTGTCCTTTGCTGCGTTCGCGTGACCAAAGAAATAAAAAAAGTGGCGTTCATGCGACAAAAAAAAGCGCAAATATCACGGGACTGCGCGAACTGCGCGTTCACTTCGCCTTTGGAGCGATCATGCGGCAAAACAAAAACAAAAGCGAAGCGACCTTCACGTGACAGAACAGCCACACCGGATGTATTTCGCCTTCGAGTCGTCTTACGGGAAATGGCCCTGGTGAGTTTTCACCATCAGAGCATCGATATTATATAATAACACTACGTGGTATTTTACGGGCCAGAACCACGACACGATTACGAGGGAGGCCGCATTGGAAGATTCACGATTAATTTCAAGCATTGGCTGTCGTTTAACGTGCCCCTAAATTGAATAACATGAGTGTTCTCGCACTTCGCCCCCATAGAAATGCGGCCGCCGTGCCCAGAAGCACTGGCTACGTAAACGAGTGTGCAACAGCACGTCTAGAAAAGGCTGTCAACTACGGGCACAACTTTACCGTGAATTTCATATAGCGATTGTGATTAAGTGCGATATTTTTTTTATGGTCACTGCTATTAGAACAGACATACATCATAAAAGCCGCGTATATAGCAATGAGGAAGCGAAATAACAAGTCGCGTTATATACTACATTAAGGGATAAATCCACATCTCGATGGGAAGCTCACACGACTGTTTGGCCTGCAACTCTAAGCAACAGAAAGGTTTCAGAATTTTCTCAATAATTCTTCGCAGAGTATATTTTCTTAGCTAACCTCAGGCACTTTGGCCGTATCTATCTATCTATCTATCTATCTATCTATCTATCTATCTATCTATCTATCTATCTATCTATCTATCTATCTATCTATCTATCTATCTATCTATCTATCTATCTATCTATCTATCTATCTATCTATCTATCTATCTATCTATCTATCTATCTATCTATCTATCTATCTATCTATCTATCTATCTATCTATCTATCTATCTATCTATCTATCTATCTATCTATCCGCCTACGTCTGGGTGCTCTCATTGTCGCCTCCTCAAGTTGGTGTATACCAAAATTAGCATGGGAAGGTATGATGATTTGACGAATAAGACTGTCGGGTCATGACATGAATAACTAAAAACACCTGTCGCATACGTCATGAAATCCTTTCCCTCACTCACGTGTGGCACATACCCGCATATCAGAGTTCATGTTATTCGGGTGTCATCAAGAAAACTGCTCGGAAAGCGTGGACGAATGGAGACAAGAACAGCACAGCTACTTCTTGTGTCAGCAACTATATCGGTCAGACCGGCCGCCGTCTCAACGGAAGCTTGAACGATCACCGATTATCTATGAAAGGACAACCGCCAACTAACTTGTCACTGCATTGTCGTGAGTGTAATTGCAGCCTGGATTTCCGAGGAAGCAGTTTTTGCGAGGCATAAGGAACGTATGACTCGTGAGCTTGTTGAAGCTTACTTTATTTTAAAAGCCGGAGATAGTTGTGTCGCCAAGCCCTCATTGGCATTACAAAAGCAGAGATTACCTAGCTTGATGTGCAAATGTAGAAGTTTTCTGGTTTTTGAACAGTTCTTGTGTCTTTCTTCCTTCATATTCTTCGTGTTTTCAGTAAAAGTTTCAGTTGTTAGTATACGCTTGTGCTGTTCTTGTCTCACGTCGTCCACGTTTCTCGCGCAGTTTTCTTGATAATGGAATACCAACTCGCCCAACAGTCGATTCTTCTAAGTTATTCGGGTATGTGCCACGGGTGATTCACAGTCTCAATGAACACATTAACGGCGAAGGCTTCTATGCGCTATCTAATCCGGGGGCTTCTATGTGCTAATGCTTTTCAGAAAACCCGGCGCAGTCACTTCGTCCTTGCGGCGTTTGCGTGAGCAAACACAAAAGAAGCGGCGTTCACGTGTATCGGCCTGAAGTGACATGACTACACGTGCGCCTCTATTCAAGAGGCGCGCGTGCTGCGCGTTCGCACGATTAAAAAATTCACTAGATGCCACGTACCGTGGGAATCGGTGTTATGCGAAGTATGCGCGCCACGGTGCGCATGCTTCGCATAACACCGATAATTGGCCGCTGCGCCCCCGCGGTAGAGCGGGCAGAAGGCAACGCGGTCGGTCTGAACAGCCGCGCGCCCTGGCTCTCTGCTTTGAAAATCCGCTTGGCCGCCTGCGTGTTTTGGTGTGAATGTGCCTTTAAAGGAACACTAAAGGCAAATAACAATTTATGTCAGAGTGTAAGCTCAGTGTATGACAACATCTAAAACGGCAATATTATCAACAGCAGTGCCGTACTAACCGAGAAATTAAGCTAAATGTATCACACGATGAGCGCCACGAGCGGGACATTTTGAAAATGATCCCGATGACGTGAGAGAGTCCAATTACAATTAATCACTCGTAATCAAACTAGCTGCAATAAAAAAAATAACCTTCTGTGCATCAAGAGACGTAATAAAATGCTACTTGTTCGTTTCTGTTTGATTCATGGAAAAAAGAACCTCTTTGGCGTTGCCATGGGGAACTGCGCTTCGCCCGGTGCCCTGCTTCGCTCACGCGGTCACGTCTCAGTGATAGTTTCGGTATCGCGTACTGCCGCGTGTGTTTTGCGCGCTCGTGAAAGCCGCACTGACAGAAAGTTCGACAAAATACCGCATGCATGTGTTGTTGCCGGATGCCCGAATGGTGCACGCCGCCGCGCAGTAAAGGCGGGCAACGTTGGGCACGGCAACAGTGACGTGAGAAAAACCGCTTTCAGGCGGGCGATTTGAAGTGCGCTAACGCGATGCGGACCGCTAAAACGTGATTTTATTTCAAAATAAGCACTTCCTTGGCACAAAAGTAGCACTACGAGGTTTCTGGAGCGCTATTTCAACAATCAACGTTGACTTAATATTTGCCTTTAGTATCCCTTTTAGAGCGTGCCTTTAAGAGCTCACAAAAAGATCTTGAGCGTTTTCCGCGGCGAGATAAAATTTCTCTTTTGTGCGAGGGAGAAGATGTAACGAACACGACACGAGCGCGTGATGAAAGAAGTGTTTTGTCAACGTCATAAAATGACGTGATGTAGAAAGTCATCATCATCATCATCATCAGCCTGTCTACGCCCACTGCAGGGCAAAGGCCTCTCCCATGTTCCGCCAATCAACCCGGTCCTGTGCTTTCTGTTGCCACGTTATACCTACAAACTTCTTAATCTCATCTACCCACCTAATTTTCTGTCTTCCCCTCACGCGTTTACCCTCTCTTGGAATCCAGTCAGTTACCCTTAATGACCACCGGTTATCCTGCCGACGTGCTACGTGCCCGGCCCATATCCATTTCTTCTTCTTAATGTAGAAAGTACTACTTCCCAACCAATCACAAGCAGCGCCTCTCGCCCAAGCAGTCGTCTGCTAGCGTTTGTCGTCTTCTACGATAGGAGCGTGCAGAGGGGGTTTCGCCTTGGCCCCGCGATGATTTCCAGGTCAAGCTGACGCTTCTGAGCACAAAATACATATATGAATGATTGAAGCCAACTTTAATTGATATTCTCACGCCAAGTTAAAAGACAGTTACTAATCAAAGTAACATGGATTCGGCAAACGTTTGTTTATACTCGACAATCGTGAGCATTCGCACATATTTTCGATGTAATTTCAAATTACTGACGCCATTTCTTTCCGACTGCTTGCCATATAAACGCGTTCCGTTTGGGTTTCCGAACAGTGAAGGGCGAAAAGCTCAATTTGTTTGTGACTTCAAAGCGTAATCACGCACATCTATAATATGCTGTGATTTGCAATTATACGATACCACTCTGGATCGGCCCAAAGTGCATAGCGACAGCTGCATTTCGGAGATCGTGCCTATTGGACAGTTAAAGCCATTCCAACTAGTCAAGTTGTGGAATCACATAATCGGCTTTAATAACGGCTAACCGAAATACTCCGCTCAATTTTATTTCCAATAGCTGTGCAGCTTGGTGTGCTCTTCTGAACCTCTTTGGTGGTAATTTCGACCAATGCTGCGTACATCATCATAAGTTGCTTGTTTCTTTGGAGGAAGTAGTACGCAACACAACAACAAAACAAAAAATGTTGACCAAATACCAGCGCCGCTTTCGACTTCATCGACCATTCAGTAGAACTTCGGTTTTAATCTAACCACAAGCCTTCGCAGGCATAATTTTTTGCCATTAACACCCAATAAGCTTCTTTAATTACTGCGACTCCCATCTTATTGGACGACTGCGAGTGTCAGTGCTGTCCATTCTGTACAAGCGAAACAACACACGCAATTCAAAGTGCCGAAATAAATTAAAGCGTACCAGGCGATCATCAAGCAACCTTACATGACCGTGAATTAGCTCAAAATCAGCCACGGCACCCAGATACCCGCTGCGACTGCATGTTCTAAACAGTCATATTGTTCGCAAGAGTGGTCCGGACCACTCTTAGGATTTTCTCGTAGCCACGCTGTTTCTGCGCGAATTTTGTGCTTCATAAATCGACTTACGAGCCTATATCGGTGACGTCACCGAATATAGCAATTGCATCACCATCCGGACATGTTCCTGGACAGTCGCAGCGCGCTTTATCGCAGCGGCCGATGTGATAACGATGGCCCATTGCGACGTTTGTTTCGCTTCGTGAATCGACTTACGCGTCAAAATTTCTCTTACGCGACAATCTGCTCGTAAGCGAGTTTTGTGAATACGGTCCCAGGTACTTTCAGGTCACGAATGGCGTCATAGCATAACTTACAGGAAAGTGGCTAGCGCCCCGTTTTCAGGAAAGTAAACACAAGCAAGCCCGATCACAGTTATCGCTGTGCGAAAAAGATAAGGTCTTCCTAAATGTTGCGTAGACGCGCAAAATCTCTCGCTCCGATATCGAGATCATGTTACCAACGAAGCGTGACAAATCCGTCAGGTTCCTCTTAATGCGGCGGATGCCATTAACAAGGCTTACCTCTGATATTTTAGATACGTCTCAAGACGTATTCCAGCAGTTAGACATGTCGTCTAACTGCTGGAATGACAAAGCTCCATTTGATACGTAGAAGCAGTTCAGGTTGACATGTTGCAGCTGAAGGTTGCGAAGGTGCGTTGGCATGATTCAGGAGAAGAGAAGGTGCCTGTGGCTTGCTAACCATTGTTCTTTTCGTCGGTATATTGTGCAGCACATGCGATAACGTGCACACAGGACCACGAGGTGCCGTGTATAGCGCAAAGAGCAAGGAACTTTCTATCAGAGTGCTCATCGAAATAACAATGAACTTAATATGCCGTAAAAAGTATTTAAAAACAATGAACGCTACAGGCGTAAAAATGAGTGCCGTCAGAGTTCACGGATAATGTACGGAATTGCAGCTGCATTGTTCGAAAGTTTACGCATACACACCGCATACAGAAACTCGTGAGAGGCGCCGTCTCTGGTAAATAAGCCTACGAAATATATCACTAAGCGCGCAGGAACCGAATGTGCTTTGTTTACTTGACAGGTCAAGATAGGCTAATGGTGTGTGTGTCTGACAACGCCGGTCCCGTGCCATCAACAACCATTGCAAGGCATGCCACATGCCGTGTTGGTGCGTGCACACTGAAGTGGCGGGCAAAGGGACTAGGAAGAGCGAACAACAAAGTGTAAGCTGACGATGCGTCCCCAACCACTAGGAATCCTTCCCCGTAGTACACGGAAGCTCCTTGGGAATGCCACCGAGGCCAGCAGAGGCTACCGAAAAGAGGCAAAAATGGGAAAATCACGGCCGAGCTCACCGATGACGACGCGAGCGTCCCGGCGCGAGTCGTCCAGCGCAGGCCTAGAGGCAGCGCCGGCGTCGTCGGCCGAGCCCGCGCTGAAGGACACCTTGAATTTTGCGCAGAACGCCGGCAGCCGGCCGCTGTTGAGCTCTGTCAGCGCGTGGGCCAATATGTCCATCGCGAGTCCCTTGGCTCGGCTACGTATCCGCGAGCGCAGCGCGCTGTCAAACACAAGCGCCGTCCCGGCCTGTTTTGGCGCGAAACGACATGCCGCGAAGGAGCACAGTGTCGGTAGTGTCCTGGTAACCGCGCTTGAATGTCCACGATAGAAGGGCCTCGTAGGTTAGGCGCCACTGCGACGGTGCAACGCCTTCGCGGGGCACTGCCGCAGTGGTTGCATTGTAAATCAGCTGTTGCAGAACGGTGGCACATGCCCACTGAGGTGGATTGATGGTGATGATGGTTATTGTAATGCTTATGGATACGTACTGGCCAGCACTCGCGGCACTGCATAGGCGAAGAATTAAGCGCCGCATACAAAAGAACCTTTCTACTTCTTGGTCGGAAGTTATGTCCATTCTTTGTGGACATTTGTGATGGCCACAGTAGCAGAGCGTTTTACAGACCATCGGTGATAGTCAGTACCTTAAGGTACTGAGGAGGAGAAGGAGGACTAAGCTCGTCCAAAGTGAGCGGCGGCGATTCATTAGGCATAGAAAAAAGCATTTCTAAACGCTATTCAGAAACTTAGAATTAATCTGAATTCTCAAAATATTCTTTCCCTTGGGGCGGCTTCTCTTGGCTTCAGCAACAGGAACGTCTGCTCAGCCCTATGCGAATTTCTCGGTTAGACACAAAGAATTCCTTGTTAACTTATTCCTGACCAAAATTTGGTACTCCAGAATTCCTTTCATTCGTTCATTGTTTCTCATATTGTTGTATTATTCTTCTCCTTATTCCATATCGACAAGTCATTCTTAAATTTTTGTTTATTCTTTCGGCAATTGATTTATTCCGCATTCTTTAGCTAAAAAAAAATTAACCGCCGGTTTCATGGCCCATCCCCCGCAGTGAGTACGAACCAACATAAGGAACAAGCAAGCAAGCAAGCAAGCAAGCAAGCAAGCAAGCAAGCAAGCAAGCAAGGCGTCCCTTGTGCGGGATGCCATGGGCCTGAGCTGACAGCTTGGCCCTGTTCACCAGACATCGCTTGTCTTGAAGGCATCAGCTTGTCAAATGGACCTCCCAGTGTTCAACGTTTGGTTCAGTGAGGCCGAGTGAAAGCATCCCAAGAAAATATTCAGACATTCTTAGCCACAACAAGCTGCGTAGAAGAACTTGCCCACCCCCGCCGCCAAGCTCTCAAGAGAAGGGACAGTGCTCTTCCGGAAACTTCAGACCGGTGCATTCCCTCACGGTAGCGTTTTGCACGCGATGTATCCCACAAGTTACCAAAACGACTGCAAATTCTGCTCTGCGACGAATACACTCTACCAGGTGGTATGGTAGTTGGGATGCAAGAAAAATGACCACGTGCACAGTCTCTAAGGTCACGTAATTTGTGTGCCGCTTTTCTGCCACTGCTTTCTGATGACAGCGGGGTCACACAATGAGCCAAGTAATGATCTGCCATCAAAAATTACGAATGAATTGATCAAAAGAGGCATTTAATAAAACAAACAAACCAACGAAACAAACAAGCAAGGAGAACTGATCAGAAAAAGAACGATTGAGAGAACAGCTCTTTCCTCGCTTTTTCTTCTGTCTGGAATCGTCGCTGGTACCTATAAATGCTTCAGCTAGGCCCCCATGAAGTGCTTCAATTAACGATATCGCGCAACATCTATCGCGTAATTAATACCCGAGCCCTAGACCAAGCATTCTTTCTCCTTTATTCCACTGCTCGTGTCTACGTCTTCTTTCTTCTCTTTGTCCTCCTGCTTGTTGCCGCGCGGCCGCAATCGTCCGCAACATACTCCCAAGGGGCCAAGGCGATCACGAGGCAGTTGAATCTCACTGACTTGCCTCCAGAATGATAACTT
Organism: Rhipicephalus sanguineus; assembly: GCF_013339695.2. Taxonomy (NCBI): domain Eukaryota; kingdom Metazoa; phylum Arthropoda; class Arachnida; order Ixodida; family Ixodidae; genus Rhipicephalus; species Rhipicephalus sanguineus. The sequence goes on from NC_051179.1 coordinate 176,964,999, forward strand.
TTGAACGGGTCGCTTTATGGTGTGTCTTGGGCATTTAGACCTGCGTGCAGCGTCCATCTCTTGCCCTTTAGCTTGCGCTCCAAGAGTTGTAGCCTTCGAGGTGACGACAGCAGCGGGTTCCACACTATCCGTGACTTTGCGAACGCTGGTCTTAACCGAAACCTCATTCGTCTGGTCGTGATGGGAACGAGCTCCCAGTGGCTGCGGGTCCCCTGGTCTCTTTGGGCGGCAGTCTTCTTCGCGCGGACACTCCAATCTCGCTTGCGATGCGATTCGCGTTGCCGCTTGGCGCCACGCGTTAGCTCCCGGGACTCGCTAGCGATTCTGACGGCGACGCAGTGCGAATTCTCTGCTGCGACGTTCCGTGAACGCGCCCTGCTGGACGACGTCGCCATCATCGTCTCCCTGCCCGAATCTCCCGAAGGGTGTGTTCTTCCTCGATCGGTCTCGCTGTTGCTCGAGCCAGACCTGGAGTAGAAACTTCGCAACTCCCAGCAGCCTCTGCGGTCGTTAGAATCGCGTGCGCCTTGAGACGTGCGGGTCCTCCAGTTCTCTTTCCAGGCTCCCGGTTGCGTCGGCGGTGTGACCGACCGGACACGCTGTCTCCACTGAGGTCTGCCCTGTTGAGTACGATCCGGCAGAGAATGAGGTCCATCGACGGCGTCGTCTCGGCAATCGCCGTACCGCGTGCGGTCGTAGTCCCGCGAAGACGTGTCGTTGCCGTGGAAGGGCGGCCGGACTCCGAAGCCTCTGCGAAGACCCCGAGCTCCGTCGAAACCACCACCGCTTCCTCCTTGAAGAACGCGAGGATATCTTGGTGGTCTTGCCGTATGAAGGGCGCAGCCTCTGAAGAAAGGCCGGCGTTGTGACGGTGGGCCGCCGCGGTCGCACCGCGGAAATGCTGAACTTCTTTCGCGTTCCGTGGTGCCCTGAACGGTCCAGCCGAACTTGGTTTCCATGGCCGTCAGGTTGCTGGTTAAATGATCAACCTTTCCAGTCGCGACCTTCCAGTAGACGTCGGAACCAAGTAATACGCTTAGTTCCTGTGGGTGCCATGTGTCGGGATGAAAGTTGTCTGCGGCATCATACTTCTTGTCGCACAAAAGCTGCAAAATATCAGTGCTGAGTGGCGGGCTTGTAACTGCACACACTTCGGGGACCTCCAAGGCCTCCACGGTTACCGCTATGTCCCTACGTTGGCCTCGTAAAGTCAAAGCTACCCGTCGACTGCGCATTACTTCGCGGGGCTTCGAGTGGCCGAACGTCACCAAGGAAAGTTCTTCGGTTCCGATAACCGGGCATCTGAGGTCCTTTGAGACATCCGCTCGGATGAATGTGCGCTGGCTACCGCTGTCAAGAAGAATGCGCACGAGACGCTTTTGGGACCCGCACTCGATCCAGACTCGTCCTGTTTGGAGAAGAACGGCGTTGATTCCACTCAGGGCGCTTGGGGCCGATGTCACTGACGGCGTGTTTGTGCCTCGCCCGGCGATGCGAGGCTCGTCTTGGTTCGCTGTCGTTGCGTTTGCACGGGTTGGGGCTGCCGGCGTGAACAATTCACAGAGGATAGTGAGATGTCGTCGGTTGCACTTACTACAGATGATGCTGCGCGCACGTCGGCAAAAACGCGCCATGTGGTTTTGCAAGCCGCAACGGTAGCAGCAACGAGCCGTGCGCAACCGAGCCCGTTTTTCCTCAGCTGAGAGTTGAACGGTGCAGTCCGCGATGGTGTGCTGACAACTGCTGCATAAGGGGCACACCTCTTGCGTAACTGCAACAGATTTGGCAGCAAGTGCGGACGCTGTAGGCAAATGTTCCATCGGTGCTGACGGAGGTTCGACATCTTCTTCGGGCAGTAACCGCGAGAAAGCAGACGGTGTTCGTCCTGGCCTGCCTTCCTCTCGAACCTCAATTTGTATGCTCAGGAAGCTTAGCATTTCTGCATCCTGACGAGCTCTTTCTTCGGGGGTCGCTATACCGAACGTATCCTGCGCGGCTTCTTTGGACTTCTGCCGGTAGAGGATCGCGAGGTCGTCAGGCAGGCACCTCATTAGGACGCGGTTGAGGACCACGCTGTACTGGTCGGGTGAGACGCCCAAACCGGTCAGTGCCGAGACGCGAAATTGTACCTTGTCGTAGAGTAGGCGAAGTTTGTCGACATCTGCCGAAGACTTGACTGGTGGTAAGGCGAGCAGGTGGTCGATGTGCTCGTTGATGAGCAAGTCGCGTCGACCAAATCGCTCCGTCAAGGTCCTGATGGCGATTGCATAATTGTCCTCCGTGAGTCTAATGCCTTCGATGGCTCTCTTCGCGGCGCCACTCAAATACGAGAGGAGGTACTTAAATTTCTCAATCGGCAGAAGGTCTTCATTACGGTGGATCGTGGCACTGAAGTGGTCCCAGAAGGTCTGCCAGTCGCGCAGTGCGCCGGAAAATGTAGGTATCTGAAGTTTCGGCAGGACCACTGTGCGATGACGCGGCGCGGTTGCTGGGCCGGGTGTCCCCTGTGTTACACGAGGTGCAGCGTCAGTGACCTCGGTATGCGCTGAGCTGCCGGCCCCAGCGACGTCGGGGTTCGGTAACGTAGCCTCGGGCCTTGAAGTCCTCCTTGCCGTCGCTGTGTTGGCGTGTGCGCGCAGGAAGAAGCGCGCTCGAGACACGGCATAGGACACCTTCCGGTCGTAGTCTTCCGCGGCCTCGAGCTCTTCGTCGTAAGCGTCATCGTCGGTGGCGTCGAGGATTTGCTTGTTGAGGTTGCCGAGCTCGACGTTCTTCTGAGTCAGGTATGTAACGTGCGAATCAACTTGAGCGGCATCGGGAGCCGTGGCCTGAAGTTCGTCGGTCAGGAGCGTAATTGTTCGTGTGACGCTGGCCCTGACGACGCCACGGTTCTTGCGGAGCCGTTCCAACGATGCCATGGAAGCTGGAAGTCTTGGAAGGGCGATGACCGGGGGGTTTTCGGCACCAGAAAGGTCCCTGGTTCGGCACCATCTAAAGGTCCCTGGTTCGATCCCGGGTTTCGGCACCAGAAAGAATATCGCGTAATTAATACCCGAGCCCTAGACCAAGCATTCCTTCTCTTTATTCCACTGCTCGTGTCTACGTCTTCTTTCTTCTCTTTGTCCTCCTGCTTGTTGCCGCGCGGCCGCAATCGTCCGCAACAACATCCACAGAAACTCATCTCATACATTTATACTTCGTGTGATCAACACTATAGCTTTATAATATTTGGTGCGCGCAGCCCCGGATGTGAGTACAGGACCATGACGGAGGCTGCAAACAGCGTTCTAGGTGCGTGTCAGCTCCACACGCGAAAGAAAAATTCATTCGCTTGATCATTAGAACGCGTGAACAGCAGCCACCTGACTGCAAAGCTTTTGGGTCCACGGTGAGTGCGACAATGCAGGAGGCTATGGTGTGCATATGCATTCACTATATGAGGTCACTAAAACATTCTATAACTAGGCATCTATTTGCCTCTCTTTATCAGCATAGTCTTCAATTTATTCTGCTGTCCTCTAAGCCGCTGGGGTGGCCGTGGCCCCAGAGGTTACGGAGCTCGCGGATTCAGTCCCGGCTGGAGTCGAGGAAGCCCGAATTCAGCAGGCCCGCGTACTGTGCGACTTCATTGTGGGTTAGGCATTCAGAATTATCCGGAACCATCCATGTCTCATAGCCCGAGTAGCCTTGGTGCTCTAAACCTCAGTGAGAAACTTACCTACAAGTTTCTCACTATTTTCTCTTTGAACGCTGTGGTGATATTCTGTTCACTTCTCGACACCTGAATACCGACCTTCCACTTCTTCGTCTAGCTCCTCGACTATTCGAGCACGCACGCACGGAAGCACGTACACTTGGGTACAAGTTAATCAGCGAACTGCGTCAAGCTGCATCAGTAAGCAATTTGGCCTGTTGGCTGTTTATAACGCCAAAATCTTGAAGACGGCCGCATAGTTGCTTTAACGGGGAGGCTGTTTAAGGTGTCGGAAACTTGTGCTCCGTCGTAAAAAAAAAAAATCATAATCATGAACCGGCACGCTCTCTCTTCATTCTCTTTACGACGAAGCTGTTTCACAAGTTGTGGTCCGTCGGGAAAAACTCCTCCGGTGGGCATGCGCCACAGGAATAGGGCAAGCACCACTACCGTGTACAGCAAGTGCGCGTGTCAAACGAAAACGAGCACGTGAAAAAGAGAAAGAGAGACAGAAAGCGTTAGAAAGAAAGAGGAAGAGAAAATTAGAGCGAAAGAAAGGGACTCAAAATTTTAAAAGATAGAAAGACAGAAAAACCAAGACAGAGAGAGAACTAAAGAAAGAGAAAGAAAGAAAGAAAGAGGAAGCGATAAACAGAGAGAGAGAGAGAGAGAAAGAAACAGATAGATTGAGAAAGAAATAGGAAGGGACAGAAACAAAAAAGAGATACAAGAAAAAGAAAAAAAGGAAGAGAGAAATAAAGAGAATCAAGGAAGGCCACCCAGCTTCCTTCAGGCTCGGCACCACTAGTGCGAAGCTGCCGTGATTTTTTTTCTGACACAGATGCAGAGAATGTGTTCTGACATTGTGCTGCTGAACTCCGGGTCCTGGATTCGATAACGCCTGCAGCAGCCGAGTTCCGATGGGAGCGGGAAGAGACAGCACTCGTGCACGTCAGGTTCACCGTTCATGGCTCAACGTCAGTCCGGAATTACCCACAACGGCCGACCTTTGGCATGCTAAACCCGAGAATAAAAACATCAAAATAACGTCGAATTGGCCTGCATTACCGCGACTCTTTCAACGCAGTCTCCTGGGCCTCGGATGAAGAAACTCACACGGTCTCTTATGCTGTAACAAGACTGTTTATTGGCCTGGTTGCTACTTGCTTAATGACATTTTTTAGCCGCGAAAAAGCACATACACAGAGCAAAGAAACACACGGCAGGACGGGCAAACCCAGAAATATATATACAACATACCTACATGCGCAATCTCACCACAACCTTATGCTATCAAGCTATCGAACAATTTCTTTTCTGATCCGTACGTCACCGACGTATCACTGATACACCTTTCTCCTTTCTTTTTTATGTAATAGGCTTTTATCAACTCACGCGCAATATGATACCTGCTTCTGCCTATAATCTTGATCTCTTTAAAATTTGGTTGACACTTGCATGTTTTGCAATGCATAGGCTAATGTGCCAAGCCGTCGTTCATTAAATTTATTTCATGCTCCCTGGATCGTTCATTATTACAGCGCCAGGTCTGCCCGATGTAGGAGTTGCCACAAGACCCAAAGTCTCATTCTAATTCGGCGCTCAGTCTAAGTTGGAAGTGCCGCCCGTCCCGTCATTGTTTCTTTGCTCTGTGTATGTGCTTTTTCACGGCTAAAGAAAGGTCCCTTGTGCATTCGCCTAAGACGTATCCAAGGCGAAAGCAATCTCTTTTTTCTTCTCACTCGATGTATTGATCCTCTACCGTGTCCCTCCGAAAGCTTCCTGCACCTAACGTGGTTTCGCACTGCCTCCGTTATCGGAGGCATTAGTACAAGCCTTCTGCACCTCACCTGGTTTCGCACTGCCTCCGTGGTCGGCCCACCTTTCACCAAGCGACGATGTCGTGTGACGGCGTAATCATGTGACGTCGTGATGTCAAAGTGACCTCATGATGGTGTCACAAATTTTGGCTATCTGTGATGTCATCACGTGACGATCTTTTGCATCGCTCGTGTTAACGCAGCCGATGGTTAATGTTCGCGTTTGATGGGCCATCTGCTGCTTTTGCCATGATATCGCGCTACTTGTCGAGGCTTTGGCTAGTTGGTTCATGGTTAAACTTGGCAAAAAACAGCGCAAAATTGAGACAGGACACAAGACGAAGAAGGCACGACAACAGCGCTGTTGTCGTGCCGTCTTCGTCTTGTGTCTTGTCAAAAACATGGCAAAAAAATTCGGCAGATCCCACGTACCGTGGGAGTCGATGTTATCCGAAGCATACGGCGGGTAGGTGACTGTGGCGTAACTTTTTTTACTGAGCGACACGTTACAAAATGACGCTAAAGATATGTTTAAATATTATACGCACACATATATATGTTGAAGAGCCGCATATGTGTCCCGAGAACGCACGCACGTTTCACGAACTCGTGTGCATGTGTGGAAGCAGTTCTTGACAGTTCTTGAACAAGGGCATCATCACCGTGATCAGTGAGCACCAGCAGCTGGTCATGACTTGTTATAGGATCCGGTCGTGATCGTGGTGACGAGGGGTTCATGTGTAGTGAAGTATGTGGTATAGTAGAGCTGGTGGAATTCTAGGATGCCTCGGTTCCTACACCTACACCCGTTCATTACGTCACATTTTAGCATAAAAAAGCGACACACGGCTCTTGCCCGCTTAGTGTGAACAAGGAACCCGTATGGGTCCCGAAACGTCTCTGTGTTTTTCACCTAGACTTGGTCAGTGACCGCATCTACATCATCATGCTCGGTCATTTCGTCGACAAATCGGCTGTCGACAGAGCCGGCGACAAGTAGGAACCTGAAGCCACCCTTCACGTTGGTGAGGTATAGACCGTCGAGGCTGGTAGGCCTGGATAGTGCTACGTGGACCAACATCAGTGGATGGTGTTTGTCGTATTCGTAGACTACCTGGGCGTATGTGGCCTACGTAGCATAGTCTACAAAGCGGCTGTCAACCAATCTGGCATCATGCTCGGTCAGCATGAGGCCATCGCCCAGCCTCGTAAGAAATGAAGTGGACACTGCGTCGTTCTTGCGGACTAAGTGCAATTTACGGTGCGGTGATGTAGATATCATATGTAACTTTCGTTAATGTATTCCTCCGGGGTCGAGAAATGCTTCAATATAGCTTGCTTAATCAAATGAATACAAACGTAATGTTTATTAGACTGCTATAAAAGCGGAGCCAACACTGGAACTACAGACGTTAATCTGATATGATGCCTGTATCGTAGGAGTACACATCGTAGGAGTATCATGTAGTGTTTATTGCTTTCTTGTATAATTAGATAGCAAGCACCACAACCACAATTGACGTTGCACCGATATTGCGTCTGCGTAGGCTGTTTTTCCAAACCAGTTTATAGACCTGGCATGGCTCAGTGGTAGAATACCTGATTGCCACGCAGAATGCTTGGGTTCGATTCCTGCAGGGATCGTAATTTTCATTCATTCCATTCGTTGAGTCAACGGTGCCATTGTTGGTTTTCCTTAACGCTCTAGCATTTAAGTTACCAATGTCCGTTCTCGCGTTTCCTGGGTAGATATAAACTGTGTATCACCTATGGCGCATAACTGTACACCGCGGCCCGTGGTAAACGGGTATGTGCCACACGTGTCTAGTGGAAAGGATTTGACGACGTACCCGACAGGATTTTAAAGCTATTCATGTCGTGACCCGGCAATCGTATTCGTCAAATCCTCTTACCCTCCCATGCAAATTTTGGTCTTCACCAAGTTAAGGAGGCGATCATGAGAGCACCCAGACGTAGGCGGCTAGATAGATAGATACGTAGATAGAAACGCTCAAAGTGCCAGAGGTTCGCTAAGAAATGCTTCGCATTTAAAACAGTGCAAAACTGAGACAGGACACAAGACGAAGAAGGCACGACAACAGCGCTGTTGTCGTGCCGTCTTGTGTCTTGTCAAAAACTTGGCAAAAAACAGCGCAAAATTGAGACAGGACACAAGACGAAGAAGGCACGACAACAGCGCTGTTGTCGTGCCTTCTTCGTCTTGTGTCTTGTCTCAATTTTGGGCTGTTGTTTGCCAAATTTATAGAGAGTCAATCACTGTTAGTGTTGACTCGTCCCCCAGGATTAACCTCGCTGCAGTCACCTTGGTACAGAAGTTCGCATAGTGATTCAGGCTAAAGTTGTCTCGCACGCGGCACTAAGTTTATTTTCACAAAAGAAAAAAAAAGAGAACGCCGTCCTGTGCGTCGTTATGGAAGAGGGCTCTGCCGCCTGTTTCACTCCAGTATCTTCCTGATCTGAGCGCTGAAGAGCTCGACGTTCTTGGTGATCACCCGCACCTGGTTCTCGAAGGCCGCGAACGCTGTCTGCATGGCATCCGACACCTGGCGACCGGTCTCGTCCACCCAGGCCGCCACCTGCGCACGTCGACAGGAGCGCCGCGATCGCTTGTTGCAGCACTCTTTCCGTACGTAAACGGCTGAGCGATCGTTTCAGCAAAAAGCTTTCGAGTCGCAAGGGTCAGTGACGTCCGCCTGGCTGTTCCTCGTGCACAACATCAAGGAGCGTTAATTCGACATAAATTTATCAAGCATGAATAAAGCTGCTTTATTTGCGCCTCATAGAATCGGAGGTAAAGCTAGCTGTCACCTGTTAGGGGACGGATGTGGTGGATGTTCAGAAGTACTATTATCACCTTAATTAGCTTATATTAACTAATATTCACTACATAGTTTTTAAAGGCTTTACGCTAAATATTGCAAATAGGGAGTTATAGTGATTGGTCTTGTAAGGCATATCTGCTCAGAATAAAATGAAAGGGTGGTATGCACTTGTGCGCTGTCGAACCAGCGGTAAAAACGCTCTTTTGTTCTAGCTCGGCAACGAAATGCGGCTTTGTACGCCTATGCATTTCGCCGCACATTTTGGGAAGGGAAATGTCAAAACTGCTCTCACCCTGAAATTTCGTTCAACGTGCATGTGCCTTGTGAGCTCGTCGACTGTCATTGCAGCATGTACCCTAAGTAACTGACATCAAAAGTTAATTATGTAGCTCACATAATATTTAACAGTGTTTGGCTTCCCGTGTAAATGACTCATTAATTTTGAAGAAATCTAGCTTAACAAAAGACCCACGTTTCATAACATTGGAAAGTATTTTCTGAAACAAGGTGCATAAATTTCACTGTTTAACAGCACGGCAATCGTTAACTAGAGTTCGTTGTATTTTCTAAACTCATCACTGATGTGCCTGAGATAACTTGTTGCAACCTTGTATATTACACGTCAGGAAATTGCCCTGCAACTACTCAGGATATTTATACGAACGGGAAAGCTAGGATTTCTTAGTAGAACAACCGATATACTTTGCCGATAATAAGCTGCGCAGTGTTCTTCATGGTTCGCCCTACGGTTAGCTCTACAGTGCAATTAATTGTGTAATTATGAGATAGCCAGCGCAGCGACGTGGCAAGGAGAGGTCATGAAGACTCCGTGCTGTACTGTCGACGTCAGGGAAGCACGAAATCCTCTGGAGCTGAAATATTACCCGCATGAGGCAAAACAATAAAGCGTAACACGAGCTTGCTGCTACTTTAACAGACAATTTCTTTCGCATTAAAGCATACTAAATGCAGGGCCTGCTCTTCGTGACACATCAGATGTGGCAAACAAGCGAGCTAGTTTGCCAAACAACCTGTATGCTCGTGCGTGTGTTCGTATAGGCGCGTGTATCTATATACACATGCCAAATTGTGAAAAAATGGGGGACGCTTAAGCTTCGCCTTAGGAGTTGAACGCGATAGCGATGTCCTGCCCCTAATGCGTACTTCGAACACTACAAGTGTTTAACAGAATGCGCGCACTAAGGTGTGTGCCTTATGTAATGGGTAGCATGCTTTAAACCAGGAGCAATTATGCGCGAGAAAAATTTTCGAAGTTGCCATGCACCCACTACGTGGTCTTAAGGGAATACGCGCAGTAATGTGTGTGCCTTTTGTAATGGGTGGCTGTCTTTAAACCACCAAGTCGTTATGATATTGACATGGTGTGACACCCGATGGCAATGTACGCTTGTACCACGCAATATTACTGCGATATTACATCTCGTACTGTGACACCTGTATACAGGACGCGTATTTTTGGGAAGCATGAAAGCTTCTTTCAGTGCAGCTCCAAGCAGAGGCATGGCTGTGTGGTGGAACACCCGCTTGCCACGCAGACGGCCTGGGTTCGATTTTCACTCTGATCCAATATTTTTATTATTTTATTTGCAGCTTTTTTGATTTTTCGGTCACGGACAAGATGATGATTTTTCGCTCACAACCAACGGCGCCGACGCCGGCGCCGACGGCGGCGCCGACGGCGGAATTTCTGCGATACGAGCTCTTTAACGCCATCGCGTTAAAATAACGGGGTGCGGGGGTTTACCCGCCTCGGCGTCAGCCATGACTTCGGTCCAGCTGCTTCTTTGTGGCTCCCAGCTCCGCAAATATGCCACAACCTGATGTCAATTGCAGTGGAGATCATTGAAGAATTATTTCCCCAAGAATGAACCGTTTCATTTCCGAGGTGCTAGGGGAAATGGACACCGCCAGGGCCGAAAGGACTAGGAAGGCTTACTCCTAACGGTTAAGCGTCTGGCTGTGACCTTTGGATCTTTTTTTCTTTAGATTTCCTTTAAGGAAAATATCTTGGTGCTCAGTACCGTTACCTCGTGCCAAGGCAAAACAATGACCGAGACGCACAATAGAAACGTGTTTCCCGTCACGCACGCCGCTGTACTGCGGTGAAGAATTTCCATCTGCCGTGGCGTTTTACTGAATGCTTAAACATTGTTATTCTACGAGCGTTCCTCCGAGCAACAAGTAACGCTGTTCTTTCTGCTGAGCCTTCGAGCGATGTTTCTATAAATCTTTGAGCCAAGAAGACATAGCCGCACTGCAGTGACTGTGGATAAGTAAAAACGATTTTCTACAATTTGCGATAACCACACGCAAACAGCACGAAAAGAAAAAAAAAACGGTCTTTTTAATATTATCGCAATATTTGTCCGGAAGGTTGCTCCATGGAGGTGCATAAGCCAAAAAAAGGCGTAACAGCGCACACGCGGGTATTAGAGAATAACGTGCACGTACAGAGCATATGGTGCGAACAAATTTATGAAATAATGCGAAAAGAGCGACGTCATGACCAGTAATTAGTGGCTCAAAAGAAAGCTCGTTTTCAGGTAATGCTGGACAGGCAGCTGGGAATCGGTCGGTTCTGTTCTGAATGACTTCAATATGTAATGAGATGATGTTGACGCGGTGACGAAATCGTGGAAGCAAACTCAAGTTGAGGACAAATTAAAGCAAGATAGGCCACTTCGCGTGCACTGGAAGGAGCAACTATGCAGTTTACGGGGCACATGAAGTTCCTTACACACACGCCTCAGATGACTGGAAGGCAAAACTCATTTTCTTGTTCTTCTGAATCGATGGCATCGAAAACTTTCTGCACCTAGCGTGCTTTTGCACTGCCTCCGGGATTGGCCCATCTTTGCCCAAGCGATGATGTGATGTGATGACGTCACAAATTTCGGCGATCGGTGTCGTCATCACTTGATTTTTTTTTTTGTTTCACTCGTGTTGGCGCCGACGGCCACTTTTTGCGTTTGATGAGGTATCAAAGGCTTCCACCCTAATAACCTAACAGCTTCGATGCGCTAGCGATAACGCGCCACATGTAACGTAGTTACCATTAACGCGTTACTTTTCACGGTTACCTAGTGACGTACTCGTTATCATTTCGGAATCGTAACGGGTGAAGTACTTACGATAGGATTTTTTGGTAACGTGGGGTGTCACGTTGCTGGTTACTTTTTATTCCAATTATGCTGGGAATTTTACACAAAACTTCTTCCGTCCGATACGCGCGACTTTCCCGGAGTTCCACCGAAGGTTCTATTGTCACAGCTGCGGAGTACTGCCGGCCCGCCAGTCCATCTAATGCGTCCGCCGAACGCTTATTTAGCGCAGCCGCGGGCGTGTTCACTAAAAAGCGAGGCAATCGGTCGGATGACAGCTTCCAAATGCAGCTGTTGCTCTACGCGTTGTCCCTGCAATACTCTAGCTCCGTGTCCGTGTTCCTTCGTTCTTTTGCGTACCACTGTTGTAAGATGAATTCCCAGCAGTCCATCCTTCTGTTTATCAACTTTGTTTTCAAAATAAAATTTGCTTCTTCAACTGCGGCTATACGTTTCTAGAGGCGCTCACAGCCTAATAATAAGCGCAACCTCCGACTCCAGAACTGCCTGCCATTCCTCTGGGCAAGACAGCCGTGCCAGGTGGTTTCCGTTTTAACCGTAAGTACCTCTTTTTTGTTAATGACAATAGCACGCCTATTAGTAAATAAAAGCTCGTCATTGCCACTTAAAATATTAGATTTGGCAGAGCATGACGTCGGAATGTTTGCTGAAGTTTGCCAGGAAGTTGAAGCGTTTCGATCGAAAACCAACAACACGAACATCATATCTGTGCGGCAGAACCGCCTACCTGAAATGCGCAAGGGGTGGTTGACGTCACGCAAGTGAGCAACTACAATTGGATGGGTCACCTGTGCAAATTTTCTCCGAGTGCGGCAGCGATGGCTGTGGGCGGAGCTTACTTTTGGGTTGTAACCGAGCGACGATAGCTACTGAATTTTTGAGCGAACGAGGCTGACTTTAAGCAACTTCACCAAGTCCACAGAAACACTCGCACTTTTTTGGGCAATTATAGAGGGGAAACAAATTTATCTGTGCATTATTTTCGCTCGGAAGAAATCCTTTCAAGCATGTCTTTATGGCTACAAAATTTGAGCATCTGTCTTGTAGAAGTACACCGGCAGAATTACTGTAAACTTGTTGAGAGCTGAGTGATGTTTTCTTTGCGGAGGGCATTTATGATGAAATCTCATTTTGTGTTTAATGTTACATTGAGAAAAATGGCTTCACTATGTTTCACAAAGTTATAAGCCAATGAAGGTAGGAAATTTTGAGGGCTCGTTTGTTTGCTTGGCCCAGCGTTAATGCACCTGCCATCCGAAGGTCGCAGGTTCGGTCCCTGCCGGCGGCAAGTTGTCTTTTCGTCCACTTTATTTATTCACTCCTATATAACAGTTACCACAACACACGTAAAACAGTATAAATAACGTCCCCTATAACTTTCTCGGCTTCATTATCTGCTGGCTTTCATTGAAGTTCTAAGCCAGAAGTTCATGAAGTTGAGGAAAAAATGGAAGCTTGATGCGAGGAAAAATCCCTGGAACGCGGGGGCAACTGAAATATTGCTCAGGTCCGGCACATGTGTGCAAACTATTCTCGTCAGCTAAGTATTTCAGGTAAAATCTTTGTTACGGCAAGAAGATTTATGCTTAGCAGAACGATGAATTGGGCTAGTTGGTGGTCGTCCCCTGGAGCGCAACAATGAAACCATGAAGTTTTATGCGAAATATAAATACAAGCTTCATAACATTGTTAGTGTGGGTTACTGCAGCGAAGACACACTGATTTGAGTTATGACTGCGGAAAAGTAACGTGCGCTCATTTTTTTTTTTTTGGGGGGGGGGGGGTAAAGGTAACGATAACGCGTTGTCTTTTTTTTGTAGATAACGTATGGCGATAATGCGATTTTTTTGTTAGCGTAACTTTTTCAGTCACTTTTTTTTTTTCAGGAGCGCCTATAACACTGTTAAGCACAAATGGAGGTAACATGGGAAGACCAAGAAAGATAGCTAGATATCTAGTTATTTGCATGGACTGCGTGGTATTTACTACTATGCTTTTGCTAGCAATGTACGATAGTGAGAGTTGTAAAGGTTAAGGTTGAAGGTGATTAGTTTGCATTAGGAAGCAAAGCATCAATGAGAATTTACATAATTCATCAGTATGTTCGAGGTCATGCTGAAGCGCATCGTGATCGTTATCGTTGTACTTGAGGACTGTAACAAGCCAAAGGAACGAAGGCTGGAGAAGTGGTACACACAACGACTGCACTAACACTGTGCTTAATTTATCTTCTAGAAAAGCCAGGCAGCCATGCGCCGCTCAATGCATAACAAAACTCCTAACATTGGTAACAAGAAAGGGGTTAGCGCCTGCGCGATAAGAAGCTTATTTCCTTATACGTAAGTGTGATTGAAGGTTTGCTTATGAAATTGTCCTTTTCAATGTAAGAAGCTTCGCGGATTTCACGCTCAACCTTTTCCTTGCTGAGAACTCTAACAATGAAAAAAGCGGGACGCAGCCGCATTCCCTACAATGCCGAGGCAAATTTGCTCCACCAGAAGTGATCAAAGAATCATGGTGCTCTCGGAGCCTGTTATGGACACATCGACCTGTTTGGCCCATCTATACTTTCTTGCGTGTCAGCTGAATTTCATAAATCACACTTGTCGAACACGCAACGTAAGCGTTTGCATGCAGCGTCCAACAAGCAGGGGTCTTAGTTCTACCACGCTGAAAGGGGCGAACAAAGACTCGAAAGTTTGCAGGGAACGGAAAAAACGACGTTGACACGCTGTGTCGCCGTAACTTTCCTGACGTTATGTGAAATCCAATGTACTACGTAGCAACGTTTATAGAATTTGTCTCAGTTGCCGAACTCCCCGCCTCTGTCGCACTCTGAAAGCGGCGCGCAACCGACTTCCGGTACAGGTGGCGCTACTGGAGCAACAAGCTCTACGTAGCGAAGGTAAACATTAGACAGAAGTCTGTCTGGTTGGGTAAGTAAACTGAGATAACTGATATTTATTCTCCAACCAAAGTATACAGAGGACCACTCAAAATATCAACAGTTCACTCGGAACTCTCCCCCCGGTGTATGCGCATGGGCTACACTCTTCGGTAATGCGTGGGGTCGTTAACCGCCGCGAGAGTGCCTTAAAGAGGCCGCTGCCAAGCCGCCGCAGTCCCCCCTGAGGAAGGAACCGAGCTGGTTCCGAAACGTCGGGTGTTTACGTGTCTTCGTAACTTTGGTTGGAGAATAAATATCAGTTACCTCAGCTCTACGTAGCAGACGGCGAAGCGCGAGTGAAGGCGGCGGACAGCTGAGATTGTCCGCGCAAATATTGAATTGCTTATCAACAGAGTTGCGAAAACGACTTATTCTTCCGTTTAGGTAATCAAGTTAAAGAGCACGATTGTAAGCAACAATATTTGAGACCGGGTCTGCACGTGTTCTGTGTTACGCGAATGACAGTAGGTGCCGTGAGAACGGCTGTCGCTGCTCTTGTCATGTTCATTGCTACAGACATCAGCATTGCTCGTTGGCTAAGTGCGATATTGAAACCTTTCACAACCTTTTTTGCCTGGCAACCAGAAGATTCTGTAAAGGTTCTCGTAGGTATTTGGAAATTTAAGTCTCGCAAGCACGTGATACAGAAAGTTATTGATTTGTCACTCGATGAAATTTGATCAGGATCAAATCTTTCGGTCATGACTGTCTCACACGTGCAAGTTGCGGAAAGGAGCCAGTCACGCTCGATATGAAATACGTACGTTGAGACCGGCCGTGACTAGCTGAGATCGAAAATGACCTTAACATGTACGATTCTGCCCTCAGCTCACACGACCTAATTAGCACGTACGTGCCGAATGTTGCGTATAATTTAGTTAGCGCTCTGTCCTCTTGTGTCGGTCTTCTCGGCCGTTCCTTCTTCCCCGTAATGCGCTATACCAGTTCAAGTACGACGAGCCAACTCGCCCACTCTTGTGGCCTTCATAAAAATGCTTTTGAAACTTTAGTCACCCACTGTTTTTTTCGTTTTAAACCATTTTATTCTCCTTAAACCATTAAACATAAGTGCGCCGTTATGTTTCAGCATAATTGTATTTTTACTGTTTTGAAACGACACCCTTTCAACAATTTTTTCCCTTGTCATAGTATACTTAATTACATCGTGAAGCACGTTCTTCTTTATAACCTACAGTTTTTCACCTTACTCTTCAATGAAGCTGCTGCTATAACAGTGGTTAATACTGGCGCAGGCGGTACGGGGCAGCGGTTCAGACCCCCGAAATGTTTCAGTTTTCATGTGTATATATACGCGCACACATACAAACACACGCATGAACATTATACATAAAGCATGATAGAACCCCCCCCCTCCTCCAGAAAAAAATTTCTGGCTATTCTACTGGTAGTTAAAGCTGTTCGGCTGCTGACTCGAAAGGTGGAGGTTGGATCCTGGTCGCGGCCTTCGCATTTCGACAGAGGCGAAATATGAGGAGCCCTCCACTACGGCCTCTCATATACTCTGAGAAGGTTTGGGACGTTAAACCCCATAAACCGATGAATAAACATTTCCCGCATTTATTACTAACATGTACCTTGACTGCAAATCAGTGGGGTAGCCAGGGGTCGGGTTCGGTATTTCTATCCACCTCCCCTCCCACCGCGAATTGTACTTCTGGCCAAGTCTCTGCTGTCAGTAAATCAGCCTTCCTGAACTCGGTGCTTCGGAATTAGCTGAAAACTATCATAAAAATTCAATTATGAAAGCGATAAGTGGTAGATTTATAGAGCGCAATAGTGCATGTAAAGAATGCGCATAAATCACGTGTTTAATTGGAATGTTTCCGTTTACTTCAGTATTTACAACTATTGCACACCAACCTCTGAAGATTTTCAGGAAAAACGAGCCATTTCGATCCTGGCTAATGAGACTTGTGAAAACCAGCGAAAAAAAAACACACGAAGGAAGGAAGACATACCACAACGATGGACTAGCAACTGACATATAGTTGAAAATAACACTGGCCTAAAAAAACCAAAACAACCCACAAATGCACTGTGCTCTCAGAAAAGGAAAAAAAAGGATAAAACATCATATTTGCTCTAGCTTAAAGTTTGCGTCTTTTTTCGCGGGTTTCCTCAAGTTAGTATGAAGAACTGGCCGAGCAAGGAGCAAGGGTGCCGCGGTCATCCGTTTGTCCCGCTTTGCAGCCTGGCACAAAACATGTCCGCATTGTGGACGCGTAACACGTTTAATCTCTTTAGCTGAGCATTACACAATTCGGAATCTCTGTTCGTCAATACAATGCAGTGACGCATCTTATCCGGCCCGCCGATACGGTAGCAGCCCTAGCAGCGGCCGCACCGCCGCACCTCGCTGAAACCTGACGCGACTACAGCGCCACTCGTCGCCTCCACTTGCGGCGGAGCCGCGCAACAGACCCGAGTTTTCAAACTGCAGTAGTTCTAGAAACGTTGCTGCGTAGGGTATTATTTCAAATCTTTTCCGCCCAGCTTCACTTGGGTCGGCCTTTTTACAGCGAAAGCTGTTATGACATCATTTCAGCGGCCGTTTTTGCGCCGTAGTTGTCCGCCGCCGCCGCCGCCGCTGTCCGTAACCACTATCGCTCGAAATAAGAAAAAAACGAAATAAGAAAAAAACCCGCATTTCCCCGAAGGGGAGTATGAGGAAGTGCGAAGCACGGGGTGATGCTATGAGGGGGCGCGCGACTAAACTGCAGAGCCGAGCGAAGGAGACGGCAGCGAGAGAGCACGCGCCAGCCGACCCACGGAGGTCTGGCCGTTTTTAAGTGCAAAGCACTTTTACTGATGATGATGATCTGTCTTCCTAACTCGTTCCAAAAAACCCGCAACGCGTTCAACTTGTTGGCGGCGTTGCGCACGCCCGAGATGGGGTTGTTGTCGAACCACAGTCGATCGCACACCGCGCAGCTATATCCGAAGCTGCGGTCCAGGAAGTCTCGCTTGAAGTTCGCGTCCGGCCGATCGAATTCGAGGGCCCGCGCTCGCTCACGCATCGCGCGTCCCCGCGCCAGATCGGCTTCGGGGTGCTCGGCTCGCTTCGCACGCTTTCGTTCGGCGTCTCGCCGCCGGCCTTCATCACCACAGGCAATGCGCGGGGCGCGCGCAGCCACGGAGCGGAGGGCGGAGCGCGCGCAGTCACGTGGGGCGTGACGTCGCTGCGCCGTTGCTACAGACGCTCCTCACTGCTCCTCGCGCCGTTGCTATGGGACGGCGGATTCAGGGTCGCTTATAAAGTGCATTCGCACTTAAAAAAATCCAGGATGGAACGAGGTTCGAACCTGGGCCACTGAGCCATTCAACCTCTGAGCCATGCCGGTGCTTGAAACTGCTTTGCAAAAAGGCCCTATACAGGCTTCATGTCGGGACGGAACCACATTAACATATGCAATATAGCGTGGTAGAAGAGTAAAATAAGCACCAAGCTTCGCACAACGCGAATTCTGTAACCAGGCGTCACACAATGCTAATTGCGCAACGAGTAGGTTGTTGAATGCTTCCAACCCATTACAAAGGGATCCGCCATAATTCTTCATCGTCATCAGGCACAGCGTCAACAAAGTGCGCATAATGCCTTACATGCGTTTAGCAGGTACCACGGCTCTCCATAGAATGACGAAAAATGGCATAGTGCCTGCTTCCCTACTTCTAAAAAATTACAATGATTTAGAGCGTAGTGGGTTCCTGGCAAGGGCACTTGTATTGGTTGCCAAGGAAGCCCATAAGCGCACGATACATTTCCTCGGTGTCTCAGTAATGTTCTTCGCCCCTCCCTCCCCCCGGCTCTCTCCCACGTCAACGTATGTTATACAGCATGACGGGAGAGGGAAATAGCGACCGCGCGTCACCCAATGCAAATTGCATAACTGTTGGGCCGTTTAAAGCTCCCCACCCATTACAAAGGGCTGAGCCATAATTCATCGTCATCAGTCGTCGCGTCAACAGAGTGCACATAATGCCTTACAGACGTGTAGCTGGTGCCTCGCTTCTCTACAGAATGACGAATAATGGCTTAGTAGGTGCTTCCCAACTTCACAAAAATTGGGATTTATGGCGTAGTGGGTACCTTGCTAGTGTACTTGTATTAGTAGCCCCAAGAGAGCTTACAACGGCCTCTAGAAACGCCGCTCTTCCAGCTTTCACTGTGACTGTGCTGCGGTTTCAGCGCAGGCCTGGCGTTTTGTTTCGTCTTTTCATTTAACCTTTTGCAGCAACGTTTCTGTCACTATCAAAAACGCTTTTGGATAGCCAGAGGTTTCGAAATGTTCAAATTGATACCCAAACTAGATTTAATGCTGTGATGACAACTTTATCAGAGCAAAAATACCTGCCTGCTTGCCTGCCTGGTTTTCGTAGATGATAAATGTTTTCAATAAAGAGAAGTTGATAGTCCAATCGTTCTGTGTGCCACTTTTCTCCTCTGTCCTTCGTTTCTTGGGCTTGTTCGAATCCTCAAGGATATGTATAGGGCTCCGTGTTTTCGGTATTTATATTTCTTGAAAATCGGCGGGTGTTTATCGGAGTTTATATTTTTGGCGGAATACCGCGTTTATCGGAGTTTATTTCTCGTAAATCCCCAGTTCTCCGAAATTCGAAGTTTTGCACTTTTCTGAAAATCCCCAAATTTTAGATAAATTCATATCTGAACACTAAAACATCAAAATACATCAAGCACATTTTATTTTTTTCTAGAAGGTTTGAATGCACAAAAACATATATGCACAAGCTAAATACTTGAACACAGAACATGTATAACAACCTCAGCTTAAAGTTTATTGTAAAACACGCAAGCATACTTTGCGAGGTTGCTGTCAGTGATCGAAGCGCGCTCCTTTCGATTGACGACTCTCAGCTCTGAAAACGCCCTTTCAACGTTAGCGCTAGAAAAAGGAAGCGCCAGAAGACGCAGCGCGCAGTGCGAAAGCACTGGCTACTGGACATTGTGTGAAGTCTCCAAAACGACAGGGGTTCAACAGTGTTACATATTTCATAGCACTGATAGTTCGCAAAATCACCCAGGAGCTGGCCCATGTCGTCAGTTTCAAGAAGCACTAATAGAAAAATAGGCGCATGAGTTTGGAACGCGCAGGGCAGCTCGTGCTTCACATTGGATTCACAATTTGAACACACTACCAAAACGATTCTTTGATGTACTGGAGTTGATCGCACAGGTTCCTCTCAGATGTCTGTCTCCACATGTCTGCGACAGTCGTTAAGCGGTCATTCCCGCCAAGGAAGTCCAACAGACTTGTGAGATCTGATGCGAAGACCTTGGTTGGATAACGCCATTGACTGATGAGTGAGTGCAAACGAACCCCCAGTATGGGATAAACTTGGTGTACCAGGGTACTCTCTGCCTCAAGTTCCATAATGATTGAGGGCACGGCACACGAATTGGTCTTCAGAAATCTAATCTTAACGAGAAAGTCGTGCACAGCTTCAGGCGATGAATTAAGACTCTTGAGCTTCTCACGCTTCGTTCCCTTGGCATCGTCGCTTCTGAAGAAAGACAATATGGCGCGCCGTTAGTCCATAATATCATCTAGAGCTTCATAAAAAAAGAACCACTTCGACGGACATACGGTTTTCAGCGACTTCGAGGACATGCCCATGACCGAGCACACAAGACCAAACTTACGGCGCAACTCCCGCGGCGACTTCAACAGGGCAGGAAAGTGCGCAACAAAATCCTGAACTACGCTAAACCCGCTCGTCCTGATACCATATTCCAGAGCGTTGTTGAATAGGTGGCACGGATATTTGAAGTGAAGCGCCTTGAATTCGGTGTTGGAGAGTTGCAAGTCCTTGTGAAGCTTCTGCATGTAGAGAGCTGAGTCGGAGCACAATATAGCTACGTCGCCTAATAAAGCTAGGCGCGGTAAACTTTGAATCGGTCAAACCAGAAGATGTATCACTGAAAGCAGGTCATATTGACTCTCGAAATCTGTGTTTATCGGATAAATCCAAATTGTCAGAAAATTTACTGGCGAATGTTCATCGGATTTTTTCGGATAAAACCGGAAACACGGAACCCTAGATATGTACCAACTGATGCAGATCACAAATGTTTTATCGTTATGAATTACACGATAACTAATACAGATATACGTATAAGATATTATGTAACCAAATGAATAAAAAATATACATGGGGGAAAGTGAAGGGCCTCACTGCGTTGCAGCAGAACCATAGGCGTGCTCAGGGTTTCCCATCAGGGGGCCGAAGGTTCATCGCAGCGCCCCCTCTCTGTATTAAGTCAAAGTATGAGGAAGACTTCGCTCCCGCCGCTCTTCGGTGACTAGGGGTTACGCTCCCCCCTGCCCTCCCAGCCCCGCCCCCCCCCCTCTCCATGCGCACGCCTATGGGCCCGTTACGGTCAAAGACGTAGGCTTGAAGAGAAGTGGAGGTATGTTGAGGGAAAATAGCTGTGCCGATAACCTTTTGCTTCGGCCATTGTTTCTATAGGACGTAGCCTACCAATCACTCATCCGTATTTAAAGTTATTCAGGTACCTGGCTCCATACGTGTTCGGGTCGTTTCGACCACGCGGATGGTGGCATGGCGGGCTAGACGGTGCGCCCCTTCATTCCCTGGTATACACCCGAGTGCCCTGGGATCCAGTGCACGTGAAAATCCTGTCTTTGTTCACGCAGACGACGCACGTGGAGAGGAAGTCGTTGAAGAGCAGAATCTTTTGTGAGCGTCCTTACAAGCACGAAACGCAGTAGTGGTGTTTAGCATCTCTTCGTAAACTGTGAGCGGTGGGCTCAGCGTCTTTGTCATCGTATAGGATAGCTAGCATACATACAGTACTGTCGTATAGAGGTGGGAACGACGTTCATCGTGAGGTGGAGTTGCCCTTTCGGTTGCTTACTGTTCCTTTGGTCCTCCGATAGAGGCGACCACGTAAACTATCGCAGCTGCTGTGATTGTCATCGCTTACTTGCTGCGGGTATTTCTCGTGGCACTTCGCGTGGGACTGCCTCTTTGCCGAGTGTTCGCGTCCCATGTTCTTCGGCGGTGGCTTTGGGTCCGCAATTTGTACGTGCTCCCAAGGGGAACATATGCGCGGTGGCGCGGGAAGGTTAGATGTGTTATGCCAGATTTTAGCAGCAGTGGGTGACTCTCCGTGCATGTGCGGACTTGAGTCCCATGGTCTGCGTGAGCTCGTGCGTTGACATGAGGTCAGAGACGCCCAGGAATGCACTACGGCTTTTTATGCAGGGTGCGCACTTCACTTTGCAAGCTCTGTGATAACCCTCCTGGCCCCGTTGTTGAGACGCTCCAGAGCATAGGCGTGAGCAGAGCTCCCCATTATGGGGGGGGGGGGGGCATAGTTTCATCGTAATCCCCCCCCCCCCCCGATGGTCTAGTCCAAAGGTCAATGCACTTCAAAATGGATGATAAAGTAGAAAATGAACTGATTACGTGTTGTCACAGTGACCGGCCTTTGGTCCGTGGCTTTCCTGAAGTAAAGATAGGAAGTAAACAGTTATCTGAATGCAACATCGGGGGGCCTTTGGTTGCAATTATCGTAAAATGCCTGCCTGTTCGTAACCCCGCTCTTTAAACAATGATGGGACAGGTCCCAGTGAGGAAACGTCCATCGTAGAATAACTGATAGCGCAACAGACTTAGAACATGGACAGTAGAAGAAACGGACACAGCGCTGAACTCACAAGTAGATTTATTTTCGAAAAAGTGAGAACGTATATAGATGACGATGAGTCACCACTAGGTATGAATGAGTCACCAGTAAACGTTAAAAGCGTTAACGTAAACGAAAAAAAAAAAAAACGACAGGCCTGCGCTGAAACCGCAGCACAGTCACAGCGAAAGCTGGAAGAGCGGCGTTTCTAGAGCCCATTGTAAGCTCTCTTGGGGCTACTAATACAAGTATACTAGCGAGGTACCCACTACACCATAAATCGCAATTTTTGTGAAGTTGGGAAACACCTACTAAGCCATTATTCGTCATTCTGCGGAGAAGCGAGGCACCAGCTACACGTCTGTAAGGCATTATGTGCACTTTGTTGACGCGACGACTGATGACGATGAAGAATTATGGCTCAGCCCTTTGTAATGGGTTGGAAGCTTTAAACGGCCCACCAATTATGTAATTTGCATTGGCCAGGTGACGCCCGGTCGCTGTTTCCCTCTCCCGCCATGGTAACATACGTTGACGTGGGAGAGAAAGGGGGGGGGGGGGCGAAGAACTTTACTGAGACCCCGAGGAAATGGATCATGCGCTTATGGGCTTCCTTGGCAACCAATACAAGTGCACTCGCGAGGAACCCACTACGCTAAAAATCATTGTAATTTTTGAGAAGTAGGGAAGCAGGCACTGTGCCATTTTTTTGTCATTCTACGGAGAGCCGTGCTACCTGCTAAACGCATGTAAGGCATTATGCGTACTTTGTTGATGCTGTGCCTGATGACGATGAAGAATTATGGCGGAGGCCTTTGTAATGGATTTGAAGCATTCAACAACCCACTCGTTGCGCAATTCGCATTCTGTGACGACTGGTTACAGAATTCGCGTGGTGCGACGCTTGGTGCTTATTTTACTCTTCTACCACGCTATATTGCATATGCTAATGTGGTTCCTTCCCGACATGAAGCCTGTATAGGACCTTTTTGCAAAGCAGTTTTAAGCACCGGCATGGCTGAGAGGTTGAATACTGGGCGCCCACGCAGAGGGCCCAGGTTCGAACCTCGTTCCATCCTGGAATCTTTTCTATTTCGTTGTTTTTTTCTTATTTCGAGCGATAGTGGTTACGGACACCGGTGGCGGCGGCGGACAACTACTGCGCCAAAAACGGCCGCTGAAATGATCTCATAACAGCTTTCGCTGTAAAAAGTGTTAAGAACTGTGAACGTATGTTGATTGGTGACCGCATTACGGAGCCATGACAACGTAAGCCAATAAAGTCCTAGTTTTCGAAGTAAGCACTACGCTACAGGATCTTTTCAAAGGATGATAAGGTTGATTTGTGCAGTGCTATGCCCATTACAGAATGAAGGCCAAGAAAGAATCCCTCCGGTACCTTCGCTGGCTAGGAGAAAAAGATACGATTTCACTCTAGATCACAGCAAATGTGAGAGACTATTAATGACGTTCCCAGCGTCCTGCAAAACATGTCAAGAAAATTTAGCTGCTGTTTTCAGACCAATTTTCATTACCACCTAAATGTATGCACTGACACGATTTTTGCAGTTTCCTAGCCAGTATAATTTTTGTTTTTCGGTATTTCATAATCATTATCGCCATCAGCCTTACTGCGCCCATTGTAGGGCAAAGGCTCCTCCCATGTTCCGCCAATCAGCCCACTCCTGTGCTTGCTACGGCCACGTTATACTTTCAAGCAAATGCCGAATAGCCGAGTAGGATTTCGTACAGGCCACTCAGTATTTAACGGCTGCTATAAGATGAGTGAAAAGAAAGTTGTGGTTATGCAAGAGTACAATCTCAGATCACGAACATAAAACGGCGCAACGAAAAGACAAGACACGCAGCATTGACCCTTACCAACTCGCCCAACTATCAGTGCTCTAATCTAAGCACAAGATAACTTCTCTGATAACAGTCCTTCATATACCCGAGATTGCAAAATCTGTGAGTTTACAATAGAGAGGAAGAACGGTCCTGGTGGCTTAGCAGGTAAGGTGCTGCGCTGCTAATGCTTGACGGCGGCGCCCATCATGGCCCGGGCGGTCGCATTTCGGTGAGGATGGAATGCAGGAACACTCGTGTACTTACATTTTGGTGCACACTAAAGAACACGATGTGGTCAAAATTAATGCGGAGTTTTACCACTACGGCGTGCCTCATACCGTCATATCGTAATTTTGCCACGTAATACCCCAGAAATTATTATTAATGTACGGAAGGGGAGAGGAGGCACCAGTAAACGAAGTGTATGCATACGTGTGGAACCTGTCGAGTCTGAAATGTCCGTACAGCGTCCAATAAATAGATCTAGGTCACCTCTTCCTTCGCAGAAATTGTGCATCGAAATGACATTTTCCAATTGGCGTAATTTAATAAGACGTGCCATCTTTGATAGCTTAGTTTATGCTCTCCTCACCATTGTAGACGCAGTGTGCTACAGGCATATAGCTTCATTTCAGTGATAGCTACA
Organism: Rhipicephalus sanguineus; assembly: GCF_013339695.2. Classification (NCBI taxonomy): domain Eukaryota; kingdom Metazoa; phylum Arthropoda; class Arachnida; order Ixodida; family Ixodidae; genus Rhipicephalus; species Rhipicephalus sanguineus. The sequence goes on from NC_051179.1 coordinate 176,989,630, forward strand.
GGTGGACTAGGCAAACAAACAATGCCCGCTTATTAATATCAAGAGAAATTAACTCAATGCTGTCGCGAATACTGAGCTAAAACAAAAGCACATTAAAATGTTCATCTCTGTTAGAACGACTTAGAATAATTCCCTTAACCTAGCTCTTGTGTAGGCATCATCGGAGAATATCCTGCCTTTCTTGTAAACATCTTTTTCCTGGCATATAATGTAAGGGTAATCGTTAACATACAAAAGTTTATAAATACCGAGTTAATGCAACAGCCATCGTAATGCATTGACTCTGCCAAAGCTACGAATCTTCTCATGATTACTGCTGTACACGCACGTCAGACGGTTCTTGAACAAAGCGCACTGGTTTGTGTTCCATTTTTGCGACTACTTTTTTTTTACCAAAAAGGCATCCGCATTGAAGCAAGTGATGATGAAGTCAATGTGGTGTACGCATTTACACCTGCATACAGTACGTGAGCATGCACTTGTCAAATACGTCAGCATGTACTTCACGAGCAAATGACGCATCATATCTACTACTGACAGCATTCAACAACGAGCTGATCGAAAGCTATCTGACGAGCATGTCATAACGGTTAACAAGTGACATGGAATGAATGCCGCTGAAGGTAGTAGTATCATAGGTCGGTAAACTAACTCATGCTTCGACTCACTCGGACTCACTCGGACTCTAATCGAGGTGTGGGTCTCAGTCTGAGTGAGTCCGGTTGAGGAATGTATTAGTGAGCCTGAGCCCGGCTGAATGCGTTTGAGAAAAAATTTAGCGAGTCTGAGTCCAATTGAGCATGGTTGAGGAAAACTTTAGTTAATCTAAGTCCAAGTGAGCCCTGTCAAGGTGCTTTTCGCACAGCTGTAATTTACTTTATGAGCGACGAACACCTTCCAATACATGCGTCAGCTTCTGCAACAACCAATAAGCAAACATGCCATGCTGTCTCCATAATTGGCATACTTTGTTACGACACTTGCTGCAGGATAAGCACGCCGGCTACATTTGGTGGTCCAAGAGACAGTGCAATCTATGAAGTGAAAAAAAAAGCAGCGCCTACGTAAACACAAAGGACCCTTTTGCGCCCCCATCCCCTCCCCCGTGCCAGCAGAACTGTCCATTCTTGGTGAATGGGACAACAGAAGGCACAGGACAAGGTGCTGCCTGTCAGCTGGTTTCTTTATTGCAAATAGCATAGGCACTGAGATAGGTCGGGAAACTCACTCATCAGTCAGCTCACTCGGTCTCACTCATACTCGGATCGAGCCGCAAGTCTGTCAGAGTGAGTCCGTTTGAGGAATATTTAGGTGAGTCCGAGTGAGCCCTGAGCGCAAAATATATTTCTTGAGTGATTCTGAGTGAGCCCGATTTCTTTTGTCCACCTATGGTAGTAGTAGAACGTTTACTTTACTTTAGGGCAAATGAGGAGGAGGGTGGGTCCCCTATTCCCGGGCCCCTCTGGCCTGTGCGCCTCACTGGGCCTGATCGAGCAGAGCACATTGGCTCTCCCGGTCCTTGCTCGCCAGCCAAATGGCCCCTCAAATATGTTTCCCCCTAAAGAGGGTGAGTAAATGTAGGGAGGGCCGAGTCCACTCATCCACGCCACGTGGGTGACAGATGGCCGTTCGTAACACGACGGACAATAAAATTCACTGGGTGGATTTGATTGGTGAGTCCCTAGGCTGCACTATATCGAGTTCGGGATGTGGCGGGCTGAATTTCTGCCTTTGTTTTCTTTGTGTCTTCAGGATGTCGCGCAGGGTGACAGGAGGTTCTTTCGAGAGCCTCTATAGGCGCTTGGATTTCCGCGAGCTATGCCGTCTGCCCTCTCGTTAGCCTCTAGCCCCGCGTGCGCAGGACCCCAAATCAATGCGTGATATTGACGCCTGTATGTTCCTGGAGTCCTAGCCGTGATGTTCGATACAGTTGCGGTCACGTATGACGGCATCGTGAGTGCGAGTCGGAGGGCTCATTACAGTGTATTTGTCTTTGAATATTCTACTCGTGCATGTGCAGTAAGTGTCCTGGCTGCGTCCGAACTCACTTTGCAAAGCTCTGGCCCTGGCGTACTCGTCTGCCGGTATGATATCTTGCACTCATGTTTTTGGAAACGGGAGATGCTGTGATGTGTTCTGTGACTGACCTCATGGTGTAGAAGGGTTTTCTCTCCGCAATATTGCTGTCTTAGGGAATACTCTAGCTTTTGCACAAGGCTTTGCGCTTGTACTGTGTGGCAGTTCTAAGGCTGTTTTGTATGCTGTTCGTAATAAAGCATTCGATTTACCGAAATTGTGTCTTTGGGAGCTTTTGAAACGAGACGGCGTAGGCTACGCGACTCATGACGAAAGCCTTCACGAGCCTGATCGTTTTCTCTACCGTGGAGCCTTTCTGACTTCTAGTGAGTGACCCGGTGGGTCTTACGCGCTACGCTTGTCGTGGTTTTCCTCAGGTTGGATAGGTACGATCTACTTTACCATACTCCTGGATCCACAGACCTAATGCGTAGTGCTTTCACCTTTCTTATAGGTCGGCCATTTGGGTGTAGCACTGTGTGTGGCCATCAAGAGATGAAACCACGAGACATTAAACAGCTCTCGAGAGAAACAATATAGTCGTGGACACTTGATAGAAAAGTAGCATTACGATCTCTACCGTTGTGGGAATGTACTGCCAGTGCTGGTTCATGCAGTTACAAAGTATTGAGCTTACTACAAACAATTGCCGTTCAGTCCTAAAGAGTTTACCGGTGCCATGTTTTGTCAACATAGGCCTTCCAGAGAACCTGTAGCAAATATAGTGTATTCTACCGTATTGCATTCTACCGTTACGTCCTCTTAGTTCGTAGTATCTTCGCTGCATGGAACAAAGCAATTATATAACTGTTTTAGCAAACCGACTCATGCTTACACGAAGTGCCGAGAAACATTACCGTTGATGAACGGCCGCCTCTGTGGTACCGTGATGGGCCGGCTTAGATAAACAAATGCACACTTGTGCGAGTCTTTTTTTACAGATTTGTTTGCACTAATAAAAAGTGGGTTAGTTACGTAACATCTACAGGACAAAAAGCTGCAGAGGCTGTGATGCACCTAGGCTAAGATATTTTGCAATCAAATAGCTAAAGAAGCAAGTTGGAGGAAGTCACATGGCCGCGTATACGCTCAGGAAGGCCCATGAAGCGCTTCGTGTAACTAGCGACGAAGGCTCGCATTACTCAATGCAGCGTTGTTTTAGGAAAACACGAAAGAGGCGCACGCGCAGCTTGCGCTGGACGCCCACCTGATCGAGGTCGCCCTTGCGGTCGGGCTCGGCCTGCACAGTTTGGGCGAGCTGCTCGATGAGGGCGCTGTACGTCTTGGACCATTCGAGGGTGACAGCCTTGTGCAGCGGCGTCACCATGTCCATGTAGAAGCGCGCCCCGTCCCCGATGCGCGCCGCATCCTCGCCCTGGTGCAGGCTCATGGAGTATAGGGCCCTGTTGGCCCCGATGCTGGCGCACTGCTCGTGCACGCTCTCCAGGTAGGCAGCCCACGTGCCGCGAACCTCGGTCTCGAGCTCGCTGCTGTCGTAGCTCAGCTGTCGCCGCTCGAACTGCGCGCCGTTGGCAACACTTCCCCTTGCAAACCTCTAACAGTGAGAACTTCCCGTATGCTAGTGGTAAGTAAAGAACTCGAACCCTGGTATGGGGCTATACAATTACTTATATTTTATTTCTCTACATGCTTTATTTCCCACTCTTCTCAACTTTATTAAATAGTTTTGAATTTGAAAGAAAATCGCCTGTTTTTGGCCAGACGCTGGAAAAGGAATTTGTCAGATTTCACAATGAAAGAGAGGGTCGTGGTCCGTGATTCTCACGAGAGATTAACGCCTCTGCAAAGAAGTAGCTCAGTCATCGGCGCTAATCAAGAAGGCGGTATAGTCCCAGCGCGAAGGCAAATTATTCGGCAACTCGAAGTACAGGAACACTTAGTTTACACACCTAGTTATATAAATTTTTCTTTTTACTTCGTGCAGCAAATGGGCGGACGAGTCGTTCACTTTCATGAACATTACGCAACGTAGGGTGCTTGTGCAAATATGCTTTTCCATATTGAATTAGGCCTTCGAACATTATCACGCCACGCATTTTGAAACGCCACAAAGAGCGGCACCAGAGCCGAAAGGGCACTGCTCTTCAGCGGCACACTGAGAATTCACAACACAAAGAATTCCGCCAGCTCTCACGCATTGTTGGAATCGATTTCGCGTGAAGCAGCTAGCTAGCGAGAAGCAGCTTAAAAAATGCGGCCTATCCGCATTTTTTAAGTTTTGAGGCACGTATTACGAGGCAGATCGACGTCCTTGTGTAAGTTGAGCAGTTGTGTGCATATCGTGGGATTTCTAGGCTCGTTGACTACACTGGAATATAAAGGATAGAGCTAGGAGTGAGCTCTCACTGTCCGACATAACGTCGGCACTCAGGTTACAGCACAGGCGTTACTTCCACCAATATGAAGTGTTATCAGCGATCTTTAGCGTATTCCTGCTAACGCTAGACTAGAGCTTGCTATGTAATTAGAAGTATATATGCAAAGTTTATTACACTGTGATACGGCGGATGGCCAACGCTACCACAGGCGTGCGCACAGGGTAGCCAGGGGTTGCAGCCCGTTTTATTGCGATAGCAATTCTATGGACACTCTCGGCCGTTTTTTGCCGTCACCGTCATGTCCCATATTATATATATATATATATAAGCCACAAAAAGAATAAAGCAGAAAAATACTTTGGAAGCGCGGATTCGAACGGCTGCAGCGCCCGGCGTTAGACGGCTTGGCCATAAACCGTACGTCCCTCAGTACACTAACGGCGAGCTATTTACATACACCATTTACCGCTGGCGGTACGCCGATCTCGGTAGCATTTCAGCGTCTTCTCTGCATTACCAGTGAGATGGCGCGAAGGGCGCGCTTTAGAGGTCATCGCCCTGCTCGTTGCGAAGCGCGCGCTCCGGTACCATTTCTACTTTGTAAGTTACCCTACAGGGCGTAGTTGACCGTCCGCGCGCGCTTATCCCTTGACGGGGGCGGTTTGTTCGTCCTCTGCTTTCACTGGAAAGTTTGCGTTGATGTTACAGAGCGCACGAATGTCATTTCGCTCGCTGCAGGGGCTGCGTTTGCGAAAGGGGCGCGCTGCTCAAACACAAGGAAGTAAAAACTGACAACTGTGAATTCGCGCTCGTCCTGTATACCTGTGTTGTTGTTTCGTGCGTCCTTTCTGTTCGATCAGTGCGCTTTAAAGGGACACTAAAGGCAAGATTGTTGAAATAGTGGTCCAGAAACCTCGTAGTGCTACTTTTATGCCAATGAAGTGCTTATTTTGAAATAAAATCACGTTTTAGTGGTCCGCATTGCGTTAGCGCACTTGAAATCACCCGCCTGAAATCCGACTTTCATACGTCACTGCTGCCGTGCCCAACGTTGCCCGCCTTTACTGCGCGGCCGCCGACATTAGTAGCAGCAGAGCGAAAGTAGCGGGACCCACAGCAGCAACAACAGCCATCGAAGCCATCGAAGCTTGCCGCAATCACCGCAATGGATGTGGACGGAGAACTTGACTGACTTGACAACGAGACATTGGCTCGCAACGCAGGGCGCCAATTCAGCGACTTGAGCCCCGATGAACGCGGTATGCTGCTGAGGGCTCGTAGTGCCGGCGTCGTTGCGTGCGGCATTTTGTCGAACTTTCTGTCAGAGCGACTTTCACGAGCGCGCAAAACACAAGCGGCAGTACGCGATCCTGAAACTACCGCTGAGATGCGACCGCGTGAGCGAAGCAGGGCGCCGGGCGAAGCGCAGTTCGGCGAATACGGAACTTTTGAACCACCCGCGCCGTTCCCCATGGCAACGCCACAGAGGTTCTTTTTTCCATGAATCAAACGGAAACGAACAAACAGTACTTTATTACGTCTTTTGATGCACGGAAGGTCCTTTTTTTATAGCTGCTAGTTTGATTACTAGTGATTTATTGTAGGCACACTCTCAACGTCACTGGGATCACTTCGAAAATGTCCCGCTCGTGGCGCTCATCGTGTGATACATTTAGCTTAATTTCTCGGTAAGTAGGGCACTGCTGTTTATAATATTGCCGTTTTAGACGTTGTCATACATTGAGCTTTCACTCTGACATAAATTGTTATTTGCCTTTAGTGTCCCTTTAAGTGTCCAGTTGTGAACGCTGTTACTTCGCGCTCGTCCTGTGTGTTATTTTCGTGCGTCCTTTGTGCTTCAGCAGCACGCTGTACGTTTCGGGCTGCTTGCCGTTCTTCGTGTGACATTTCAATTTGTTGCTATCGCATTCATTGCTTCACCCTTGCGGCGAAACTAGTTTTTTTTTCTTCAGCATTTATCTGCTACACTAAAACTGCCGACTATAAGAAACGGTATGTATTTTTCTTACCAACGCGAAGTGTCGCATAAAGTTTCTAATGTCTGTTTTAGATGTTTATGAATTAATGTAGTCTGTATCACCTGTGGCGCATACCCGCATACATGGGCCGTGGTATGCGGATATGCGCCACACGTGACTGAGGGAAAGGCTTTCATGAAGTACACGACACGTATATAATGGTATTCATGTCATGACCAGTGAATCGTGTTGGTCCTGCCCTCATGCTCTGCTATGCGAATTCTTTTTTTTGTCTGCCGTGGTGGTGTAGCGGTTACGGTGATCACCTGCTGGCCCAAAGGTCGCGGGTTCAATCCCGGCCGCAGCGGTCGCATTTCGATGGAGGCGAAATGCTAGAGGCCCGTGTACTGTGCGATGGCAGTGTACGTTGAAGCGCACTAGATGGTCAAAATTTCCGGAGCCTCTCCACTACGGCGTGCCTCGTAATCATATCGTGGTTTTGGCACGTAAAACCCCAGATTTTACTGCTATGCGAATTTCGGTATATACCAAATGATGCCAATGTGCCACTTTGTGCGCAGATTGGCGGTCGTCTTTTTCACTCCCGTTGAGGCGTTAATTCGACAGGCATATTTGTCGCACTTGTTAAGCAATCTAGGCGTTTCACGACAGCGCATGCATCGGATATATCTTACTAGAGCGAAGATTTCTATGCCTAACTGACTTGTACGTACGTGAACGCAGAAAACGCACTGCAGCAAAGCCAACTTGCTCAACTAACTATCTGCGCACAAAATAGAACAAAGAATCATAACATACGCGTCGTAGAACACTACAGTTTACATTCGCAGTTGTACCGATAAGAACTGCGACGCCACGCTACCTAGAAGAACTGTATACGCACGTCACGCAATGCATTCCCTGCACCCGTGGCCATGGCTAGGCCACGGGTACAGCAGCGCACGGCAGAAGAGGCTGCCGTACGCGAACGTAAGGGCGATCACGCACGTAGCCAGAATTTACTACTCATGCTAGATCATGCTAGGTCATCGCAGATTGCTACTCATTGAAACTGAAGACGCTACGGAGACCTACCAAGGTAAATGTAAATGGTAGCGAAGCTTCCATAGAAACCCATACGTTCAGAAAATGGCTGCTCATCAGCTGCTCATGGGGCTTAGCGCCATCTGTGTGAGGAGGGAACACTTCCGGCGGAACAAAAAATAAAGCGGATGTGACGCAATATCCGGTAAAAAAGTGACGTCATTTTGTTGGCCCTAGCGCGAAATTTGACCTCAAAATATTCTTCTTAGCCCCCTGATCGCTAAGGGGTCGCGCTACGGCGAGCCGGCAAGCCCTTGGCGAATGCGCTTGAAGTCAACGCTAGCTAAACTAATATCGACCCGTGACTAAACAGCGGTGTTTAAGTGTACCGTCATGCAATTCGCCTTGGTTTTACCAGGAAACTTTATTCTTTGAGCTTTTATTCTGCGTTCGTGTCATCTTCCGCAGCGTGAATAATGTAGGCAACAGCGTACCTCTCATGTCTGCAGCGTTGCTTATTTGCTTCGCACATGCGCAGGGGACTTAAAGAGCGCATTGCATGTGTGCTTCAGTTCCAACGAGAAGAAATGACGCCTGGTCACGCCAAAATAATGATATTTCAGTTTTATTCAATGGCCACAATAACGCAATTACACACTCTACACAATGAGCAAGGAATGTCATAATATGTACAAAAAGTGCGTAGACTACGTGCACTATGTTTTGCCTTTTGTTCCGATAAATTAACCTTACGTGTAACATATCAAGACATGCGAATTATAGTGATTGTAGCGCGACAAATAACTTAGCGATCTGCTCACCGATAACAGGAAATATAATACGCACGGCGTGTTCACGAAGGAAACCGGGCAGCAGAAATACTGATTCATGAAAGTCCAGCAAGCGCACTACTCCGAACCGTTGCCCCGGTGTCTTATCTAGAAGCGAGGGCTCGCCAGGCGTACGCGTGTTGCTATTGCATCCTTGGAATACCACATCGTTTCGTCGTTTCCGCGAGTACCGAGGAAAGCGCTCGGCGTGAAATGTTAGCCGCCTCGTGCCGTTGTCCGTTGAACACCGTAGCCAACACGTTCACCAACGATGAAACGCACCTCGCAACTTCGCGCACACCAAAATAAAGTTCTCACCAAATAATTGACAGAACGCATGCAAGTGCGAAACACCAGAACACCTGAGGGGGCGTGTCGCCGCAGACGAACTTTACGCGCGCCTTTCCGAACACTACAAGGACTGCGTCGCAGAGCAATGGCATGTGTCATTCTTTAGAGGGCGCTAATAAGAAGATTTTTGATAATGCATATACATTTTCATGAATTCTTTGTACACTGGATCTAAATAAATGTTATTCTGAAATAAATCTCGGTCATAAAATATAAATATTATTTTGTTGTTGAATGAAATTAGGTTTTTTGTTATTAGTGTTTGTTCCCACCACACCTAGTCGCGCTTCAATCGCTACTCCCATAACTCCCCATGCTGATGTCGCTGACAATAGGATCTGAACCGCTTTTCGCCCGAAGCTTCGCGACCTATTTGGATAGACCTTGGACCTACGACGAAAGAGCGATCCTGAATTGCTCCCACGTTTGAAAGCAGGCGTTGTCACGTTACGATGACAGAGGCTCTGCAACATATAATTGTTGGTGTTTCACGTCCCAAAACAAGGACATGTTTATGAGGGTTTAGTATAGCTTTCACTGGGGCTAGTTGGTATGGCACTGTGAAGTGAAACGATGCGCTGCATAGATGAACTTAGACGAAAGACAGATGAACATGAAACGGACAAGGACCATGCGCACTAAGAACTTTTATTCAACCGCTTTCGCTCGTCAAATATATACACAGATTATAAAAGGTAACGTGTGCAATGACACAAGAAGGAGCAAAGAATCAACAAGAAAGTGTGACGCAACAGCTCCAGTGAGCACGTGCCTTCAAGACATCAAGCAATTCATTGACGTGTGCCAAACCAGTGGTTTAAAAACTTAACTGTGTCAGAATCTAGAGCTACCGATGGTGCACTTACACAATCGCGGCCCGTTATCTCATTCATTAGGAACGCCTCAACCACTTCTCTCTTTTTTCTGTTATTTCCCACAAGTGCTAGCTTCTTTGTATTCTTAAAACATGGTGTGGACTTACAGTTACAACAGTGTGCTGCTAAATTGCCAGAAATCGTCAGCTTACCTACCAAATTTTCATGCTGCCGCAGCCTTTTGTTAAGGCATTGGCCGGTTTGGCCGACGTATGTCTTGCCACATGTAAGAGGTATTTCATAAACTACACCATTTGAGCACTCTACATATTTATACTTGTTCTTTACCTCGCACTTTTTCCGCGACACCTGCTCATCATTTGCTTTCTTACATAGTCCGCGCAGTTTGTACGGAGCTGAAAAAATTACTTTCACCCCGTTCCTTTCCCCTGTTTTTTTTTGAGCCCATGTGATACCACATGTATGTACGGAATTACAGCCATCTTTTTGTATTCTTTGCTGTTTTCTTTGTCCGGTTTTGCTTTGCCACAAATATCCGAAAGCACTTTTTCGCAGACCGAGACGATTAGTGTCTTTGGGTATCCACATTTCAGCAGTTTCTTGACCTGCATAGCAAGTGCGCTACCTTTCTTGTGGTCACAAGATTTTTTTATTGCCTGCCCTACACACGAAGTTACAATCCCTCTCTTGACCACCTTTTAGTGCCCGGATTCGTAGGGCAAAAGTCCCTTCTCTGACCTGGTTTTGTATTCCCAGCACGTGCAGTGTCTCGAAAATAGTAAGCACAAATCTAAGAACTGTAGCTTACCATTATCCGGCAGTTCAATTGTGAATTCCAAACCTTTGTGCGCTTCGTGAAGCAGGTTCAACACTTCTTCGACATTTATAGCATTAAATTGGTCGTAACTGAAGCAGATAAGGAAATCGTCTACATATCTGAAGCATTTTACTGCCCCCATTCCTTGTGCGCAATTCTGCTGAAGTTGCCGCATACTTCAGTGATAGGGAACCAGTGAAGTGCATATCAGTAGACGGTAAAGACCTCTTCTACAACATTCCACAGGACGAAGTAGTGTCGGCAGTTGAGGAAAGTAATGACTGCTATGGAAACATAAAGTTCCAGAGTGAGTATGGTATAAGTGTCAGAGACTTTCTTGAACTTTTAAAACTGTACTTGAGATCCCTGTTTGTTTGCTTCCAAGGACACATTTACACGCAAAAAGCGGGAATATGCATTGGATCGAATGTTGCACCCGTTTTGTCGGATATCTTTCTAGGGAAAGGAAATAGAAAGCTTACGAATGCATTGGGGCAATTGGGGGCAGTAAAATGCTTCAGATATGTAGACGATTTCCTTATCTGCTTCAGTTACGACCAATTTAATGCTATTGTAGCGACGCGTTCCGACTCCGTAATGGGTCGTCCTCTCGAGCGCCTTCCAGTGGGTCGTTCTCTTCTCTGAGAGCACGCCCCTCGTGCAGAGAGTGACCCCGCTTTGACTGTCGCTGCCGTGCGCCGTCGCTGAGTTCCCGTTAATAAACCTCTTGACAATTTGGTGGAGAGTGCTGTGCCCTTTAAACAACTACGATCCGCATTCGATGCCCTTGGAGCTACGATCCCGTACCGTGCCTGCTACCATGACTCAAGACGCCGCCCAGCAAACGCCTCCTCTTGCACCGACGCCATGTCCGGGTGTCCCCCGCATCCGCGACCCTCCTATCTTCACCGGCGCGGATGGCACCGACGTCGAGGACTGGCTCGCAATCTACGAGCGTGTGAGCGTCCCCAATAAATGGGACGAGGCAGGCAAACTGAGCAACCTCGTTTTCTACCTCGCGGGTGTGGCAAGTCTATGGTACAACAACCACGCATCCGATTTCGCTACGTGGTCCGCTTTCAAGACCGCCATCATCGACGTGTTTGGCCGCCCTGCCGTTCGCAAGCTGCAAGCCGAACAGCGTTTACGTGAACGAGCCCAGCAGTCCGGCGAGTCTTTCACGAGCTACATTGAAGACGTGCTCGACTTATGCAAGAAAGCCAACGCAACCATGACTGAAGCCGACAAGATCCGCAACGTCATGAAAGGCATCGACGACGATGCCTTCACCATGCTACTCGCCAAAAACCCTCGCACTGTGGCAGAGATCATCACGCTGTGCCAAAGCTACGAGGAGCTACGCCGGCAGCGGCTTATGACGCGTCGACCTCCATCACGCGACGCCGATTTCGCTGGCTTGTCGGCCGTGTCGGACCACTCCGGCTTACTCGCCGAAATAAAGTCATTCGTGCGGGAGGAAATTGCCCGCCAGTTCTCCTTACTGGCCTTCTCTCACCCGCAGGATGTTGTACAGTCGTCGACCACACTGCTGCCTCCGCTACGCCGGGCTATTGAGCAGGAAATCGCTGAGGTTATGCCAGAATACCACCAGCCCCCTCCGGCGTCCTGCGCCGCTCAGTTACGCACAAGTTGCAGCCAGGCCGCCCCCAGCGCTCCCTGTGGTGCCCCCGCTGACATACGCTGGAGCCGTCGCCAGGCCTCAGGCCTTCGAAGCGAGTGTGCCGGCTGCGTACGCCGACATCATCCATACGCCCCGACTGCAGCCCACCATGCAGTCGTCATATCAGCAGCCACCCCGTCCCTCGCGTCCTGCCACGTGGATGGGACCTAGCCCGGCAAACCGATGGCGCACTGCCGACAACCGCCCGATCTGCTTTGCGTGCGGTTGCGCCGGTCACGTCGCCCGCTATTGCAACCGCGTGCAGCCGCCTCGAGTCGGATCAGCCGTCACCAACCAGTCCAGCCGCCCGTATTATGACCCGCAGCCGCCTATGTCACCGACGTTACGCCCAGGTACATCTACCCGTCGTTCACCGTCCCCACGACGCCGCTCACTGTCACCGATGCGGCCTCGTCCGGTCGCACGAGACCAGGAAAACTAGTCGTCGCAGTCCAAGAGGCAAGGGCTGCGACGCTATCGAACAGCCAAAGCCCTCAGCAAAGCCCATCAAACGTAGTAGACGTGTTTGTAGACGGTGTGCGCACATCGGCCCTTGTAGACACTGGAGCTGCCGTTTCCGTTATGGACGCTAAATTTAGCCGATTACTGCGAAAAGTGACGACGCCACTTTCCGGGCTCTCCCTGCGTACAGCCAGCGCTCACAGTATTCACCCGACAGCGGTGTGCACAGCCCGTGTCATGATCCAGGACGCTCTGTACGCCGTCGAATTCATCATAATTTCCTCATGCTCTCACGACGTCATCCTGGGATGGGATTTTCTCGCCCGTCACGCCGCCGTAATTCGTTGCGCACCAGCCGAAATAGAGCTCTCACCGTTCTCAGATTTGACGCCGGCGGACAGTCCACCGGCTGCGACCAAGGTACTCGTCAAAGACGACACCACACTTCCTGCAAACTCGTCAACGGCTGTGTCAGTCTGCTGCACCGGTCTCGCCGACGCCGTTGCACTCCTCTCTCCATCTGACCGCGTCTTCACTAGAAAAGGCTTATTGGTGCCATTTGCGACCGTGCAAGTCATTCAGGGCGACACCGATATTTTCGTTACGAACCCATCCCCGTACATTGTTAGGTTGGTGCGAGGGGAATGTCTCGGCAGAGCTGAAGCCCTCGAAGACGCACAAGTTATGGACGCACCGAGTGACACGCACTGCGCCAGCTCCCATTCGCTCAGTGCTGTTTCCACATCTGATTCGTCACCCGCTGATTTATTTGGTTCCTCGATTGCTGAACACCTTACGTCGGTCGAGCGTTCCCAGCTTCTATGCCTGTTGGAAGAATTTCGTTCTTCGTTCGATGTAGCGCAAACTTCTCTCGGCCGCACGTCTGCTGTCACGCATCGCATCGACACTGGCGCCCAACCACCACTGCGGCAACGTCCATATCGCGTGTCGCCAACAGAGCGTCGTGTAATTACCGAGCAAGTCGAAGACATGCTTCGCCGCGATGTTATTCGACCCTCAAACAGCCCGTGGGCCTCTCCTGTCGTTCTCGTTGCGAAGAAGGACGGCTCTGTGCGGTTCTGTGTGGACTACCGACGACTCAATAAGATCACCCGTAAGGACGTTTATCCCCTACCTCGAATAGACGATGCCATTGACAGCCTGCAAGGAGCAGAGTTCTTTTCATCGCTCGATTTGCGCTCAGGGTACTGGCAAGTCCCCATGGCAGATGACGCTCGACCGAAGACAGCGTTTGTCACACCCGACGGCTTGTACGAATTCAACGTCATGCCGTTTGGGCTGTGCAATGCGCCCGCGACCTTTGAGCGCATGATGGATACCGTTCTGCGCAACTTGAAATGGCACACGTGTCTATGCTACCTCGACGACGTCGTCGTTTTTGCCCCGGACTTCTCAACACACCTTCAACGCCTGCGGCAGGTTTTGACGCGCTTGAGCGACGCCGGGCTACAACTGAATCTCAAGAAGTGCCGATTTGCAGCACGGCAGCTGACGATACTAGGATACGTGGTGTCCAAGGACGGCATCCTCCCAGATCCAGCCAAGCTTCGGGCCGTGACAGAGTTCCCCAAACCTACGTCCGTCAAAGAACTGCGCAGTTTCGTAGGACTATGCTCCTACTTTCGGCGCTTCATCCGAAACTTCGCGACTATCATATCACCGCTGACGAAGCTGCTTGGAAGTAACGGGCCCCTCAATTCGTGGTCGTCAGAATGCGACGACGCTTTCGCAAAGCTCCGTCGTTTGTTGACGTCTCCTCCCATTCTACGCCACTACGACCCTACGGCCCCTACAGAGGTACACACGGACGCCAGCGGTGTTGGCCTCGGTGCTGTCCTTGCGCAGCGCAAACCTGGGTTCCCGGAATATGTTGTCGCATATGCAAGTCGTACGCTTACTAAAGCCGAGACCAACTACACCGTCACGGAGAAAGAATGCCTGGCAATCATTTGGGCCCTTACAAAGTTCCGACCTTATTTGTATGGTCGCCCATTTGATGTCGTCACCGACCATCATGCACTGTGCTGGTTGTCGTCATTGAAGGATCCCTCAGGCCGTCTTGCCCGTTGGGCACTTCGCCTGCAAGACTACGACATCCGCGTGCTGTACCGCAACGGACGTCAGCATGCTGACGCCGACGCCCTGTCGCGCTCTCCCTTGCCTGACGACAATGCCCACAACTCAGCGTCTCACTTTGTCGTTTCTTCCATCGATATTCACACCATCGCTACCGAGCAGCGCAAGGATCAATGGATTGCCTCACTGATAGACTTGCTGACTGATCCATCGGCCACACCATCCACTCGCTTGTTGCGTCGTCAAGCCCACCATTTCGCCGTTCGCGACGACCTACTCCACCGACGCAATTACAACGGCGACGGCCGCCAGTGGCTACTAGTAATACCCCGCAGTCTGCGTTATGAAATATGCGAGTCGTTCCACTCTGATCCGCAGTGTGCACACCCTGGGGTATCGAAAACCTACCACCGCATTCGCCAACGTTATTTTTGGCGAGGGATGTACCGCTACGTGGAGAAGTTCGTTCGCTCCTGCATCGATTGTCAGCGCCGCAAAACTTCAACGCACCTGTCGCCAGCAGGTCTGCAACCTCTACCTTGCCCTGACCGACCGTTTGGGCGCGTTGGCATCGATTTATATGGGCCACTTCCCCTGACGTCCGCTGGTAACCGCTGGGCCATCGTCGCTGTAGACCACCTCACGCGATATGCTGAAACTGCTGCCCTCCCTGCGGCTACAGCGAGCGATGTGGCCTCCTTCCTGCTCCACCGATTCATGCTGCGTCACGGTCCACCTCAGGAGCTGCTCAGTGATCGAGGCCGTGTCTTCTTGTCGGAAGTCGTCGAAGCCATTCTCAAAGAGTGCAACGTTGTTCACCGCAAAACTACTGCTTACCACCCGCAGACGAATGGCCTCACCGAACGCTTCAACCGCACGCTAGGCGACATGCTCTCGATGTACGTCGCCGCCGACCACACGAATTGGGATGTCATTCTGCCCTTCGTCACGTACGCCTACAATACCGCTCCTCAGAGCACTACTGGTTTCTCACCATTTTTCTTATTGTATGGCAGGCACCCGTCGCACACCATCGACACAATCCTTCCCTACAAGCCGGATCGATCTGAATGTGCGCCTATTTCTACCACAGCCAGACTTGCTGAAGAGTGTCGCGAGCTCTCCAAGACCTTTACTACGCATAGCCAAGAGCAGCAGAAAAGCATTCGCGGTGACACTACCAGTTCTGCGCCCACGTTCCTTCCTGGAGCGCTCGTATGGCTCTCGGTCCCTACCACTGCACCTGGCCTCTCTTCCAAACTACTGCCCAAATACGAAGGCCCCTACCGTGTCGTCGAACGCACATCCCCGGTGAACTACCTGATCGAACCCATCGACCCATCTTCGGACATGCGCCGTCGAGGGCGCGACATTGTCAACGTGGCGCGCCTGAAGCCCTACCATCACCCGCTCATAGTGACAAGTTGCTAAGTCGCCAGGCGGCTCCCTTTTCGTAGCCGGGGTAATTGTAGCGACGCGTTCCGACTCCGTAATGGGTCGTCCTCTCGAGCGCCTTCCAGTGGGTCGTTCTCTTCTCTGAGAGCACGCCCCTCGTGCAGAGAGTGACCCCGCTTTGACTGTCGCTGCCGTGCGCCGTCGCTGAGTTCCCGTTAATAAACCTCTTGACACTATAAATGTCGAAGAAGTGTTGAACCTGTTTCACGAAGCGCACAAAGGTTTGGAATTCACAATTGACCTGCCGGATAATGATAAGCTACAGTTCTTAGATTTGTGCTTACTATTTTCGAGACACTGCACGTGCTGGGAATACAGAACCAGATCAGAGAAGGGACTTTTGCCCTACGAATCCGGGCACTAAAAGGTGGTCAAGAGAGGGATTGTAACTTTGTGATGATGGGTTCGTGGGCCCTCAGACACAGACAGAGTCAAGGACAAGAAAACATTTATACACAACACTCATCAAAAGACAAATACATAACATACACTTGCTGGACACTAATATACACAAGTACTCTTCCCTAAAGCCTCAATCCTTACAGTCATATACGCCTACGCGAATATCTGCGCGTTCAGCCTAGTACGGAGTCTATTGTTCCGTAGGCGTCACTCACGGCACCGATGACCGCGTAGCTGACGCACGCTCGCAGCAGGAGATGCACGATGAGCCGTCGACGTGTCGGGCCCAGATCCCGAGCTGCTCGCTCAAGACCGCACCGGACCACGATGTACCCGGAGTAGCACCGAGTCCACTCAGCATTCGGTAGTGCCGGACCGGAATACGTGGCGCCAGGACCACGCCCTCAGAAGTCGGTAGTGCCGGACCCTAGCAGCGTCAGCACCATGGCCCGACTCGGTAGCTAGCTGGTCTCGGTCACACCATCTGGCACACCATCAGTACTTGGTCTGGCCCGCTCGCACGTCCACCACAGGAACACGCCGCAAGGCCTCGCCTGGGACATCCGTTCGCCACAGGAAACGCCAGGCTCGTCCCGGCTGGTCTGATGGCCTCCCAGCTCGCGGATCGAACGAGCTGCTTCTTGCTCGATCGCTGGCCACGCACTCTCTGTTGTCGCCGTTTTGAAGGTCACGCGCTTCACGTTGGCCTCTCTCGCGTGCACTCCGTCGTCTTCTTCACTTTCGTTTTCACTTCTTAATAACACCTTCTTACTACATTCCCCCCAACTTTCAGTACGTTGTACACACGTAACACAGTTTCCGAATACAACACACAAGTTCAAACACAGTGAAATATCCACAAATGCAAGAACTACAGCATTATGATCACAATACGTGATAAAAGTGTGTACAACGGCAATCACTGGTCAGTAAAAGCCGCACGACTCATATAGTCAGCATCCGCATCATCCACACCACGAATGTGTTCTACGTGAAAGTCATATTGCATCAGAAGCAAACTGCACCGTAGACTCATTTAGGTGTTTCACATACTGACTTCACGTCAGTGTTTACCCACCGCAATCCAGGGTTAACGGTCGGTCATACAGAACATGATACTTGTGGATTGAAGCGACTACCGTGAAGCCTTCTCTCTCTATTGTAGTATACTCGGCTTCGCGCGGTAGCCCTTGCGGTCATTTGTTGGCGTAGTAGCTTGCGCTCCTCATACTTCTTTAACATATTTATATGAAAAAGCGTAACCTTATGGCCCAGGTTTACGAGGTAATCCAGTTCGCTGCGTTTCTCGATAACAGGAAAGGGACCCTTCCAGGAAAGCACCAGCTTGTTAGCATCGGCTGGTAATAATACCAGCACCTGGTCACCAGGGACAAGTTCGCGCTTTCTCGCTTTCTTGTCGTAGTACCCTCTTTGCAGCTTTTTCGCTTTCTTCAATTCTTCGTGTGCAAGCGCACAGGTGCGTTCTAAACGTCGCCAAAGCTCCAACATATGCGTGTATGTCGTCTTGGTCTCTTCATCAAGGCGACCGTTTGTCCACAGCTGTTTGAGAACCGCCATAGGCCCGCGTACATATCTGCCATATAATAGTTCAAATGGAGAGAACCCAGTGTCACACTGAGGAAGCTCTCTGTAAGCGAACAGTAACGGTTCAAGGTAGCGGTCCCAGCTTTTTGGACGCTCTTGACACATGCGCCCTATCATGCGTTTTAATGTGCCATTAAAGCGCTCAATCAGACCATTGGCCATGGGATGGTATGGCGTAGTGGGCAGCTGCTTGAACGAAAGCAGTCGACTGAACTCCTTCATGACTGCTGACATGAAAGATGTGCCGCGATCACTGATGATCTCTCTTGGTATGCCGACGCGGGAGAACATTTCCAGGAGACCCTCTGCAACCTGCCTCGATTCAATGGAGGGAAGTGCTACCGCATCGGGGTATCGCGTTGCAAAATCTATCATTGTCAGTACGTAGCGATTGCCCCTTTCAGATGTTTGTGACAATGGACCGATAATATCGATGCCGACTCTCGTAAACGGTGTCTCGATGATAGGCGTGGTGCCCAAGGGAGCGCGTCCCACCAGGTGACGTGGCACCGTCCGTTGACAGATGTCGCAAGATTTCACGAAGCGTTTTGCGTCGGATTGGACACCCGGCCAGTAGAAGTCTGCAGTGACCCTGCTCACTGTCTTCGTGATACCTTGATGGCCCGCTAAAATGCCTTCGTGGGCTAGTTTCAGCACCACCTCACGCAACTGTCGTGGTACAACAAGTCGCTCCAATTCAGTCCCATCTGGCAACTTGTGCCTGCGGAATAAGGTTCCGTGCCGAATGAAAAACACCGTTTCCCGATCGTTCGACACGATTTTCTTCCCAACCGCCTCGAAACAATTTCGTAAAGTTTCGTCATCCGCCTGGTATTTTTTAAGCGCCTCACTTCCCACTTCTAAAGCAGGCAGCGTCATCACAGGTAAGGAAGTATGCTTCCTCGTTTCTCCTGCTTTCCCAACGAGGACTTCTTCAGGTTGGGGCCGCTTTTCCATGTCTTCACGTGAGCGTTCATACGCTTCCTTTGCATTCGATCTTGGTTGGGATGCGGGCAAATCGCCAGATACATTCTGCGCACCAGTGACAGCATTTCCTTTGCTAGAGTCTGTGCACGGTGCATGCCTTGTTTCCACATGGCCATGTGGTGCTGACTTATTTGGAGGTAACGTATCCGGCAACGCTGCGCCCTTGATATTTCCCAAAATGACGTCATATAATGGGTCAGTCATACACTTAACGAGTACCTCCCCAGTAAACAATGTACATTGCAAAAAGACTTTTGCCTCTGGGAGGTATCGCACAGTGCGGTCCAGTAAGTACACTGGGCTCGTTGTTCCCGTGAGCTTCTCCTTCGGAACCAAGGATTGTCGCACGACGACCGTGTTGCAGCCGGTGTCTCGAAGTACATGCACTGGTCTGTTCTCTAGAAACCCTTCCACAACAGGCATGTCGGCGACTCCAACTGTCTCAGATCGTCGACTTGATGTGACATTGACGATGGGTATTGCTTCGCCGTCTTGGAGCACAACGTAGCCCCTCCCCTGCTGTTCAGGTATCAAAGCTTCACGTTTCTCCGACAGCATACATGATGCCTGGTCTTTGCCAAATTTCTTACTGGGGCATCTGTCACTGCTGTGACCGCTTTTTTCACATACTCCACATCGGCTGGAAGTATTCCCTTTCGTGCGGGACCAGCAGTCAGCTGCGCGATGGCCTGCCTTGTCACACAAGAAACAGCGACTTGCGGCCTTCTCCATCTTCTTCGCAGACTCCGACTTCGACACCGACGGTCCTGGCTCCTTGGGAGTGCGTTCTTTTCCTAAGTTTGTGAGCGCCTGCGCTTCCATGAAGTTATCCGCAGTCTCGCACAGCGAACTCAGTGTCTTGCAACTTCTTTCCTTGAGAAAGATCCTGAGTGCTGGAGAACAACCCTTCATGAACTGCTCACAAATTATTAATTCTCTCAAGCTAACAAAACTTGTCTCCGTTTTGCCCATCTCCAGCCAACGGTCAAAGTAGCCGGAGAGTCTTGCAGCATACTGCAGACCAGTCTCGTTCTCTTCGGGCTTGGATTTACGGAATTTTTCTCGGTAGCCTTCGGCAGTATAGCGGAACCTCTGGAGAAGCGCTGCTCTTAGCTGATCATAATTCAGCGCGGCTGTTGGGTCTAACCGGCCTATGACGGTTAGTGCTTCTCCTGTCATACATAGGCTAAGCGAAAGAGCCCACTTTTCACGCGGCCACCCTTGACACGTTGCGACCCGTTCAAACCGCTGCAGGTACGCATCGAGGTCGTCTCGAGCTTCATTGAAGGGCGGAATCAATTTATGAGGACTGCAGACATCCGGTGCACGTGTAGTGCTCGTGGCAGATCCCCCTGGTTCACCAGCCTCGGCTGATTGTCTTCCCGCGATTTCCTGAAGTCGAAGCTTCAGCTCCAAAATCTTTAGCTCCTGTTCTTGCACTTTCTGCTGCTGCTCCAGTAGCTTTTGTTGTCGCTCTGCATTTTCTTTCGCAACCTCGCGTTCTTTAGCGCGTTCATCGCGAGCTTGAGCGCACTCTCGTTCTACCCAGTCTCTGAGCTCAAGCTCTCGGCCAAGTGCAATAAATCTTTCCTTCTCCATGACACAGGCTGTATCTGAGTAATGGCTTCAGATTTTAATAAGCCATCCTGGCATAGGCTCGCCAAATTGTGATGATGGGTTCGTGGGCCCTCAGACACAGACAGAGTCAAGGACAAGAAAACATTTATACACAACACTCATCAAAAGACAAATACATAACATACACTTGCTAGACACTAATATACACAAGTACTCTTCCCTAAAGCCTCAATCCTTACAGTCATATACGCCTACGCGAATATCTGCGCGTTCAGCCTAGTACGGAGTCTATTGTTCCGTAGGCGTCACTCACGGCACCGATGACCGCGTAGCTGACGCACGCTCGCAGCAGGAGATGCACGATGAGCCGTCGACGTGTCGGACCCAGATCCCTAGCTGCTCGCTCAAGACCGCATCGGACCACGATGTACCCGGAGTAGCACCGAGTCCACTCAGCATTCGGTAGTGCCGGACCGGAATACGTGGCGCCAGGACCACGCCCTCAGAAGTCGGTAGTGCCGGACCCTAGCAGCGTCAGCACCATGGCCCGACTCGGTAGTTAGCTGGTCTCGGTCACACCATCTGGCACACCATCAGTACTTGGTCTGGCCCGCTCGCACGTCCACCACAGGAACACGCCGCAAGGCCTCGCCTGGGACATCCGTTCGCCACAGGAAACGCCAGGCTCGTCCCGGCTGGTCTGATGGCCTCCCAGCTCGCGGATCGAACGAGCTGCTTCTTGCTCGATCGCTGGCCACGCACGCTCTGTCGTCGCCGTTTTGAAGGTCACGCGCTTCACGTTGGCCTCTCTCGCGTGCACTCCGTCGTCTTCTTCACTTTCGTTTTCACTTCTTAATAACACCTTCTTACTACAAACTTCGTGTGTAGGGCAGGCAATAAAAAAATCTTGTGACCACAAGAAAGGTAGCGCACTTGCTATGCAGGTCAAGAAACTGCTGAAATGTGGATACCCAAAGACACTAATCGTCTCGGTCTGCGAAAAAGTGCTTTCGGATATTTGTGGCAAAGCAAAACCGGACAAAGAAAACAGCAAAGAATACAAAAAGATGGCTGTAATTCCGTACATACATGTGGTATCTCATGGGCTCAAAAAAAAAACAGGGGAAAGGAACGGGGTGAAAGTAATTTTATGTAGAGTGCTCAAATGGTGTAGTTTATGAAATACCTCTTACATGTGGCAAGACATACGTCGGCCAAACCGGCCAATGCCTTAACAAAAGGCTGCGGCAGCATGAAAATTTGGTAGGTAAGCTGACGATTTCTGGCAATTTAGCAGCACACTGTTGTAACTGTAAGTCCACACCATGTTTTAAGAATACAAAGAAGCTAGCACTTGTGGGAAATAACAGAAAAAAGAGAGAAGTGGTTGAGGCGTTCCTAATGAATGAGATAACGGGCCGCGATTGTGTAAGTGCACCATCGGTAGCGCTAGATTCTGACACAGTTGAGTTTTTAAACCACTGGTTTGGCACACGTCAATGAATTGCTTGATGTCTTGAAGGCACGTGCTCACTGGAGCTGTTGCGTCACACTTTCTTGTTGATTCTTTGCTCCTTCTTGTGTCATTGCACACGTCACCTTTTATAACCTGTGTATATATTTGACGAGCGAAAGCGGTTGAATAAAAGTTGTTAGTGCGCAAGGTCCTTTGTCCGTTTCATGTTCATCTGTCTTTCGTCTAAGTTCATCTATGCAGCGCATCGTTTCACTTCGCGATTATGAGGGAAGCCGTAGTGGAGGGCTCCGGAAATTTTGACCATCTGGTGTTCTTTAAGGTGCGCCTAAATCTAAGTACATGGCCTCTAGTATTTCGTCTCCATTTAAATGCAGCCGTCGCGGCCGTGATTCGATCCCGCGACCTTCGGGTTAGCAGTCAAGCACCCTAACCACAAGAACATCGTGGCGGGTGGCAGAGGATCTGACCGTCTACCACAGCGATCACAAGGCGATACTGCGCAAGTCTAGAGTCATCCGTGAAATTGAGTGTGCACTTGTAATGAAGGGCTACATGATTTAAAATAATGTCTGTGAGACTTAACGAAATGCGTCTTCATTCAGCTTCGACGCTCAGAAATACAATCCTAAACAAGCAATTAAATCAGATTTCCATCGCATCCGGTCGTTCAGCATTTCTTGGGTTTAATGCGTGACTTCGGGCGTTGATTCAGTTTGCATGGGAGAAAGCTTCGTGTTAAACAATCTTTCTTTAAGAAAGGGGCATTGATTTTATTTATGGGCCGTAACTTCCAGTAGCACCAAACATAATATGGGAGACGCGGTGCACGGTTCTGCACAGTTTTCTCATGGCGTGCACCTAAACGCAAGTAGGCAAGCTCTTTTTCGTTCCGTTCCCTTCAAAACACGGTATTCCGTGAAGACGCTAGCCTAATTCTCATTGTCGTACTGAGCCCATGTGGGCAACACACCTCTTTCTGGATGGAAAAGATGGCGCGGTAGACTGTGTTTCCGGTCTCGAAAATGAACAGCGTCATGAGGGAGGAGACGTCGCCGGTGAGCTGCTCGTCGACGAACACGCTCAGCAGGTTCGGCTGCAGCGCCTCGGGCCGGTGCTCGGAGGGGAAGCGCAGCGAGCGCGCCCACTGCCACAGGCCGATCTCGCGGTCCATGCGCTCGTGCGCCTCGATCGAGGCTCGCAGCACGGACACGTTGGCCTCCTGCAGCCGAGACTGCCAGTCGTCCGACAGGCCCTGCGTGAAGGAAATGAAACTTTGGGTGCCTTTTCAATTACCACTGGCCTCGTGTAAGGGTTTTCATACCAGCCGCGAGACGATGCGAAGGAGTTACGGTTGCTTGCATGAGCGCGTAAATAGACCCCAAACAACACCTGTGGAACTTTAGGCAAACTTTAATGTATGAATTATAATATTTAGACACTCATGAGATGGGAGTGCCGGAATGCGCCTGTTTTTTTTTTTTCTTTTTCAGTCGAACCACAACCGAAGCACCGTGCAAGTTTTCTCACTGATCATTCTGTTCAAATAGGGATTAAATGGCGCAACTCTTGAAAAATGCGTTTTTCACCGAAGCCAATGTATTCGAATTTTTCACGTCTGGCAACCGAGCGCTAAGCTTTGCGCTCATGCGCATAAAAGAAGCTTGTGCGTCGTCACGAAAAGAAACTTGGGCATGGCGCACTCCCGAGCCCCGTTCACGTCGCTTCGAAGCCATTCAGCGAGTTGCCCAACTTGTCCACCTCCGTGAACAGCGCATCTCGTATATCTGGCACTGCGGACCAGGAGCGCTGTCTGAAGGCACAAATGTAAACATTTTCTTTTCTCATCGCACACCCTGTACTCTCTTAGCTCGGGAGTCTTGGTGTGACTGGGGCTTAACAAGAGCTGCACAACACCCACCATGGAGCAGTGGCTAAGCGCGCAATTTCTGAGGCGAAGGTTTAATCAGTTTGCGGTTGAATCAGTTTACCAGTAAAAAAAAACGAATGACGTGCTCTGATATCTGATTGTGATGTGACGATGCAGTCAGAGCTGCTGCTTTGGAGGTACAAAAGGCAGTTCTGAACTGGTTGATAGCCTGGTTGAACTGGTTGATAGTGGATAGCCGCGAAACATAACTATACTCTCGTTTCGCAGAAATTCCGGTTTCGGTGTCGGCGTCGTAGGTTGCGAGCGAAAAATTGGCGTTTTCCGTGAGCGAAAATTCGAGATAGATTGAAATAAATAAATAATAAAAATCTTCCGTTCCGAGTGGCAATCGAACCCAAACCTTCTGCGTGGCAAACAGGTGTTCTACCACAGAGCCACGTCTGGGCTTGAATGTACTTCGGGAAAAAACCCCATTCGAATGTCAAGCAGTGCGAGGAGTCTGCTTAACGCATATAACATTTCGTGGCAAACACTCGTACCAGGTGTGGAAACATGTGAATTGCGCGACGAGTGGGTGGTTTAAAGTCCCACGCATTACAAAACATTCAGGCATAGTTAATCACCATCAGCAACAGCACGGAGAAAGTGTGCAGGTGTGCAGGGGAGCGTGTTGCCTCACGGACGCGTAGTGCGTACTTCGCCAATTAGCAAAATGAAGAATTAAGACGTAGAGGGCACTTCGCAACAGTACTTGCGGTAGGTATGCTAGGATAGTTTGAAACGGCTAGCGTTATGCGCACAGACGTCCCTTTACCTGCGGCATGGTCAAGGTGTCCACCGCGAACGAAGCGAAGCCAGGCTAGCGATAGAGAAGGCAATTAGAGTGGTGCGCGATTAGTCAAACGCGTTCTACTCTTGAAGGCGAAGCTCAAGTGTCCTCCATGTTGTTATAGAACTGGTGGCCATTTAATAACTATCACACTTTTGTGTATCACTCCTCACTCCTGCCATTTATCACTTGGCAGCTGGGGCAGCGTACCGAGCGTATCCGTAACGCTTCCACTTGTTTCTTCAGGGCCTTCCGGAGCAAGCGCGACAGTCTGCCTGAAAGTTCGTGGCCAAGCTACGTAACCGCTGCATCTTTCCTGCGTTGCTGCACCGCTCTGGAAAAAGGCCAGCCTGTACAGTACCACGTGGCGTTTACGTCACACCCTGGTATCGGATAAAAGGACGCCGGGCCACTGCGACGGACACTTGGCAGCTGGGGCAGCGTACCGAGCGTATCCGTAACGCTTCCACTTGTTTCTTCAGGGCCTTCCGGAGCAAGCGCGACAGTCTGCCTGAAAGTTCGTGGCCAAGCTACGTAACCGCTGCATCTTTCCTGCGTTGCTGCACCGCTCTGGAAAAAGGCCAGCCTGTACAGTACCACGTGGCGTTTACGTCACACCCTGGTATCGGATAAAAGGACGCCGGGCCACTGCGACGGACACTTGGCAGCTGGGGCAGCGTACCGAGCGTATCCGTAACGCTTCCACTTGTTTCTTCAGGTTGGAACTTTCTCGATTTTTAGTGCACTCCTTCAATTTGTATTTTGCTGTCCCTTGCTGCCACTACAACTGTTGTTGCGTGTTATTTACCAACATTGACGATGTCAGGAGAACTTGATGCCTTGAAGCGTGATTTTCGTAAAGAAATGAGGGAGATGAAAACTAGTATGGATTTCATCAACAAAGAGTTTGAGTCTCTGAAAAATGAATGCACTGAACTAAGAAAGGAAAATGCCACTCTCAGAGCAACGCAGGAAGCGCTCCTGCAAGAAGTTGAAGCATTGAAGAAGAAAGCCCATGAAAATGCATTGAGTATTACAGCGCAGGAACAATACTCTAGAAATAAGAATATCGAAGTCAAAGGGGTTCCGCAGGTAGCAAACGAGAGCCTTGAAGGCATACTCAGCAAAGTGGGCGATCTGATAGGTGAACCAATAAGGAAAGATGACATTGAAGTTTGCCACCGGTTGCCTACGCGGAGTGCCGATTCTGACCCTAACATTTTAGTCGTTTTCAACAACCGTGCTAAGCGAGATGCTATCGTCGAAAGGGCCAGAAAAAGTAGGTTCACTGCAGCAGACATCGGCTACACGAAAAAGCAGCCGGTCTATATTAATGAGCACCTCTGCCCGCGGCTGAAGAAGCTGCTTGGGATGACCATAGCAAAAAAACGGGAACTGAACTGGCGCTTTGCGTGGGCCAAAGGTGGCAAAGTTTTCGCGCGGCAAACGGAAACATCACGCATTGTGCGGATTGCATGTGAAATTGACCTAGAAAAAATGGTCGACCAAACGCCTACTAGCTAATTGCACACTTGTGAGTGCCACTTTCTGCATTTTACTTCGTTGTTGTGATAAATTATGCTTTATAAACTGGATATTTCGAACCATGGCGACTATCTGAAATTTTTACACTTAAATGCGCAGTCCGCGAGGAATAAATACGACGAGTTGACTTTGTTTTTTGATGCATTTTCTTTTAACTTCGATGTAATAATGTTATCAGAAACTTGGTACAAATATGCTGACGACGTACTTAGCGTTCCCGGATATCAAACTTTCTTCTTAAACAGACCTACACGTCGTGGTGGAGGCGTGCTGCAGCTGGTATCGAATGAGCTGTCATGCACGATGCTACCAGAATTCTGCCTTATAGCGCCAGACTATGAAGTTTTAAGCGTGCAATGTAAAAAATATGTTTTCGTTGTTTTATACCGCCCGCCAAACGGAAATATCGACGCATGCCTTCTTTTTCTCGAAAGGCTGCTAAGTTTCATCTGCCTAAACGACCTGTACCTCGCGATAGGTGGTGACTTCAACGTTAACCTTTTGCAAAATACCAAATGCGCGCGTGATCTACAACTTATTTTTCAGTCATTTCATTGTAGAAATGTGATAACAACACCTACGCGCCTTAGCAGCACTTCCGATAGCCTCCTTGACCTTTTTATAACAAACTGCACTAACGAAGACACGAAAGCAGGTACTATCGTAGCTGACATGGGTGATCATTTGCCAATCTATATGTTCTGTCCATTCAGTGCATCTTCTGGGGGTGCTCGTCACTCCAAGACTTTTCTTGTCCAGGAAATAAACTATAAAACGCTAAGCATGTTCCGTAACGAAATTGGAAACGTAGATTGGACAACCGTGTTTCACTGTAATGACCCTGATAGAGCATATAGCACGTTCCTACACATTTTGAAAGGTGTCTATGAGAAGTGTTTTAAGTTTAGAACCGTACAAAAATGTGCGAAAGGTCGCAAACCTTGGCTTAATAACGAGTGCGCAGTCATGATACGCAAAAAGAACTTACTATATAATAATTTTGTCAAAACAAGGGACCCATGTGAGTTTGCGGCATTCAAGAAATATCGCAACCAGGTAACAAAGTTCTTGAGACATACTAAAAAAGTTTATTTTGAAAACCTTTTCAGTCAAATAAGTAGTCGGAGCGACTTGCTTTGGCGCGAAATTAACCAGTTGTTAAACCGCAACAACCGCCAGATTGCTGAGCTTGAGCTAATACATAATCACAGGGTCATAAAAGGCGTAGAACTTGCAGATCAGTTTAACGATTATTTTACTAGTCTGGAAAAAAGCGATTTTAATATTGCCGCGACTGAATTTTTAGGTCCGCGCAATGCATACACAGCTTTTTTTGCGCCCACAACTTCCGATGAAGTCTTCCAAACTTTTATGTCCTTAAAAAATAGCAAAGCACGTGACATAAACGGGTTACAGATAAGACCGATAAAGTTTGTGGCTGACATCTTATCACCTGCACTTACTCACATTTTTAATCTTTCAATATGTGCCGGAATCTTTCCTCAGGAAATGCAATGCGCGAAAGTTAGCGTCATTTTCAAATCTGGTGACAGAAATGTATTCTCGAATTATCGGCCAGTGTCTGTTCTCCCTGTTATATCAAAAGGATTGGAAAAAATTATTTGCAAAAGAATAACGGCTTTCTGCGATAAACACTCGATCATAACAGCGCAACAGTACGGTTTCCGTGAAGGAATGTCAACAGAACTTGCCCTACTAACACAAAAAGAGTTAATCTTGAACAGTTTTGAAAATAAACAATTTATGTTGGGTATCTTTGTTGACTATTCTAAGGCGTTTGACCGCCTGAATCACCGCACTTTATTTACAAAACTAGAACATTACGGATTTCGTGGCACTCCTCTTGAGTTAATAATTTCGTATCTAAAGCACAGAAGGCAATGCGTTGCCATCATGTCAGAACAATCTACACTACAAAAAATAACTCAAGGAGTACCGCAAGGTAGCATACTGGGGCCCATACTATTCAACATTTATATCAATGATATAACAAATATTTCTAATGACGCTGACTTCATAGTTTATGCAGATGACACCAGCATTTTCTTGAGATCAAGTGACATAAGTACTCTCTCGGTCATCTCTAACAGTGCACTGAAATGCTTGGCCGAATGGAGCTTCGTTAATTCATTAAAACTGAATACAGCAAAAACTAAGGCGGTCCTTTTCACCCCGCCGCAACGACATGATTTTAAAGATTTCAGATTGGAGCTTGGATCTGCTCGCATAGAACTTGCATCAAACGTCAAAACCTTGGGAGTTGTTTTTAACAATCATCTCATTTGGAATGATCATGTTGATCACATTGCCACCCGTTTAGCGAAAGCCTGTGGGGTGCTCTGTAGACTGCGCTATACTTTACCGCGGAGCGTTAAACGCATGATTTATAACGCCCTATTTTCCCCTCACTTAACGTATTGTCAGTTAGTATGGGGTGACACTACAAAAGTCAATTTACATAGGTTGAGTGTGCTTCAGAAAAGAGCAGTTCGTCACATAGCAAATGTTCAGTATGACGCCAATACTGGAGAACTATTTTCCACCCTTAAGATCTGCCCCCTCGAAAATTTCTATAACGTTAACCTCGCTTTAAAATGCCAAAAATACTTCCGATGCAACAACCATAGTTTTTTGTTATTATGCAAGCTGACTATACCTAAAGCTATCTCATATAACATAAGGGAGAGAGACAGATGGCTCATACCTTTTTCGCGAACGAAATATGGGATGAGCAGTCTGTCATACCTTGTGCCACGCTTGCTCAACGAATTTGAAAGAAATGGCATTTGCATACAAAGATCTTCAAGAAGTGCAATAAAACGGTATGTGGGTGAGCACTTATCTTCAAAGTAGTAGTGCGCGTTACGTTAAGTTATTTTTATCAAAAAATTTGCCTGTTATACAAGCTTCTCAGTTTGTTAAGATGTTTACATACATGATGCATAATGGTCTTTATTGCGCATACAAATTTTGTACATCTCATTTGTGCGAAATAACCTGTGCATTCCATTATTCTACATTATTTCCGCTTGCGTTATGCACTGTTTCATGTTTTTTTTTTTTTTTTTTTTTGTAATTTGTTTTTTGTAATTACTTTGTAATTGTCATGTATTCATTTCGATGTGTGTCTTTATTTTTTGTTAACTACTCTGCTAGATGTGATAACCGAAAATGTTTAATAGAAATGTGAAATTAGAGATGTTTAAATGCATGGTAGGTTGTTTTTGGCTGTCGAGAATTGGGGCAAGGACCTTTGTCAAGCTGCTGTATAGCAGCTTTTTGTTCTTGTCCTCGTGTTCATTATCTTGCTGTAATGAATGCCAAATAAAATTGATTGATTGATTGATTGATTGATTACTGTCAAAGGCCTAGGAGCATTGTTTACACTAGGTTGCTAATATTTCTTGTTGTATCGGTGTATTAATTTTGTCCCTTAGTATTATTGTGTTTGACACTGTACAGATGTTTGTCATACAATCTGTGCAACAGATAATTCAAACTAGGCTATGTGACACCCCCACCCCCCCCTTTTTTTACTGTAATACCTAAGTAGCGCCGTATGTGAGGTCAGATAGTGCATGCATAAATTACTTGGACGCAGAAATTTCCATTTTCTCGAACGTACGCAGCTCAGTGATCCCATGGCTCGATTAGATACGGCGAACAAGCAAAAAGAACATTTAGACTCCATTTCTGTTTTTTTCTTGTTTACTGTTAAACAAACTGGAAACAGTCATTTCAGAGATGGCCACATCCGAAAGCCACACTTGAGATACGTTGAGCAGCCACTATTCTACAACGGCAGCACTTACTTTCGGTAACAGCACAGCTGATAGTTAAGTTCAGACATTCTCACCTGTGAATTGAAGCTCCGACGGAGCCCCGTATTACTCAGGCCGATATGTGACGCGGATTTGATCACCGGCCACTGCGGACGCATTTCGATGGGGCCCGCGTGCGTAGACTTAGGTGCACGCTGCTGAAATAGTTCCGGAGCCCCCCACTACGGCGCGCCTCCTAACAGTTTTGGCACGCACAACCCCCATAGCCTAAACAAATAACAAAAGCCCCAAATATTCCGTGAAGTGGCAATATTGAGTGCATTTACCTTCCCCAAGCAATGAAACCGGGAAAATGCGATGTATTGACGGGCCAGGTGCTTGCTCCTTGCGACCTTTGTCTATTCTCCTCGTACGATGTGCTACTTGATATGAGTATGCGAGAACGTGCTCTGGAGAAGGCTGTTTCCGTGGCTTTCATGAGGATCGCACTGATTTCTGCTTCATTGTCCGTGTTCTGTGGCACCGTTTGGGAGCCGCGTCTCAATAAGTTCTCCTGCGCATGAATGCGGACCCTGACAGGGTCTCAGTGCGTCGGTCACCTCGTTACCTGCACTGTGCCCGAGAGCTGGCCAATACATGAAAGTGAACAGGAGTGGACTCACCTGGCACCTGTTGAGGAAGCGCAGGAAGTACTTGGCGAGATAGAACTCGCTCCTCCACCAGGTGTCGCGCAGCTTGAGGCAGGCAGACACGATGCGGCAAAAGAGGTACTGCTCGGACGTGCCCTGAGGCACCGTGCGGCTCGGCTCGGTGATGTCCAGGAGCACGAGGGAACCCCAGGTCATTGCCACGCGGCGCAGGTGCGACACGGCAGCCTCCACGGTGTCAGAGTACAGCTGGACCTGCTCGCACGAAGCATGCCGCGACTATCAGTCGAGTATCGCTTTACGCAAGGCATTATTACTCGACTGAAATAATTGAATTTCTGAAGGATAACCAGTCAATAGGCGATGCATTCTCCATAGATGTGGAAGATGTATGCTATTCCATTCCCCCCCCAAGAGCTTTTCACGGCAGTACGGGAGTGCATCGAAAAGAATGGGGTTTTGGCTTTTCAGAATCGGTGTGGCATTAGCGTTGATAACTTCTTAGGTTTACTCGAGTTTTATCTTGGTGCCACGGTTGTTTCTTTTGAGGATCAGTTTTTGTTGCAGAAGCGAGGAATCTGCATCGGGTCTTGTGTAGGACCGGTGCTAAGCGAAATATTTTTGGCAGAAGTTGATGAAGGTTTGGATAGGGTAATGCAGGGGGTCAATGTTTTACGTACCTTTAGATATGTTGATGATTTTTTGATTATCGTGGGTAAAGACCAGGGGGTAGCGTTGCAACAGCGTGTGTCTGTGGTTTTAGATGTGTTTATCAACGGTGGGAATGGGCTTACTTTCACTTTTGAGACGCCTGTTGATAACGGGCTTCAATTTTTAGACATTTTTTTAAATGTTTGTGACAAACACGTCTGTTGGATGTACAGACCACATGCGCGAAAAGAATTTTCACCTTTTGACTCTGCCCATTCCAAAACAGTGAAAAGAGCTATTGCTTCTGCGTGTTTAGATTCAGCGCTTAAGAAGTCGTGCATGCCCACCATGAAGGACAGCTTCGACCTACAAATTTCGCGCCTCTCAGCTGCGCGGCTTCCCCGGACTGTGGTTGCTTCTGTAGTAGAAGCAATGTTAAAGCAGATGAAAAGACTCAGAGTCCTGCCTTAGAACGCCAAGAGAAAAAAACGAGACCTGTAGTCATTCCGTACACTCATAAAGTCGTTCATAATCTTAAGAAGGTTGCTACAAGGTTCAATGTTCCTGTGGTCTTCTCGGCGCCATGCAAATTGTCCAGCGTTTGTAGGCGAGTAATGAAACCTGGTGATATGAAACGTTGCTGTGATATTAAGCATGAGCATCCTTTTGGGGAGTGTTGTGTCGGTGCGATGTATTTGATTCCTTTGAGCTGTGGCAATGTATACATCGGCCAAACAGGCCGATGCATTATTGTTCGGTTACACGAACATGTGCAGTCCATAAAAAATGGTACGGGCTCGCATCTGCCATTTCATTGTAAATCCTGTGCATGTGTGCCCCTGTTTTCATCCAGGAAAATCTTAAAGCGATGTTGTGACGCAGTCGCAAGAGAACTGGCTTAGGCCTATTTCATTAAATTATACGGGAGTGGGTGTGTCAGCGTTCCTTCTATCGTCCTGCACAGCAGTGAGCTTGCTTTATGCAAGATCGTTTTTGATTTCGGCCGTCTGCGCATGTGCGTAATGGCATATATATTGAGTGTCTTTTCGAGAATAAACCAGTTGGTAGTGTGCGCTTGTATACGTCTCTTCTTCCTGTTTCGTCCTTGTCCCTTTTTGCGCCACCGCCTTATATTTTAAAAGGGCTGAAACTCTTCTGGACACCCCTGTACAGCTCCCCAACGAGAACATCGGGCTGTACACCGAAGAAATGACTCGCTTATTTCGCCATGCCGACGCCACCATGTCCGAAGAAAAAAAGGTTCGCTTCCTGATGCGGAGTGAAGGAAGAACTTTTCGTTGGACTTGTGCGCAAGCCCGCAAGCCGCCGATGACGGTCTCGGAATTAGTTCCGCCGGCCACCACAATCGAAAAGGCGCTAGAAATCCGCACTAGGCAATATAACCGCTGAATGCCCATGTCGACCGACGGGGATGTTCAAGCGCTGAGAACCAACGACCTACGCGAGACGATCAGAGCGGTCGTGCGTGAGGAGCTGCAGACGATCTTCCCCAGATCGCAATCTCAGGTGGATTCGATAGCCAAGATCGTTAGTAAAGTTTTCAATCATTTTGGGTCCCTGAATCACCACAGCCTTAGCCGCAAGCCTTGAGCTACGCTGCTGCACCCCCACGCAACAACCCCCCCCTCCCCCCCCGCCTCGACGCCCACGTCAACACGCCGCACAGCCGCAGTACCGTCGCCAGACGCCGCGCCGCCATCACCGACGCCATATCGCCCGCATGTTGTCCAGCGCTACACCCCCAGGAAGAATTTGGCGCGCCACCGAGCGCCAGCCGCTCTGCTACCATTGCGGAGAAGCTGGCCACAGCTACCGCCGCTGCGAGTACCGACAGATGGGACTGCGGGGGTTCGCCATCGACGCGCCGTGTACACAGCAGCGTGAACGACCAGGTGACATCCCCGAATATGTCGCACAAGCGCATTGGACACCCCGAGCAACTTCACGATCGCCGTCGCCAGGCCACTACGTCTCTCGCCAACGCCGACCGTACACTGGCCCATGCCGGGGCCGGTCACTTAGGCAGCATCCGGAAAACTAAGGTCAGCAATCGATGGAGGTGCGGTTGCTGCACAACGAAATACCGAAGATCCTCCGCCGCCGACGACGACGCCGCGACGAAATCTAAAGAACACGCCGCAAGCTGAACGAAGCCCTGGCGTCGAAACATCGCGGCCCGAAGACCTGGCGACGCAACGTCGAAGCAGTGGGACAAACCGACGTAGCCGTGATCCTGCGCCGTGACCTAACCGCAACGTTAAGCGACGTACTAGTGACCTCGACGTTCTCATCGACGGCCACAACGTCACCGCTCTCGTCAATACTGGAGCCAACTATTCCATCATCAGTGGGACGTTCGCCGCAAAGTTGAAGAAAGTTAGGACTGCTTGGGAAGGCCCCGAAATCCGGACCGCTGGAGGCCATCTAAATACGCCGTCTGGCGTCTGCACAGCAAGGCTCACCATCAATAATCGCACTTATTCTGCGAGCTTCGTAATCTTGCAACATTGCTTTAGGAGTGCCATACTTCGCATGGACTTCTTAATCCATCACGGCGCCGTCATCCACCTATGAACCAAGTCGATAACTATCGTCGGAGAAAGCGACACCGCCGGATACGAACGCATGTCAGCATACGCTGAACGTGCTCGAAGATCAAGTAACCATTCCGCCTAGATCTAGCGTCATAATTCCCGTCGGCACCGTAAAAGCTGAAGACATCGAAGATGTCATCGAGAGCAATCAGCGTTTGCTGCAAGACCGTGACATTTGCGTCGCAACAGGCATTGCTCGGTTGCATGAAGGAAAATGAAGCGTGATAGTAACGAAATTGAGCCAAGAATACAGACACCTGAGCTGGGTCACGACGATTGCGTATATCGAAGAAATCTTCGCTGTCAGCGATGCGTTTGCCTTTTCAGATTCTGACGAAGCTGCAACGATGACTCCAATGCCTGAGTCACCGTTCGACGTAAACCCAAGGCTTCCAGCTCGCCATTAGCAACAGCTCCGATGCCTTCTAAAAGAATAAAAGGACTATTTCTCG
This sequence comes from Rhipicephalus sanguineus, assembly GCF_013339695.2. Classification (NCBI taxonomy): domain Eukaryota; kingdom Metazoa; phylum Arthropoda; class Arachnida; order Ixodida; family Ixodidae; genus Rhipicephalus; species Rhipicephalus sanguineus. The sequence continues at coordinate 177,024,076 of NC_051179.1, forward strand.
TTGTCATCGCGGGTCCAGCAAACGCCTCTTGCTAAGCACCGCGTCATAACGGAAAAAAATGCTCGACCACTCCGTCAGAGTGCCTACCGGGTTTCGACGCGAGAACGGGAGGTCGTTAAGAAACACTGTCGACGAGATGCTACGCGACGACATCATCCAGCTGTCCAAGAGTCCGTGGGCGTCTCCCGTAGTGTTAGTGAGGAAGAAGGATGGGACCCAACGTTTCTGCGTCGATTATCTGTTTGAAGCCCGTGTACTTTGATTTAGGTGCACGTTAAAGAACCCCAGGTGGTCGAAATTTCCGGAGCCCTCCACTACGGCGTCTCTCATAATCATAACGTGGTTTTGGGACGTTATACGCCAGATATTATTATTATTATTATTATTATTATTATTATTATTATTATTATTAATATTATTATTATTATTAATATTATTGCGTCGATTATCGTTGCCTGAACAAAATCGCGAAGAAGGACGTGTACCCTATTCCACGCATAGACGGCGCCCTGGATCGACTCCACAGCGCGAAGTACTTTTCGTCAATGTACCTCAAGACGGGCTACTGGCAAATCGAAGTCGACGAAAGAGACCGAGAGAACACTGCCTTTATAACACCAGACGGCCTCTTCGAGTTCAAGGCCATACTCTTTGGCCTTTCCTCGGCACCTGCGACGTTCCTTGCGCCTTATGGACACCGTGCTGGCTGGATTGAAGTGGCAGACGTGCCTTGTGTACTTGGATGACGTTGTTGCGTTTGCCTCAAACTTCGACGAACACCTCTGGCGCCTTGAAGCTGTACTTCAAGCAATCAAGACCTCCGGACTCCCCCTAAAGCCAGAAATGTGCCGCTTCGCGTACGACGAACTCTTTTTCTTGGGTCATGTCATTAGCATGTCTGGAGTTCACACGGACCCGCGGAAAACAGCTGCCATTGCTGCCCTTCCGACGCCCACCGACAAGAAGGCCGTACGCTGATTTCTCGGCTTGTGCACCATTACAGACGTTTCGTGAAGAAAATTTTACGGATCGCCGAACCACTGACGCAAGTCACGAAGGCCCACGTCAAACTCACGTGGGAAACGGCGCAAGTCGAGGCATTTCAAGAACTCAAACGCCGCCTGCAGGCGCCTCCGATACTCGCGCATTTCGACGAATACGCCGACACGGAGATCCACACCGACGCAAGCAGCGTAGGATTCGGCGCCGTCCTTGTGCAGAGGACTGACGGACTGGAAAGGGTTAACAGTTATGCTAGCCGGTCGTTATTCAAGGCGGAAGCAAACTATCCCACAATAGAAATGGAGTGCCTTACCATCATCTGGGATACATCCAAGTTCCTCCCCTACATCTACGGCAGACACTTCAAAGTTGTGAGCGACCACCCCTCCTTGTGTTGGCTAGCTAACTTGAAAGACCCTTGAGTTCGCTTCGCATGTTGGAGCCTAAGACTTCAAGAATTCGACTTAACAGTCATTTAAAAGAAAACACTCCGACGCCAACTGAATGTCTCGTGCCCCCGTCGACCCACTGCCGCAGGAAGACCAGGATGATGACTGTATCTTGGGAACTATAAGCGCAGACGACTTCGTTGAACAACAGCGAGCCTACCCAGAATTCAGGGGCCTCGTGGATACCTCGAGGTCACAACCGCCGTTGTTCGGCATTCAAGCGAGGATGGCGTTGTTTTTCTTGCGAAAACGCGTTCTCCTGAAGAACTCACCACTTCGAACCAAGTGCCTTGTCGTTGTACCTTCAGAATTGCGACTTCCAGAAGCTGCACGACGACCCGACAGCAGGACACCTCGGTGTTTCCAGAACGCTTGCAAGAATACACGTAAAGCACTACTGGCCGCGCCTTGCTGCCGACGTCACTAGTTACGTAAGGACATGCAGAGACTGTCAGCGACGCAATACACCGCCAACAAGACCAGCAGGCTTTCTTCAGCTGATCAAGCCACCTCGGTGACCGTTCCAGCAGGACGGGATGGACCTCCTGGGACCGTTCCCAACGTCGACTTGCGATAATAAGTGGATCGTCGTAGCTATCGACCACCTGACCCACTACGCCGAAACACGGGCCCTGCCCAAAGGCAGTGCCGCCAGAGTAGCCAAGTTCTCCGTTGAGAACATCGTCCTACGTCGTGACGCCCCAGAGGTCCTCATCACGGACAGAGGTACCGCCTTTACTGCTGACCTACCTGAGGCGATTGTGAGATACAGCCAGACAAGTCACGGCCACACAACCGCCGACCACCCACAGACAAATGGCCTCACTGAGATTCTAAAAGAGACAATCGCGTACATGCTGGCCATGTACGTCGACGTCGAACACAAGACTTGGGATGCCATCCTTCAGTACCTGACCTTCGCATACAACACGGCCGTGCAAGAAACGACGCAGATGACGTCCTACAATTTGGTGTACAAAAGGAACTAGACAACGACGCTCGACGCCGTGTTACCGAACGTCCCCGGCGAAGAAAACCTCGACGTCACTGTTAACCTTCAGCATGCCAAAGAAGCCCGATAGCTCGCCCGCCAACGCATGAGGAATCAGCAGATGACCGACTGCAGCGGTTACAATCTTCGACGACGCTTCGGGGAATACCAGCGCGGTGACCGTGTTTGGGTCTGGACGCGTGGACTTCTTCGGGAAACTTCTTCGGGAATACTTCGGGCCATACAAGGTGGTTCGACGACTCGGTGCTCTTGACTACGAGGTCATCCCGGATGGCATTACGAACTCCAAGCGACGCCGCGCACCACCTAAGTCGTCCATGTCGAGCGCCTTAAGCCGTTTTTTACGGTTTAGAGTACCCGTGGACTCTACTTTTTCCTTTGTTATTGTAATTCATTTGTGTATCCACCTGTTTTTTTTCCCTTCTATGTTCTGTCACAAGCATCAGGACGATGCTTTTTCAGAGGGGGGCAATGCCACGCGCGATTCAGTTGCTTTGTCTGTGTAACTGGTCCGTTGCACGTATAATCACTGTCTTGCGCAAACCGCGCCCGAATGTCTGGGAACCTTCCAGATCATTTAAGAATCTTCTTATAGGCTCGAGCGTACAAGCGCGAACAGTTCAGTTCGTTCTGGAACGAACGCGACCACCAGCGATAAGTCACTAATGTTCGATGCTGCATGTGTAAATGACCGCTGACCAGTTTTCTGACGGCCGACGTTCTGTTCGCCGCTATCAGTGTGCAGTGTGTATTGCTGTTGTTTGACTTTCCTTTTCCCGGCCACAAGTTCGGCCAAATAAATAGTTTTATCATGGACACGCCGACTGCTGCCTTCGTCGACGTCACGACCCCGTGACAATATCTTACACCCTTATTAACCAGAACAAGAAGGCATGATTAGGCTATATCCTTAACACCTTTCTTATGTAGAACTGACGCTTAAAAGTAATCATATTTACCACGCACCGTCTCACATTGGAACGAAATAACTTGGGCATCCTCGTGGTACCTATACCTCCTTCCGCTTCGTCTCTCCTTCCACACTAAAATAGCATTGTCCTACCATTTCAGTTGACACATATTTTATTGTAGCGCACTTCGCCCTAAGTAGTGAAAATTATTGTGTTCTTCTCTTGCATAAATGCTGCAGTTCTTCCTGCAGTTTTCACGAAACATCACCTATTAATGATATGTAGTTTCTTCTTACACTTTATTATGTAGGTTCTTTGGTTTTTTTTACAATTCATTATTATGCCTCTTATTGACATTTATTCGCAAACCAGGTTTCCATGTCCCTTTGAATTGCTGTGTCTGTTACTCACACCAGTGTTGAAGAGTTTTTATGTCAGTTTCTGTATTATTCATGTAATATTGAAACTGCCCACCTGCTTGGACCTAAGGGTCTGCAGTATGTAATAAATAAAAAAAACGTAATGTGTACGAAAAGATAACTTGGCGTCGGCAGGGACCGAACGTGCGACCTTGTGATAACGCGTTTATGCACATATATACCCTATACAGTGGACGCGAGGGTGACCGCCGCCGTACCGATGTGGTAGAGCATCGGACGCGTTATTCGAAGGTCGCAAGTTCGGTCCCTGCCGACGCCACGTTATCTTTTCGTCCACTTTACTTTCTTCACACTTAAATCATAATTGCTACATATAAAATCTCCTATACTTTTGTTGGCTTTCTTTTCTAGAAACAACATTAAACAGCCTTTAATGTATCCCTTCTTTCGTTCATTCTGTGATATTGTGTTACACGTTAACTTTCATCAGGTACTGTTTTTCAAAGTTGTCGCTGATTCTTTCACGTTACCTCATTAAGAGGTCAGCCGCTACACCGAACACTCTCTCAATGCATGCACTGGAGGGTAGGGTGGTATAATAACGTAGGAACGCCTTGCGCACCAGCTCGATGTTGTGTAGTGCTTCGTTGCTAGTGTGCACGTCCTCTATGAAGAGTTGTGCTTCGCTGTTGCTGGCGCTCGGGTAAGGCGTTGCAGGTAAGGCCAAAGGAAAGATGAAATACGTAGGTTCTGTAAGAACCCCTCGTCCTGTAAGACGGGGGTTCCCTACGTATTTCGCATATTTTTCGGGACGAGATTTGCCGTAGAAGGCGAGTTACAACTTGATTATTGAAAAAAGAATGTAATTTATTAGCGGTAATCACAAGAAAATGTAATTGAATTACCTAGAACGTTGCTGTTTCGAAAAAGTAAGCGATTATATGTTACAAACTACAAGACAATGTAATTGATTACAAGTAATCGATTACTCGCAAAAACGGCGAGCTCTTGGCTTGTTCATGCTCCCGTTTGCTTATTACTTGTAATATCTAGTTATAAATGCCTATATTCTTTCTTGCGATGCCTAGGGAATGAGCCTAGTTCGTAGTATTTTTGTATCATTGGTTATTGTCCACTGTATGTGCAGTTTAGGCTTGAGTACACGTGTGTGGCACTCAGGACTACGAAGTCCAGCTTCTGGATAGGCCAAAAAAGTGTACCGCAGTTTGCAGTGCGTCGCAGTTCTGTTTATTTTTCATTAATTTACTGCAAAACAAGTTTTGACCATCTCAAAGCCTAACAAAGGTTTTTTTTTGGAGGCAACAGTTGACAGACGAGCAAATACGAGAAATTCACTTTGAAAATTGGTATTCAAGCAGAATCGAAGATGATGACTTGGAGGGCTCAGATTGCAAAGGAGAGTATATTTCGTCGGAGAAACTGCCACGCACGGATGGCGAAAGCTCCACAGACAGTGAGGATGAAGAAGTTTAACTTACGTTGACTCAGATGAACAAAAAGAAATATGGCACTGGGTGAAGAAGCATCTCAAGATACACTGGAGAAGAATACATCTTACCTGTGCGTTGATACAGAAAAAAAAACTGCTTTAAACTTTTTCATGCCTCTTGAAAGCCCTTGAGAGTTCAATACTCGGGGGGTCCCGTATTTTGAACTCCTCATTCCTGACTGCAACAAACGTGGCAGTAATAAAATTCTTATAAAATGTATATGTATTGTTGTAAGTTTTTTCGCAGGTATTACTTTGAACGAAAACTGTCTGAAAATATCATTTTCGGTTGCGGGCACTGCGCAGACTGTATGTGGGAAACAAAGGGTTAATTGTCGTCTGAACTGTTACAAGTCCTGTAATTTGACCGCACTTCTGAACGCGCTACTTGATCGCTGTCTTGTTTGCAGTTTGTTCACAGTTTCTCGTTGCTGTCTTGAAGCGTAAGGGTTCGTAACGACGCGCAGCACTGCGAGCTACCTCGTGTCACGTCGCGGTGTGCATCCTTGTGTAAGGACTGCTGCGCAACCCTACTTGCTACGCAGTTTGATCTTTACGTTTTACAACCTTGTTCTTCCTGTTCATTATTGCCCCCCCCCCCCAGATTTTTCGAGCGCAGCTTCAGGTGGCGCCTCAAGAAATAATGAACAGTTGATAGTTAGCGCCCATCCGTTCATGCTGTGTCGCGTCTTGCCTTCCGTAAGTGTTCTGCACTGCCTATGCAGAGCAAAATTTTACAACCTATGCTCAACCGACTACAAGCCCAAAGGAGTGCTTTACTGGGTCCTCCCTCACGCAACCTGTATGCAGCACGAAATTATGTTTTATGAAATACAAGGTGAGTGTGGGGTCTCATTGAACGTTTAAGAGAAAGTGCCAACGCCTTCGAGCAGGGCGGAGAATATGCGCTCACCTGTATGCGCCTGGCGAGGTCGAGCCCGAGCGCATTTTCGCGAACCTCCTCCAGTCTCTTGGCGACGGTCACACCCAGGGCGTCGATGTGGCGGAGGTAGGACTCATACACCCTGGTGGCGTGCGCCGTGTACGTCTCGACAAGCACCGGGTCCAGGGGCTCACGCTTGGCTTCTTGCGCTTCATTGGACAGCGGGTGCGGCTCGCTCGCCATGCGCGCCAGCAGATCCTGCAGAAACTTGTGCGAATAGTAGCCGTCCACCGCCTGGTAGCTGCTGTCGTCCGCCAAGCTGCTGCACGAAGACCAGCGGGAGGAACACCACGTGAGCCACTCAGTTCTATGAGGGGAGCTAATGCTGGTGTGGCCTCTTAATTTGATATAGCTCAGGCAACAACCACGGCACACAGAAAAAACATCGTTGATCCCTCCGCCATTGCAATTCGTTTGTAGAAACAAGCAGACAGACGTCGATGCTGTGAGGCCACAAATTATTCTGTGAGACCACGGACTACACCACTCGGTATGCCATCACGCGGGCCCTTCCTACCAGTTGTGCAACCGACGTCGCCGACTTTCTCTTAGAAGACGTCATACTACATCACGGCGCCCCTCGACAACTACTTACCGATCGGGGTCGCTACTTCCTATCCCAGGTTATACAAGACATATTGCATTCTTGCGCTACAAGACACAAGTTCACAACAGCCTATCACCCTCAAACCAACGGGCTCACCGAACGGCTAAATCGAACTATCACAGAAATGCTCGCCATGCACGTTTCCCCCGACCATCGTGACTGGGACGCGGTCCTGCCATTTGTGACATTTGCCTATAATACGTCCCGACATGATACTGCAGGTTTCTCGCCTTTTTTTCTTATGTATGGACGAGAACCCACGCTACCTTTGACACGCTCCTTCCTGCCGTTACCTACACATCGGACTACGCCCGCGATGTTATCTCTAGAGCTCTACAGGCATGTGAAATTGCTCGCCTGCGTCTTAGTGATTCGCAAGACCGCCAACAACTGCTCTACAATGCCCGCCGCCTCTATGTCAACTTCCAGCGTGGTGACATGGTCCTTCTCAGCACGCCATCACGGCGAGTTGGCCTGTGCGAAAAGCTGACTTCGCCATACTCGGGTCCGTACCGTGTCGTGCGCCAAGTTACCGACGTGACCTATGAAATTGAACCACTTCACAGCACCAGCGCGCGCTCGTGTTCTGACGTTGTCCACGTCTCTCGGCTGAAGCGATACCACTTGGACCAACCGAGCACCGAGACGGTGCATTCGCCGCCGGGGGTGATGATACGTGGCTCCACAGATAACTCGAAACTCGATAGGGAAGAAGACGATGTCTGAGCTCTCGTGCAGACTGGGTTCCATCTTGTATGCCTGCCTGTTTTATCGATAGTAAACATATTTCTCAGACGCCTTTTCCCCATAACAATATGTTTTGTCAGAAGCCATTTAGGCAGACGCTAAGAAGGACAGGCGCAGCCATCTCGTGCTTGGTGCGTCGTCGTCGTCTTCTCCTGGTCGGATCCTTGTGGCACGTACTAGCGCGCTACAGGGCCCCACTTCCAGCGAAGAAGTCGAGAGTATGTTACAGGTGACCAGAAGCAGAGTGCTGAGCTGCGAAATGCACGCGGCGAGTCTGGAGTGAGTGTAATATGAGACGTTGTTGAAGTGCCGGTATCCAAGTACGCAGGTTTGAGACGGTCGACGGAAACCCTATCTTCCTACCCGTTTATAAGCAGGAGGTAGTATTTTGGTGTGCGGTTGATGACCTTAACCGGGCCATCATACGGGGGCTGCGAGGGAGGTCGCACGGCATCGTGTCGAACTAAAACGTGCGTGCAGTTTTGCAGGTCAGGACTGACGTACACATTACGGAATGTTCGTCGTTGTTGGGGAGGAACTAGGGTACGCATACCGGTGTGTAGATGGTATGCGTAGTCTGAAACGTATGACGTCAGGCACGTGGGTGGGTCGGTGAAGAATTCATCAGGACTCGAAGAGTGGTGCCAAATGTCAGCTCGGCGGCGCTTATGGAGGAGTCACTACGAAGAGGCGTGCGGATGCCAAGCATAACTAAAGGAAGGCATTCAGTACACGATGAAGGAAAAGTGGAAGTCATAGGTGTCGCCTTCAGTTGGCGATGAAAACGTTCGATGATTCCATTGGCTATGGAGTGGTATGAGATAGACTTGATGTGGTTAACACCGAGGAGCCGGGATAGATTGGCGAACAATGTTGAGTCTGATAGAAGTGACACCATAGCGGCTAATCCACAGAGTAACGAGTGCTCGAGCTGTCAACTCCGCAGTTATGTTTTGAAGAGGCACGGCGTCAGGCCATCTGGAGACCCTGTCAATGCAGTTTAACAGTCAGCGATGGTTCCCGGATGGAGGAAGGGGACCGACAATATAGACGTGTAGGTGGCTGAAGCGAGAGTCCGGGGAAGGGAACGTACCAAGAGGAGTGGCAGTGTGGTGATGCACTTCAGAACGTTGGTACCTGAGGAACGCACGTGACCAACGACGAACGTCTACGTTAATGCTCGGTCACACATGAGAAGTGAGTTGCTGTGTTGCGCGAATGCCAGTGTGAGCAAAAGAATACAGATCATCAAAGATTGCTCGACGGCATGGGAGAGGTACGCATGGACGAGGACGTCCTGTCGACGCATCACAAACGAGAGACAAATCGCAGTCAGGCACCAAGACGTCAGCCAAAACGAGAGATGTGCCGGGCTTGTGTAGCAGCTAGAGTTCCTCGTCATTCTTCTGGGCGGAAGCCATGGCTGTGAAGTCGATGCTCGTTCAGCCGTGTTATGTTGCATGGATAGCGGCGCGTGAAAGCGCATCGGCAACGGCGTTGTCTTTTCCACTGACGTGGCGAATGTGGCTCGTGTATTCAAAGATGAAGGCGAGCTGTCCGATTTCGTGGGGTGCGTAGGATTTGCTGGTGGACCTTAAAGCGGACGTCAATCAGTTATGATCCGTAAGGATGTGAAAGGCGCGTCCCTCGAGGAAATGTCGAATGTGCTTCACAGCCAAGTAGATGGCGAGTTGCTCTCGGCCGAAGGTGCTCTCGCGGCGCTCGGGAGGAGCAAGCTATTGGAAAAGAAGGCGATGGGCTGCCAAGCGCCAGCAACGGACTGTTGTAAGACTGCGCCGACGGCAGTGTCAGATGCGCCTACATGATGGATGTTGGGGCGTCGCATTTAGGGTGGCCTAGGAGCGTACACACTAGAGCTGTGCACGGGCTGTATTTCTGAGCCCGAGCCCGGCCCGGGCCCGCAGATTTTGTCGAAGGCCCGCCCGAGGCCGACGGCAAAGGGCTGCAAGCCCGCCCGGCCCGGCCCGACGTACGAAAACACAAACCCGGGCCCGGCCCGGCCCGGCCCGGCCCGGCTTTTTGAAGGTTCGCTGCGAAAACAATCAGCGACGTACTAAGCACATCAGCTGTACACCAACAAATAACGTAATAATTATGCACGTGCATATAAAAAATACTGCGAGACAACGGTAAACGTTTTACGTACCAACATGCAACAAATTTTTTATTTGCATTGCATACCTGCGACAGCGCGGCACTTTTGCTATACAAGTAGACGGCCTCATGCCAGCAACAATGGAGTTCGCTCGCGAAAGCCGCCACGTGTATGGGGTATGCCCATGCAAGCGTCAGCTTGCACGAAGGCGATCTACGTCGGGTCGCTCGTCGCTGTCGCGTCAATTTCACTCATATGGGATTTGGCCTTAAATCTAACGCGAGCAGTCGCGTGGCGCCTTCACTAGCTCAGGTGGTGTTACTTATCTGTTTGTCGGAGTGCAACAGAGGCAGTGCTTTACCTGCTTCCCTTTTGTTTAAAGTAGCGAATGGAAAGGAAAAGCGGTAAAGGGCGGTCGCGGAAAAGGCGCTGTATGCGTGCTCTAAAACAATTCCCGCTCATTCTATATATTTCGGGCTTGAGTCGGGCTTTGCGCCGGGCCCGAGCCCGGCAGATAAAGCTCCAAGTAGCCCGAGCCCGGCCCGGGCCCGACATGAAAATACGTCGGCCCGCCCGAACCCGGCCCGCGGGCCGGGTCGGGCTCGGGCTTTCGGGCTACCCGGAGCCCGTGCACACCTCTAGTACACATTAAACATTTTTACACCCTTAAGAGTACAAAAAGGGTCTTATTGACATTAACACCCTTCGCGTTGTACAACACCCTTTTTTGCTTTATGTACACCCTAAGAGAAGGGTGTGCGCGCAAAAAGGGTGTTAACATAAGCAGGGTCATAGCCAGTGGGGGGGGGGGGGGGGTTGGGAGTGTCAACCGCCCTCCCCGAACTTTTTCCATACGCACACATACAAACGCACGCACGAACATTAAAAAGCATGGTTGAATCCTTCCCGAAAAAAATTTCTGGCTACGCCCATGGTCATAAGGGTGTTAATGGAAGAACTGAAGGGTGCATATTGGAGCATTAAGATGCATCCATGCATTCGTCTGTCGTGCTGTCTTTTCTAACGTTACGACGCCAGTGACATTACAGAAACAAGGAAATGGTGGAGCCATTGGCACCATGTTATTTCTCGTGATATTTCATTTTCACATAGACAAATGATGAAGTATCATTGCTTCACAAAATACTACAATACTCGAGAAAATGCACAAGAAAATCAGGAAACACTGTTTTCTGCACAGGCTCGACATGTGCCCTACCGTTTCATATTTTCCAATATATCTCAAACGCCTGAATACAAGCTATTCCTAGCATATATAGAAATACTGAAGCAGTTGAGAACAAAAGTTGAATTCATTACAAAACATTTATCGGTATAAAGCTGTAAGTGGGACAGAAAGCTTCCCGCCGGCATGAACACGTTTTACATGTTGCGGTAGGAACACTTCTAATTACTTGTTCTCTTAGCCAATAAGACAGACAAAAAAGAAATACTTTGAACAGGCCAAGATATATGGGAATATATATATATATATATATATATATATATATATATATATATATATATTGTACTGAATGCGAATGACAGACGCTCTGCTGTTGTGAAAGAGAAAGACGACAATCGGTGGCTGTGGTTGTCGCTCGCGCTCGCGCTCGCTGGTAACCTGACCTGACTTGCAAGAAGCCTTCCGCGACGCAACGTGTAGACCTGCTTGAAGCAAAACACCCCCATTTGAAGTGGTGGAGGAGCCGGGGTTCCCATCATCCTGGAACTTCGCAATCGGACACTACCATCACCTTTCAACATGACTGCTCCTGGCCCTTCGCAAGCTGCTGCCACCACAACGACAGTCTTCTGTACTGGTGTGCCACGGCAACGCGACCCGCCCGTATTTCACGGCAACGACGAGCACGACGTCGAGGATTGGATCGTTGAGTATGAACTCGTAAGCGCTTCCAACAAATGGGACGACTGCGACAAGCTCACCAACGTGCGCTTTTACCTAGCTGATGTGGCCAGCCTGTGGTTTAAAAACCATGAGGCTGACATCACCAACTGGTCGACCTTTAAGGCAACCATCACAGAGGTCTTCGGTCGTCCCGCCGTGCGCCGGCTTCGCGCGGAACAGCGTTTGCGTAGCCGAGTCCAGCGCCGGGACGAGACGTTTACGAGCTATGTCGAAGATGTCTTGTCCCTCTGCAAGCGCGTCGACCCGTCTCTCGCCGAAATGGACAAGATAAAGCACATCATGAAAGGAGTCGACGACGACACGTTTCAGATGCTTGTCGCTCGCAACCCTCAGACTGTCGCCGATGTGGTCCAACTCTGTCAGTCGTACGACGAGTTGCGAAAACAGCGTGTCTCGACGCGCCATGCTGCCGAGGCTACAGCTGAGGTTTCCGCCCTTGTCGATGACGTCGCTGCTGATCACACCGTTTTACTGCCACAGATCAAGCAGTTCATCCGTGAGGAAGTTGCCCGTCAACTTTCCCTTGTCGCCCAAATACCTGAACCAGCGACACCATTGGAACCACGTCTTCGTCAGGTCATTCAGGCGCAAGTCGCGCATGCACTACCACCATCACCGCCTGCCACTACACCGCTGACCTACGCGGCCGTCGCTGCCAGACCACAGGCTCCATCTGTTTCTGGCGCCTACCGGGCCACCGGATCCTTCTACACGACGCCGCCGCCCACACGCACTGTGGTACCCCATCCTACTTCGCCGTCCGGTCCTTCTGTCGTCAGCCCATGGCGCACCTTTGATAATCGGCCGATATGTTTCGCGTGCGGTTTTGCGGGGCATATAGCCCGCTACTGTCGACGTCGCAGCTTCCAGTCTCAAGACGGTGTGGCTTCCGCCAATTATCAGGCTGCCCAGCATTCCCAACGACTTTCTTCGGCTGTCGCTGACTCGTTTTCCCCTCGACGCCCTTTCGACTCACGCCGTTCGTCTTCGCCCCGTCGCCGATCCATCTCCCCGATGCTTCGCCGACCTAGCCCCGCACGAGAGGAAAACTGACAGCCGCAGTTCCGGAGGCAAGAACTGCGCTGTCGTCGAACTCTTCAAGACCTCTTCATCCGCCCAACGAAATTGATATAGTAGTCGAAGGTATCGCCGTACGTGCACTTGTCGACACAGGAGCCGTCGTTTCTGTCATTAGTGAGAAATTGTGCCGCAGTTTGAGAAAGGTGACCACGCCGCTTACGAATCTTGCCCTGCGTACAGCGACATCGCATTACATCACGCCTTCGGCTCAGTGCACAGCTCGTGTTGTGATTCAAGATGTGCGGTATGCCGTCAAGTTTGTCGTTCTTCCGCGATCATCCTACGACGTCATTCTAGGATGGGATTTTCTTTCAACCCATCAGGCCCTCGTAGACTGCGCTCGTGCTGAACTGACGTTGTCGAATCCGTGCCCTGACCTCGACGACCGCAGTCCCCCTAAAGTGTTTGCCGCAGCTGACGTCCACATCGCGCCTTTGTCCGCCGTCCTAGTGCCTGTGTTTTCGCCTGCTGCCACTAACTCTACTGTTTTGTTTCAACCATCTGTAACGAGTGCGCGTCACCGAACCTTCGTCCTCCCGTTTGCCGTCATCAAATTTTGCAATGGTTCTGCGGCACTTTACGCATGCAACGTCTCTGCTTGCCCGTCGTTCCTACTACGCGGCGAATGTCTGGGGAGCCTCACTACTTTTGCTGACATTTTCGACGATACAACGCTTGGAGACACGGCATCACTTCTGCCTTGTGCCATCACTTCTGCAACTGACACAGCTGATCCTATCGACGTATTCTGCAAAGCTGTCGATTCCCACCTTACGCCTGTGCAGCAGAAACAGCTTGTCCAACTCCTCCAGCGTTTTCGAGCCTCCTTCGACCACAACCAGCCTTCTTTGGGTCGAACGTCAGCAGTTTTCCACCGTATTGATACCGGTCAACATGCACCATTGCGACAGCGTCCATACCGTGTGTCATCTTCCGAACGTCGTGTCATTGATCAACAGGTAGACGATATGCTCAAGCGTGGAATAATCCAGCCGTCCAGCAGTCCCTGGGCCTCTCCAGTTGTGCTGGTGAAGAAAAAGGACGGATCCATCAGGTTCTGCGTGGACTACCGCCGTCTCAACCGTATCACGCGCAAGGATGTCTATCCTCTGCCGCGCATCGACGATGCCCTAGACTGCCTACAGGGAGCAGAATTCTTCTCTTCCTTAGATCTGCGCTCTGGCTACTGGCAGGTGCCCATGGCCGAGGCCGATCGCGAAAAAACGGCTTTTGTTACGCCCGACGGCCTTTACGAATTCACAGTCATGCCCTTCGGCCTCTGCAACGCGCCTGCTACTTTCGAGCGTATGATGGACACGATCCTTCGAGGCCTCAAATGGAATATTTGCCTTTGTTATTTAGACGACATTGTCATCTTTTCTACCGATTTCGCGTCCCATTTAACCCGCCTCGAGCAAGTTCTTGCTTGCCTCTCCGCTGCGGGACTGCAACTGAACCTGAAGAAGTGCCACTTCGCCGCTCGGCAGCTTACGATTCTAGGGCATGTGGTTTCGAAGGACGGTATTCTTCCCGACCCCACCAAACTTACAGCTGTTTCCGCGTTCCCAAAACCAACTACCATGAAACAGCTCCGAAGCTTCATCGGCCTTTGTTCCTATTTCCGGCGCTTTGTCCGCAATTTCGCTACCATCATCGCTCCTTTGACCAAGCTCCTCGCTGGCTCTAGTGATCTTTCGGCGTGGTCTCCCCCTTGTGACGACGCTTTCGACGAACTGCGCCGCATCCTCACGTCACCTCCTATTCTGCGACACTTCGACCCATCTGCACCCACTGAGATCCACACAGACGCTAGTGGTGTCGGGCTAGGCGCTATTCTTGCGCAACGGAAAGATGGCTTCCAAGAGTACGTCGTTGCCTACGCAAGCCGAACTCTTACCAAAGCCGAAAGCAACTACTCTGTCACTGAAAAGGAATGCCTTGCCATTATTTGGGCGATTGAGAAATTTCGGCCTTACGTGTACGGACGCCCATTTGACGTCGTGACTGACCACCATGCCCTGTGCTGGTTGTCGTCACTAAAGGATCCAAGTGGTCGCCTCGCCCGATGGGCGTTACGGCTCCAAGAATACGATATCCGCGTGGTGTATCGCTCTGGCCGCAAGCATTCGGACGCAGACGCCCTCTCCCGTTCACCCCTGTCTCCTGACTCTGCCAGCTTCCCACCTACTACCTGTGATACCACCGCCCTCACCATCTCCGACATGCCCTCTGAGCAACGCAAGGACCCTTGGCTTGCTTGCATTCTAGACATTCTGTCTGGTCGGACCCCTTCTCCATCTTCTCGGACATTGCGTCGGCAAGCCGAGCACTTCACCACTCGCGAAGACGTGCTGTACCGCCGAAATTACACACCCGGCGGCCGTAAGTGGTTACTCGTCATTCCGCGTCACCTCCGGTCTGAAATTTGTTCGACGTTCCACGACGACCCACAATGCGGCCACGCAGGTTTCCTTAAAACTTATTCTCGGATCAGGCTTCGGTATTACTGGCGTGGCATGTACCGTTTCATTCGACAGTACGTTCGGGCATGTTCCACATGCCAGAGGCGCAAGACTCCCCCTCAACACGCCGCCGGTGCCTTGTTACCTTTGCCGTGCCCTGCCCGACCGTTCGACCGCGTCGGCCTCGACATCTACGGACCCCTTCCCAGCACTGCAGACGGTAACCGTTGGATAATCGTTGCCGTCGACCACCTCACACGGTACGCCGAAACTTCACCCATTCCTTCGTCGACAGCAAAGGACGTTGCCACTTTTATTCTCCACAATCTCGTCCTTCGTCATGGCGCCCCTCGAGAGTTGCTGAGTGATCGCGGTCGTGTGTTTCTCTCAGACGTGATCACAGCATTGCTGCGTGAGTGCCGCGTCGTCCACCGCACCACAAGCGCCTATCATCCTCAAACCAATGGGATGACGGAACGCTTTAACCGCACTCTCGGCGACATGCTGTCTATGTACATCTCGTCAGACCACTCCAATTGGGATCGCGTACTACCGTTTATTACTTTCGCTTATAATACCGCCATTCAAAGCACTACTGGGTTCTCCCCTTTTTTCCTACTTTACGGACGCGAGCCTTCTTGTACTATGGACACTATTCTTTTGTACCGACCCGATGCCTCAGAGTCCACAACTCTATCCCAAGCAGCTACATATGCTGAAGAATGCCGCCAACTCGCACGCACATTCACAACACAAGACCAGGGGCGCCAGAAGCACCACCACGACGCGTCCACTAGTACTACTACCTACGCTCCTGGCTCGCTCGTTTGGCTGCGTGTGCCGTGTACTACTACTGGCCTTTCCTCCAAGCTGGTCCCCAAGTTCCACGGTCCATATCGTGTACTTCAGCAGACTTCGCCGGTGAACTACCTCATCGAGCCACTGGAACCATCTTCTGACCATCGCCGCCGTGGCCAGGAAATCGTTCACGTGTCCAGACTCAAACAGTGCTATGATCCTCCTGTGTTTTCTGGCCCCTAGGTCGCCAGGATGGCTCCTTATTGCGCGGGGAATAATTGTACTGAATGCGAATGACAGACGCTCTGCTGTTGTGAAAGAGAAAGACGACAATCGGTGGCTGTGGTTGTCGCTCGCGCTCGCGCTCGCTGGTAACCTGACCTGACTTGCAAGAAGCCTTCCGCGACGCAACGTGTAGACCTGCTTGAAGCAAAACACCCCCATTTGAATATATATATATATATATATATATATATATATATATATATATAGATATATTATAAAGAGGTTTATTGGCGGCGACGATACTCGACGATACAGCGACAGTCAAGGCGGGGCCGACTCTCAGCGCAAGCTGCGTTCTCTTCGAGCAAAAGAGGGCGATCCACTAGAAGGTCCTCGACAGGACGACCCATTACCAAGTTCGGACGCTTCGCTACAATTACCCCCGGGTAGGAAAAGGGAGCCACCTGGCGACCTAGCAACTAGTCACTATGAGGGGGTCGTGGTAGGGCTTCAGGCGCTCCACGTTGACAATGTCGCGCCCTCGACGGCGCATGTCCGAAGACGGTTCTATGGGTTCGATGAGGTAGTTGACCGGGGATGTGCGTTCGACGACACAGTAGGGACCTTCATATTTGGGCAGTAGTTTGGAAGAGAGGCCAGTTGCAGTTGTAGGGACGGAGAGCCAAACGAGCGCTCCAGGGAGGAACGTGGGCGCAGAAGTGGTGTTGTCACCGCGAATGCTCTTCTGCCGCTCTTGGTTATGCGTAGTGAAGGTCTTGGAGAGCTCACGACACTCCTCGGCAAGTCTGGCTGTGGCAGAAATAGGCGCACATTCAGAGCGATCCGGCTTGTATGGAAGTATCGTGTCGATGGTGTGCGACGGGTGCCTTCCGTACAGTAAGAAGAAGGGTGAAAAACCAGTAGTGCTTTGAGGGGCGGTGTTATAGGCATAGGTGACGAAGGGCAGAATGGCATCCCAATTGGTGTGATCGGCGGCGACGTACATCGAGAGCATGTCGCCGAGCGTGCGGTTAAAGCGTTCGGTTAGGCCATTCGTCTGCGGGTGGTAAGCAGTAGTTTTGCGGTGAACAGCATGGCACTCTTTGAGAATGGCTTCCACGACTTCCGACAAGAAGACACGGCCTCGATCGCTGAGAAGCTCTTGGGGTGGTCCGTGACGCAGTATGAATCGGTGTAGTAGGAAGGAGGCAACATCGCGCGCTGTAGCCGCTGGGAGGGCGGCGGTTTCGGCGTACCGCGTTAGATGGTCAACAGCGACGATGGCCCAGCGGTTACCAGCCGAAGTCAGAGGAAGTGGTCCGTACAAATCGATGCCCACGCGCCCAAACGGACGGTTAGGGCAAGGTAATGGTTGTAGACCTGCTGGCGACACGTGCGTTGCAGGTTTTCGGCGTTGGCAATCGAGGCAAGAGCGAACGAACTTCTGCACGTAGCGGTACATCCCTCGCCAGAAGTATTGCCACGCCCGCTTCTTCTTTTATTTTGATGTGTTCGAGTTTGACCAGCAAGGACGGTTATCAACGCTCGACGCTGGACCCGAAGCAGTGTTCGAGAAGCTTCACGATTTTGGTAGATCGGTTTGTTAAGATTGCGCGCCGCACGCGAATGTTCCAGCTTTGTCGAGAGATAACGCCGCCACCAGCGATATTGCTGGAAAGTTCCATAGCGCCTGTATAAAAGCCGACGCGCTTGACCGCTTGTCAGTTGATCGACGGACGACGCCCTGTTCGCCGCTATCATTGTACAGCGTGTATTGCTGTAGTTCTGGTTCTCATTTTCCCGGCCACAAGTTCGGCCAAATAAACAGTTTCATTCTGCAAACGCCGACTGCTGTCTTCATCGACGTCACGACCACGTGACATCTGGTGGAGGTGCTGCTTCTTCCATGATCCGGACGCCCCCGCGAAGCGCTGACCCAAGCCCAAGCCGCGACGAGGACGACGCCAAGGAGAACCCGGATCGTCGAACAAGCCGCAGGCAGAAGGGACTGCCGCCAGAGCACGGGCTCCTTCCCGAAAAAGACAGACAGCCGCAGATCCCAACATCGACCGCAGCGACAATGACCGACACCGTGCAGCCTGCGCCGATCCTTCTTCGGCATCCCAAGGAGCCGCCAACCTTCCGCGGATCGTCGTTTGAAGACCCTGAAACCTGGCTTGAAACATACGACCGTGTCGCCGCCTTTAACAACTGGACCAATGAAGACAAGCTGCGTCCCGTGTACTTCTACCTCGAAGACGCGGCCAGAACCTGGTTTGAGAATCGGGAGTCTTCACTGCAGACCTGGGATCTTTTCCGCAGCGCATTCCTGCACACGTTCACAAGCGTCGTGCGCAGGGAAAGAGCCGCTTCTTTGCTGGAGACCCGGGTGCAGCTGCCAAACGAAAACGTCACCATCTTCACGGAAGAGATGACTCGACTTTTCCGTCAGGCCGACGCTGCGATTGCGGAAGACAAAAAAGTTCGACTGCTCATGCGGGGTGTCAAACAAGAACTCTTCGCGGGACTTGTCCGCAACCCGCCAACGACGGTCGCCGAATTCATCACCGAGGCTACGACTATTGAGAAGACACTGGACATGCGGACGAAACAGTACAACCGCTCGCCGCTGTGTGCAACCTATACCGAAGTGCACTCACTAGCCACCGACGACTTGCGCGAAACCATCCGAGCGATCGTGCGGGAGGAGTTGCGCAAGCTGTTACCCTCGCCGCAGCCTCAAGTGGATTCGATCGCAGATATTGTCCGCGAGGAAATCAAAGAGTCACTGGGTGTTCCTCAGCCGGCACCGCCGCAGCTTCAAGCAATGAGTTATGCTGCTGCAGCCCGACGCAACGCCCCCCCTCCTCGCCCACGTCAAGACGCCGCGCCGCCCCAGCAGTTCCGCCGCCAGGCACCACCGCCGCCACCACCGACGTCATACCGCCCGCCAGCCGGTCAGCGATACACGCCGAGGAAGACCGACGTTTGGCGCGCCCCCGACCATCGTCCACTCTGCTACCACTGCGGAGAAGCCGGCCACACCTACCGCCGCTGCCATTATCGACAGATGGGACTGCGTGGGTTCGCCGTCGACGCGCCGCGTCCACAGCAGGGGGAACGACCACGTGACATCGCCGACTACCTGGCAGGAGCGCAGTGGACCCCCCGAGGACCTTCCCGATCGCCGTCGCCAGGCCGCTACGCCTCTCCCCAACGCCGACCATACACTGGCCCAACCCGGGGCCGGTCACCTAGCCCGCATCCGGAAAACTAAGGGCAGCAACCGATGGAGGTGCGGTTGCTGTACGACGAAATACCGAAGACCCTCCGCCGCCGACGCCGCCGCCACGACGAAGGCTTCAGGGCACGACGCGAACCCCTGACGACGAAACCTCGCGGACCGAAGTAGACCTGACGACGCAACGTGGAAGCAGCGGAACAAACAGACGTAGCCGTGACCCGACGCCACGACCTAACTGCAACGCAAGACGACGAACTAGCGACCTCGACGTTCTTATTGACGGCCACAGCGTCATAGCCCTCGTCGACACAGGAGCCGACTATTCTGTCATCAGTGGACCGTTCGCCACCAAGCTGAAGAAAGTTAGGACAGCCTGGGAAGGCCCCGAAATCCGGACAGCTGGAGTCACCTCGTAACTCCGGAGGGAATCTGCACAGCGAGACTCACCATTAACAACCGGATTTATCCCGCGAACTTCGTAATCCTGCCGCGTTGCTCGAGAGATGTCATCCTTGGTATGGACTTCTTAGGCCTTCATGGTGCGATCATCGACCTGAGGTCTAAGTCAATAACACTGTCCACGGAAAAGGCACTACCGCCGCACACTCCGCCAAGAAAGCATGCCTTGAATGTGCTGGAAGACCAGGTCACCATTCCCCCTCGCTCCAGCGTCATCATTTCCGTCGGCACTCAGAAATCAGCAGACCTGGAAGGCGTTGTTGAAGGCGACCAGCACCACTTGATTAACCGCAAGATTTGCGTCGCAAGAGGAGTAGCAGAGCTGCGGGCAGGGAAAGCAACAGTTATGCTCACGAATTTCAGCAACGAGTATAAGCACGTGAGCAAAGGCACGACGGTCGCCTACATCGAAGAAATCGTAGAAGCCAGCAATGCTTTCGGCCTCACCGATTCTCCCGAGCCTACTCCGACGAATAAATCGCCGCAACCAGCTTTCGACATCAATCCCAGCCTTCAGAAGCACAAACAAGAACAGCTTAAAACCCTGCTCTTACAATACAAGGACTGCTTTTCGTCGTCGTCAAGAATTCGGCAGACTCCCGTGGCAAAACATCGCATCATAACAGAGGAAAGCGCCAGACCACTCCGTCAGAGCCCGTACAGAGTTTCGACGCGAGAACGCGAGGCCGTGAAGAAACAGGTCGACGAAATGCTACGCGACGACATCATCCAGCCGTCGAAGAGTCCGTGGGCATCCCCGGTGGTGCTAGTGAAGAAGAAGGATGGGACTCTACGTTTTTTGCGTCGATTATCGTCGCCTGAACAAAGTCACAAAGAAGGACGTGTATCCCCTTCCCCGGATAGATGACACCCTGGATCGATTACACAACGCAAAGTACTTTTCGTCGATGGACCTCAAGACCGGTTACTGGCAAATAGAGGTTGACGAGAGAGACCGAGAAAAGACTGCTTTTATAACACCAGACGGCCTATTCGAGTTCAAGGTCATGCCCTTTGGTCTTTGCTCGGCACCTGCGACATTTCAACGGGTTATGGATACAGTACTGGCCGGCTTGAAGTGGCAGACGTGTCTCGTGTACTTGGACGACGTCGTTGTGTTTTCCTCAAACTTCGACGAACACCTTCGGCGCCTTGAAGTTGTACTTCAAGCAATCAAGACCTCCGGACTCACCTTGAAGCCTGAAAAGTGCCGCTTCGCGTACGAGGAGCTCTTGTTCTTGGGTCACGTGATCAGCAAGGATGGTGTTCGCCCGGACCCGCGGAAAACAGCTGCCATCGCTGACTTCCCGACGCCCACTGACAAGAAGGCCGTACGCCGTTTTCTCGGCTTGTGCGCCTATTACAGACGTTTCGTCAAGGAATTTTCACGGATCGCCGAGCCGCTGACGCAACTCACGAAGGCCGACGTCGAATTCAGGTGGGAAACGTCGCAAGTTCAAGCATTTCAAGAACTGAAACGACGCCTGCAGACGCCTCCCATACTTGCGCATTTCGACGAATACGCCGATACGGAAATCCACACCGACGCAAGCAGCGTAGGACTCGGCGCCGTCCTTGTGCAAAAGACCGACGGATTCGAAAGGGTCATCAGTTATGCTAGCCGGTCGCTATCAAAGGCAGAAATCAACTACTCCACAACAGAAAAGGAGTGCCTGGCCATCATCTGGGCTACATCGAAGTTTCGCCCCTACCTCTACGGCCGGCCCTTCAAAGTTGTGAGCGACCACCACGCCTTGTGTTGGCTAGCTAACTTGAAGGACCCTTCAGGTCGCCTCGCACGGTGGAGCCTACGACTTCAAGAATTTGACATAACCGTCGTTTACAAGTCCGGAAGAAAACACTCCGACGCTGACTGCCTGTCCCGCGCCCCCGTCGACCCACCGCCGCAGGACGACATGGAGGATGACTGCTTCTTGGGAACCATAAGTGCCGAAGACTTCGCCGAACGACAGCGAGCGGACCCAGAACTCAGGGGCCTTGTGGAATACCTCGAGGGCAGGACCACCTTTGTTCCCAAGGTATTCACGAGAGGACTGACGTCGTTTTTCTTGCGCAACGGTGTTCTCCTTAAGAAGAACTTCTCGCCGCTTCGAGCCGATTCCCTTCTCGTAGTGCCCTCAACATTGCGACCAGAGGTCCTCCAGGCTCTGCATGACGACCCGACGTCTGGACACCTGGGTGTTTCTCGCACGCTCGCAAGAATACAGGAAAAGTACTACTGGCCGCGCCTTGTCGCCGACGTAACTCGCTACGTCAAGACCTGCCGGGACTGTCAGCGACGCAAGACACCGCCGACTAGGCCAGTCGGACTTCTGCATCCTATCGAGCCACCTCGACGGCCGTTCCAGCAAATTGGGATGGACTTACTGGGGCCGTTCCCGACGTCCAATACCGGAAACAAATGGATCGTCGTAGCTACCGACTACCTCACCCGCTACGCCGAGACAAGGGCCCTACCCAGAGGCAGTGCCGCCGAGGTAGCGAAGTTCTTCGTTGAGAACATCCTCCTGCGTCATGGCGCCCCAGAGGTCCTCATCACCGACAGAGGTACGGCGTTTACTGCTGACCTAACTCAGGCAATACTGAGATACAGCCAAACAAGCCACCGCCGGACCACAGCGTACCACCCACAGACCAATGGCCTCACCGAGCGGCTAAACAAGACCATTGCCGACATGCTGGCCATGTATGTCGACGTCGAACACAAGACGTGGGATGCCATCCTTCCGTATGTGACCTTCGCATACAACACGGCCATGCAAGAAACGACGCAAATGACGCCGTACAAGCTGGTCTACGGAAGGAGCCCGGCAACGACGCTCGACGCAATGCTACCAACCGCCACCGACGAAGACGACCTCGACGTTGCCGCCTATTTGCAACGCGCCGAAGAAGCTCGACAGCTCGCCCGCCTGCGCATCAAGAACCAGCAGAGGGTCGACAGCCGTCACTATAATCTTCGACGACGCCACATGGAGTACCAACCCGGTGACCGTGTGTGGGTCTGGACGCCGATACGCCGACGTGGGCTCAGTGAAAAACTTCTTCGGCGATACTTCGGGCCATACAAGGTGCTTCGACGTCACGGCGCTCTTGACTACGAGGTCGTCCCGGACGGCATTACGAACTCCCAGCGACGCCGCGCACGACCTGAAGTCGTCCATGTCGTGCGCCTTAAGCCGTTTTTTGCGCGTTAGCGAACCTGGGGACTCTACTTTTTCCTTTGTTATTGTAATTTATTTGTGTATGCACTTGTTTTTTCCTTTCCATGTTCTGTTGCAAGCATCGGGACGATGCTTTTTCAGAGGGGGGCAATGCCACGCCCGCTTCTTCTTTTATTTTGATGTGTTCGAGTTTGACCAGCAAGGACGGTTATCAACGCTCGACGCTGGACCCGAAGCAGTGTTCGAGAAGCTTCACGATTTTGGTAGATCGGTTTGTTAAGATTGCGCGCCGCACGCGAATGTTCCAGCTTTGTCGAGAGATAACGCCGCCACCAGCGATATTGCTGGAAAGTTCCATAGCGCCTGTATAAAAGCCGACGCGCTTGACCGCTTGTCAGTTGATCGACGGACGACGCCCTGTTCGCCGCTATCATTGTACAGCGTGTATTGCTGTAGTTCTGGTTCTCATTTTCCCGGCCACAAGTTCGGCCAAATAAACAGTTTCATTCTGCAAACGCCGACTGCTGTCTTCATCGACGTCACGACCACGTGACAGTATCGTTGTCGAATGCGGTGGTAAGTTTTGAATACCCCAGAGTGCGCGCATTGCGGGTCAGAGTGGAAGGCCTCGCATATTTCAGAACGCAGACTGCGGGGTATCACTAGTAGCCACTGGCGGCCGTCGGCGTCGTAATTGCGTCGGTGCAGTAGGTCGTCGCGAACGGCGAAATGGTGGGCTTGACGACGCAACGCGCGAGTGGATGGTGTTGCGGACGGATCAGTGAGCAAGTCGATCAGCGAGGTGATCCATTTATCCTTGCGCTGTTCGGTAGCGATGGTGTGAACGTCGATTGAAGCAACAGCTGAGCAAGGGGCATTGTCGTCGGGCAAGGGAGAGCGCGAGAGGGCGTCGGCGTCAGCATGCTGGCGTCCGTTGCGGTACAGCACGCGGATGTCGTAGTCTTGCAGGCGAAGTGCCCAGCGGGCGAGACGGCCTGAGGGATCCTTCAGTGACGACAGCCAGCATAGTGCATGATGGTCGGTGACGACATCAAATGGGTGGCCATACAAATAAGGTCGAAACTTTGTAAGGGCCCAGATGATCGCCAGGCACTCTTTTTCCGTGACCGTGTAATTGGTCTCGGCTCTGGTAAGCGTACGGCTTGCGTATGCCACGACATATTCGGGGAACCCTGGTTTGCGCTGCGCAAGGACAGCGCCGAGGCCTACACCGCTGGCATCCGTGTGTACCTCCGTTGGGGCCGTAGGATCGTAGTGGCGTAGTATGGGAGGAGACGTCAACAAACGGCGGAGCTTCGCGAACGCGTCGTCACACTCGGATGACCACGACTTTAGGGGTCCGTTACCTCCAAGGAGCTTCGTCAGCGGTGATGGGATGGTGGCAAAGTTTCGTATGAAGCGTCGAAAGTACGAACACAGTCCTACGAAACTGCGCAGTTCTTTGACGGACGTAGGTTTGGGAAATTCGGCCACGGCCCGAAGCTTGGTCGGATCGGGAAGGATTCCGTCCTTGGACACGACGTAGCCGAGGATTGTGAGCTGCCGTGCTGCAAATCGGCACTTCTTCAGATTCAATTGGAGGCCGGCGCTGCGCAAACTCGTCAAAACATGCCGCAGACGTTGGAGATGCGTGGAGAAGTCCGGAGCGAAAACCACGACGTCGTCCAGGTAACACAAGCACGTGTGCCATTTCAAGTTGCGCAGAACGGTGTCCATCATGCGCTCGAAGGTCGCCGGCGCATTACACAGACCAAACGGCATGACGTTGAACTCGTACAAACCGTCGGGCGTGACAAAGGCTGTCTTCGGTCGAGCGTCATCCGCCATGGGCACTTGCCAGTACCCCGAGCGCAGATCAACAGATGAAAAGAATTCGGCTCCTTGCAAGCTGTCAATCGCGTCGTCGATGCGCGGCAGCGGATAAACATCCTTGCGAGTGATCTTGTTGAGCCGTCGGTAGTCCACACAGAACCGCACGGAACCATCCTTCTTCGCAACGAGTACAACGGGAGACGCCCATGGGCTGTCCGAGGGCCGAATAACGTCGCGTCGAAGCATATCGTCGACTTGCTCATTAATCACCCGACGTTCTGCGGGAGACACGCGATATGGACGTTGCCGCAGTGGTGGTTGGGCGCCAGTGTCGATGCGATGCGTAACAACGGAAGTGCGGCCAAGAGAAGTTTGCCCAACATCGAAAGAAGAACGAAATTCTTCCAGCAGGCACAGAAGTTGGGAACGCTGGACCGATGTGAGGTTGTCAGCAATGGAGGACCTAAACACATCAGCAGGTGACGAATCGGACGTGGAAATAGCACTGAGCGTACGGGAACTGGGACAGTGTGTGTCGTCGGGTGTGGCCATAACTTGTGCGTCTTCGAGGGGTTCCACTCTGCCGAGACATTCCCCTCGCACTAACGTAACAATGAACGGGGATGGGTTGGTCACAAAAATATCCGTGTCGCCCTGAGTGATTTCCACGGTCGCAAATGGCACCAGCAAGCCTTTCCTAGTGAAAACGCGGTCACATGGAGAAAGGAGTGCAACGGCGTCGCCGAGACCGGTGCAATAGACTGGCACAGCCGTTGAAGAATTTGCAGGGACTGTGATGTCGTCTTTGACGAATACCTTGGTCGCAGCGGATGAACTGTCTGCCGGCGTCAAATCTGAGAATGGTGAGAGCTCTATTTCGGCTGGTGCGCAATGAATGACGGCGTCGTGGCGGGCGAGAAAATCCCATCCCAGGATGACGTCGTGAGAGCATGAAGAAATTATAATGAATTCGACGGCGTACAGAGCGTCCTGAATGATGACGCGGGCGGTGCATACCGCCGTCGGGTGAATACTTTGGGCGCTGGCTGTACGGAAGGAGAGCCCGGAAAGTGGCGTCGTCACTTTTCGTAGCAGGCGGCTTAGTTTAGCGTCCATAACGGATACGGCGGCTCCAGTATCGATAAGGGCAGATGCGCGAACACCGTCCGCAAAAACGTCTATCACATTCGACGGGCTTCGCTGAGGGCTTTCGTAGTTCGATAGCGTCGCAGCCCTTGCCTCGTGGACTGCGACGACTAGTTTTCCTGATCGCGTGCGACCGGACGTGGCCGCATCGGTGACAGCGAGCGGCGTCGTGGTGACTGTGAACGGCGGGTAGATGCAGCTGGGCGAGACGTCGGCGACGGAGGCGTAGGTGGGTCGTAATATGGGCGGTTCGACTGGCTGGTGGCAGGCGACACGTCTCTAGGCGGCTGCACGCGATTGCAATAGCGCGCCACGTGGCCGGCGTAACCACATGCGAAGCATATGGGGCGGTTGTCAGGTGTGCGCCATCGGTTCGCTGGGGCAGGGCCCGCCCATGGTGCAGGACGGGATTGACGGGGCGGCAAGTGATAGGACTGCATGGTGGGCTGCAGTCGTGGCCTGGGCGTGACGTCGGCGTAGGTTACCGGTACATCCGCTTCGAAAGAGTGAGGTCGAGCGGAGGCTTCGGCGTAAATGTGTGGGGCAGCCGTAGCGATTGGTGGGGGCGTTCTTGCGACAACTTGGGCGTAGCTCAAAGGTGCAGGAGCCGGATGGCTCTGGTGCTGGTGGTACTCGGTCATAACCTCCGCGATTTCCTGCTCGATTGCTCGACGGAGGGGAGGCAGAAGGGTGGGCGACGGCTGTTGAGCGTACCGAGGGCGAGCAAAGTCCAGCAGAGAGAACTGGCGCGCGATTTCCTCGCGCACGAATGTCTTCATCTCTGCGAGCAACGCGGAGTGGTCGGGTACGGTCGACAAGCCAGCGAGCTCGGCGTCGCGTGATGGGGAGCGACGGGTCATCGATCGCTGCCGGCGCAGCTCCTCATAGCTTTGGCAGAGCGTTATGACCTCTGCCACTGTGCTGGGATTCTTGGCGAGCAGCATGGTGAAGGCGTCGTCGTCGATGCCTTTCATGATGTGCCTGATCTTGTCACACTCGGACATGGTGGCGTCGGCTTTCTTACAGAAATCGAGGACGTCTTCAATGTAACTGGTGAAGGATTCGCCGGCCTGCTGAGCGCGTTCACGTAAGCGCTGTTCGGCCTGCAGCTTACGAACGGCAGGGCGGCCAAACACGTTGATAATGGCGGTCTTGAAGTCAGACCACGTCGTAAAATCGGATGCGTGGTTGTTGTACCACAGGCCCGCCACACCCGCGACGTAGAAAACTAGGTTAGTCAATTTTCCTGCCTCGTCCCATTTATTGGGGACACTCACGCGCTCGTAAATCGCGAGCCAGTCCTCCACGTCGGTACCATCTGCGCCAGTGAAGACGGGAGGGTCGCGAATACGAGGGACACCAGGACATGAGGTCGGTGCGGGCGGGGGCGTTTGCTGGGAGGCGTCTTGTGGCATGGTAGGCGGCAGGGTACGGGATCGAAGAGCCAGGGGCATCGAATGAAGGCCGAAGTTGTTGTGAAGGCCCAGCACTCTCCACCAAATTATAAAGAGGTTTATTGGCGGCGACGATACTCGACGATACAGCGACAGTCAAGGCGGGGCCGACTCTCAGCGCGAGCTGCGTTCTCTTCGAGCAGAAGAGGGCGATCCACTAGAAGGTCCTCGACAGGACGACCCATTACCAAGTTCGGACGCTTCGCTACAATATATATATATATATATATATATATATATGGAGGTGTTAGTAAGAAGCGAAGACGAAAGTGAAGAAGATGACGGAGTGCGCGCGAGGAGCCCAAGGTGAAGCGCGTGAACTTCAGAACGCGAAGAGAGAGCGTGCGTGACCAGCGATTGAGCAAGAAGCAGCTCGTTCGATCCGCGAGCTGGGGGCCATCACACCAGCCGGGACGAGCCTGGCGTTTCCTGTGGCGAACGGGTGTCCCAGGCGAGACCTTGCGGCGTGTTGCTGCGGTGGACGTGTGAGCAGGCCAGGCAAAGCTACTGATGGTGTGCCAGATGGTGTGTCGGAGACCAGCCAGCTACCGAGTCGGGCCATGGTGCTGAGGCTGCTGGGGTCCGGCACTACCGACTTCTGAGGGCGTGGTCCTCGCGCCGCGTATTCCGGTCCGGCACTACCGAATGCTGATTGGACTCGGTGCTACTCCGGGTACATCGTGGTCCGGTGCGGTCCTGAGCGAGCAGCTCGGGATCTGTGTCTGCCACGTCGACGGCTCATCGTGCCTCTCCTGCTGCGAGCGTGCGTCAGCTACGCGGTCGTCGGTGCCGTGAGTGACGTCTACGGAACTATAGACTCCGTACTAGGCAGAACGCGCGGATACTCGCGTAGGCGTATAGGACTGTAAGGATTGAGGCTTTAGGGAAAAGTACTTGTGTATATCAGTGTCCAGCAAGTGTATGTTATGTATTTGTCTTTTGATGAGTGTTGTGTATAAATGTTTTCTTGTCCTTGACTCTGTGTCTGAGGGCACACGAACCCATTATCACAATATATATATATAATATATATATATATATATATATATATATATATATATATATATATATATATATATATATATATATATATTATGCACTGATGTCTATAGTTTTTAGTTTCCGCGATGGACGTGCACTTCGCAGTTCATCACAAGGAACGAAGGTGGCAGCCAATGGCGGCCGGGTACATTTGGCTCGTCACCTATTTACGCTTACAACAGCGATGTAGCAACAGCACGCTTACAACAGCGATGTGGTACTCGGGCAGACAGCTTCATTTTCGTATGGTGATAGGGCTGCGCTGTACGTACTGGCAAGTTCATAGATGGCCGTAACCGCGCTTTTCATGCCTTCCGGTGTTTATCCGTAACGGCATCGGCGCATGGATTGGCGCTGAAATCAGACTTATTAAATGCGAAGCATTTCTTAGCGAACCTCAGGCACTTTGGCCGTTTCTATCTATCTATCTATCTATCTATCTATCTATCTATCTATCTATCTATCTATCTATCTATCTATCTATCTATCTATCTATCTATCTAGCCGCCTACGTCTGGGCGCTCTCCTGGTTGTCTCCATAACTTGTAATATACCAAAATTGGCCTAGCAGGGGATCAGTGTATGACGAACACGATTCACTGGCCATGACATGAATAACGCAAAATACCTGTCGCGTACGTCATGAAACCCTTTCTCTCAGTGACGTGTGGCACATACCCGTAAACCAGAGCTAATGTTATGCGGGTATGTGCCACAGGTGATACCGAGTCTGAACCAACACAGTAACCACGAACACACACATTGACACGCAAGGAAAGTGATAATAATAATAATTGTTGTGGTTTTACGCCCGAAAATCACGATATGATATGAGAGACGCCGTAGCGAATGGCTCCGGAAATTTGGACCATTGGGTATCCTTTAACGTGTACCGAGATCGCACAGAACACGGGCATCTAGCATTTTGCCTCTATCCAAATGCGACCGCAGCGGCCGGGATCGAACCCGCGACTTTCGGGTCAGCAGCCGAGCACCTTAACCGCTACACCACCACGGCGAACGCAAGGAAAGTGAGGAAACTGAAGACAAAACACCCCTAGAAGATGCTCAAGTACCATCCATTCGTCCACATGGTCCGCAACGTGGACCCCGTGGATTACGCAAAAACTGGCGTCAATGCTTCCTACAATACCTCTGCTGAGGGAACCAGGCCTCTCATCATTACCGGTGTCTTGAACATTGATTTATCAAGACCCAAAAATGTCTGGTCCTTATATTGCGTGAAAGACGGATTGGATGTGGCGAGGGCATCAAAAGACCTCGCTGCCACGTCCACGACAAGAGGCATCATAGATCATTTCATCATAAGAGGCATCCAGGATTTCCACCAGCTGTAGTATACCTCGCACTTAACTACACTTAGACCCCTCGTAACCGCGATCACGAACGGATCCGGTTAACAAGTCCGGTCCAGCTGCTGGTGCTCACTGATCACGTTGATGATGACCTTGTTCAAGAACTGTCAAGAACCCCTTCTACACATACACACGGGTTGGTGAAACGTGCGCGCGTTTTCGGTCATAACGGAGAAGTGTAAGCATTACAACGGTAACTGTGACTGAATCGTACGTGCAGTGCGCCTGCGCGTGCCATTCGGCTGTGTATACATCTAGGGAAACTTTCTTGAACGAAGCTTAGTTGCGACTTACGCCTGTCCTGTAGGTCAGTGTTCCTTCTTTGTCCTGTTCGGATTCGCTCTATCCAGTATTGATAAATATAAGCACTGCATATCAGCTTACCGCGTCTGGTATTGGTAACACCCATGTGTCTCTTGCCATTGCTACACAACTGTAAACAACTGCTTATATAATAGATATGCCACTCTTCAACATTTGAGTGTGCGTATACCACTTCAATATTTCTGTAGCGTCATGTGAAAAATTACGCCACATTCACCATCTCGCGCATGCTTCGCATAACATCGATTCCCACGGTACGTGGGATCTGCCAATTTTTGATAGGCCTTTTTCTGCACTTTCCACAAGAGCGAAAGACTTTTTTGCGGGGCGTGGGCCCTATCACGAGTTGAGGGGCGCCGTTAATCTTTCCGCGACAAATCGCGATCGCGGCATGCGCCAGCCGGTAGGCATATGAGCAGCTGCTACGACGGGGTATATAGTCTTGGATGGGGATTCGCCGCAATTACGTTTTGACCCTAGTACGCTTAGAACGATTACGTGTTAGTGATATTTTACTTGAAGAAAAAGAATGCGTAGCACTAGAATGTCTTTATTTCTTCGAATATTCAGAAATGCGCGTTTTCGCATTTTTTAACTCCAATATGCTTATATATAAGTAAAATATTCGATTCGTACTCGAAATTGCAAATACTTGCACACAGCCTATGAACTACCGATCAAGCACACAACTACAATTGTTATTAAAGGAGGGTAATTCTTCTAGGACTAGTTTGTTAGACAGAGCCAAAGGTAACTAACAGCCAATTAAACCAACGTTCATTAGTTTAATTGTTTGTTGTGTTCATATGTTGTGTGTACGAGAGTTATTACAGCACAAATGATCGCCTATGTTGATCTCGGAGCTAGTAGGTACTCCATATAATCAATTTATTCCAGCTCGTAAAACAGAAGCAGCTGTAGAAAAGCTTCACTGCTGTGTGCGCCTTCTTTTTCTAATGTACAGTGTAGAGTTACTGTATATGCTACCTTTAGGCAGCATGAGTTGCGCATAGGTCCGCCATCTTGTCCGCCGTGGCATCCACGTTAAGCAGGAAAGCCACCTCTCTGGAATGTAGGAGCCGATGCGGCTGCTGTTGTTGCTGCTGTCCTCTCGGCGCAGCCGCTCCGTGCACCTTCTCGTTCGTTCATAACGCGTCGCTCGCGCAATGACTTTCGATTAGAAAAAAAAAAGAATGGAAAGCTCGGAGAAACAATAATTTGAGATGGAACAGATGGAGATGGAACACTATCGAAAGTAATATTTTTGTTTTAAATGGCAATTAGGAAAAGTGCGACGGTCATGATCCTGGACCAATTAAATTCAGCTTAATTATTCGTTTCACGTAGTTTTTGATGCAGCGCTTCAAAAGATTAAGTGAATAGCTCGAGAAAACAAGTGCTAAAATTATCACTGTGTTTTACAAATAGCGCAAGCCAACGAGAGTTTCGCGTACGTGTAGATGTGGCATATAATAAACACTCGGTCATGCTTCAAACTTTTATGCCGCACAGTGCTTGGAATGAATCTTGCTGTTTCGATAGACCTGTAAGGTTCATATTCCCACACATCGCCTCCTTCACAGTCACTCGCGCATATTTTTACCGTTTTGTCCCGTTCGATTTTTAATCAACCTTTGACCAGTGAGATAGAAGCGATATATATCCTGTTCGTTATCGCCGGCTTCTGACGTCTCATGCGCAGCAGCCACTTGAGACGGCGACGGACGACGGAGACAGACTTGTCACATGGAATCGAGAAGAAGGCCTTTCCGTGCTCTTGTCGGTTCGTGCAGTGGGGAGCGCAGCATCCTGTCATTGTCGCGACTTCGCAACACTGAGTCAGGGTGCTGTGCCGCGCAGATGTTTGCAAAAACGGACAGCAGAAGACACCACCACAACAACGACAAACAATCCGAACTCAGATGGACCCTCCTGCGCTTCGCTGGATAGCTTGATTTGGCTTGATACAGCGGTGGTGGCGCGGCGATCGCCAGCACCCGCGCGGCCGTGAAGTTGGCTTTCCCTAAAACGGCTGTTTTTTGCGCACGTGAGCGCGCTGGCCGAATGGTGGCGCAAGCGGCGAGTTCTATCAGAGGCGCAACTCTGCTACCTAAAGGTAGCATATACAGTAACTCTAGTACAGGGAGACCAGTAGCGCCCACAGCGGCAGCTCTGTTCCGTTTTCCGTTTGTTCCCTGTGCTGCCACCAAGTCCGACAATGAACCAACTAGCCCCACCGAAATACTGCTCGACCTATAGGTCTTTAGGTGTAGGGCTATGTACGTGGGCTCTCCTTCTCTCTCTCTATCTTTACATCTCCCCCATCCCTTCCCCAGTGTAGGGTAGCATACCGTTCCTTCTAGAATGGTCAACATCCCTGCCTTTCCTTTCTTTCGTTCTCTTTCCTCCTCTGTAACTACGACTTCTTCTTTCCTACACTTTAACTAGCAAATGATTACGCATGCATTGGCAGTAAATTTCTGCAGTGTACAGTGCATTAATAAACAATGAACTGTTGCGAACGGGTCCGGGCAAGTAGGTGTGTATTCACGTTGTATTAGTGCGCGAACACACAAGGACACAATAAACAGCGGACACATGTACACCATTGTGTGTTTGCGCTGTTGTACAAAGTTCATATGTAGTACAAACTCACATTGATGCAGAAGGAGCTTGATGTGAGCGAGTTGGTGTACCATATTGAAAAGTTTAACGCTGCGCAAAACACACGAGGACTAGAAAGGAACACTTCAAACAGACTAGCGCAAACTGACAACTAAAGTTTATTTCAGCAAACACTGATACTTTTACATGTAAAAAACACCCGTCACATCATGACATGCTCAGGCTCAGGGCTGGGCAGAGATACTCAGAAGAGTATTCCGGAATACAGATATCGAAATACATGAACTGGAAGCCTAAAATACAGATACTGAGATACATTTGCCTTTAACGTAACGGGATATTTCGGAGATACTTTTGCAATAAAACGAAAAAAGTATTCCGGAATATAGTTGCAGCGATACAGATACTGGAATACTTTTTTTATTTCAAGGATGCTCATACTACGCAAAGACACTTATTAGTGCAGCATAATGTTGTAATTAAAGTTACAGCGCATCGAAACGTTCAGTTCATTTATTTATTTATTAGAGTACCCTCAGCGCCATTAAGACATTGCAGGGGAGGGGGGTTGGCAAAGTACATAATTAGTAATAATGACATAATTACAAGTATCAATTGCAATAAAAGTACACGATTTCACAGCAATAGTAACAAGGATTGGACACCGAAATCGACATACTTGGCGAACAAACTAAGCTATGCTACATAGCACACTTTAAGCAAATCACTCGAATCACTAATGAATACCAGTGAATTGAGAAAAAGCACACATTTATTTTGAAGATCTGCTTTGCTGAGAAGGTTGCTGTGTAGGCTTCTCAAATAGGCTGTCTTCTAACAGCGTCGGTTCAGCCTTAGCACAAGACTCACGAAAGAAAAAAAGTCTGTCTACCACTGAAGGCGAGCACAAATTCGTGTTATAGTGAATAAATATCGCCTTCATAGCCGTATTGCCCTGCAGCGTGGCGATATCTCTTCTCGGGTCATCTAGATACCGAAACATTTCTGCTCTCACTTGGGTTGCTCCGACTGTTCAGAATCCGAAGTCTGTCCCCATTTTCGGAATCCTCAGCCGTCTGACCCTGTCAGCTTCAATGAAGCTGCCACCGCCACCGACACTACCAGCACCCATTTCAGAAAGCCGCAACAGGCGAAGTCGGCTCCGGCGGTGGCGGAGCCTGCTACCACAAAAGGCCGTTTCACGCATGTAATAAATTAGGAACGCACACTCACATTGGAGAGGTGGCTGAAAGCGCGTCAAAGATAGCCATCTTCTAGTCACTTCCGCCGCGACTACGGGAACTGCTATTGGAAGTGCCGCCGCTCTGAGAACTGAACGCACGCGAAGCATTGCAAAGCCTGTCCCAAGGCGGTATCCGCGCCGGGGGTCGCGAAGTAATGGCTTGCCACCCGAAAAACATTGGGCGTGCTGCACTGACCTTGAGACACAGTGACTTTCGTCGGCAGAGGCTCACAACACTGCCCCCGCAATTCTGCCGTCTGCGGCGTCGCGCACTTTACCATATCCATATGGACCATTCTGTGCTTGAGGGGAAACCATCGACGCCCTATCTGTCGGCGACCGGCGGAGCGCCTTTGCTTGTCTTGGCACAAAAAAGAAAAAAAAAACGCCATTCCCCCAATGGGAAGACGCCTCAACTCATTTCCGACACAAAATACAATGTAACGAAATACCCGTGTCCTGCATAGTATCGCGATACAGGCGATACATCATAAATGTATTTCACTACTGAGATACAAATACATTTTTCAAATGTATCTCGATACAGAAATACAGATACTCAAAAGTATCTCTGAAATACTATCGCGATACTCTTGTATCGCGATACTGCCCAGCCAGGCTCTATCGCGACAAGAAGGTAATCTCGATTTCTTGGTGTGCTACTGACGCGCAACTGATGCAAGTGTCCCCGGCACGCGCAATGTAAAACGCTTCGAGGATCTCCCTCTCAAGTCTATCACCGGGTCGTGCCAAGAGTTTTGTCTGATTAAGAATTGGACGGCATTTGCAGCGCTTACAGTGCTCCGCCATATGCCCTCCCGAGTTGTTATTTACAGTCCAGTTGTGCTCACGTGCCCCCTCATTGTAGCAGCGCCCCGTTTGACCTATATAAACTTGGTTGCATGTCAGAGGCACCTCATAGACATCTTTCTTGCATAGGGTGTACCGTATCGCTGTTTCTTGGTGCAGGGATCCGGTCTCACTTTGTTTATCATTGGACAAATCTTGAACAATTTACATGGGGCACTGAAAATGAGATTCACACTATGCCTTAGCGCAACACTCTTCAGACTGTGCAAAACCCTATGCCAACGGGGGATAGCATGCACCCTCTTTTTATCGGCTACTTTATCTGTGCTACCCGCCTGCCTTTCCTTTTTGAGCTTTTGAAGAAGCTTCTCGCATACGCTAGAAACTAAAAATGAACGAAAACTAAAATGAAGGAAAACCCTCGCCCACACCTTCTGCTTCAGATTTCTTCTACACTGGGGTCTTTCCTGTCCTCACAATGTCAACCATGTCCCACCACTGCGTGCATCAACCTCATCGCAATCAACTCGTGCCAATTCCGGATAGTGTCGCATTACCTCAGGCAAGGTTTGGTCGCTCCCGAGGTTCATATTTTTCTTGGTGTCCTTGAACCATCCTAGAGAAACGTAAAAAGGGTGTACAAGATTATGAGATCCGAGAAAGGACGAGAAGCAAGAAGATACAACGACTGGCTGTGGGTGCCATGCAACGAAGGAAAGGACCAGCACGCGGGTCGTGTGGAGTTTGCACGACCAAGGAAGGTCGCTGAACAGGTGACTGAATTTTTGTGGCTCAGGTCAAGATTGTGCCTACCTAAGCGAGAACGGCG
This sequence comes from Rhipicephalus sanguineus, assembly GCF_013339695.2. NCBI lineage: Eukaryota > Metazoa > Arthropoda > Arachnida > Ixodida > Ixodidae > Rhipicephalus > Rhipicephalus sanguineus. Next base: position 177,059,817 of record NC_051179.1, read on the forward strand.
CAAGGTAGAGCCGGTTGCAGTAACTGTTCTGCGTGATATAGCAATACCGGAGGTCGGGACGTCTCTGCTTCAAAAAGGACCGAAGTTCAGTTTTGAGCCACCCTCCAAACAGCACCAAATGCTTGCGGTGGCACGACGAATTGGTGAATGTGCTGGTGAGACAGAGACAGAGGGGGACAGAGCGACGAGCTTAGCTATGGATGCGCTAATTCGGACCACGAAATCGAATCATCACCAAACCCTTCCATCTAAAAAAATAACAGACCTTTTGCGGCAGATTGACTTCCTGGCAGTTCAGGCTGATAAGGAGGATGGGTTCGTAATCCTTTCCAAGAGAGCCTATCGTGAAAGGGCCATAAAAGCTATCGAAAAGAACTGTAAGGCAGTGGCCTTTAACGAGAAGAAGCAAAGAGCCCTTGCTCTCATGATGCTGGATGGCCTCAACTTAGACGCTCTTCGAAAGGCGACGAGCAAGGCTGAGGTGGGTGTTTTGGAACGTTTCTTCTCTGGTAAAATCCACAAGCCTGAATGCCCATTGAGAACCACAATATCAGAGAAGAGGACTTGGCAAGTGCAAGTTGGCGGCTTCCTTCAGCGGGATTTAAGCACGCTCTACCTGGATGACCCTTTCCTTCTGCGGAGCTCGGTGCAAGTTGTGCAGACTTACAGGAGGGGACGTGGAGGGGTGTGTATGCATTTTCGCTGCATGTGGAAGACTTGTACTACTCTTTACCCCATGAAGGTATGCTCAGTGCTATTAGAGATAAGATTGAGGACTTCGGTGAATTGAAGTTCACCGTGCCACTGGAGTGAGTAGTGGTAAGTTTCTAGAATTATCCGAATTTTACCTTCAGTCCACAGTGGTTAATTTCGAAGGTCAGCTTTGTGTACAGCGCAAGGGTGTCTGTATTAGGTCCTCGCTCTTTCCGATTCTGTCGGACCTGTATCTCAGTATCTTCGACAAACGTGTAAACATCTCTCTTGTCCAGCCACACCCAGTTACCGTTCTCAGGTATGTGGATGACTACCTCGTGGTTCTTAATGAAGTGGCAGGTCCAATGCTAGAGCGTATAGTAGAGGCAATACTAGATACCTTTAGAAGCACATCGCAGGCTCTAAAATTTACGTGCGAGCGGCCTAGTGATGATACCATTCGCTTCCTAGACTTAAAGCTAACTTTGATGAACAAGCATGTGTTCTGGGAGTACAGGCCACGGGCGACGAAGCGGCTGATTCCATATGACAGTGCCCATTCTAAGTTAGTGAAGAGGGGTCTCGCGATGACGTGCTTAAAGGAAGCACTAAGTAAATCATGCGCACACAGAGTAGAAATAAGCTTTCAAAATCAGGTAATCAGGCTGACCCAAGCGGGTTTTCCTTCATTCTTAGTTTCCAGCGCATGCAAAAAGCTTCTTCAAAAGCTCAAAAAGGAAAGGCAGGTGGGCTGCACAGATAAGGGTCATTCCACGCCAAACGTCCCAAACATTGCGCTCGACCCTCTCCAATTGTATTGTAAAAAATTGTGGACGTTCATATCAATGCACTATTTGCCCTCGGAAAATATCTTTTGGAAAAAAAATTTTCTTGTCTGTTACAGTGATTTGAATTTTGCCGTAGTTGGTGAAACATAGGTTGCGAAAAAATACTCTAAAAATACAATACTTTACCGAACGCCTTAAATATCTCCTGTTTACTTCATGCACTTTCTGATGCACTTCATTCAAAATTCATGCACTTTCTGATGTGAAACACTTAGTGCAAGATCACATTGAAGTGTTTGAAGGAGGCTTGGGTACGTTCAAGAGTGCAACAGCTTCACTGCATGTACCTTCAGATACTCCACCACGGTTCTTCAAGCCACGCCCACTGCCGTATGACTTGAAGGACGGAGTCACGCAGGAAATTCAGCGACTAATAAGAGATTCCATCATTGTTCCGGTGAATGCAGCTAGGTGGGCTGCTCCAATTGTTCCCATGACAAAGAGGGATGGGCGCATCAGAATGCGTGGGGACTTTGATGTCACCATTAAGCCAGTCGCAACGGTGGAACGCTACCCTATTACAAGGATTGAGGACTTGTGGACTGCGCTGGCTGGAGGTGGGAAACTTACAAAGTTGGACTTGCGCGACGCATACCAGCAAATCATCCTGGATGAGGCCTCTAGAGAGTACATCTCGATTTTGACGCACATGGGGTTGTTTCAAGCACCGGCCTAACTTTTGGGGTCTCATCTGCTCCAGCTATTTTTCAACGCGAGATGGAGAACTTGCTCAGGGGTCTGTCACATGTAGCAGTCTATTTTGACGACATTCCCATAACTGGTGCGAATGATGCTGAGCACTGTTGCAACCTCCGTGCTGTATTAGGCAAACTTCAAGAATCTGGCCTAAGTTGAGATTCGAGAAGTGCCACTTCTTGGTGCCCCAAGTTGAGTATCTTCGGGCACATTATCAGTAAGGAAGGCCTCTCCCCGAACATGGACAAAATATCTGTCATTCTGCACGCTTCGGTGCCACAAGATGTCAGGGAACATCAAAGCTTCTTGGGACTCGTCAATTTCTATCGGCGTTTCTTGCCCAACCATTCTGCACTTCTCCATCTGTTGCACTTGCTTCTTGTTGATGGAAAGAAGTGGCAGTGGGGAAAAGACCAGCAAGATGCTTTTGATGCCTGCAAGCGTCTGGTGGCTTCAGCTCCAGTTCTCGTACATTTCCGCCCTGACAGTCCTGTGTGTCTCAGCTGTGATGCATCAACTCACGGTATAGGCAGAGTGTCGGCGCGAAAAGACGCCGATGGCCCAGAACGTCCAATTGCTTTTGCTTCGAGAAGATTATCAAAAGCAGAAGAAAACTATAGTCAACTTGACAAGGAAGCACTGGCTTTGGTGTTTGGCGTGGATTGGTTCTACCAGTACTTGTGGGGCATACCTTTTGAAGCACACACTGGCCACAAGCCACTTCTTGACTTCTGGGTGCCAACAAGCCTGCTCCTGTGCAAGCTTCGCCAAGAGTAGTGACATGGACTCTGAAGCTCTCCGCTTACAATTACAAACTTGTCTACAAACCTGGAAAAGAGATCGGGCATGCCGATGAGCTTAGTAGACTGCCGCTGCCTAACGACTGCACTGCATTTCCTTGCCCTGCTGAGATCTTCATGCTGGAGCAGGCATATCGACAACTCTCGCCAACTGTTGTAGCACGAGCCACAAGGGGCGATCCAGCATTGAGCCCTGTTGTCCTATCTGTGTTGAAAAGAGAAAGCCTCCCAGCGTGACCAGAGTGGAACCCCTTCAATGCCAGAAGTGCGGAACTCAGTCTCCATGAAGGCTGTCTATTATGGGGGTCAAGAGTCGTGATTACGAAAAAATTGCTGCCCCAGGTACCTGGCGTGCTCCATGCCAGCCCCCCTGGTATCGAGAAAAGAAGATGAATGCCAGGAGCCATGCCTGGTGGCCAGGAATTGACAATGACATTGCAAACAGCGTGAAGAGCTGCGCTACGTGTCAGGCTCAACATCGAGCTGACCAGCCAGTGCAGCAGACACCCGGACCTTTTCCACAGCAACCCTGGTCTAGGCATCACGTTGATTTCGGGGGACCATTTTTATAGTGGACGTCTTCTCGAAATGGATAGTAGTCCTCCTTGTGTCTTCTACATCTGCAGGCGCTACCATTTCCGCCTTGAGAATGGCATTGGCCCAGCACGGCCTCCCCGACATTATAGTTTCGGACAATGGTCCTGCTTTTACCAGTGCATAGTACCTCGAATTCTTGACTCGAAATGGAATACGCCGCATGCTGGTACCGCCGTATCACCCTGCGTACAACGGTACCGCAGAGCGAGCAGTACATACTGTCAAAAACAAAGCTAAGAAATCTGGGTTTGGCAACTTCCCAACACAACTGTCCCTGTTCTTATTCTACTACAGGACTTCACATCACGAAGTAATGGGTCGGCCATCATTCGAACTCCTGGCAGACAGAGCCTTCAAGTTGGATGTCTTGCGGCCAAGCCTGCAGACATCGGTACTTCAAAGGCAACTTGAGCAGAAGTTATAGGCCGACAGAGATCCCAGCAGGCTCTGTCATTGCAACCAGGAGACAGCGTCAGGGAGCACCATGGGTGCGGGCCGGTGTTGTCGACCTCACTCCGCCGTCGGCCCCCGTCATTCTCGACGATAGGTCTATATGGCACCAACATGGTGACCACTTGCGTATTGCCCAGACAGGTCCACCGGCTACTTCTGAAACAGACGCGGTTCGCCCTTCTAGTGCTGCGGCCATACCACAGCGGCAGCGCCACCGCCGCGGAGCAGACGAAGGCTCGGGAAGCCGAACGTAAACGTCAGCGTCGGCAAGCGGTCATTCAAACGCCTCGACAACCACTGTCTCATAAGTCACATAAGAGGAAGGGAAACTCGATGCGCACCACCCGCGATACTTTCGCATCCCACCATGGTGGCCCGTAGGGGGAAGCTTTTAATACGGATGGATGCTGTGAGCGAGCCCGAGGCTTGGGCTAAGGTCGTCACCTCGCGGTGTGTGACGAAATTGCACTTCTATGGAAACACGCCGAATGGGACGGACGCGCAGCAATGACGCGTTGCCGGAGCTAGTCGTGGAGGACACGGTTATGGTGCATTACTTCACTTTACCGCTCCCAGAAGGCCACACCATCCCAGCGACCTAGACCTCGCCGAGAGGAAAGTGTCATAAAAGGCGCGTTTGTGAAGGCCCCTAGAGTTTGTGACGGTGGCGCAGTGGATAGCATGCCCGGCCTTTAATGTCGCCGACCGAGAGGTCGTTGGTTCGACTCCCATGGACGAGACCTTTTTTCTCCATGTTTGTCTCTGCCATCTGATCGTGTGCATTTTCTCGACGTCATTTCCGTGGCCGCATTACGTCGCTGAAATCTTGGTGGACATAAAACAAGACTTTCGTGTTAAAAATTCACGTTTGTTTACGGTACTGTGTGTTGTTAAATGTGCCTTTTTTGATACGGGTCCTAGTTTTCACCTCAGCAACGTCGGAGATACTCTATTCACGTGGTGCTCTGTGTTCACTTTGCGAAAATACTTTAAATTCACAGCATATAAATATAAGTACCGAGTCAGTTTTGACTGTGGATATATTTCTTGAAAAGCCTCTTTTCATTTTTCCGATGAGGCGCACTTAATTAGAAGAAAAAGTGAAGGAGAGACTCATTCGTAGACCATTGGGCCTATAGTCCATCGCCTTCACTGTCGCACCTAATACGTCATTTTATTTACAAATTAGTGTAGGCGCTCTGTGGGCCATAGCCGGAAGGGCGAAAATGCGCTAAAAACCTAGAAATAAGGCACACTACAAAAAAAAATTTACAATGCTGTACATCTAAATAGAAGGCGTTAACCTCTATTATACAAAAATTCGAACTAAAGAGTAAGGTGGAAACTTAAAGGGGTAAGAAATGTACCAGCAACACGCGTTGTTTAACGACGTCTCGTCACTACTAAACACAAGTAACGCAGACAGAAGAAACGCTGTCAAGTGCAACCTTATAATTTTTCCTGTGCCTGGTCGCAAACCACTCCAGCGCTATGTTGGCCAGTTTTGCGTGGTGCAACAATCGTGCCGCGTTTGGACGCGACACCAAGTCTGAGCGTGCGGTAAGTGTTTATCTGAGTGAAGGAAGAAATGAGACTGGCGTACTTGTCGTCCGACTCCACGTAGCTCTCGTCGTCATCCTCCTCGACCGTGTACTCCTCTTGCTCGGCTGCACAGTGAACACAATCGTTCGTGTTGGTTGCCATGAGATGGCCAACGCACACAGGCGAAGCACAGAAGGACAAAGTATAAGGCAAGAGACTGGATGGAGCGCTTTCTCCTCTACCAGCAGCATTCACTTGACGGTACGAAAGAAAAAGCAAAGGCTCTCTAACGTCTCAGCATGTCCTGTTCCATTCCACACAATTTATTTTCTCGTTTATTGCACTATCGTCTATCAACATGAGAAACCCTTATATTGTATACCCTGCGCATCAGCCTTGCACCTCGCTTAAATGACAACTTCAAATATCGCCTTGTGCAAGATGTTTTGCATGTACGCAAACACACTCAATCACACACACAAGAACAAATACGTGCACACGCATGCAAACTGGATAAGTGCAGGAGAAAATAAAAGCAAGACGGGACGCAAGAGACAAGAAGACGAGACGGGCACTCCTTGTCTCTTGTGTGCCGTCTTTTTTGCGCTCTGCTTTTATTTGCAGAGAATGCACCAACTCGCCCAGCAGCGCATTCTATAAAGTGCAGGAGAGGTAAGGCGAAGGGACCCTTACATTCTAGACATCTTATTGGTTGAGTCCGTAGTCAACATGCGTTACGAAAGCTGCTTCTGCGTAATTACTGCCTTTAAGGTCACCTCTAGTGCTGCGATGAGAAACCTAGAACGCCATCTGTACAGCCGATTTCAGGAACGAGAGCAGTTCAACGTATTTCTCATTTGCACGTAATACCAACAACCGACAACGCCTTTTTTTAGTCTCATGAGCATTAATGAGCACTTAATGAGGATATTGTACCTGCCATAGGAGGTTGGTGATTATTTCTTAGAAAGAGGAGGCAAGGACTCTGCGGACACCAATGCCGATACTTCAGATGTATGGTGCCAGCAATGAAGGGCGCAGCCACAAGTTTTTTAGGGGAGGGGGGAGGTGTCGACTATCCTTTATGAATTATTGTGTGCGTTTGTGTGCGCGTGTGCATATACCCAAGCAAAATTGAAAAATCCCGGAAGGGGGGCGGGGGTTCAACCCTGTCCACACGGAGATCGATCACCCACTATACTGGCACGCGCGCTTCTTTTCCTATGTAACTGTAATTTTGTAATTTTGCTATGTAATTTTTATGTAACTGGTCCGTTACACGTGTGACGCCTGCCTTGCGCAAACGGCGACCGAATGCCTGGCAACCTTCCAGATTATTTCAGGATCCTCTAGTAGGGTTGAGCGCGCAAACGCGAACAGTTGAGTTCATTCTAAAGCTAACGCGGCCACCGGCGATAAGGCTCGAATATTCGATGCCGCTTGTATAAATACCGACGCGCCTTACCGCAGATCACATTATCGACGGCCGACACTCTGCTTGCCACTATCTATGTAGAGCTTGCATTGCTTCGTGTTTGACTTATCGTTTACCGGGCACAGGTTCGCCCAAATAAAGAGTTACGTCTTTAGCTCTTTCGGCCCTGGCGGTGTCAGTTGACACAACCACGCAAGATTTCCCTTAGCACCTCGGAAATGAAACCAAAACTGCTCATTCTTGGGGGAATAATTTTTCAATGATCCCCGCTACGCTTCACACCAAATAGAGGCATGTTTGCGTAGCTGGGAGCCACAAAGAAGAAGAAGAAGCTTGACTGAAGTGATGGCCATGGGTGACGCCGATGCGGGTAAGCTGAAGCGGGTAAGCACCATTTTCGAGACGACGTACCGAAGCTGTTTCCGTGAGTATCACTGACAAATAAGACGTTGGCTCACACTTCGCGTGCTTTAGTGAGTAGGAGGAATGAAGTAGCCATTTTTCTCAATTCCCATCCACTGAGCCCTGATGACCTAATTTGACGCCATAGTTGTTAATCCATTATTACTTGCACCACTGGCTCAATGCCAGTGGTGCAAGTGATAACGTGGTGCAATTATTACTTGCACCACTGGTTCATTTCTCGTCTTCTGAGGTGCTAACTATTAGGAAAACACGCAGAAAATAGTCTCCGACCAAAACAAAAATCCAGGGCTGAAAAGACCCGACTGCCGTCTTCTTCACTGTCACGACCACGTGACGATAAAGAGGAGGAGATCGATCGCCTCCTCTATACACAATCGAACTTGGAGGAGCTCGATCGCCCACCATATAGCCGAGACCCGAGGCCGTGTGACTACTGCCTCTTTTTAAAGCTGCAGAAAGATCTTCGAAGGACAAAAATTGCTGGTGACGATGAGTGTGCGCGGACGTATTGAAGTATAAAATGTTAGTTGAAAGGCGTGAAATATATGTCGACGTGAAGGGAGAAAATAGTGAAAAGTGGCACAGTTGTTTTATTTATATCATCATAAAAATTTGGTCAGGCCAGAAAATTTTGTAATTATCTGTGCCTTTAGGCAAAAAATAGTTTTCGTGTCCTCGCACCATATTATATATATATATATATATATATATATATATCAGCGATAATCTGTGGCAGAAACCAAACGGTGTGTTCTCAGTACACTGTACTTGTCCGTCATGTGGATAAGTGCTGCATCCCTTGGTGTGGCCCAGGGCTATGACATTGTACCTCGCAAGTTAGATTATCTCACACGGCGATAGCGCTTTTATCAGTGCGCTCGCCGTGTGAACAATGTCATAGCCCTGGGCCACAGCAAGGGGTGCAGCACAGAGCCACATGACGGACTAGCCGCAAGCACGTGTAATAAGGTACGTTCTCCGCTACCCCCTCCTCGTACACGTTCTTGCTTTTTTTCTTTGTTTCTCTCTACGGCCCGTATAGCTTCCTTTGATGTGTGCCGTCCGTCGCAGTTACAGAGGTGGCACCATTGATCGGAATAAAGCGCTCCTTACACACCTCATGGAGGCGCGTCGCATGCACGAAACACTGCAAAGAAAACGGGAAGCGACGGCAGCGTCTACACCGTTAGCGACAGAACCCATATTCGTGACTAGGTTCTGGAATCTGCAGCACAGATTTCGATTCTACACCAAGCGCGAGACGATCTTGTGCCCACTTGTTGTGCGAGCATACTTTCGCTCGGAACAGCCGTATGCGAACTACTGAAGGCATCCCGTGCTGCACGGAGGCTTTTCAAGCAAACATTTGTTACGATGCAGTCGGGGCAGACCGAATCGGAAGCGCGCTGTGTTTATCCTCTGTCCGTCTCTCTTGAGTACTAGAGCCAGCTTTCCTAGCATCAGTCTACAGTTGAGGAATAATATTATTCTTGGGGTTTAACGTCCCAAAATCACGATATGAATATGAGAGACGCCGTAGTGGAGGGCTGCTGAAATTTTGATCACGTGGGGGTTATTTAAATGCAACTAAATCTAAGTACACGGGTCTCAAGCACTTTCGACTCCATCAAAAATGCGGCCGCCGCGACCGCTACGAACCTCACTCGATACTCTGAAAGGCGATTACTTGGGATAAAATGCGAACATGAATGTTTGCGAAAGATTTGAACTATGAGCGGACAAAGTGCGTGTACTTCACGCGTTCCATACCACGACTTGGTAGCGCAACACTCATAAAGACGAAGAAAGAACAAACACTGACAAGCGCACATTATAACTTCTTCTTTGTTAGTGTTCAGCTACCAAATCATCAGAATGAAACCACATTAACTCGCCGTAACTTCTACGCTTCTACTTCAAGCGTATTTAATGTATTCCGACACCCGCACCGCTTTCAGCATGATGGTGAGAAAGTAAACACACAGCCGGACTTGAACGAGACGAGGAATTCAAAAATGAAAACACAATAGCAACACGGTCGAAGCGCACGTGCGAAAGCGTCTACTGTAAGGGAGCTTTCAGACGCGGCTGCTGCGCGCAATTCCGGCAAACAATGCTTTGGGCGGCCAGGGACGTCGTTGCTTCCTCTCCCTTCTCAACGCCCCACTTTTCTCGTGCACAAGCGGATGCTGTCCGGTGAATTTGAGAACGAAGGTCCGCGCGGCCCTACAGCAATTTAACGATACCTGTGTAGGGGGAGGCGAATGTACATTCTCGCGGCGTACGTCAAATTCGTTTTAGTAAATCTCGCTTTGCACCAAGTAAATAATTATTTTAAGAAAGCTATCAAACATATATTGTTGTCATTGTTTGGTAAAATGTCTGTACAAAACATAATAATTATGCGGTCTTAGAAATGTGCCAACAGCATGGTATTACTATTATGAGGCGCGTCGTGGTGTTATCACTCGAGATTATATTTAGCAGCTGGTGTTCATTATCGATCATCTAAATATAAGGTGTTTGTCTGCATTGCGTACTTGGACACGTGCACTTTATGTCGCTATTTCCTTGTCTTGATGGAACCCGGTTGTCTTGTTTCTTTAACATGATGCCAGAGTAAATGCGCATTTTGCATAGTGTTATAGGTTTTTTAGACAATACCTTGTTAGTTAACTATAACACTACAACTTTTTTAGAAAAAAAGCTTTAGTGCCATAGCTTCTTTTTAGACAATACAGATTTTTTATAAGAATCCTGACAGTCAGTCTCCTGTCGTTTTCGCGCACGAACTCTACGTCAAGGAAAAAATTCTTTGTCTGCATTCTAAATGCTTTACAACGACAATAACATGCCTAAATAATAAAACATGTTTGATAAGATTTCTTCTATATTGACTTCATGGCAGTTCTTGATAATAAGGAGACTTGGAGTGCTTGACAATTTATAGCATACGTTTTTATTGGAAATCGCGAATGTACCACAGTTTCATGGCAATATCGAAACTGACCGTGGCTGGCGCACCGGAGACGCGTTCTCACGACAAGGACGTGACACAACTTGAATAATGCGCGTCGCGGAAGTATCTTGTCGTTAGAAACGGTAAGTCATCTTACTTGCACCAGCCGATCGCCTAACATTTCCTTAGCCAGTAGGAAGCCCAAAGGTCCGACAGAATTGAAGCGATCTAATTGTAGGACGCACACAATCCCAACCAAAATTCTAATCAAGACAAATTATACTGTAGAAATATAATGTTGAAAAAGAAAATTCCATAGATTGTGTGGCCCACCGAATTTCCTCGGAAAATGCCATCACTTATTATTGTTGGCTATTTATTGGCTTGAATTGGCGAAATGTTGACAAATATTGGCTAGGCGCTTCTATAACATTGTAATGAAACAGTACGCATGTACTGCTATGCCGTTGCCTTACTCCTATGCACAAGACGACAGCTTTCCTTAAGGAAATTTTCCGCCACTGTTTTCTCTATGCCCCTCCGTGATTACCCGCCACGGTGGTCTAGTGCTTATGGTGGTCGATTGCTGACCCGCAGGTCGAGGGATCAAATCCTGGCCGCGGCGGCCGCATTTTCGATGGAGGCGAAAATGCTTGAGGCCCGTGTACTTAGATTTAGGTGCACGTTAAAGAAGCCTAGGTGGTCAAAATTTCCGGAGCCCTCCACCACGGCGTCTCTGATAATCAAACCGTGGTTATGGGACGTTAAACCCCAACAATTATTATTGCGTACGTGATTGACGATGATATCGTAAAAGCAAGGCATGCCTGATACTATATAGTATAAAGGAAGCAGCCGCCTGACTAACATAGCGCGCAGCGGATAGCTGTAGGAAACAAGAAAGCATCTTTACACTAAGCTGACCGCCTGTCATTTTCAAACGGCCACCAATTATTTACACAAGATTACTTTTTCAACTTGAGTTTATAACCGGCGGTGGAATCACCGTGAAATGTTCGAAGAATCTCACGTTGTAGAGAACGTGGTATAACTGGGACCCATTTGTTTCCATCGACGTGACAAACGTAGCGATGTAAAGCAGCACTGTGAATCTTGAATTGATTAAGTTGACGACGCAGGCGGGCATTCGGTGAAGCAGAAGTACCTTCCATGCGTGCTAGAATAGAGCGGCAGTAAGGGTCGACGCGTTGATGCGACACAAGGACAGATGGGCTGCCGGATCTTAGCCATCTGAGCGCTGAGATGGGTAGAGCAGTTTCGGTGGGAGATGGCGATGGTGAGTTATCACGGCTGCGAAGAGGGCAGCGAGACAGAGCATCAGCGTCTAGGTGCTTCTTTCCAGGTCTGTAGGCGACATCGAAATCGTACTCCTGCAAGCGAAGCACCCAGCGACCAAGGCGACCCGATAAGTATTTTAGGTACGAAAGCCAGCAAGTGCGTTATGATCGGTAAGGACTGTAAAGTGGCGGCCATGGAGGTAAGGGCGAAATTTTTGTACTGCCCAAATAACAGCAAGGCACTCTTGCTCTGTTATTGCGTAATTCTTCTCTGCAGTAGTCAGAGCACGACTGGCGTAAGCGACGACTCGTTCGCGCCCATTGGTGTCCCGTTGCAGGAGAATGGCACCGAGACCATGACCGCTAGCTTCAGTGTGGAGGATGGTGAGTGCGCCGGGATCGAAGTGGCGCAGTACCGGGTCGGATGTCAGGGCTTTCTTCAACGCCAAGGAAACCCTGTCACAACCTTCGCACCAACCGAAGGGCGCGTTACTTGCGAGCAGTTGATGGAGCGGTGACGCAAGCTCTGCGAAGTTGCGTATGAAGCGCCGGAAGTAAGATGCCAAGCCGAGACAACTGCGCAGGTCTTTTGACGCAGCGCACGGGGAAACTCAAGGACAGTAGCAAGCTTCTCAGAGTCCAGTTGAATCACTTCTTTGCTGACTAAGTACCCTAGAACCTTGATGGCCTTGCTGGCGAAGCTACATTTTTGGTATTCAGCTGCAGGCCAGCTTTTGCAAGGCAGACTAGGACTTTTTCGATACGTTACAGATGTTGCGGGAACGTAGACGAAAACACTACTATGTCGTCGAGATAACATAAACAGGGTTTCCACTTCAGACCGCGCAGTACGCTTTCTGTCATGCGTTCGAAGGTAGCGACCGCATTACAAAGTCCGAAAGGCATTACATTAAATTCATACAGCCCATCTGGGATGGAAAAAGCGGTCTTCTCTTTGTCAGACTCGGACATCGGTATTTGCCACTAGCCCGATCGCAGATCAAGGCTAGAAAAATACTCGGCGCCATGCAACGAATCCAGTGCGTCGTCGATCCGTGGCAGGGGGTAAACATCTTTACGCGTTATCTTGTTCAGCGCGCGGTAATCGACCCAAAAACGTACTGTTCTATCTTTCTTTTGCACTAAAACAACTGGGGACGACCAGGGACTCGATGAAGGACGTATGATATTCCGTAGAAGCATTTCTGAGACGTTTTCCTCGATGATCTTGCGCTCTTCCAGAGACACGCGATACGGACGCCGGTGAATAATACGAGAGCCGTCAGTCTTAATGCGGTGAGTAGCGGCAGTGGTCATACCAAGGGCGGGCGAATTAACGTCGCACAGAGAACGGTGCCGGTTCAATAAAGTGAGTAAATCTTGACTCTCGGCTGCTGTCAGATCAGGGCTTATCGTTGTGGACAAAGATGTGGAAGAGTTGAGTGGCGGCGAGCTTGACTCTGGTAGTTCTGGACGCGGAAGCGCAACAACTGCAACGGGATGAAGGTCAACCACGCAAGTGACTGTTGATCCAAAGGGCAGCATTAAGGGTTCGGGGGTTTGATTTGGGGCAGTAAGCATGGGAGACCCGTGAGAGAAGCGAATAAGCCCTGGAATAATGAGAATGCCTCGATGTAGGGTATGACCGTAAGGTAGCACGAGCACGTCACCATCCACAATGTTGTTGGAATTAACGCTGATTATTTCTTCTCTTGATAGTCAAAGCACATAATCTGAGCTGGTGACGAGGCAAATGCGCCCCTCGTGTTCAGGCAAAGAAGAGTCAGTGGCATTGAGATGTATGAGGCGCTGTCGACAAGATACAGAAGCGGACGCAGAAGACAAGAAATCCCACCCCAAAATGAGTGCGTGTGTGCAGTCACGGAAAACAGCAAAGACTATATGATGACGAATACCCTCTGTGCAAACACGGACCGTACACTGTGCCAGTGGGCGAATTATGGCGTTCGTCGCTGCACGGAGAGATGGGCCGCAGTAAGGCGTGGTGAATTTTCGGAGGCGAGAACAAAAGTCAGCGCGAATAATCCAAATAGCAGCGCCAGTATCCAAAAGAGCTTCGACACGTACACCTTCTACTAACACAACTAAGCTCGATGGTCGCTCTGGAGGAAATTTTTGGCTGTCCGGTGGATGCAGTTTCCCCTCCTAAAACTGCAGCGCGGTGTTTTCCTAGTGGGCGTTCGAGAATTGGGAGGCGGGTCGCAGAGGCGACACTAAACGGCGACATGGAGATGGTGACCGGCGGCGAGACTCACGAGAATTTCCAGGCATGTCAACACTGTAAGGAGGAGAGGGTGAACGGCGAAAGGAAGAGCGGTAAGGCGTTCGTTGGTAGCTCGTGGTTGGACGGACGCCCGCGCGTTCCTCGGGAGCGTAGCCACGTTGCTCGTCCTGTTGGCGCCGTCTGCAAAACTGAGAGATGTGTGCTCGGTAGGCACAGAAGTAAGAGATGGGTTGAGGAGGTCGCTGTGCGGTATAATAATGCTGTAGACGCATCGGCGGTGACATGGAAGCCACAGGTGCATGGTCTCCTGGTGTAGGCGCAGGGACGGGGGTGGCTGCAGAGAGCGCCGCAACGTCGGCGTAGGTTGGCACCTTACGAGCGCAGGAACAGTCGGAACACGTTAGACGTGATGCGGACGTTATCTGTTGCTTAATGATGTCCCGCAAGTTGGCTGGAGCAGAAGGTAGAGGAGATTGCGGAGCGCAGGAAGAGCAACGCCCATGAAGCTCTTCACGAACGATGTCGCAGATCAGCGTACGTGAAGACGAATGTCTGAAGTGTCGTAGCATAGGCGAAGAGGATGGGAAGAGTATGACGCATAGGGAAGAGTATGACGAAGCAGATGCGTGAACGTGTCTCAGTCGGGAAGATCTGCTTGATGTTTCCAAAACCAGGTTTTCGCGACATCACACAGGTAAAAATGGACGTTCCCGAAGTTCTGTGGGTTGTCTCACCTGTTCAAGTCGCTGACAAGATCAAAGTTTTGTAGCCAGCATTCGACGTCATCCCCTCGTAGACCAGAGAAGACCGGCGGATCACAGTGGCGACTGTTAATGACCAGAGCGGAGGCTGAAGGCGGAGGCTGTAGTGGGCCGGTGGCGTCGGACGTACCAGGATTTTCTTGAGCGGGCATGGCAGGTGGTATTACACGACCACCCGAGCGGAGCTTCAGCGAGATTGAGCGAGAGGTACTGTGATCGATACCCAGCACCTTCCGCCACTTATTAAAAACCACTTTATTCCAGTCGAGCTCGAGCTGACACACACTGATGATGATATATACAGATGAGAAAGTTGTACAAATGCTGATGATATGGCCAGTTGACAAACAAGAGTCAGTGACTGCGCTCACAATATCACTTTTTTAATATGTTCGAGAGAGAGAGTACTGCACCAGGCTGAGGCCTCTTAAATAGTATGTCTTCATTGCGAAGAAGCTTTAATCCAAGAATACGCTGATTATGCAGCAGTGATTGTTTCACTAATTCTCTTGGAGATTGGCTAAGCAGCTCAAGAAATACCATCCTTTGCGAATTACTGCTGCAAAGAGAAAAAAAAGACGCCCCTGGTTTTGCCATCTAAAGTGGTAAGTACCATTGTGCCATTTCTTCAAATCTCATGGCTTTTAGTGTAACCATAAGAGAAAATGAGTGGCGTTGTCACTGCTAGATAATTTAAATCGCATTCATTCAATCGGAAATTGTCCTGTAGGATGTACCTAGAAAGGGCACATCACTCCGTACTGAGAATTCCAGAGTATACACTTTTCCAAACTCGACGCACGCGGAGGCGTAATGTTCGCTTTAAGGGCTGGGCTGTTATGCGAGCTCATAAATGTGGGCGCAAGATTTTTCATTATATGGTCAAACTACCTGGCAGCACACGCAGCGTAAGATATTATGTAATCTCAAAAGGCTCAAGTTGAAGCGCCAAGTCCAGCACGATCCTTTCGTTATTCCCTGGTTACACTCTTCTTAACGCTAATGTAGACACAGAGCTTTCGTCGATGATCACGAGAGCCGTTCATGTTTGCTGCTGCTTATATTTCCAACAGAGTTACGAAGTTTACTTCACGTAGTTATCTCCTGCTCCGCTATCGTAATCAATCACTGATTCGCCTTTGGTGCGAGAATGATTCATTTGTTAGTGAAAAACGTCTGATGTTCTACATCTTATTGTTCGAGGCTGTCCTCGACTCTGTATTTTGTCGATTGCGGCGAAGGGAACTCAGCAGGTTCCTATTTCAGAACCTCTGAAAACAATAAATAAATAAATAAATAATAAATAAATAAATAAATAAATAAATAAATAAATAAATAAATAAATTAATTAATGCTACATCTTACCAAAGATGAAGAAAACGAAACAAAAATTCCACAAGCGATTTGCATCCAAATTTTTTTTAGGGCAGTAGGCATCAGCAACTTCGTATGATCATATAGGTCAGGGGCCGGCAACCTGAGGAACTTGGGGCAGTATTATGCGGCCCCCGGCACCACGGCAGAACCCTCCCTGTCACTTCCTACCTGAAGACCGAAACGACAGTTTTGACCTCAAATGGGGTTGCACAGGAATACAGAAAGATCGCTTCCAGTTGTCATCGTCCTCCATCCTCACACTTAGCGAGAATTTGGCCAATATTCAGCCCAAAAGTTAGCCAGTGTTGTGCATTATTTTCAATTCGCCGAATTTTTTCTCTTTCCCTGGAACGGCTACGCTTCCGCCACGCAATATTACATGCGTTAAGGAGACTCCTCCCGCTACATGACATTCATATTGTGATTTCTGTTTCCGAAGCTCTTTCAAGCAATGGCTCTGTGGTAGAACCCCTGTTTGCCACGCAGAAGGCCTGGGTTCGATTCTCACTGAAACCATAGTTTTTTTATTTTAATTTTAATTGCATCTTTCTCGATTTTATTGCTAACGGACAACGCTGATTTTTCGCTCACAACCAACGACACCGACACCGACGCCGACACTGAAATTTCTGCGAAACTAGCTCTTTAACGCTATCGCGTTAAAATGAAATAGCCATACGGCGGTAGCTGTTATTCACTAGCAGCAGCGCTATGCAACAGCCCAAGTGCGCATGCACACGTCGCTAAAATGCCCCGAGCGAAAATTGGCGTCATGAAAATTTTATGACCGTCGTTCCGCTATTCCGTACCACGTTCGGAAATTCGAATGTCTTACATCGTTAAGGCATCACAAAGCTGCGTGCCATGACACAGCAAAGTCACACAATTGCGAAACAAATTAAGATAAAACTAGCAGGGTAGCGTTAGGAAGCTGTGAAAGCCAAGGCCGTGTGCACTAACTTTTGCATGGCTATTATTAGTCTTCCCTTAACAAAAGCTCAAATATAGAACACCCCAACCATTTGCACAGTCTTAAGCGCTCTCTTGGCATCATGGAACTTTGCGAAGGAGCGCCTTCGGCTCAGAACCTAGTACAGTGTTTCATTACTTGATATAATTATTTTCATTGCCAAGAAAAGCCGTGGATTCTAATGCCTACGTATCGTTCTTGTCTGGCGGCCACGGAAATAAATGGTATATAGCACTTTAATTTCTCTCTACGCGATTGTTCATTAACACTTTTGTGAGAAAGATATCATTTGGGCACATGGTCATTGCCTAATAGATAAAACGATGACAAAAAATTACACCTCTCCCGCTAAAGAAACCATGAGGCGATGCGAAGCCGGAGCACTTGCAAGATCGCGTTCCGTTGGCGTTCGCTGGGCATGCTACCGACCTCGCGTCGTGGAACGCGAAGAGGAACTCTACGCGCGTCGTGTCTTCCCTCTAGCCTGGCCTTTAATTCTCACAGCGCGTGCGGGGAACGCGGTCGACAGGCGAGCGAGAGAGAGGCAGTGTAGGAGAGGAGATAGAGGGGAGGGGACGCGCATGCGCTGGCCCTCATCGCGGCGCTGCGCAGGAGAGAATTTCGGCATGTCTAGCCCGCATATCAGAGGAGCCAACCGAGGCAAGCGCTGGACTGAACGCACGAAGCGCTCTACCACTTGAAGAAGAGGAGACTAGAGGAGGAGAGTAGCGTATGCGCCGTGAGAGCAGAAGCGAGAACACAGGAGAAGCGCAAGCAGGTGCTGGTGGAGATGTGCAGAGAGTAACGCGCAGCTGTTGGAGAGAAGGAAGGAGGAGAGTCGCGCAAGCGTAGTGTGAGTGCGGACTACTACGCGGCGTGCGGATTACCACGCCGCGTTACATACCCCCGAGCAAGAGATACTTCGCGTCTAAAAAACCGGTACAGTGGCGCGTTTGAGTATAAAAATATGGCAGCCGAGCCGGTTGCGATGTTTTCTTTATGTTTCTGGTGCATCGAAGTAAAACTTCTTAGCGCATTTTATTGACATGTGGTGCTTTCAGACAACACGACACGCACAAATTGCTTCTGTACATCTCATTGCAAACAACGTTACATGACAGGGGACTGTAAATTACCGGAGCCATAGCCAACTACGGTTGTTATCGAGATGTCAAAGTGACAAGGCGGTCATCACCTTGGGGTTTGAGTAGAGTGTACTAGAAAAGGGGAGTGCTCGGAACGAGCTTCAAAAAGTGAAGCCCGAAGAGGGTTAATCCGCTTGTGGCGCTGCGATCGCTAGTCTGCAATGTGTCGGCGTTTACGAGTTGCGCGCGGCTCCGCCGAAGTGGTGCAGGGGTAGAATGCCCGTTTCCCACTCACAAGGCCCGGGTTCGAATCGCAGTTGTAGATGGTGGGTTTTTATTCTTAGTGTCATCTTTTATTGCTGTATTGGTTTCCCTCTGTTTCTTAAAGCTAGCTTCAGTTGCCACATGTTGCTTCAAAAAGTAACGCAAAATGTGAACCAAACAAAAAAAATTAACAGTGAGCGTAGTTATTTGCAGCGCCACCTCCTGTGATTCAACAAAAACGTAAAGTATGGCCTCCGAGATTTTCGCGAATACGAGAACCGATACGGGATTTCACATTTTACGTTACTTTTTGTAGCAATACGCAGCAACAGAAGCTAGTTTTAAGAAACAAAGGGAAATCAACACAGCTATAAAAGGTGACACTAAGAATAAAAACCCACCATCTGCAGCTGCGATTCGAACCCGGGCCTTTTGAATGCGAAGCGGACATTCTACCCCTGGACCACTTTAGCAGAACCGCGCGCAACTCTTAATCGACGACACATTGCTGACTACCGATCACAGCGCCACAAGCGGATTGACCCTGTTTCGGCTTCACTTTCTGTACACTGGTGCTGCGACCGTTCCGAGCATTCCCCTGTTCTGCGCCCTGAATAGGATTCCCCCGATAAGAGCGTATACGCAGGAGGTCAGATCTGCTTCGTTCACGCAGGTATGCAATTCTCAATATCGTTACCTCGTATGAAGCTTAAAGATTGCTCGCCAGAACTTCTAACACGAAACAACATGAAGCTGTCGTTTAATGATCTCTTGGCTCAGTCGACACACGCATGCGCACTTCTCTCTCGTCGGTCGTACCAGCAGAATATTTTGTTTTGTGTAATTTGCAAATATGTTCAGCGAGTAACTCTGAAGCAGACGCGAACATGAAAGCAAGACTGCAGCCTTCATCTGCTCTTTGCTAGAACAATATAGAGACAGGGCTTCTAAGGTCCACTGATGATCAATAAAGTATAACATCCGTCAAGCAATATTACGTGCACGAAACAGTCTGTAATGGTGTCGCCAGTTTCTGATGTACGTCGAAATACTCACCGTCGGGTGATGTGCCTTGTTCAGCTGTTGCGACAGGCACCGCTCGCTCTGAGGCCTCACCTGCGAGCGAAGTGCATATAAACAACAGAATGTAAACACGTACACCAGATGTCTTCTTATTAGCCGTGACACCATAATGGCGTTTGTACTCAGTGCCGGGCAGTATCAACGATTCATGTATATTAGTTACTATCTTAGATACTCTTTGGGTATCTTGTATCTGTATCATTATACCTTCGGCAGGTGGTGTATAAGTGTACGTATTTTCGATATATCGTGCGAAGTATAGTGTATTTAAAAATACAAAATATACCTCTGGTGCATGTGACTCAGGCTCTCTTGCAGCTTGGTGTGGTTGAAATTTATTCAGAAGATTACACATTAACGCTACCTTTTCTATTAAAAAATTCGGCAGATGCCACGCGTTGTGGGAATCGGTTTCATGCGAAGCAGTCAGCGAGTGCTTCTGTGCTGTATTTTATGCCTTTGAGCCAAGCGTTAAGAGGTGGATCGACGTATTAGCGTAAGTGTAGTAGCATTGTGTACACAGCGGGCTTTAAACACTGGCGTTTAAAGGATAACTTATGGTGCGTCGTAACGTCAGCCCTCACGTTAAAGGACGTCAGTATTATCGAAACTAAGTGCACATTGTGGTGTAATCACGTGAATATCAGACGTAACTTTCGTTAATGTATTCCTCCGGGGTCGAGCAATGCGTCAATATAGCTTGCTGAATCATACAACTACAAATGTGATGTTTATTAGACTGCTATAAAAGCGGAGCTAACACTGGAACCACAGACGTTAATCTGATATGACGCCTGTATCGTAGGAGTACATATGTAGTGTTTATTGCTTTCTTGTAAAATTAGATAGCCAGCATCACAGCAACAATTGACGTTGCAGCGTCATTATGCCTGCAAAGGCTGTTCATACTCCTGGCGTGGCTCTTGGGTAGAATACTTGATTGCCCCGCAGAATGCTGGCGTTCGATTCCTGCTGGGATCCTAATATTTATTCTTTCCATTCGCCGGATCAACGCTGCCGATGTCGGTTTTTCTTTACGCTCTCGCATTTAAATTACCAACGTCTGTTCTCGCCGTTCCTGGGCATATATACACTGTCGATCACCTGTGGCGCATACCCGTACACCGCGGTCCGTGGTAAACGAGTATGTGCCACACGTGTCTAAAGGAAAGGGTTTGACGACATGCGGGACAGGATTTTCACGCCATTCATGTCATGACCCGACAGTTATATTCACCAAATCCTCTTACCCTCCCATGCCAATTTTGGTCTACACCAAGTTAAGGAGGCGATCATGAGCGCAGCCACACGTAGGCGGATAGATAGATAGATAGATAGATAGATAGATAGATAGATAGATAGATAGATAGATAGATAGATAGATAGATAGATAGATAGATAGATAGATAGATAGATAGATAGATAGATAGATAGATAGATAGATAGAAACGCTCAAAGTGCCGAAGGTTCGCTAAAAATGCATTTAATACAAACGGCAACGACACATGCCGTCTGACATTGGTAACAATTATGAAAATTTAATGATTGGTTTTCTAAGCATACTTGTCATGTCGAATCCTCAAACAGAAAAAGCAAAGCATCCAGTGCATACCTTTTGTTTCTCTACGCTTCCAAAAACAGGCTCTTAGCATGCTTCATGAAACTTATTGCTGTTGAAGCTAACAGGTTCACGAGAAATATATTGCAGAGTGGAAACGCGTACTATGTATGTGTATATCTCGCTGCAAATTTGAGTGCCTAGATTGAAAATTGCTAGAGCTTACTGTAAAATACCCGCTCTCATACCCGCTAAAACTCTTCGAAACGCAAAAGCAGACGCTTAACAAAGCGATGCCTTATTAGATTTATTCGGCTGGGACCTGCCCACAAGTCTTTTAGCGCCGGAATGTTGTTCCAAGTCAAGCAAAACTACAAGCTACAGTACATCGTGACAGCTTTCACTGAAGTAGCCCGTATTACGGATCCTCCCGTCTCCTACTGTGTGTATTTTCTATCGGCAGGTTTCCTTACTTTATTTTACTATATTTAAACCGGGGGGGTGGGGCAAAGTAATTACGTCCTTATTTACCCCTGCATGGATGGTTTGGCATAATAACGTGGGGAATTTTTCCTGCGCCATTTCTGGACGCTAGAGACAAAGTCATCATCGCGAACTTTTGTACTTTAAGAGCGCACTCGGATAATGAAGCACCCTTATATAGGTTCGAGCATGCAGTAAAGCTAGCTGCTTTAAATCATCGCAAAACTTGTCACTTTTGATTTTAACCTTTGTAACTTGCCGTAGTTGACGTTCTCTCGATTGCGGCTATCCAGTATGATTTTATTCTCTGATTGATGTTTTAATATTAACTCTTTCTTAGGCCATTACCATGTTCACTGGTTATTTTTTGGCGTTTTGAACATCTCCTCCCTTCGCGATATTGGGGAGTAAGTGCAAGTTCATATTGTAAAAGTATCGCACATGATTGTTTAGAAGAAACTACTTTGAAAACAATGACCGTGTTTAAAGTTACTTTGTGTAATTATACATTTACAGGTTTGCACTCCTTTGGCGTCATGTTAGTCAATGATCCTTAAAAGCCGCTAATATCCTTCTTTATCTTTTCCGACACCAGCACAGAGAATGAGTACGATGCCAAAAACGGGTAATCTCCAGTATCTTCCACACTTTTCTAGAATATACTTTTTGGAAGTTTCTCCATTGTATACTGCAGGCAGTGGCTGATGATAGTGGATAGTTGTATCATATTCGATAGGTAGAGCATTATGGGATATTACGTGTCTGTCTATTCTGAGCCCTGCCCTCTGCAAATTCTGAGGGCATGACAAATCAATAAATAAAAAACCCTTCTTTGTCTTAGGAATAAACAGTGGGGTAGCATCTGTGCACTGTGTACTTGAAGCTTCAGCCATGAAAGGTAGATTAAACCACAATTTTGACAAGGGGCAAACGCACAAAGAGCAAACATCGGGGCACCGTTTCCTTGTCATCTGTCGTTTTTCTTTTCTGTTCTCTTATTGTCGAAATTGGGTTGTGGTTGACCTGTTATGCAAGACTAACTGGCCCAAATTTACTTTTTAATAAAGCTACAACTACTTAATATTACATGCACATGGAACCATCGCTGTAAGCGCAATATACCACAGTCATGATGATATGAGGAACCAATTGGAGGCACGACGGCGGCATACATGTTGTGCAAGTTATGCTATATATAGCACCTCTACTACATACCGTGAACAGCGCTTGTAATGCCATTTACAAATACCGAGAAATAAAAAGGCAAGTGCGCTTTATAATCGGTTTCAAAAGATTGTTATTTTATACAGCATGTGCAACGTACGTGAGAAAATATTCCAAAAGCCAGGGGAATTCATCTTAAACTTTTTCAGTCACCGGTTTTACTCAACATGAAAACATGACAAGAGGTAGACGTTTCGCCACCTATACGGGTGGTATCGTCGCAAATGACATCAAAATGACATCGCAAATGACATCAAATGAGAGAATACATCTGGCTTATATCTTGCCGTAAACATGCGGCAGAGGGCCACGATTACTATTGCATGCAGTTTGATTACGGTGAATGAACCATGACTCAACAAATTTTCTTGGGCCCCATCGTTGCTCCCGCGCCATTGCCGTCACATTATCGATATCAAAAACGTGTCCTTTCGTCAGACAGTGGTCAACTAATTCCATCTTGGCATATGTTGCATGTATGGCCTTCGCGACGTCCCTTGCGTGTTCCTTGAGTCGAGTACGGCGTCGTTGCCCCGTCTCGCCGATGTAGCTGGCATCACAGTCCATGAAGTCCACCTTATATATAACTCCACTTTGTTCGTCCGGGGGGTGTGGTCCTTTGGTTTTGGGAATACATTTGCTAGCGTGCGCATGGGTTTAAAAACATGGTTGATCCCTCCGTCATAGGAATCGGAATAACACGAAAGTAAAACGTGCCCTTACAGAAGTAACTAAATGTTTACTGTACATTGATATAAGAGAGTTTGCACAATATATATTGACGTCTCGCAGCTATAGCACCGTTTGACGTGGATGTGCCCACTTTGATGATTGGTGGTGCATCTCCATCGCGAAGACTAACGTCCCTGCTAACTGATTAAACAAACCCTTATGGTAGCTGTAGTAGTTAACGGTGAAAGCGTAATCAGAGGACAAGGTGTGATAGCCTGAAGAGCGTCGCATATTGGACGCAGAACTTGGTCGCCATACCGCGGCATGTTAAAATGTGATTGAACACCACGGCCGCACTAGAGGGAAACGCAAAGCGCGTCGTGCCGCCCCGGTAGCCCAGCCGCGATTTTAGGGGCGAAGCTCCTTAAGGCGGCACCCGTTCGTCCCTCGTAGTCGTAGTCGTAGTAGTCGTAGTGCGTAACCAGTCTTACGCTTTGACCTCCAAGGTGGTGCCGGTGGGAGATTTTTCCTGTGCGTTGTTGAACAATAAAAAATTCGCAGCGTGCGCGTTAACTAAAAGCCGAATTCTTCTGTCTCTCATTCCCCATTAGCAGCCATTGGCATGTTCCAGTAGGAAACGTTAGTAGAAGCATAGTCCCTCAATACTTTTTTCTGGTCACGAAACTTCCCCGTCACTCTATGGGAGAGCTTTGTGTGTCGTCAACTTTGACCGCGGGGCGGCGCCACCAGCGTTAGGGGGGCACCCGCGGCACTCGTCGAAGTAGTCAGCGAGGCGACGGCGTGGTGTGTTTGTTTTTGTGCATCGTGCTGTATCGCGTGTGTGTGGTACTTTCTGTACGTCTGATCGTGTTCATACGTGACGAATAGTTAGCGGCACCGTGACGAACGATGTAGAAGACGTCCTGCGTTCCCCACGGTCGCTCCGGCGAACAAGGCACTCGTCGAGCTCAGCGCGGCGACGCGCTCTGCGTTCGCTTTGTTTGCGTCGTTTTATCGCGTGTGTGTGGTGCTGTGTGTGCCTGTGACCATTTTCGTATGTGACAAACAGTTAGCGGCAGCTTCACGAACGATGACAAAGACATGCTGTGTGCCGCGCTGTCGCTCCGGCTATATGTTTTTCGGTGAAGAGGCGGGATTCACGCCTGTCGTACGTACGGCTGTGTACTGGCAATGTTGGTCGCGGTTCTTCCGCCGACGTCGGCTACAGCCTCGAGGAAAATAAAAACCTTCAAAAAGGGATGACCAAACAGTCTTTGCTAAATCAGCGTGCAGGGCAAGGCTGCACGCCGATTCCACCGCGATCGAAAGGAATAGAACATTGCCGCAACCGAACAGACATTGATGACCGCTACGCGCAGGTACGAGCACGCTGCCTATACGCGATGGGTGATCAGTATATAAAAACACACAAAAATATGTCCGTGAAGCCACCAGAGCGAGTTTCCGCCACGGAAACCTCTCGACGCACCAAAAACGCCGTTTAAGCGGCCGCGATGAAAGCCCCCTTGACTGCAGTAATGCCCCCTGGCGGGAGGAGCTGTCCCTATACCAAACTTGGCCCGAAGTTTCGTGACCAGTAAAAAAGTATTGAGGGACTATGGTAGAAGTAGAAGTGTAAGTGTTAGCTAAAAGCCGACTTCTTCTGTCTCTCATTCCCATTAGCAGCCATTGTTTACCTCCAAGGTAGTGCCAGGTGAGATTTCTCCTGTGCGTGATTAAACAATAAAAATTTTGTTCAAAACGCCGTTGATTGATGAAATAAACCAACGAAAGACGCCAGATGTTTTGTAAAAGCAAAACGAAAGAACGCCAGATGTTTCTAAAGCAAAACGAAAAGACGCCAGCTGCTTAACGAAAGACGCGAGATGTTTTCTAAAGCAACGGTTTTCTAAACAATGAAAATTCACAGCGTACATGTAAAATTAAAGTGACCTGCAAGTCGTCATAACTCATCGAACCTTTAGTATAAACGCGCCCGATCTCACGTCGGTGATGATGTACTGGGCAGAATTCACGGAAGATTCACGGTTTACCGATGAACCTCCGCAGCTTCGCCCACTCATCATCATTCACTCCGTGGATATGCTGTGATTTTTTTCTAGGGGCGAGCGCGTGAGCGGCAAACGCGGTGTTACAGCCAGGTGAGGCAGGCGCGCGTCGCAGAGCTATGAGCGAGGCCGTCGCTTTTACGACGCTTGGCTAAGGTCGTAAAACTGGCGACCGCGAGAGTAGTAGATATAAAAGGCGCCTCTAGAGTGGTGAGCGTGGCGCAGTGGATAGTGTGCCCGGCATCTGTTGTTCCGGACCGCGCGGTCGTGGGTTCGATGCCCGTTGACGGAACATTTTTTTCTTTGCCATCTGATTGTGTATATTTCTTGACGTCATTTGCTTGACGGAAATACATCACTGAAGTCTTGGCGGACCCCGGCATAAAACACTTTCATGTTAAAACAGTTCGGACACCCAATGGCTGTAAGGCCCTAACGCACTGCTTCTGACACACCGCGAACATACGGGATGCACACAAAAGAAGTTGCCTTAGTGGTCCTACTCTCGCGATGTCTTCGCATGCGGCGTCGCGTATCGTCGACAAACCGCCGAGGGTAGCTACGTTTATTCAGGACACTGGCAACATTTGTTTCTTCACGCTTCGTCAGTGTCTCCGTCGACGACAGCGCGTCGCAGCTTGCCAAAACTGTATGCACAACAGCATACAGTGTTCAGCAGGATGGTGCGAGTCGAAACTCAGCACACTGCCGCTATCGCAAGATTTGCGGTATGCGGCTGACTCCAATGAACCGCCCTCGCTTCGACATACCAGAACATCTAAAGAGGATAGAGTGCCGCCATCCTCCATTTCATAAGTGAATTGAATGGCTGGATGAAAGCTATTTAGCGCCACACGCATAGCATGCAGATTTTGCTTTTCCACAATGACGAAAGTGTCATCTACATAGCGAGAGTACATTTTTACAGCAAAGGCCAAGGTCGACAAAAATGTAGTTTCCACATGTTGCATTAACAGGTCTGCCACGATTACAGACACGGGACTGCCCATCGGTACACCTTCTATTTGGTGGTATCTAATTCCCGCAAAAGTGAAATATATTTGCTTCAAACAGAACTTCAGCAAAATCATGACGTCATCTACAGTCACAGAAGTGCGGCTTGACAAGGTGCAGTGATCCTGCAGTCGTCTCTCAATCATATCTGTAGCCAATTTTATTGGCACATTGGTGAACAGACTCTACATCGAAAGATACCATGACATCATCATTACCAAGCTGCTGCTGACGTATCACATTAACCCTGTAATGCCCACTGTATCATATTTGATACATTAAATATAATGCCTCAAAAGAGGTAAAAAACCCGTCAAAGCTTCATAGAAAAGCCGTTATTGGATGTTTAATGCGTTATAATTAAAGTACACTGAGTTACTCATTTAATCAAATTAATTAATTAATTTTAATTAAGAGTAATTAAGTTATGTTCGAAATAAAATTTCACCCTTTTTTTTCTTAAAATGAACTCTACACGAAGAGTATATATGGTGAGTGTTTTCTCATAATTTTTCTCAAGGCAGAACGCCTTCTGGGCATTACAGGGTTAAGAAATTCTTTTGAACTCTTAAACGCAAGCGCGTTTCCTTCCGCAAGTGGCTTCAAAATTTCAACTAAAATCTTCTGGGGCCACAAACGTACATAACCTGTGTCAGAAAGTACTGTCACCGGACAAAGTGAGGCTTCTTTCAAAAGGGGATGATCTTTGTTATAGCCCCGCAGGTGATTCCAATACGCGACATCGTCGTAGAGACTGAGGAGTGTTTTCGTCACTTGAAAGACACTGCGGCTGTAAGCATTGCTCGTAGCCGCGTTGTGAACATTTTGGGCAGTTCCCCAACGCCTCCTTCGAATCTCACTTTTGGTGAATGTGTTGCGCTAGAAGACCTGAGGTCTTCTAGCGCAACACTCCTGGCATCACTCCTGGCAGAACTAGAAAGACATCTTGATGTCACCCGGACTGAAATCAGCGTACAAAAGATGGTCACAGAGCAAATTTCGACTGGCTCTTGGCATTTTACACAAGCGAACTGGATAAACTGTCCGTCTCGAAGGTCGTGGCTAAACTGTCTCTGAGAACACTTGGCTTTGATTGGCTTTGCATGGCTACTACACAATTTATAGTAGTACAGCCATTTCGTTTATTGCATTTTATTGCTTGCCCCCTTTTCTCAAAAATGCGTTCTTCTGGTCTTCATTTGTACAGAAATATTTTTCTTCTTTCCTGCTTTCAAGCATATTTGCAATTTCCCCACGTATGGCGTCTGGTACGTTCGACTCAACTCTCAAACTCTGCTGCTCCTCTGAATTGAAGGGCCTACCCAACGCAGCCTACCCAAAGCAGCCTACCCAACCCAACTTACAGACACAGCGTATTAGGTCCCCAATTCTAAAATTATAATAATGGGGACAACGACGAACGCAAAGTCGTCTCTATGTCCCCGCTGTATCAGCGCAAGAAACAGTGAATGTCGTAGCGAAGTTCCGAAGCAAACAGGTGTAAGCGTGCAATAGCCACAACAGTGGAACTGCATTGAGGAGTTCGCCAATGTGTCAGAGTATCTTAGGATACAAATCGCAAGTATCGTATCTGATGCATTAATTCTGCTAGTATCTTGTATCCGCATCTCAAACACTCGTCTCAGTATCTTGCATCGTGTCTCCAAACAATTGCAAAGTATACTTGCCCAGCCCCGTAGTATATTTTTCTGCGTCGATTCCGCCTGTATATTTCGCGCCTCAAAAGCCATGTCCCACTTGCTAGGACTTCACTTGTTTTGGCTGCAGCGACATTTCCCCTGAACCTCTGTCTTGTTTGGATTCTAGCAGATGGCTTACGGATATGCAATTTCTACCTTACTTTCACTTCCGGTTTACAATCTGGTCTTTAAGTTAACTTGCGGTTTCGTTCCGTTCTGTGCTTCACCTACCACTATAGCCTGGCTAAGAAAGGCCTCTGAGACGTTGTTAGTCGGAAATGATTGTCAACCTCGTGGACCCCTTCAAAGAAAGTGCACTGACGAGGCCTAGGAAGACTCGTCGCGTCGTGCTCATATCAGCGTTGAGGGAAACTGGATGCAAACAACAACGTTGAATCTGCTGCTTTGTTTTCTCGGGTTCTGGGGCCCCCGACATTCAAACAATGTAACCAATGGAGAGTCGAGAATATCATGGCAGCACGCCCTTCCGCATCGTATTCAGTCCGCTAGAACGTGCGCCACTCGGGACGCATGTATTGGGATATTTTCTTTATCAGGCGCACTCTCTTACGCATACATAAGGAGGCTTGGATGCTTTATTTCCAGCCGCGCCTGTTTCAAGGGCATCCACCAGACACGTGCAAACTCTCTGCTTAGCCGATTCCAGTTGTCGTGGGAACCGGAGCGGGCGCCTTGCCCCCATTTCTTGTTATCTGCTGAAGTGGTACATTGAACCGTTTTCTTGCAAGCGCAGTCTCATTTCCAAATGTCTTGCTGTCTTCTGTATCGGCCGTAACAGCTTTTAGCCATAGAGTAACATGGTTTTACTCCAGAGTGTATTCATGTGTTTCCTGTCGCGTTTCTGAAGCAGGTAGTCCGTGTCCTAGCTGATTCACGTTTCTTGTAGCCGCATGCGGACGTTCCTACGTGAAATGCCATCACTGGCACCGTGCACTGCAGTAACACTGCGTTTCGGAAATATCGTCTGGCTCATGTAAGGTACCTTGATTCTGTGCACTGGTACTCAAGCATTACACTTCTGCGACAAGTGTTGCATATGATAACCGTAGAGTTGCGGTTTCACCCATAATGGGTAGCAGTAGCACAATAGTGTGTACACTATTAAGCGCAGTAGATTTTGCACTGTTCCGCAGATATGCATGTAAAATCTGCTTTGTGAAGAATTCGGCCCGCCTTTTACGTATATTGTATTACCAGCTTGGTAACCTGGTATCTGGTCATTTATGCACGAGAAGCTAGCATCCTAAATATTTAAGTTGTGGCGAGGGGATGGAGGTGGCAGCAGGGGCAGGTGGAGCTTACAGACTCGGCAAAACTCGTAGACACCACCTTCATTTCCCGCACAAAAATTAAACCGCTCTATGCACTAAATCAACGATCCCAAAAACGTTTTTATGATTTAGGAAATTCACGCTCAGTAGAAGCATTTAAGCAAAGAAATGTCCTGATCGCTCACGATTGAAATTAGGAAGATTTCGTGCGATGAAAGGCGCTCTGGAAGTCCTATGTGCCTCTAAAAATTTATGCCTGCCATGCTTTTCTTACGTTTAATTTACATGGGTAAAATTAGTCCACGGCGATACCAGTAAATATCAGCTTTATCGTAATTTAATAAGTGAATTGCGATGCGATAGGTGAATAACAATACTGGGTAACAATTGTAGACATAATTGGTGATGAGTAACACTTGTACACATAACTGGTAACACACTTGTTGAGCCCCGCTGGCTCGTCCGCCGTTATCCTCATAGTAGCTTTTTCCCCATACTTTCCAGTTCGACCGAAAGGAGCTTCAGGTTAGTGGAGCTGAAACACCTTTCCCTACATGCTTCGCCTCTTCCAAAAATTCTTTTTTTTATTTTTCTGCGCTAGACTGCACTTTTAGTCATACTTCAATGTGATGTGATTTCGCAGCTGTATGTGTTGTTTTTAGTTGATGTCACCTGTTATTTCATATTGTGTCTTAGTACAACGTCTAGCGTGGACGAAGCATCTACTGCAGAATTTCATTATGATACTTCCAACGCATCATGGACAGTTTCATCTTTTCGCAGACAGGGAATGGAAAGGTACAGGAACAAATTGTGCTTAACATAGACCTATACCGTATCCAATATTGTGGGCCGTAAAGTGTGCATATTTTGTGTTCCCCAGTTTAAACTAAGGCTAACAAGAAGTCCGGATTGCAGTCAGAGCGTTCTTGTGGGTAGGTTGCGTCCTTAGCTTTGCTTTAATTACGGTGAAAGTTTTGCACGTCTCATGAGTGGAAAAATCTGGCCAGCGTAGTCAAAAACGAACGGTAAAAAAAGCGAGAACTCGAATGAAAGTCGGTAAAAGGTCACGTGATACACAGGTGAATGAATGAATGAAAGGTAGCCGGTGTCACATGACTCCACTGCCACATGACGATATTAAAGGGACACTAAAGCTTTTCTCATATTACTAAAGTCCTCTTTCACGATACCAAAAACACCATGCTTGCTGCGAGACGAAGCTTATATAGTAAGCGAGAAAACGCGCAAAAACAAAATGTGGGTGGTGACGCGACCTTGAAGTTTCCGCACCATTCGCCGTGACGTCACACGTTCTGACGGCGCCTACTAAGGACTACATATTTCCTAATCGGTAAATATGAAGTACATTGTCTTCCGAGGGGGCCTAGACTTTAACATACCAAGTTTGGGGTAATTTTGTTGAGCCAATGGCGCCAAAATACGATAAGTACACTTTGAAATCCGGGACGTCACGCAGGGAGATTTCGCAGCTAAATTTAAAAATGAAACTTTGAACTTGATTTTCGCCCCTATGAATAAACCTATGATGGCGAAATAACGACATTAGAGTTCTCAGAGCACAATTTATCGATCTAAACCGATTCATTGTGCCCCTTTAGTGTCCCTTTAATGACGTGAGCCTGTGATGCCATAATGACGTCACAAATAGCTACATATGTGACATCAATGAAGCCAAGAATGGCGTCATGTTGTGACATCATCTTGTGACATCTTTTCTTGTCCTCTTGGTCAACGATGGGCCAATCCGAGAGGTAGTGCAACACGAGGCGAGGTGCAGAAAGCAAGCGAAATATAGCAATCACTGCAAGAGGGTTTCGACTTGGGCTTGTTGGTGATTCATCTTGATGGGAACTGATGAGCACAAAAGACAGGGACACAAGAAGGAACATAGCGTACAACGTAAAAAATAAGACAAGGGGGTGGCTGGCCCATCATTGCAAGAAATGTGGTTGCAAACCTGAATATCAAAGTTGCACTGTAATTGCAAAAAGCAAAAAAGAAACAACACGCCTAATCATTGAAGCTCACAATATCTCGTCTCAAAGACAAATGCATCAGCATGCCATCTATCTCCTTATCAGCCAAAATAGCATATCTCACTGGTACTACACGTGTTCGTTAGATTGTCCTTGCTTACTTCGTATTACGCAGTGAGTATTTTGGCATGTAAGGTCACATTTCCCGCCAATAAACCGTTAGTTTGCGCTTCGTCTGTCCATCTATGTTCCTTCTTGTGTCCCTGTCTTTTGTGCGCACGAGTTCCCACCAAGCAAGCACTGACGCAGATTCGAATCTGCTATTCTTCAAAATGTCACTTTCCCCGCGGCGTCTCACCAGTCATCGTGAGCGTAGTGCACTCAAAGTACCACAACGGCTCTAGGCCCGTTCAGGTTAGAAACGTGTAACATTGCGAATTCTCTGCAAGCACGTTCCGCATAAAGCATTAAATTAGTGCTGACAAAAAATTGACATCTTGTATTTTGCGTTGCAATAAGTTGGCTGGAATTAATGGAATAAGTTGGATGCGTGTGTTGGCGATCTTCCCCGTGATGCATTTTATTCTTTACTGCAAGATGTCTGCTTTCGGTGAATGCGCAGGCACTGGTGCGCGAATGGGCTTCATTGTTTTGACTGTACAACTGTGTGATTTTTTCACCCCCCTAAAATAATGCCCAATTGGCCGATGTAAGCTACATAAATAAATAAATCAATAAAAGCAATAAATAGGTAACGACCCAGTCATCACGACTGGAACTTCGTTTGAACGAGCGCGCTGCGGTTAAGTTTTTATAACGCCCGCTTTGGTTCTTATTAATCTAGCGCAAAACTGGCACATCCACACGCACTATCACGGAACATAAGCACATACAGCACTGTACGTGTTTTGGCTGAGTGATTGTGTGTGCCGTAGTAATGAGCCATTATTGCGCTAGATCAATTTTACACCAAAATGAACCACAAACAAGCCCAAGAACAAGCTTTTGTTGATGGCGCCTAGTCGCACTGTCGGTTCCAAAGAGTAGCGAGTGAGGCGGGACACGGCGTGGTTCGTTGCTAAGTGCAAATCGCCAAGTCAGCACACAAAACAGCGACGCATACGCCACGCGCGCTGCGCGCAG
The DNA here is from genome assembly GCF_013339695.2 of Rhipicephalus sanguineus. Classification (NCBI taxonomy): domain Eukaryota; kingdom Metazoa; phylum Arthropoda; class Arachnida; order Ixodida; family Ixodidae; genus Rhipicephalus; species Rhipicephalus sanguineus. The sequence goes on from NC_051179.1 coordinate 177,092,504, forward strand.
CATCGCGTGCGCGTGAGCACCGCGTTGTCAACTTAGGGGGAGTGCACGCGTAAGGAGCATGGCAGCCAACACAATCTTGTGACGTAGCTGATTGTTGGTTGTCTACACTCGAACCAAGTTGGTGTCGATGTCGCAAGGTGATCAGTTTCGCGTGCAGCTGCGCGGTACACACTGTGAAACAGATTTTAAATATATTCTGAAATTTCTAGGCTATCTTTGGCGTTGATATTATACAGGCGATGTGCGTGTGTCCACACAAATATATCACACTTTGTGTCAGTACTCCTTTAATAGAACCGCAAAGAGGCTCACCGGGCAGCTCGACGCAAGGCTTGTTGATTTCGGCTATGTCTCCGCACACGGCGCCGTCACGCATCATGAACGCCTTGTCGCCGGCGACGCGCTCCGCTTTTCCGTGGCCATCTGCGCCAATCTGGCCCATGGTCTCACTCATAACAGCATTCTGCTCCATCGTCGATTTGAGTCCACGGACCGCGAGCCAAGGGTGCACGAACCGCCTCTCTGGAAACGGGAACAGAACGGTCACCACCAAAAAAGTTACCATGTCTGCTTGTGAGGTGCCTTGCTGACACACACACACACCTCATTTCCTCGACTAACTTAGCTGTAATGTGAAAAAGTACTGCTGGCCACAAAGTCATGCATTGGTTTTCCAGAAATAATGCGGGAAGCACTTTTTTACACTATCAAATATGAAATAATGCTAGGGATGAACGGCGCCATTCACATGTTTAAGAATCGTGCCAGCCGGTTTACATTCGAAGCGTAAGGAGCTTGTTTCTGCTAATGTAAATAGCAGGCGTACTGGAAATTGAAGAACTGAAATCTGGGTGGGATTGTAAGATTGCATACTTAAGCAAATAGAGCAAAAAAATGGTGGACGCTTAAGCTCCGCCTTTGAGATGAACGCGATAGCGATATCCGGCCCCATCCTCATCGTGCTCTGTTTCGCTTGTCATTATGTTCAGTCGCGCGGTCTCACACACACGCACACACACTCGACGTACCTATAGTAAACGTTTCCGCCCTCTTCAACAGCACTTTTATGACAACAGTGTACCCACTACGTGTGTGTAAGAGAACGCGCGCACTAATGTCTATGCCCTTTGTAGTGGGTGGCATGCTTTAAACCAGCAGCAATTACGCGCGTGACACTCTTTCGAAGTTGCGATGCACCACTACGTGTTCGTAAGGGAATACTCGCAGTAATATGTGTGCCTTTTGTAATGGGTGGCCGGCTTTAAATCACCAACTCGTTCACATGGTGTGACGCCCGATGGTAATACACGCTTGTGCCCCGTTTCACTGCAATATTACATCTCGTACTGTGACACCTGTTCACAGGACGCGTATGCTTGTGAAGCATTAAAGCTAATTTCAGTGCAGTTCCAAGCAATCGAGTGGTTCTGTGGAAGAACACCTGCTTGCCACGCAGACGGCATCGCTCACAACCAACGACGCCGACATCGACGCCGCTTTAAAGTTATCGCGTTAAATATGAAGACACAAGCGAGGAACGGAGACTCGAGACTAAGGCTTGTCTTGTGTCTCTGTTCTTCGCTTGTGTCTTCGTTTTTTGCTCTACCTGCTCAAGTAAGAAATTCAAGGTTTGTCGTTCGGACTCGTTCTTGTCTAAAATAATATCTCCGGTTGAGCGGTGACGTCAGGTTCCCTCACAAAATTTGCGGGAACGTTCACGTTTTCGTCCGAAAAGCAGTGAGACAAACGATATATCTGTACGGTAAAATGAACTACCTTAAACACGCATAAGTGTTCGACGTCACGGAAACGAACTAGGACGAAGCATACATGTAATTTCTGTTGGGGTGGCACAGCCATAGCTGTGGGTAAAGCTTCCTTAGGTAGTAACCGATGATACTGCCCTCCTTGCTTGCATGGGTACGTAGGCATATTCATTCTATGACATTAAACAGACGTAGGCGCACTCCATACACACTAGCATAGTGCCTGTAGTGGTGTACTAATTTGACAGCATGCTTAGTGCCATGTAGAACCATTGTACGCTCATGTCCCAACTCTATATACGAGTACGCCCCCTTTTTGGGAGACATTGACTAAAATTGTTTGGCTTCCCACTCAAAAAGTCAAGTTGGCTATACGGCTCATATGCAGTCGTACATTCGTAGTGCTACCAAAAATATTTGTTTGGCCTATTTGGCCACATTGTGGAATAGCGCAAAAACACACGAACACGGGCAAGATGCGATACAGGCGCTATTTGGCTCTTTTTCCTGCGTCCGCGTATTTTTGCACTATTCCACAATGCGTTCGTACCAACTAGCTCGCCTTTCCTTACTACATTTGGCCACGTTCAGCGTGGGCCATCAACTAAGAGGGAGCCCATAGAGAGCGGCATAATTTGCCACACGACAGCGGTTAAACTGCGACAAGCTTAAGTCGACTAAGTATTCTGCGAATGTTAAAGCAAAACATTCTATAAATTACAATTGGAGTTTAGCATACGCAGGGTCAAACAACAAAATGATGTCCCCGGCTAGGTGTTCTTCAATTCCAACTACGGCAAGCAAGCGGCTACTATGTAAGCATGGAGCTCGCAGGGCCGACACGCACACGGTTTCAGCAAGGTACAATCGGTAGTGAGAACATTAATCTCCTCCACAGTGGACAGACGCCAGCGACCTTTCAGTGCGGCGGCCTAAACACAACGCACGCTGCAGTCGCACGGTTGCAGGTCGCCGCTCGAAGCGGGAACAGAATCTACGTACCTTCAATGCGCTCTTCGGGCTCGCGGAAAAGGTTGACGATGGCCGAAAAGCGTGCCGTCCGCTGTGACCCGGGGTCCTTGAGAAGACAGCTGCGCCGACGCGTCTCCAGCTTCGAACAGCGGGTCACGAGCACGGCAGAGAGAACGCTCTCCCTCGTCGTCTTCTTTGTCGCGGCGGAAGAGCGCGTGAACCACTGTCGCTGGCACTGGGGAATTCGCAATCGTGCGTGAAGAATCACCGCTCATGAAAGCGCCAGCAGTAGAAAGGCGTCTGCCGTCACGTAGTAGGCAGTGCGAGGACGCAAGACGTTGACCAGATTTAGGCTTTCGTTATAACTCGGGAATTCTTTATTAGATGCGAAACATCTTATAGCGGAGTTCAACCGGTGGTGGTGGTGGTGTGCGGCGTGACCACCCTTACTGCGCATGCGCATACCCTCTCCACACACCTCCTCCCCACTCCCCTACCCACTCCTCCCCTCCACTTCCCCTCTCCCCTTTCCCCTCTCCGCCTTCCCTCTCCCCTACCCCTCTTCACTTCTCCTCTCCCTCTCCACTCTTCCTCTGAAACGCGGGCTAGACATGCCGAAATTCTCTCCTGCGCAACTCCGCGATGAGCGAATGCGCGTCCCCTCCCCTCTCTCTCCTCTCCTACGCTGCCCCCCTCTCGCGCGCCTGCCGAGCGCGTTCCCCGCTCGCCTTGTGAGCATTAACGGCCAGGCTAGAGGGAAGACAAGACGCGCGTAGCGTTCCTCTTCGGGTTCCTCGACGGGACGTCGGTAGCACGCCCAACGAACGCCAACGGAACGCGATCGTGTAAGTGCTCCGGCTTCACATCGCCTCATGGTCCCCTTTAGCGGGAAATGGTGTAATGTTTGCTCAATGCGATTAGCAATTGAATTTTTTTATGTTGGCATCTTTTGGCAACTCTGTTCAATTTTAGTACATCTTCGATGCTAGCAAATTGCTGGAGAAGAACTTTTATTCGGGGAAAGGGAAGGGATCTAGGAGCTAAATGCGCATCCATAGCGCGCACGAAGAAGTTTTCCCTGAACACACCGAAGGGTTAATAAGGGCGTTGAAGAGAACAGAGCTCGCAGCGCTAGCCCTGTGTCCTTACTTTTTTATCGCCATGTTTATAACTCTTCCTATCTCAGGGCGTGCGTATGTGGACAAAACATATTAGCGAAGTTTGAATAAGTAGGCCAACGCGTTTCCGTAAAAATAGATTTCATAGTTGGACATTACTTCAACGTTTCATAAAAGCATCTCCTTGTGACAACGGCTGGGAACGTACAGCGAGCAGAAAAATGGCGTCTTCCTCGAGTCGTCCGTCGTAGTGTTTGCCTACATTCTCTTGTTAATTTCTCCTTAAGTGCTTAAGAGATTTTTATTTATTTGGCTTTATTCGAGAAAAAGAAGATTTCATCTTGTATTTATGTAGCTTTGTAGCACTGTGAGCGACAAAGCTTTTGTAAGTTGAGGTGTAGCTGCGGCGTCCACGTTTGTGGACGCCAGACATACCGAGTTCTTGTGAGGTGTTGATAGAATGCCACGTGGTTCTAGGAACCGCTTCGCTGCCCTGCGGCTCTGCAAAAAACATTATCTGTAATTGGACGCCTTTTCGAAGTGTTGTGTTTCGAAGTGTTGTGTATCGGGATCGAATCCAGGCCGCGGCGGCTGCAGTTTCGATAGAGGCGAAAACGTTTGAGGCCCGTGTATATAGTGACGCGTCTGAGAAGGAGCGCGCGTGCCCGTTTGTGTAGACGCCACCAGGCGCCGCCACTGCGCTTTTTTCTAGTAGACCGGTCGCTCTCTCCCCAGCTGCGTTAAACGCTCTCCTTCTCCGCGTTTGTAGGCGTTCCTTAAGCACCGGACTCTTTGATTGCTGCGCAAAAAGACTGCATTCACTATAGTATAGTGTAAAGAAATTTTGTGAAAACCACGGCAATATACTAGTATCGACAACGTCGTCTGCTAGCGTAAATGCCGCAGACTGGCGGATTCATTGCAGTTCGGGACATCGCCTGCAGCAGTATCTATTCGCATTTTTTATCATCCATTTGCACAAACCCATCATACGAGTAACTCTGCATGTTTTGCTTCTATTGCGCAATATCTAGCACAACATTTAAATCGCATGCTCATCGGAAACTACACAAAAGTGCTCAGCAACGTCTCGGCTGCGTTGCTATGCCAGAAGGCGTACGATGAAATAACGGCCTCGACGGACGCATATTGATGGTGGTAAACTTTTTGTCATTTATTCTCGGTTACAGAAACGCAGCTAAACAAGATTATTCCGGCGTTTCCTTACCTCATTTTACGGCTAGCAATGAGATTACATGGAAGCATCCCACGTTTAAGCGTCCGGGGAAAAAAAGTTATCCACCATTTTTTTTTCACAAGAACTACGACGTTGAACGCAGCGTCGCAGGGGACGCGCACGAGGCAAGCAGCTGCAAAGCGCGTCTGAACCGGCCCAAACCGGCGCGAACTGGCTCCGCGACTAGAAAAAAGCGCAGCAACGCCACCAGTGGCGTCTACTGGCGTTTGCTTCAACCGGCCTATTGTCCCTGCCTCCTGGACGCGTCACTAGGAAATTATTCTAGTACACTATACCCGTGTACTTAGATTTAGGTCACGTTAAAGAACCCCAGGTGGTCGAAGTTTTCGGAGCCCTCAACTACGGCTTCTCTCATAATCATATCGTGCTTTTGGGACTTTAAACCCCATATATTATTATTACTTTTCCGAGAGGCTTCCCAAGTGATGAATACATCTATGGCATCATTTTCGAATTGCTGTTCTGGCTTGGAGAACTCCGATGATGAACGCGTTGAAGCGGAGCCATCGGCAAGCAAAGGCCTTTTGAACGATACTCATGATTATGATGAAAGCGTTCAATTTGAACACAACGATGAACGCATTGACAACGGCGATCAACAGCGGTATTGGTGATGGTGACGAAAGCGTTGGAGAACGTGAACTGGTATAGCGCATTACGGGGAAAGAAGAAACGGCCGAGCAGACCGACACAAGAGTACAGAGCGCTATGTCCTCTTGTGTCGCTCTGCTCGGCGCTATCCGCCTCGTGCGCTGCTGCTTTCAGTGGTACTGGTGGCGCCACCAACGGCGGACGGTGGCGATAGGTGGATATGCGCGGCTCATAGAAGCCGTGGGCAAAGCGCCTGTTACTCTCCGTTTTCCTATTCATGTTTCATTCTGGTTTAATATTTGTACTGCCGAAGCTGCTCCACTAGACAACCATGCCGTCTGTTACGTCGATTGTTCTATATTATTTGTTTTAAAATGACAGGCCCGTTTTTTTATGCGTGCGCGCGATGCACTGCATACGTTTCTTACGTGCATGTGTCCAAGTTGTTTGCGTGATCTGTTAACACAGATGAAATAAAAATTGTTGCAGTACAAAACAGCATTCTTGTTTTATTGAACACCCCAAACAGTACAACAACAATGACTATTACGGCTGTATGCCTGCTTAAGAAACGCACAAAAGACACGCGATTTTATCTTCGCCCAACCAGCGCCTCCTGTATTTTTCAGTGCCTGGGCGAACGCTCTCCTCAGGCCGTCGAGCGCGCGCTCCGCCGCCGCTCGCCGCTGCCGCGTGGCGGCGCTGTGCAAGTAGACTACGGGAAGCTGGCGCTGAACGGCCGCATGTATTACGAAGCTCCCGAATGCGTGTTTACATTCGAGTTTAATTGAATTCGCACGTCTCACAGGCTTTCCCAGGTATGTATCCCGCATGCAGTCTGTGTGGCCGTGATGCCGGTGCGAAAATTGTATTCGAATTTGATTGTATTCGTGTTTTAGTTTATACTTCAGGATTTCGCAACCACGTGCTCCGCATGCCTCGGTATGTCGTATTGTTGCGTACCATTGTGCAAATCGAGCGGTAAGAAAAACACTGGTGCGCTTTCGTTCCATGAAATACCAGCCGCCGCTGGTGTACGGGAGCGGTGGCTTGCAGCGATTAGGCGGGATAATTGGTCGCCTAACACAACTTCGAACTACACAAGAATATGTAGCCGCCATTTTCAACCAGAGGACTTCGTAGAAGGAAAAAGACGGCGGCTCAAGAAGCAGCACCATCAGTCTTTGCAGACTACCTCTCACATTTGCAGCTCAAGGTAACGACTGGACGAAGCATGACGAGTATCACTAGCCGTGACCGCGCTGTTACCGAACAGTCAACATGCACCAGTACCAACCCTGCCTCGCGACAGCCGCCATGTGCAGCGCTGACATTAGGTCCCGAAGCTAAGGAATCGGAGCCAATGAACACTACAAGTGCTTCCGGTGAAACAATGGACAATTGCTCTGCACATTGTCACAGCTCAAGTTAAAAGTCAACACTACGACTTTAGACTTGAACACCGTCTGCTCACAAACATCGGGCAGTGTTCCAAGAAGCGCGTGGATGAAGGAGCTGTTTTTGTTTGTTTTTCGTACTATCACGATAAAATTGCTTTAAGATCTGAAATGATGGAATCACTCGACATACTTCCTCATTTTTTGGCACCAGCTGTTGCTTCCTCTCAGTGACCATAAATGTACCTGTCAAAAGATTTACGAAGGGAACGTGAGATTACGGACTTCATTGGAAGCAGTCTAGCGACATTTCGTGCACTCAAGGCTTGCGTGTAGTCTGCTACACCAGTAGACGTTAGCATGCATCGGGGCTCTTGAGGCGCCGAAGCTTTCAGTATTAGCTACTGGCAAACACTGCTTTCAAAACTCGACTCTCAGACACTGAAAAACTGACTTGCAGACAAGCGAACATAATGGTGAAAGAACAATTTTCCGCGCATCACTTGCCCGCGCTCACGTCGGCTCAGCAGACGACGCGCGAGCGGCTCGATCAGCAACAGCCGCAAAAGACACATGCCTTCAAAAAAATTCTTGTTGCCAAGAGCGACAAGTGCTTCGCCATTTCTGTTTACAAACGTTTTGATTAAACTTCAAACAGCGCGAATACAGCCGAAAACACAACAATGTAACAGCTGCGAACCTGCGTTTCCGTGAGCGACATGAGCGACGGCGCGACCACAGCTCTACTTCGGTGGCGGCGCGTGGCGCCTAAAAGCCGCACTAACACCGACGGCTGCTTCCCATTGCTATCCGCTCCTTCGCCCAGGCACAGAAAAATAGAGGAGGCGCTGGCCCAACACTCGTAGCACTCAACTAGGCCAAGAAAACCAAAATCTAACTTGCTGAATGTTTTAACAGCCGTCACACAGCTGCATAATAATGCGTGAAAGTACTGTAGCAAATGACCAACAAACATTCACACAGGGTTTTTTTTGTTCACAGACCGTATTAACATATGAGGAAGTTCTAACTGCATTGCAATCACATATTTCGGAATATCTAATCACTTTCACCATTGAAGCCACAATCCTCTAACACATGCGCTTTAAATTGAGCATGGCATTACTCAGACTTATATAGGTAATGCGCACGCGTGGCATTACTCAGATTTATATAGGAAATGCGCACGCGTACAATGTATCTCGTATGCTAGATTCTCCTTTGGTACGTGCAGCTCAACATAAAATGCGATTCTAGAAGTAATGTTCGTGGAGTAGCGAGCATATAGCAGGACAACTACTTACAGCTTCACTTACCTTGCAAAAATGGTATTCCAATTGCAATTCAATATTAACCGACGCAACAACGATAACAAGACGCTTGTTGCACACAGGCGTACCAGGTTGACGCTCTAGGCCAAGCGCGGTATTTTACGTGTAGCACAAGCGTGCGCGTACAGTACGCTAGAATATTCTGGCACAATGTCGTCAAGCTTGCAGTCACTTCAGCGGTTCCCACGATGTAGCACCAGTTGACGTCCTCGCGTCATCAAACTGCTACGACGCCGAGAACTACGCACACAGCTGACTTGGAAAAACGCGGTCTTGCAGGAGGCCATCTTGTCCCGCAACCAACGGACAAAAGTACACAACTGAGGCGTCTGAAACATTGCCGTTGATGAGATGGCAGCTGAACGAAATCAAGGCTCATCGTCCGACGTGTGGCCACCGCCTTAACACAATATTAACGTTGCAACGTTTAAGGAAAACGCGACGAAAGCGACGAGCCCAGCCGGTCTTGTCGGGTGCGCTACAGCACAGTGCACAGCGCGCGCTCTCACGGCCACCGAAAGAAATAAAAGAAAGTGGAGAGAGGGGCACCTACGAGCATCGCGTATCGGTGGAAGCAAGAGGAAGTGTTGCGTCGTCGGTGTGGCGTATTGTCGAGAGATGGCGCTAGTTTGTTTTTGCGCAACGAAATCGCAAACTTCATTCAAAATGCATGGGATCCTATGGGGGTTGGGAGAGGGTACAACCGCCTTAGCCGAGCGGTGGCGCCACCATACCGATGCACGAGGCGGATACCAGTTCAAGTGGGACGGACCAACTCGCCCAATCTTGAACACTTGTGGTTGAACAGTTGTGGGTAAGCAAAGCGCCTTGAATGGTGGGGATGATGGTCGAACATAAGGTTAAACTCGCTAACGATGGCGGTAATGAACGATGATGATGCACATTTTCAAGCACCGTTAGCTGGCAGAGGTACCATGAACGATTACGATGTTGATGATGATACTGATGGTGTACGCGCTGAACCACAGCCACTTATAAAATCTAGGAGGCTGTGGTCGAAGTGATGATGAAGGCGCTGATTATAATAAGCTATCATGATTATGATTATTAATGAGTTTCAACAGAGCCGTCGGCAAGCAAAGTTCGAATGTACGATGGAGGAGGATAGGGGGCCTAATAACTGGTGTTCCCAGCATCCACATATGTGGACACTTGTTTTCGTCCAGAAATAAAGCTAGATTTTCATGGTTTTAGATGATTCCCTGATTCGCATGTTTGTTATTACATATAGCCAAAAGAAGATTGGCTTGCACATTTGGATTGGCCACGGGATACAAAGGGTTCACCGTAATATCTACATGCGTTTGTGGCATAGTGGTCAGCGTATCTGGTTCCTTTGCTCGAAAGCTGTTGAGTCGGAGTTGCGATTTCTTGGTTGTGTTACTCGTTAAAGCTTTTTTTCTGAATTTCTTTCCAAGCTACCCACGTGCCATTTTATTGACGTCACATAAGGGGTGTAGCCAGGAACTTTTTCGGGGATATATGGACACATTCAAACCTGAAAATTTTAAAATAACAGAGAGCTGAGCTAGTTGGTTAGTATTCATGTTAAAGAGACAGGGTGTGCAAACACGGGCACAAGAGAGAAGTCAAGACACCACAAACCCCGAAAAATTTCGGGGAATGTTGCAGCTGTTGACGTGACTGCTCATCAGACGTGGTGCCTCTATAGGGTTTCTTGCAGAAGTACCTTCGAGAAGTAGCGCGGCTCCGTGGCAGAATACTTGAACGCGACGCAGAATGCCTGAGTTTGATTATCAGGCATTTTACTGACATCACATCCGCCGCAGAAATGGCGTCTTGGTGGACCACGACATCAAACACTTCCGTGTTAAAAACAAAAGGTGTCCTCCTCGAACGGGTTAACTTGTTGCGTTCGTTATTACTGTACAGGGGATTGCTTTTTTGTGCGGAAGGCGTTGCACCATATATTCAGTTCGCAGTCTTTAGTTCAGCGGTTTTCAACACGTGCCGGATCCAAAAAGGAGGTCACGTGCAAGTGAATGCATCATACATGAATAACACTCTAAGAGAAAAAAAGAGTCAAAAGAGGGTCACGGTACAGTGACTCTCTTCGGGTATCCATTTGACCCCTTTTGGAAGGTAGAAGCAGAAAAAGAGAGTTAGCAGTTCTGAATGAGTTACGAGACTCTCGTGAAGCGCGTTTCGGTTGGCTTCCCTGATGAAGGCGCCGCCGTATACACCGTACATATCGCGCGCTTGCCGTTCGGTACCGTCGTGGCGCTATGGCCACTATGGCTCGCCGACAGAGCCGGGTTGGCACGGCGCCTCCGCCTCCTTCCTCAGTCTCCTCAGTCTTTTGGAATGCGTTGCATTGGTCGCGCGGGCAGCGCGGGTTGCGCCAGTTGCCTGTCTTTTAGTTTTGTGCTGGAGCGAACATGCGCATCTTCGGTGGCGGTGACGCCAGGCTCCGTGCTCGAAGTGACGCTTGAAGAGCGGAATATTCATGGAGCTGCGGACATGAATAACGTGAGCCTCTTAAGGCTGAGTGTACAGATTTCGTAGGTACTAATTATACAGCTTTAGCTGGGCGTCTGCAGCAGCTCTGGGGAAGGAGGCTTCCAGCCATTTCCAACAGCAGCCTGAGTCCGCGTGGCTGTTGAGGATGCTCAACTAAAACTGTCGCTTAGCGAGCTGACACCGTTATGTGCCTTGCTGTACAAGCTCCCATAAAATGACCGATGCAAACAATTATCAAGAGTAATTTTTCGTTGATCGCGCACTGTGTCTGCACTGCTGAAGGTGCAAGATGTCGTTTTGAGATGCGCTTTAGTCTGCTTCATAATGACATTTCCATTGGCATTAAGTGTGCAGCATGCTTCCGCGCGTCGGAACGTGAAAACAAAAAAGTCTGTCTACAGAACACTTAGACGCGCTTTATATAATGGTTTTGTTGGCTTAAAGAAGGTAGTTGAATATGCAGATAGAGTACAATGTTTCCAGCGTGTACGCGGTAGTCACTCAAATTGGACACGCCTCGCCGGTAAGGTGAATAGCTCGAGACCTTTGACGGCGCTCGTTGTTACAGCCGCCGCCTTGAACTCTTTTCCCTTGTTAATATTTGCTGTTTTCGTGGTTTGCCTACATCTGCGATGACGTTTGACGTTATAAGAGAATCGAGTGAGTGTACGTCACTGCGGGAGCTATGTGCGGTAATTCCAGTATATAACATGTCTGATGTCGACGCCGATGGCGTCCGCGCGCCCTGGGTGTAGTTCGGGCGCTCGTGCTCGCATGTGTTTATCTCAGTATTTAAGGATGGGTGACGTTTGTAAAACAGGCTGTCACTAACCGCTCACGACGTGCCCCTGACTTCCTGAGGATGCGCTTGGGTGTTGGAATACGCCGGCGCAAAGCCGGGCTTATTATGAAAGCAAATTTTGAAGGGATTTCTCGGAAAAGAAGTGCTCTCATTCGTGCATAGACAGTGCCTGTTGCGAAACGAAGTTCGCGCCTTCTTTTACGTGAAAATTTGTTTTGGTTGCGAAATTATTTAAAACGAAACACACGTGTCAGATATGTGTACAGTAACGGTGTGTTGAACAAAGGGTGGTTTCAAATACAGATAATCAGTGTGTGTGTGTTGGTTTCTCCCAGAATCCGGGATCGCTTCTCCCGCCTCTTCACTCCATTTGACAGCCATACTCGGGGAAAGGAAGGTCTCTTTATGGTCTTGTGCCTCACCACTCGTGATAAGAAAATCAACAGCGTCGTTTGCCCTGTCAACGAGGCAGTCAGTCCTACATTTCCTTTGGTTGGACAAAACGACGTAGGAGAAGAGGTGAGTGGCACCCACGCAAAGGAGCCTAAACCAATTTCGTTTGTTGTTTAAAAGAGGCTCACATCACCTTGTGCTGCAAGTTTTTCGTCAATTGACGTGTTACAAACGCTACTATTTTGCAAGTTGTGTTTTACACGATAACGGCAAAAAACATGGTTCTTTACCATGCCTGTTTGCATTTGCTGTTTTGTTTTGAGCCTTTATTATGTCTGTGTAAATCACTTATTGTGTAGGTTTTGCAAACTCTTACTGCAATTCCGTTTTTTCATCATGATATCACGTTCTGCTTTTCAGATACAAATTTTTATGGCTGCTCACGCTGAACAGGAGCGACAACATAGCAAGTCACAAGTCTTATGCCTCCAGCCGTCACCACTTTTTGATGTATTCATAATCATAAGGAATAAATATGCAAACATGATGCCGATTTCTGCAGTTTATTTTGCACCATATGACACTGTGCACATCACTGTCACACGTTTTAGTTGGCCTACTCGTACAAGCATGCAGATAAGGAATACCTCAACGGCTTAATTGGAAATCACAGACCACATTTTCGCGCTTTCTAGATTGCTCTGCTGGTAAAGGTGTGTTGTTTTGACGAGTTACATTAAGATAACGCTAAAGTTGAACAATTCTGGTTTTGCAGACGCTGGGCACAACGGCAAGTATTATTGCACTCGCTTAAAATGAATACGTCACTATTTCCAACAGTAGTCGCGCAAAAGCAGACAATGGGTCAATGGAGTAACTTAAGATAGTCGTGGAGTCACTTAAAGCTTCGGTGTGTGTCATTTGACTCGTGTAGGAGTGTTATCGGCAATAGTCGTCTGACTCCCTCACAAGTGGTAACGTGATCCTTCGGATAAGAGTCCGTCCACTCTTCCAAGAGGGTCAGGTACTCTCTTAGAGCGCGCCGACTCTGACCCACCAAGAGAGTCACCGTGACTCTGTAAAGAAAGTCGTATATGTGGCAAGTCAGAACTCTCCGAAAAGAGTCACTTATACTCTTTTGTAGCGTTAGCTACACTTGCCCGGCCGGAGCCAATTTCGCGTGGATGGTCATGAGCCGTGGTGCGCATGCGCGAGGATCAGTGATGTCACACAGCTGGGTCACCGGAGCTGGCATCTCACGCGCTCTCCGACACCGCCGCGCGCGGCTCGCCGCTGCTGGTCTGCGCCGCATTCGAGAAGAGTGACGTCGTAGCCATAGACACAGTGGCGCCGGCGCGCGCGCAGCTATTCGCCTTCGCTGTGCTGTCGCCGTCTGACACTGCGCTGGGGCCGCTTGATAGCGCCTCTGACTGGCGTTTGCATGTGGGTAACGTCATGGAGAAGGAGAGCGCAAATGCTGTTCGACGGCGCAGAACAGCCGAGAAGCCTATATCATCGGATCCCGAAATAGTTGCCTGACAATTAGCGGTTCAGCGTACGAAGAATGAACAGAAGAAGGCTAATAATCCTAGACAATCTGGAAAGCTAAGAATATTCAGTTGAACCTTTGCTAACGCTACGTATATCCTGGCATAGCCGAGCTAAGCCACTGCAAATTTTTTCTTCTTAGAGTGTGGTAGAAATTTCAGGAGCTTTCCACCGCGGCGTCCCTCATAATCACATCGTGGTTTCGGGACGCAAAACCCCCGGAATTATTATTATTATTATTATTATTATTATTATTATTATTATTATTATTATTATTATTATTATTATTATTACTTTATTATTATTATTATTATTATTATTATTATTATTATTATTATTATTATTATTATTATTATTATTATTATTATTATTATTATTATTATTATTATAGAGATGACAAACGAAAATGAGTAGTAGATACAACCCCGTGGCCTGTCGATCACAGCTGCTTGATCCGCTATACGTACCCCGTAAGAAACCTTTCTTTCTTTTTGTTTAATTAATGCCAGGGACTTCATCCTCACACATGCGTCACCTAGTTTATCTATATTTGCTATTTCGACTGTTAGTCCAGTCATCTTGCAAGAGCAGCGGCTTATCACTGGCGTACTTTCAAATGGGGTACGCATCCGCAATCTCGGCTGTGCATTTGCAAATGTCTGGATATGGCCCTGTGCGCGTTATAATGTTGTTATTTTAATCTTTCACTTATGGACCAGCCAGATTGATGTCCATATGCTTCGCCGCATGACAGGAGACCACAATAAACCACGCTGCCTGTAAACACCCCCCCCCCCCCAAAAAAAAAAAAAAGTTCGGCCGATCCCACGCGTTGTGGGAATTGGTTTCATGTGAAGCAGTCAGCGAGCACTTCTATGCTGTATTTTACGGCTTTGAGCCAAGCGTTACGAGGTGGATCGACGTGTTTTTGTATGTGTAGTAGCTGTGTGCATAAGCGACGACGTCATGAGATGGCGACATCATGTGACGTCACTTTATCTCACGTCATACTAATGTCAAAAATTCGGGGACCTGTGAGGTCATCACGTGATGATGACCTTTCGCATTACTCGTGTTGACGCCGCCGACGCCGATGATTTCTTTTCGCGTTTGATGAGGCACCTCAGATAATTCTTCATTTGGGTCTAGTTGGTTGGGGGCATCTAAGGCTTTCGTCATAACTTTATGGAGTATAACGTTATGAAAAACGCACGCCACCTCTTGAGGGCGGCATTGTCATTTGTATCTACTTCTTATCATATGTACAAAATCTGAGCTCTCTAGTGCTAAAGGTTTTAGAGAATAAACTGAGACATATGTGACCCACTGACCACTGAGAGACGGTCGTTTAAAAAAAAACAAGCACTTTTATATTTTATGCGAACTTGCTGCTGCCCTACAAACCTCATAGGACAGAGCCTACAAACACCTATTCTCTATCACACACAAAAAAAACTCAGCTAAATATTCATTCTGCATCCCCCTGCACTCGAGCAGCAGATTTGGGTACTGGGCATGCCTGCAACAGTGTAATTTTGGTCCGTGGAGGACTGGAAGACGCTGCGTGAAGCAGGATAAAAATTGGATACTGCAATCACACAATTTTGTACTGGCTGAGCTTGGGAAAATATATCACCGAAAGGTTTGCAACTTTGCATTGCACAAATTTTTAAGGAAACTCTATGCATAGGAATGAATAAAACCAATAAAATAGGATATTTAGGAACTTGTGAGGATGAAATAAACTTTTCAAGCTTACAGTCCATGCTGAATCGGGTGGAGAGCGCGCCAAAATGTGATGAAGAAAGTATATAGCGTGTTCAAGCGGAATGGTTCGTTTGGAACTCCGGTATGTGCTGGCACCTTGCGAATACCATAAAAACAACTACCAAAACAACTTTCTAGACTATCCACGCGGTTGCACTAAAAGTCTAAAAGCAACCGATTCAGTGGTTTTTAACTTAAAAATTGGAACAAGGCGAAGAAGAAAGTGCTACATATGAGTCACACTGCCCTACAAAGGGTTAAAAAACAAAAGTGAAGAAACGTTTGCGTGATGCAGAATAAAGCACCGCCGGTTTTTCTTCCTTTACGTATCTGTAAGGACCCTGCAATCGTTCAGAAGCGGTGAGCACCACCTGGGCACAGTTTATATTACCTTTATTTCTTTGGAGCTAATGAGAAGTGCGGTGCAAGTAAGGTACGAGTACTACATTATTTTTGCCTTTTCAGGACGCACCGCCTCACTGCACCAAAATAGAATAACTTGCACTATGCAGCGCTTCCGCGAACCTTCCGTCACCTAACTCAGTATAATAGAGCAGGGCAGCTGTCCTCGACCAGGCGTTTAGCTCGTTCTCATAAACTGCCTTCCATCACAAGATTTTTTGGGCATTGTCAAAACGAGGCGAAGTAACAGCTTGTTTCACCACTTAGGATTGGTGGATCCTAAGGGAAACGCATGTTTTATGTCCCTTGGATCATGTATACCCCCAGCAGGTATGCCGGGTGGGAAAGCGCAGCACTAAACCTAAAAATCCAATGACGACTTCATCAGGAACTTCGTGCGTCAAGGACAAAGGCCCTCGGAAAACCTCTCTATTGTTTTTAAAACAATTGAATTAAAACCCCAGGCGTCGCCGTTCAAAACAACTAAACTAAAAACTAAAAAGCACGACGATTTCTGTGTTGTTCATATGTCCGTTGATATCGTTGTCACACTTTGTCAAATATAAACCGTTTATACAAGAAGCACCTTCATTTTGTGTTGTAATATTTTCATGGAATCTCGCGTAGGTTGTTGAGATAAAACAATGAAACTTCTGAAAATCGGTGGCAGGACAGGTTCGGTCTATAGTGCAAAGAAACCGCTGCAAGTTCAAAAATTGTGGCACCGGTACATTTTATGTTATAGGACATTGAATAAAATAAAGCTTTGACGACAACTTTCAAGCCAGCAAGGTTTTCGCACTACATGTCACACACAAAAAAAATCAACAGCGAGCCCAGACTTCTGGATAATAAACGGGTCATTACACGTTACACCTTCAAGTAGGTGAGAAACTATCTCGAGGCAGATTTTCGGCAGCTATCGTTCTCACAACCTACCACACGGAGGGATATTTAGGATTCTGAGTTTTTGCTGCAAAGAGCATTCTCAAGGCTCCGTCGGAATAAACTGCCGACAACCCCTTAAAGAACGTGAGAAATCGAAATATTTATTGACGTATCTTGATCTCATGCTGGCGACAGCTTCTCCAAATAAATGGAGAAAATAGCCGTCACTTGCTGATCCTTGTGGTAAAGTTTGCTTTCAGTCACCTTAGTGCAGCAGTGACTATTAGATGTGAAGCATCTTATAGCGGAGTTCAATCCGGTGGTGGTGGTGTGCGGCGTGACCACCCTTACTGCGCATGCGCAAACCTTCTCCACTTCCCCGCTCCTCTCCCCTCTCTCCGCTCCTCTCACCTCTCTCCTCCCCTTTCCCTCTCTCCTCCCCTCCCCCTTTCCCCCTCTCCCCTCCCTCTTCCCCCTTTCCCCTCCCCCTCTCCACATCACCTCTTCCCTTCCCCCTCTCCCCTCCCCCTCTCCACTACCCCTCTCCCCCTTCCCCCTTACCACTCCACCTCTGAAACGCGGGCTCTACATGCCGAAACACTGCTTCGCATCGCCTCATGGTCCCCTTTAGCGGGAGATGGTGTGATTTTATACCATGGCGTGCAGCCTGTTACTTTTACAATGTATCTTGGATGGCTGTTCGCTATATTCCAAAGGCGCCTTGCGGGTGCTTTCTGTCATCTGTGTCGAGAAATTAATTTCGATTGAATCGGCGTCAGTTATTCGCAGTGGTTGACGGGAACAATGCGTTTAACAAATCCCATTCAATGATATTGTATAACTTCGTGTTAACATTAAAAAGGCGTAAAAGCAAAATACCGAATTGTGAATGAGAAGCTATATGCCCGTTGCTGGATTATCATCGCATACGCGCTATTCTTTGATGTATATTCATCACCCTACGTTCTTGCGCTGGCGTTAGCATCGTTGATCCCAATCAAAGTACTATAAACAATCCCAATAAGCAGCTTCCGTGAGTCCTCCACGCTATACGACATCCCCCAGTTGGCATATTCTGCTTCAAGTCTTTTAGTCTGCTAAAAATGACTTACAATAGAAGATTGTGCTCACTGAGCAAAAAAAAGATATTATTTTCAAATATCAGTAATAAGAAATGTGAATATTGCGCCTGTATATTTTCGAGGTTTCTTTAAATGTTAAACTTAGGAGACGCAAATATATATGCGGCCATATGTTTATTTATGGTGTCTAATGCTAACCTAGCCCGTTTTAGCAAGTTGAGATATAGCACTGTTGCCCGAGTGCACTAGCAACTCGCATGCAGTCTTGACGCCAAGAAATAGGATATTACCCAAGTCCGAAACTCCGCGCTCGCACAACGTACAGCAACGCCAGTCCAGGTACGTTTATAGGAGGGTCGTTATAACTTTTGAATATTCTAGTATTTCCCAAGTTCGTCAACTGCCCTCCACTGTAGTGCTGTAGCGGAGGCCTTAACGTGCACCTAAATCTAAGCGCACGGGCCTCTATCATTGCACCCCTAGCGAAACGTGCCCCCCCCCCCCCCCGATGCTGGGATTCGATCCCGCGTTCTTCTCGTCGGCAATCGAGCCCCAAAACCACTAGACCACCTTGGCGGGTGGATCACAGGACATGATATGCTCTTGAAATGAATCTCAGGATAACTGTGCAACTTTTTTGCGACGCAGTGCGACCCGAGCAGCTCAACAATGAAGGAATCATGAAAGAATCCGCAAATTCTGATCATTTTCTTAACAGGCGATACACGTTCACCTGCTTTCACGACACAGTTGGCGGTGGTGCCGTGCTCCGCTGAGATGTGTGTGTGTGTGTGCGCGTGTGCGTGTGTGTGTGTGTATGTGTGTGTGCGTGTGTGTATGTGTGCGTGTGTGTGCGTGTGTGTGTGCTTGTGTGTATGTGTGTATGTGTGTGCGTGTGCGTGTACGTGTGTGTATGTGTGTGTGCGTGTGTGCGTGTGTATGTGTGTGTGTGTGTGCGTGTGTATGTGTGTGTGTATGTGTGTGTGTGTATGTGTGTGTGTGTGCGCGCGTGTGTGTGTGTGTGTGTGTGTGTGTGTGTGTGTGTGTGTGTGTGTGTGTGTGTGTGTGTGTGTGTGTGTGTGTGTGTGTGTGTGTGTGTGTGTGTGTGTGTGTGTGAGCTGTGAACTTCGTGTGTGTGTGACATGTGTGTCTAAACTGTGAACACCCGCCCCGCCACGGTGGTCTAGTGGTTATGGCGCTAGACTGCTGACCCGAAGGTCGCGGTATCGAATCCCGGCCGCGGCGGCTGCATTTTCAATCGAGGCGAAAATGTTTGAGGCCCGTGTACTTAGATTTAGGAGCACGTTAAACAACCCCTGGTGGTCGAAATTTCCGAAGCCCTCCACTACGGCGTCTCTCATAATCTCATCGCGGTTTTGGGACGTTAAACCCCAGATATTATTATTAAACTGTGAACACCCTTGGAAGCTCTGTGTGCACAAGAAGGACGATGAATCCCATTTGTTGTGAATGAAAGAGTCATTGTTTTCAACCAGCACTACAATGGCGTTGCCTTTAGTCCGGAACTCTAATTTTACGCACACGACAGTTAGGAGATGCGGTTGCTGGATGACTAGTGAATCTCGCCTTGCAAATTTTGCCAACAGTTGTGTCCTCTACAGGCGCCGCGCGCTCAAGGTCAAAGTACACACGGAAAATACAGTATGAAAATGGTGGGTGTCCTCTGAGACAAAGGGGGCCATGGACGAATACCAACACAGTAAGAAAGGAAAAAAAAAATGGAAACGCAGAAGACTAAGCGCGCATAAAGGGCGGCGGAACACCGGGACGACGCGAGACAGGGAAGCGACGAAATTCGAATGAAGGCGCGCAGAAGCAGAATCCGGCCAGAAAAATCGGCAAGCGTTCTGATATACATGAGTAGACAGCTTAATGTATGCGTGCGATGCGTGGTGCTTATGTGATTCTTTCCTAAACTATGAAGAGACGCGAATAACTATTTCGTGTGTCTGCCAGAAGAAGCGCCGAAGTGGCAGCCCCCGAGTTTTATGCTTACCAGACAAAGAAAAGGTTCATATTGTGGTTTTCTTGTGCACACTTTGAAAGAAACGAATAAGCCTCAAACACTACGCGCGAAATCAAGGCGATGCGCGGGCACAAGTGAGATGACTTGCAGATTTTAACGAACACATATGGGCGCGGCGCGCCTTCGTTCGAATTTCTTCGCTCCCATGTGACGGGTAGTTCCGGTCTGACGTAGCTGAACGATCGCGCTTCGTGCGCGCTTCGCGCAAACAGTTTCAATTGCGCCCTCGACATTCGATGAGGAATATGTCGAACTACGTGCAACTTTAGTGAGTTTTAAAAAATGGGTGTGCCATAAATTGGCACGCACTACAACTTGCTAAGATAAACACGTGCCCTCAAGTCGATAATTAAAAACTTATTTAACGACGTTTTGTTAATCAGCAATAACACTGGCATTTTAACTGCGGCAAAGCTTTTCCGCCTCGACGTGGAGCGCGTGTGCGAAAACGAAAGGAGCCTTACGGTCATAAGATTTTTATAAAAAATCTGTATTTTCTGAAAAATACCGGCAGATTCCACGCACTGTGGGAATCGATGTAATGCGAAGCAGCCAGCAAAGAGCTGCATACATCGCTTCATTTATTTTTGAGCCGAATGAAATCATTCATGCTATGGCATCTAGTTCACCATATATCACATATTTGCCATGCACGCGTGCATGCACAATGTGGTATATACCATGCTAACGAAACGCATATTCTGGTATATACACTGCATGACCGCTCATTTATGTTCATCACGCACTCCTGTCGTGCCACACCAACTTTGGTTTATATCCAGTTATCTAAACGGCCTGAAGCGCACCATAACAGTGTGATTAAATCATACCGTACATGACATGCATAACATAATTCGCATGTTAGGACCTGTCATTTGTGTTCGTCATGCAGTCACATCGCACAACACCAATTTTGGTGTACATCAAACGAGCGAAATGGCCGCGAGTACACCATGAGCATGGCATGTAAATCATGCCATATATGACATGCATGTCATGGTTTTCATGTTACCACCTGTCACATATGTTTGTCATACTGTCACGTCGCGCAATACCAATTTTAGTGTATATCAAGCGAGCGAAACGGCCGCGAACGCACCATGAGCGTGGCATGTAAATCATGTCGTACATGACTTGCCTGTCACGATTTTCACGTTACCACCTCTCATTTACGTTCGTCATACAGGCGCGTCGCACAATACCAATTTTGGCGTATATCAAGCTAGTGAAACGGCCGCGAATGCACCATCAGCATGGCATGTAAATCATGACATGCATGTCATGGTTTTCATGGTGCCACCTGTTATTCATGTTCTTTATACAGTCACATCGCGCAATACCAATTTTGGTGCATATCAATCTAGCGAAACGCCGCGAGTTCGTCATGACCATGGCATGTAAATCATGTCGTGCATGATACGCGTGTCATGATTTTCATGTTACCACGTGTCAGTTATGTTCGTCATATCGAAATGTCTCGTCATACCAGTTTTGGTATATATCCATTCATTTAAACTGCCGCGAGCGCCCCGAGACCATGTCATATAAATCATGCCGCACATGACATGCGTATCATGATGTGCACGTTAGGACCTCTCATTAAGTTCGCCATGAACTCTTGTCAAGTCATACAAGTTTTGGTATATATGAAATTAACGGAATGACCGCAAGAGCCCCAAGGCCGTGGAATGTAAATTATGCTGCTCATGACATGCATGTCATGATTTTCATGTTAAGAACTGTCATTTATGTTCGTAATACGGTCATGTTATTCCATACCAATTTTGGTATACATCCGATTAACGAAACGGCCAGGAGAGCACGAAGTCGTAGGCGGCTAAATATATAGATAGACAGATACGCTCAAAGTCGCAGAAGTTCGCTAAGAAATGCTTCGCATGTAAAAAACACCCGGTATAAAAATTATGCAGACTCCGCGATCAATTGCAACCAGTGTAAGCGAAGCTTTCAGAAGCTAAGAAGGGAAAGTCACGCCTTCTCACCATATTTATGCCAAGAGCTCTGAAGATTCTAATGGTATGTACGATGAGAGACCGATGGGAACACGGCGTTCAGCCAAGGTCATCGCGAGGCCATAGACGGTTAGCCAAAAGTACACGGAAATGTTCAGTTAAGGCGGGAGCATGTTTTGCAGCTTGCTCACTGAAAGCTCCCTGCGTAAATCATTGCTCACTGCTTGCATAATACGTATACACAGCATGAACAACACCGTAAATGTGGACAAAGAGCAGTGCAGGTGCCAAGAGAGAGATTCTTTAAGGGCTACCGGATGATTACGGTAAGTGCAAAATTGTGCTTAATGTGCCGGACATAGGCAGCCGAACGGCGTATCGTCTTAGGAAAGCCAAACACAATTTTTCATAATCAGCCTTCAGTAGCAGACATCACCTGGGAGCGATTGCAGAATAGCTCTGGCAAGCTCGAGTTCAGTTGCAATTATTCTCCACGTGTACAAATGACACGGCCGTATCACCGAAAAGAAGATCCATTGGTGCTTCTAGCACTTACGGCAATGCAAGAAGCTACACTAATGTTTGTCGAGAGTATGTATTGTGCAGAACAGAGCAAATATCGCATTTGCTAGAACTTGTACGCGAAAATGCCTCAAGCATTTTCGCCTCTACCGAAAATGCAGCCGCCGCGGCCGGGATTCGATCCCGCGACCTTCGGGTCAGCAATCGAGCGCCATGACCACTAGACCACCGTGGCGGGGCAACTACATGTCCAGACCAACTGTCGTCGATATATTATTTACTCGGTTTAAATGACCACTTATTACCAGCGTTTGAAATCAACGCTACTAAAGTTAAAACGGGTCATACCACAAAAACCATCCGCAGTTACAACAGAGCTAACATCGAAGTAATAAACAGCAATTTATCCAAGTTTCTAGACAATCTTACGATTGATTTGTCAGACCGAAGCGTAAATACCAAATGGAACATCTTCAAAACAAAAGTGCGTGAACTAATAGCAAAACATGTACGAAACCGCGTAATCACTTCTGATACTAACGCACCATGGTACAGTGGTTGCTTGCGCAGATTATCCAACCGAAAGAAAACATTATATCGTACGACGAAACTAACTCCTTCAGAAGACCGTTGGGCAACATATAAAGAATAAAGAATAGAACTGACGTTGCGGCGCTCAAACAAGCTAAAAGTTACTTCATGCAGACCAGACTACCACCGATGCACTGCGATAACCCGAAGTAGTTCTGGCGCGTTATTAGTCCTCCGCTCTAAGCATCAAAGGACGACAAGGGTTGTGAGGTTCGTCCTTTTTATTGGGGGGGGGGGGGGGGGAGGGGGTAACTGAATTGCCATAATCATTACTCCCTAAAGGATTAATGATTCGTCCTTTAGGGAGTAACTCTCAGGGGACGAACTGTTAGTCCTCAGTATTCTTGAGGGACGAAATGTCGGGGTGTAAGAGAGAGAGAGGAACATTTTAATGAAAAGCTGGAGATGTTTGCCAGGCTGTTCGCCTGACATGCTACTCCAAGTGCTGGGTGACGATTATGATATATACAGTGATAAATGCAGAACACATGCAGCCGCACAAGTTTACAAAGTTTCATTCAGGCTCGTGGCCCGCAAGAAAGTCAACAGCGTTTTCGTGGCACGTAGCGCATAGGTGCTGCATTGCCATGGACCCAGAACATGTCGCAACTCTAAGAACAATCCCCGTTAAATATGTAACGCCGCCTTCAGAGACTGTCTCTCTGATGCGTATCGCTTGCATTCACAAAGGACATGATGCACATCTTCTTAGACGTTACATTGGACGCACATTGGTGAGTCCGACAGCTTAATCTTGCTCCTGAAGTAGTTGGTGTATGCGACGTTTAGTCTGATGCGGTGCAAGCATGTTTCCTCTTGTCTGTTTAGGTCTCGCGGCATATCAAAGTTACACAGTGGGTCGGTCTTGTTAAGAGGTCCATGCCGGTGACTAACATCTGGCCAGAGGGATCGCTGGAGGCGCTAAGCATGTGCTCATATGAGTGTCGCCGCATCTTTTCTCGAGAAAGGTATCTCGATGATTTCTCTCGAGGCGTCATGTCCAGCTTTGGCAGCGTCATCAGTCTGGACGTTGCCTTGTATTCCACAGTGGGCAGGTATCCACTGCAGAGTAATGCGGTGATGGTGGTCGCAGGCTTTGTTGCAGGCTTTGTTGCATAGCTAGTTGACTGGATAGCAGATTACTTGCGGTCACGCACACAATTTGTTACGTTTAACCGCGCGAAGTCATCTGATGTACAAATCACATCAGGGGTGCCCCAAGGTTCGGTGCTTGGGCCGCTCTTGTTTATTATCTGCATAAATGACGTAGCAGAAATTATCGGTGACACTAAAATTAAACTTAGAATGTATGCAGATGACTGCGTTATCTATAACACCATCTCAAATGTTGAAGATCAGGAAGCGCTGAACAGAGTTTTTTCATTGTTTTGTAACTGGAGTGAAACCTGGCAAATGTCTATTAATTTCAAAAAGACTGTAGCCATGACCTTTTCAAATAAGAAACAGCCTCTTAATTTTATATATACTAATGATGGTGTCAGTCTAGCTCGTGTCACGGAGTTTAAATACCTTGGTGTAACTTTGACAACAAATTTAAAATGGCACACGCATGTCGAGACAATCTGCAATAAGGCTCTTCGAAAACTTTGGTATCTCCGACGTACGTTAAGCAACTCGACAAAAGAATGCAAACTGACAGCGTACAAGACCTTGGTCAGGCCTATACTCGAATATTGCGTCGGTTGTTTGGTCACCTCACTACAAACATGACATATTTATGCCAGAATCTGTTCAAAAAAAGCAATAAGGTTTATTTTTCGTCGCTATGACCGGCGGTTCTCGCCTAGTTCGCATGCGCATGTTTTATCGCTGCAGCCTCTCGAACATCGACGCACTTGCGATCGAATCATCCTCCTGCATAAGATAGTTCACACCGGCTTGAGTGTTCTAGCACCCATTTCTTTTGTTGCAGCTTCTGCACGCCGTACGCGACGATTCAATTCCCTAAATATTATGCCATTTAGAGCTAGTCTTGATTGTTTTAAGTTTTCCTTTTTTTCCGCGGACCGTGGATCTATGGAATGAGCTTGATGGGTCTCTGCGCAGACTCGATGCTCAGCAATTTGAAAAAGAGTTGCGAAATCATGTATTTTGTTAAATTGTATTTTCTTCATTGTGTTGAACATTTGTATCCACTCCTGCTATGTCTCAATAACTGAGACAGCAGTATTTGTAAATAATAATAAATATATTTGATGTTCATGACGAGTTGGTCCTGAGTGCGTGGAGACTTTAGAGACTGCAGCGCCGCTCTTGAGTCGGTGAAGATGACCCAAGGCTCAGCTGTCTGGTCTACGATGTAATTAACAGCAGCCCGTAGTGCAGCCAGTTCAGTGGCTGTAGATGAAGTACGGTGACTAAGAGTGGCAGAGATGGTGACATTGGCAGATGGAATCCAGACACCAATTGCAGATTATGTAGGTGTAACAGAGCCATCAGTCACAAACCAGCATTCAAGCGCTGACTGGAGCTCAAGCAAAAGCCCTGATGTGTGCCTCGGCCTACCAAAAAACACATAAAGTATCGAAACCCTTGCCGAAAGCAGACGCCTACCAGCGGCAGTGTTTCTGCAGCAGGAGTTTCTCCGAGTCCACTAGCGCTATGCCACCAGAGTGCCGAGTGATCCGCTTGCTTCAGACAGTGGTCCTGTGGTGCGGAGCTTGCTCCCGCTGCATTATCAAAGCGCATCATTTCCTACGGATCCATCGTGGAAAATTCCTTCGTGGTCAATAATAACTTTTCTGCCTAGGTTCAAGAACAAGAGACGTACACCCGGGCCAGCACTAACATTTTTCACACTAAATCACGTGGAAAACAACTACCGGGGTGTAAGAGTTACCCCGTTATGGGAGTAACTGATTTATTTCTCTTTTTGGGTGGTAACTGCGTAAGGACAAACTGTTACTCCTGATGGAACTAAGAGTTGCTCCTTCTAGATAAAAAAGAAATAGATTTATTACAGTTTCTGGTTAAAGTTACTGGGCATTTGGAGGTTGACAAACGCATTTGACGACCTATAGAATCAATATGGAGAAATAAATTCAGAAGTAAACTAGAGAAAATTCACAACAAACACACAGGATTCGAACTCGTAACCATTGAATCAGCAGCCGCGTGCGCTAACCACTACACCACGTCCCAGGACATAACAGAGCGAAAAGTACCGGGGTTATATACGGAAGGGAACCGTTTGGACGCTGCGCTTTCTGCCATGTCAGTCTAAGTAGCAATATTCCTTCTATTAAACTTCAGCCTTTAGTGATTCGCAAGCAACCAGTCTATGATGACGTTCGTGAAAATGTGAAACGTGTTGGATTGATTTTTCTGCGAGCATGCTCCGAGCGAATTTCCGCGCTTGATAATAAATAAAGAAATAAATAGGTATATATATATATATATATAATATATATATATATATATATATATATATATATATATATATATATATATATATATATATATATATATATATATATATATATATATATATATATATATATATATATACATGGGAGCTGCAGAACCGTTTGAAAAAAATTTTTATACAGATATTTATTCGTTTCCAACGTTCCCATTTATGCTCCTGTCGTTGCGTCAAGCTTGCTCACTTCTCAGTGTACAGAACGCTGTTATATTGCTCGGCGCAAATGTTTGTCGAATGTCAGAAAAATGAAAACGTTTAAAGAAACAACCAAGTTTATTGAGCGACTCCTGTCATCTTTGCAGCATCGTGCCAACACGTAAATTAAGCAAGTTTGTTGAATACAGAAGATAGGATGGCTTCCCTGCATTCTTGGGGACAATGAAAAGGGCAATGTTTTATCCGAATGAATCCTGTCCAGCCGACTTCAGGCAGTGCAACAGCACCATCGACAGCCGCTGAGAACGTGTTCATAGCTGCAAGATGTTGAATACAGTTTTCAGGAGGCGCAACGCTCTCATTCATCGATTTCCTGAAAAAGTAATTCCAGAAGCATTCATTATTTTCGGCAGAACTGTTCGTGCCCTTGTAGTTACGTCACATGGCCTCGGTTACAAATGCCGCATTCGTAAAAAATTGACGAAAAGCTGCTCTTTCACAGAACCTGTCATAATGCAATCAAATAGCTCACAATGTGTTATGAAATTCTAGAAGCCAGCTCTCGAGTTTAACGTTTCAAGCTTTCAGAGCGACACACTTGTGGGCCCACTTATTTATCAATAAAGCTTGCTCTTCATTTGAGAGATAGAAAAATGAAATGGTTCCTAGCATCGGTACAAACGAGCAAAGTCGCCGATGCGGTCGCCGACTGTCTGTGTTAGCGGCGCAAAGCCTTCAGCTAGACACGCAATTTTAACACCCAATCTTCCCAAGTGACTTGTTTACCTTGCAATAGAAGATACTGTGCGGAGTTTACGTGAATTTTCTTTTAAAAAGCCGCGAAAATTTTTGATAAACAAAGCTTACTTGTGCAGCACCGAAAACAAAACAATTATTGGACAGCTGTACTTGCTATAGCTAATGTTGAGCACTCACCGAGGTTACCGTGTTTCGATGGTCCAGCCATCATGCGTGTTATTCTATAGCGGGCGGGGCAGCACTCGCGACGCTCTATAGCGCGAGCTCATCAACCATGCGTGTTTTGTTAGCGAAGAACGTGAATGTTAAATAAGCGATGACTGTTACATATCAACAGCGCACAGGTAAAATCATGCGTAGTGATGCCCGCCTTGTTTACACTCACCTCTCAGGCGATGCCCAAGTCGGCGCGTAGCGTTTCGATAGCGTAGCTCTTCATTCCAGTAGCAGATCACGTTTACCACAACGCGAAGGTGATTCAGTGCACCACAAATGACAGCAATCTCATCCCCAAAACGAAAACACATCCACAACACACCGCAACACCGTCGAGGGCTAGCTTGCCGCGCATACGACGAGAATACCACGCCGCGCATTGATACAGCTTAGGCACGAGCACATTTTCCTTTTTTTCTTTTTTGTGGGAGCTTTTACACATTTGCTTATTCTTATGCCATATGAACGATATTATTTTACTCCTAGCGTAGTTGCCATAGTCGTCATGACCGTTTCTACTAAAATAAACTGTTGAAAGTTGATTTCTTTAGCGGACTATTTGCTTACGCGCATGCTGACCATTCGTTCGAGGCCGCCACTGCACCGGAAAGTTCCATGGGAGCGAACGTTGCTCCCTATCGTGCGACAGTTGCTCGCTCAGTTTGCCCACGGCACCCTCCTTTTGCAGTTCATCCCTCCGCGGACTAACTATCTGTTGCCGGGACGAAATGCGGCACTTACTCCCATTTCACACCTTTTCGGCTTAGAGTGTCCGTCAAAATCATCAGTAACACTGACTGATTCTGGTGGTCTCTATCACCGAGTCCGAATGTCCAACCATCCTTAACAATGTAATTTGCAGCAACTTTGTCCTTTTCAACGGTTCGTGTTTACCTAATTCGCCCTTTCACAACTATTCACCCTTGGATGACATTATCATTGACAGTGATGGTATTGAAAAAATAATACAGTCTTTGAAGGTTTTCGCAAGTCCAGGTGTTGACCTTATTCATGCAAAATTTTTTTTAAAGTACAAAGGCATACTCATCTCTGTTTTTGCTACTAATTTCTCAACAGTCCATTGATACAGGTGAAATTCCTGACGACTTGAGAAATGGGAAGGTGTTCCGATCCATAAATCAGGTAACAGCGCTTCTCCATACAACTACCGCCCAATATCATTAACCGGTATCTCGTGCAAAATCTTGGAGCACATTCTTTACTCCGAAAATTTTCATTTTCTTGACTCAAACTTGTTTTTTTAACACGCGCAACACGGCTTCCGAAAAACTCTCTCTTGTGAAACACAACTAATTGCAGTTACCCATAAGCTTCATCTAATTCTTGACTGCCGCTCGTTCGCCGACTCTATCTTCTTGTATTTTTCAAAGGCACTTGACAAGGTTTGCCACAAACTGCTTCTCTCAAAACTAGCGCAACTTAACCTTAGTCCGAAAATCCTGACATGGCGAGAGCACTTCCTCTGTAACCGATGTCAGTTTGTAACTCATAACGATCATACTTCACCCAGTAGCTCAGTTGATTCTGGAATGCCTCAAGGATCGGTCTTAGGACCCCTTCTTTTCTTAATCTATATCAATGACTTACCTCAGCACGTAACATCTAACATTTGTTTGCTGATCACTGTGTTGTGGTCCATGAAATTACAAACGCCCAGGACGTAACCACACTGCCAACTGATCTTAACGCTATTTCTCACTGGTATAACGACTGCCTAATGACACCGAACAACAATAAATACAAAGTCTAACGTGCATCCCGTACTGCGTCTAATCCACCAGCATACCAGCTCAACAACACCATCCTTGAGTCGGAAAAATCTTAACGCTACCTTGGAGTACACACAGCATCAGATTTAACTTGGTCTCTTGGTATTAACCACAAAGTTAACAACGCTAACCGAACACTCGGATACCTACGGCGTAATTTCTCTTCTGCTCCCGCATCACTAGAACTGCTTCTTTACAAAACCTTAATCCGCTCCAAACTTGAGTACGCTTTTGCTGTATGGGACCCGAGTACTGCCAAGCTAATCGATTCACTTGAACTTGTTGAAAATAACTCTACCCCATCCATTCTCCACAACTACAACCGAACTGCTAGTCTCTCATCCATGAAACTAACTCTCTGTCTACCGTCACTTGCTTCACGCCGTTATTTTTCTCGACGCTGCCTTTTTCACAAAATTTACTTCCGCAACAGCCATCTGCGTAATGAACTAATCACTAAACGATCCTACCACTCTGTTCGCATCGATCAATCCCACAAAGTTGGAATCATTTCCTGTCATACTGATCACTGTTATCATAGTTTTATTCCATGCACATCACAGGATAGGAACCGCCTTCCCGGAAGCATCACCGCCATTGAAGACCATCAACTGTTTAAAACAACATTAGCTAACACTGTATAAATAGGAGCCCAATAACTTGCATTTTTACTTACTGTTTGCTGCGTTTCTTGTTTGCTTTTACTTGCTTTATTTTTTAGTCACTCCCCTCTGTAATGCCTTGGGCCTTGAGGGTAATAATAAATAAAATTAAATTAAATGCAGATGGAACTTCAGCGTCTTCTCAGTTCAACCACAATCTTATCTCACGTTCTGGCCTGATGTCTGTCCCTTTAAAAGTCTCCGAGATAGCACAAGCAGCATGCTGTGCCATACGTCATTTCAAAGGTGATGTCATTTGTTTTACGTCATCCTTTATAGCTCAGTAACTGCGCATGCTTTGTTCCGTAGTCCCTTTCAACGCTTAACATTGGTAATATTTTTCAAAGTAAGTAGGTAATACACTATGCAACGCAAGTGTAAGGAATCGGTGCACATGACTGAGCAGAGCCCCTATGCAGTAGTGACAAGTCGTTACAGCTATTTGTTAACATATTGCCACACGCGCTCCTTTTTTTTATGTTTTATGTTACCGGCCCATTGCACGTGTAGTTACTGCGTTACGCAAACCGCGCCAGAATGTTTGGAAACATTCCAGAATATTTTAGGATCATGTGTTAGGCTTGAGCGCGCAATCGCGAACAGTTGAGATTATTCTCGAACTAACGCGGCCACCAGCGATGAGGCTCGAATGTTCGATGCCGCAGGTATAAATGCCGACGCGCCTTGCCACGGATTAGTTTTATCGACGGCCGACGCTCTGTTCGCCGCTATCAGGGTAGAGTGTGTATTGCTGTAGTTTGACTTTTCGTTTGTCGGCCGCAGGTTCGGCCAAATAAAAAGTTTCATCTTGGACACGCCGACCAGGCCCGTAGCCAAGGGGGAGGCCCGGGGGACCCCCCCCCCCTGAAATTTTTATGATACATGGTGTTTTATCGAAAATAAATAATGAAAATAGGCGTTTTTCTCAAATAGTGAAGGCTTTCAGCAAGTTCCCCCCCCCCCCCCCCCGAAAAAAATTCCTGGCTATGGGCCTGACGCCGAGTGCTGCCTTTGTCGATGTGTAAGCTACTGTGAGGCAACCACCGTTGGTGCTCGGTAATACAAAGCAAACGTGTGAAGGCGAAAGCCTTAAGTGCCTCATCAGACGCTGGTCTCGAGAAACGCGGCATGCGGTACGAAAACTCACGTGACCTTCACAAAAATCAGCGTTCGAGGCGGAATCCAAGCCAGGCTTTCTGCGTGACACTCAAGTATTCCACCCCAGAGCTACGCCATTGCTTGAACCGGCTTTGGAAAGAGACCTAGACTCGTCATATCGAAGAAGATTAAAGGGACGCTAGCTAAAGAGACAAACAATTCTTCTCGTATTAGTAAATTGCTCTTTCACAATTCCAGCATCACCACGATTGCCGCGACAACTCGCTTGCTAAGCGAGAAAACTCACAAAAAGAAAATGCGGGTAGCGACGCCACCTTGAAATTCCCGCGCCAAATGCTATAACGTCATAGATTTTGACGGCAAAGACCGAAGGGCATGACCTTGAACTCGAAGAGGCTGTCTGGTGTTATAAAAGCATTCTTCTCTCGGTCTCTCTCGTTGACTTCGTTTGCCAGTAGCCGGTCTTGAGGTCCATAGACGAAAAGTACTTCGCGCTGTGGAGTCGATCCAAGGCTACGTCTATACATGGGAGAGGATACACGTCCTTCTTTGTGATTTTCTTCAGGCGACGATAATCGACGCAGAAACGTAGGGTTCCCTCCTTCTTCTTCACTAACACCACGGGTGATGCCCAGGGACTCTTGGACGGCTGGATGATGTCGTTACGTAGCATTTCTTCGACTTGTTTCTTTACGGCCTCGCGTGCTCGCGCCGAAACTCTGTACGGGCTCTCACGGAGTGGTCAGGCACTTTCCTCTGTTATGATGCGATGTTTTGCCACGGGGGTCTGCCGAATTCTTGACGACAACGAAAAAAGTCCTTGTATTGCAAGATCAGGGTTTTGAGCTGTTCTTGTTTGTGCTTTTGAAGGTTGGGATTGACGCCCAAAGCTGGTTGAGGAGCTTGGTTCGTCGGTGTGGGCTCGGAAGAATCGGCGAGGGCGAAAGCATTGGTGGCTTCCACAATTTCATCGATCTAGGCGACCGTCGCGCCTTTGTTTACGTGCTTATACTCGTTGCTGAAATTTGTGAGGATCACATGTTGCTTTCCCTCTCCGCAACTCCGCTATTCCTCTTGCGACGCAAATCTCGCGGTTAATCAAGTGGTGCTGGTCGCCTTCAACGACGCCTTCCAAGTCTACTACTTTCTGAGTACCGACGGAAATGATGACGCTGAAGCGAGGGGGAATGCTGACCTGGCATTACAGCACATTCAAGGCGTGCTTCCCTGTCGTTGTGTACGGCGGTAATGCTTTTCCTGTAGATAGTGTTATCGACTTGGATCGCAGGTCGATGACTGCACCATGAAGGCCTAGGAGGTCCATACCAAGGACGACATCTCTAGAGCACTACTGTAGGAATACGAAGCTTGCAGGATAAATCTGGTTGTTAATGGAGACCCTCGCTGTGCAGATTCCTGCCGGCGTTACTAGGTGACCTCCAGATGTCCGGATTTCGGGGCCTTCCCAGGAGGTCTTGACTTTCTTCAACTTCGTGGCGAACGGTCCACTGATGACAGAATAGTCGGCTCCGGTGTCGACGAGAGCTGTGATGCTGTGGCCGTCGATAAGAACGTCATGGTGGCTAGTTCGTCGTCTTGCGTTGCGGTTAGGTCGTGGTGTCGGATCACGGCTTCGTCGATTTGTGCCACTGTTTCGACGTTGCGTCTTAAGGGTTTCTTCGGGCCGCAAAGTTTCGTCGTGAGGGCTCCGTCCAGTTTGCGTCGTGTTCTTAGGGCATCCCGCATGATCGCTCTGATCGTTTCGCGTAGGTCGTCGGAGCCGAGGGCATGAACAGCTGGGCTGTCTTGAATCGATCGGCAATTATACTGGCAGGTGTGGATTTCCAGCGTCTTGTCAATCGTCGTCGCTTCTGAGACGAATTCTTGGACTGTCGAGGGTGGGTTCCGCATAAGACCAGCGAAGCGCTCTTGCTTGACCCCTCGCATGAGGAAGCGGACTTTCTTGTCCTCGGGCATGGCAAGGTCAGCCTGGCGAAACAGCCGGGACATTTACTCTGCAAAGATGGCCACGCTTTCATTTTAAAGTTGGACCCGTGTCTCCAGCAAGGCTGCGGCCCTTTCTTTTTGGACGACGCTTGCGAACGTCTCCAGGAAAGCGCTGCGAAAGACGTCGCATGTTCGAAGAGTGAACTCCCGATTCTCGAACCAGGTTCTTGCTGCGTCTTCAAGGTAAAAATAAACGTGGCGCAGCTTGTCCTCGGAGTCCCACTTGTTAAATGTTGAGACCCTTTCGAACATCTCGAGCCAGGTTTCGGGGTCATCGCTTGGCGATCCATGGAAGGTCGGTGGGTCTCTGGGCGGTTGCATCACGACAGCAGCAGGGCACACTACGGCTGCCATCGTGCCCGTTGTCTTAGTCGCCGTTGCTCTTGCCTTGTCCGGTAGGAGCTTAAATTGAGGGGGTAGTCCTTTCAGTCGACGGCTTGCTCGACTATCCCCGATGGTGTCGGCGTCTTCTTCACGAACGGGGCTGGGTTCACGGCTTGACGGGGGCGTCCGGAAGATGAACGTACTCCGCACCTCCACCAGATGTCACGGGGTCGCGACGTCGACGAAGGCAGCAGTCGGCGTGTCCAAGATGAGACTCTTTAATTGGCCGAACTTGTGGCCAGGAAACGGAAAGTGAAACTACAGGAATACACACTGTACACTGATAGCGGTGAGCGGAGCGTCGGCCGTCGATAAACTGCTGTGTGGTAAGGCGCATCGGCATTTATACATGCAGTACCGAACATTCAAGCCTTATCGCTGGTGGCCGCGTTACTTCGAGAATAATCTCAAGTGTTCGCGTTTGCCCGCTCAAGCGTATAAGAAAGTTCTAACATAATCTGAAAGGTTCCCAGACATTACGGCACGGCTTGCGCAAGGCGGCGGCTACGCGTTCAGCGGAATATTAATGAGAAAAAGAAGCGCGCGTGGCAATATTTCCGCTTTGAGCCAAGCGTTACGAGGTCGATCAACATGTTTTTGTAAGTATAGTAGCTGTGTGCACGTCGTGGGCTTACCAGGCACGTTGACAACGACAACACTGGCGTTTAAAGGGCAACTTATGCAGCGAAGTAACGTCAGTCCTGACGTTAGAGTACATACGTCAGTTTTATCGAAACTAAGTGCATTTTATGGTGTGATGATATGAATATCATACGTAACTTTCGTTAATGCATTCCTCTGGGGTCGATCAATGCATCAATATAGCTTGCTGAATCACAGGAATACAAATTTAATGTTTATTAGGCTGCTATAAAAGCGGAGCCAACACTGGAACCATCGACGTTAATCTTATATGACACCTGTATCGTAGGAGTGCATATGTGGCGTTTATTGCTTTCTTGTAGAATTAAATAGCCAGCACTACCACCACTATCGACGTTGCACCGACATTACGCATAGGCATAGGCTGCATAGACAGTTTGCACAGGCTGTGCATAGGCTGTTATAAACCTGGCGTGGTTCTGCGGTAGAATACCTGACTGCCATGCAGAATGCTTGGGTTTGAATCCTGCTGGGATCCTAACTTTCATTCTTTCCGTTCCTCGGGTCAACGCTGCCGATGTCGGTTTTCCTTAACACTCGCATTTAAATGACCAATGTCTGTTCTCGTCACCTGTGACGCGTACCCGTACAGTATGTGCCACACGTGTCTGGAGGAATGGGTTTGACGACGTACTCGGCAGGATTTTCACGTTATTCATGTCATCACCCGACAGTCACATTCGCCAAATCCTCTTACCCTCCCATCAGGCCCGTAGCCAGTGGGGGAGGCCTAGGGGCCCGGGCGCCCCCCCCCCCCCCGAAATTTTGGTGAAGTATGTGTTTGTACTAAAAATACATAATAAAAATAGGTGTTTTTCTCGAAAAGTCAAGGTTTTCAGCTAGTGGTTCCCCCCCTCCCACCCCCCCCCCAAGAAAACAGATTCCTGGCTACGGGCCTGCCTCCCATGCCAATTTTGATCTACACCAAGTTAAGGAGGCGATCATGAGAGCACCCAGACGTAGACGTAGATAGAAACGCTCAAAGTGCCAAAGGTTCGCTAAAAACTGCTTCGCATTTAACATTCGCAGATGCCACTACACTACTCGTCACCGCACGAGATGCTGCTGATGCAAGAAATGATGTTCATCATATATTATCAATACTATCATCATAGAGTGCTGACAATTATCTTAAAATAAATGTTGATAAAACAAAGCCTGTTTTGTTCAGAACAAAAAACCGCAGCGTGGACGCTCAGACCGGATTACACTATGAAAATTCACCTATTTAAAGAGTGCCTTCTTTAAAGAGTCTCGACATTTTGTTTTGAAGAAAACATGTCATGGAATAAGCACACTGAACTAATCGCAGGTATATTTTACGGGTATAGTCAATATTGTAACGTGCAGGGACGGTCCATGACACATATGAACTACGTTCAACAAAACGAAGAACGCAAGAGTTTATTCAGCGCTGCCTTTTATGAATTTCAAACAGTAAAGACAGTCCAGATAACGTGGCTCTCCACAGAGGGTCCGCAGTGACGTCAGAGAGCGGCGCGTGTACGTAGAAATCTCGTGCTTTATCAAACACGTACAGGCTGTTACACATTTAAGGGAAAACTCGGAGCGCATCGAAATGTGTTTACAGTTTTCCCCTAAGTGTGAAACAGCCTGTACATCCAAACACGATGACGCTGGGTGGCACGTATCTGCACGATACATCTTCCTTTCTTCAATGGACACATACTGAAACAGAGGATCAAAAAATAGTCAAATCTCAGCAATGCTGTTTACGTCACTTCCACGAAGTTGCCCCCGTAACCCAGTCTCTGCGGTGGTCTTCGGTTTCGGGTACTCCGTCTCGGTCCGGGGCTTTCAGTTTCAGGGGCTCAGGCGGTTAACGTCGTCATCACTGCAGCTCTCTTCGTCTGAAGAGTCTCCCGTGTCGTCGAGTGCTTCTGCTGTCTGCAAGAGGTGTTGACGGTTACGCCCCAGAACGTTGCCCTTCTCGGTGATGACCGAGTATGGTCTTGGCTCGACCTGGTTCAGGACTTTGTTTCCCATGGGTTCCTCTGCACTCGCACCACTTGCCCTGTGGTCAAAGGCGGAAGAGGCCAACGTTGTGGTTGCGCCTGTCCGTGCTTCAGAACGGCTGTTCGTGGACCCTTGAAGTTGCCGACCTTGAAGTAGATCCCCTGGGGACCTTCCGTCTTCCAGTAGGCTGGACCTGTAGCTGAGGAGACCCATAGAAAAGTCATTTTTCCTTTCCATTGTTTTTTCTTCAAAATTCTTTTAACAATTTTCACACCCTTTTCATCCAGGCCATTAGTCTGTGGAAACCTTGGACTTTACATTGTGTGCTTAAAATCGTAGTCTTTCTCAAAACTAGAGAACTCTAGGCTTGCGAAGTGTGGGCCATTGTCGGTGTATACTTTAAGGGGTATGTGATACCTAGAAAAGAGTGCTCGCAGTCTTTGGACAGTTGTCCTTGCAGACGCTTGATGGAGTAATTCAACTTCCGGAAAGTTGCAATGCGCGTCGTACGCGCACAAGTAAGATTTTCCGGGATACTCAAAAATGCCAGCGCGACAGCATGGTTGATCGGGTGCCGGCCGTATCACGAGAGGCTCGCGCTGCTGTTTGTAAGCATACTTTTGGCAGACTGTGCACTTTGCAATGACACTATCATTCTCTGAACATAAACCTGGTCAGAATACTAGACGAAGTGCTCGTGCCTTGCATTTGTTTGGAATATCCATAGAGTGGAATATCCAAATAGTCTGCAGGCATGAGATAGTAAAACGCAGTTATACTCCGGCTCCTCATTTATATATATTGTTGTGCGGGAATACCGCGAGCCATGACCACTCATTATTAAGCACACGTATATACAGTAGACAGCACTGCATTCGTTGTGATGCTGGAGATGACTAATAAAAATAAGCAGCGTTTCCAGCCCCTTCCAGTGCTTTTCAGTGTACTAGAAGGCACTGGGATAAGGCGTCATATCGCCGTTTTTAGCTTTGAATTTTAGTAGTTAAATAAGCGAATTTCACCTCATGGAGTCGGTCACGATGCAAACTACATTCGAAAGGTTATTAAATTCTTCACATTCAATATCCACGTTTTTCGCTACGAACGTCGCGCACGGAGTATACTGTCCTAAGCTAAATGGCCCGCATGGCTGGAGTGGGCTATTACGGCTGTAGTCGCGGAACGTGAACAATGTTGACCGAAAATATGTCCGAGGGCGTGACGAAAACTGAAGTGTTCAGTGTGCAGTTCAGAAGTACAACGTTTTCTACACAGAAATGACTAACCGCTGAGCGAGTCAATGCGAATGCCGCACATATCTTAGGTTACGCGAATCTTGTTTATTGAGAAACGTGCCGCGTTGACGTTCTGATACCGGGAAGCACAAAACAAACAAATGAACTGCCTCGTGTTTGGTTGTAGCTTGTACGGAGACGCTCAAACCGGCGTTTCTAAACAAGAAAATGAAGACAGGTCACAGACGTGATCACTGACAACATTAAAGAAAAAGTCATGATGAAGCAAGCGCAATATACACGAAGACTTAGAAAGAACACAACGGAGTGCTTACTAGCAACTGCAAATTTTATTTCGGTAAGAACATTCTTATATATACATCACATGAATGCCCGTCACCACAAACCACCCTTATTATCACAAACAGCGTGAATCAACGGAAGACCGCTATGATAACTGATGGCATACAGCAGATAAGTACGTGTTAATCCCCCCCCCCCCCCCCCACACACAAAAAAAAACAAGAAAAAGAAATACACTGAGTCATGTTACGTCCCAAAAAGCGCATTCAGAATCTGTTAGCAGAACAGACGCTAGGCTGACGCACCTATCGCCTCAATTCTTAATTCGAAACGCTTCAATTATTTCTCTTGTCGTTCGCTTCTTGTGCCTCTCGATTATTTCTGTGTCGCAATGTTTTGGCTGGGAAGTGCACTCCTTGCAGTGCATGGCTAAGTGCGAGTACGGGGCCCCCTTTAGTGCACTCTCATGTTCGCGAAGGCGCACATTCAGGCAACGACCTGTTTGGCCGACGTATTCCTTTCCACATGTGAAAGGAATTAAGTACACGACATCTTTTTTGCACTCAGCACACCTCCTGCCATGTTTTATGTCACATCCATCTGTTTCTTCCGTGCTTTTCATTGTGGTCAACCTTTGCACTGCCGGGCAAATCTTTGACAATTTGTTTTTGGCTGAAAAAACAACCCGCACCCCATACCTTGACGCAACTTTTTTCAACCGATGTGAAACGTTATGCTAAGGGATGACCGCTATCCGCTCTGTACCGCCCTCAACTTGATTGTCCCCGTCTCTTGTGATGCTTATTGTCTTCTTTACTTCTCGGCGATTCTTTTCACAAGCCAAGAGGAGACACTCGTCTGCATAACCCGCTCTCCTTAAGCGCTCAGTCTGCGCGGAAACACTCTCATTCATCGAATCTACGCGCGATTTTGTGAGGGCGGCTTTGATGCAGGAAATTGCGATCCCGTTCTTTACTTTCTTTGAATGTGCCGACTGATAACTTAGCAAAGGTATTTACTATCTGGTGGGATATATCCAACATGTGTGAAAGGGACAAAACTTAATTACTAGGTCCATATTGTCATGTGCGCTTCTTATCACTTTTGCTGTATTCGGTTTTCGCCCACAAAGACTGTCAGCAACGCTCAGCGCAAACCGCGCCTCATTGCTCGAGAAGCTTCGCCATTATTGTGGATCATTTTGTTAAGATTGCGCGCAAGACGCGAACACTCGAGCTTATTCTAGAGATTGCGTGACAACCAGCGATAACGCTGGAATATTCGGCGGCACGTGCATAAATGTCGACGCGCTTCACCGCTTGTCAGTTGATCGATGGCCGACGCTCTGTTCGCCGCTATCGGTGCATACCGTGCGTATTGCTGTAAATTAATTTTCCGTTTCTCGGCCACAAGTTCGGCCAAATAAAGAGTTCATCTTGGACACGTCGCCTGTGGTCTTCGTCGACGTCACGACCACGTGACATCTGGTGGAGGTGCTGGGGAAGGAAGGAAGGAGGGAAGGAAGGAAGGAAAATAACTTTATTGCGTCCTGCAGAACGCGACTGGGTCGCGCACCCGTCTCAGTCCCACGTAGGGACCGGCAAGCCGAGCCTGCCGGCCACCTCGCGGGCCCGCTGGACAGCCGTGAGCTGATCATTGGGAGCGGGGCTACGTAGAAGCGTCTCCCACTCCTCCAAGGTGAAGCTTGAGTCCATGGCTTGGCACATGCTGAGGATATGCTCTAATGTGGCTGTCTCGCCGCATGCCGAGCATAGTCCGTTCGGGAAGACGTCCGGGTATGTCTCGTGAAGATACGCAGGACTGGGATACGATTTGGTTTGGAGTAGTCGAAGGGAGACTGCTTGGGGTCTGTTGAGGTTAGGGTGTGGAGGAGGGTGAACCCTTTCCGCCAGGTAAAAGAATTTAGTGATTTCGTTACACGAGTACGGCGCGTCCCTGTGGCCTGGGTGAGGGACGGGATTGGAAGCGGCGCGGTCCGTCATCCCTCGCGCGGCTTCGTTCGCGACCTCGTTGGGGTTCGCGGGAATTCCCTGTACCTCCCCAATGTGCGCGGGGAACCAGTGTAAAGAGTGAGAGGAAATGTGCTGGGAGGTCTGTAGTACACGGAGCGCTAAACGAGAGATGCACCCTATCTGGAAGGCCCTAATTGCTGCTTTTGAATCACTATACGCAGTCGCTCTGCGATCATCGAGCATGGCGAGCGCAATCGCAACTTGCTCGGCGTCTTCGGGATTGGGGGTTCGCACCGCTGCACAGTTGACCACCTGACACTGCGCATTGACTACTACGGCCGAGAAGGCATCTTGTTCCACATATTGCGCTGCATCAACGAAACTGGCATCGGTGCCGTCTCGGAGCAAGCTTCCCAGGATTGCGGCGGCTCGGGCCTTGCGTCTCCCGGCGTTGTGGACCGGGTGGACGTTGCGTGGGATGGGGGCGACGTAAATATTGTTTCTGATTTCGGTGGGGATCTGGGCGTAACTCGGATTGTGAGCGATGGGGTTGAACCCAATTTCTTCGAGTATTTTTCTGCCGGCCGGTGTACCGGAGGGCCTTAGAAGTTGGGCTCTTTCCTGAGCCTCGGCAATCTCTTCAAGGGTGTTGTGAATTCCCAACTTCAGGAGATCTTCGGTGTGTATTCTAATAGGGAGACCGAGCGCCTTCTTGACGACTTTGCGTATGAGTGCGTTCAGCTTCTCTCGTTCGGCCCGCTGCCAATTGTGCATGGCCACTGTGTAAGTGAAATGGCATAGCACAAAGGCGTGGATCAGTCTGATTAGATTGTCTTCTTTGAGACCTCGGTGCCTGTTGGGGATTCTTCGAATCAGTCTGAGCGCATTCTCGGTTTTAGTAACGATCTGTCTTAATGCCATGCCATTTGCACCGTTTGACTCAATGAACATGCCGAGTATGCGGATAGAGTCAACCCTGGGAACCGGAGAGCCATTGCCAGTGTGGAGCCGGATTCCACTTTCTGAAGCCGGCTTCCAATCCCGGTAGCTACCACCGCGTGGCCTCTTCTTGTACAGAAGGAGCTCGGACTTGGCCGGGAAGCATTTCAGGCCCGTTGGAAGCAGGAACTGCTCGGTGACGTCGATGGCCTCTTGCATGACCGACTCGACTTGGCCCTCACTGCCTCCGGTGCACCAAATTGTTATATCGTCCGCGCAGATGGTATGCTTGATTCCGTCGACTTGAGAGAGTCTCTTTGATAGGCCGATCATGGCAACGTTAAATAACGTGGGCGATATGACTGATCCCTGGGGCGTCCCGCGGGATCCGAGGACGACTTCATCCGACGTGCAACTCTCGACCTTGAGGCGGGCGATTCTTCGACTCAAAAAGGATATAATAAAGTTATAGACCCTGGGCCCGAGCTCTAGTCCCGTGATGGAGGTGAGGATAAATTGGTGGGAGATGTTGTCGAAGGCTTTTTCGAGGTCGAGCCCGAGTATGGCTCTCGTGTCCCTCGTACTCCGATCGAGGATATGGTGCTTAATCATTTTCATGGCGTCCTGCGTCGAGAGGCCGGCGCGGAAGCCAATCATATTGTGTGTGTATGCCCCAATCTCCTCGAGGTGGCGAGTGAGTAGGTGCTGGGGACGTCCATGTTACGGA
The DNA here is from genome assembly GCF_013339695.2 of Rhipicephalus sanguineus. Classification (NCBI taxonomy): domain Eukaryota; kingdom Metazoa; phylum Arthropoda; class Arachnida; order Ixodida; family Ixodidae; genus Rhipicephalus; species Rhipicephalus sanguineus. The sequence continues at coordinate 177,133,809 of NC_051179.1, forward strand.
CGACTCCGTCAAGCCATGAACCCAGCCCAAATCCCGAGGAAGACATCGACGGCAACCCTGAGCAGGGAGCAAACCGAATACAGCAAAAGTGATAATAAGAAACGCACGTGGCAATAAAAAAGTCAGTACAAAAAAGACGGAACACAAGGAAGGAACGACACAGTACGAGTGCTCTCCAACAACTGAATATTAATGAAAACTAACAGACAATAATGCCAAAGGAGGTATAGGGCATGTTATTCGTTGTAATTAGGATAAAGTGTGAAGAAAGTAAAGTGGACGAAAAGATAACTTGCCGCCGGCAGGGACCGAACCTGCGACATTCGAATAACGCGCCCGATGCTCTACCACTGAGCTACGGCGGCGGTCACCTTCCCGTCCACTTTATGGGGTATATATGTGCATTTAAAGCTGGGAGTGTTAGTCAGCGCCAGTCGCAGCCATCGCAGCGAGTGTGGAGCACTCATTTTTTTCCCTGGTGGTGTCACGTAGCACGTGATCTTTTTACGAACTGGCAGCTGACCAATAATCCCTCGTATACTACCGAAGGCATCAAGTCAGCCAGAACGAGACCCTCGCTATGAATGAAGGAAAGACGATTACTTTTAAGGGCTCGTTTTTTAGTTAGACACAATATTAATGAGAACTAACAGACAATAATGCCAAAGGAGGTATAGGGGATGTTATTCGTTGTAATTAGGATAAAGTGTGAAGAAAGTAAAGTGGACGAAAAGATAACATGCCGCCGGCAGGGACCGGCGGCAAGTTATCTTTTCGTCCACTTTACTTTCTTCACACTTTATCCTAATTACAACGAATAACATCCCCTATACCTCCTTTGGCATTATTGTCTGTTAGTTCTCATTAATATTGTGTCTAACTAAAAAACGAGCCCTTAAAAGTAATCGTCTTTCCTCTAACAACTGAAGTTTTAATGAAACGAAAACGAGAACACGACAAAAACCCACACAACCCTGCGCAGAAAATTTAGGTGACGTCTAAGAAATGGTTGAGCTTGCGTACCTCGGAATCTAGTAGACAAACAGACGGTTCAGATATACAATCATTGCCTTCATTTCTGATAAAGAACGCTTCAGCGACCTCACGCGCCCTTTTGTCTTTATGTTGCAGCATAATAACACTGTTACTGAAAAACGGTTTGCATCCACATGATCTGCAATGGGCCGAAAAGTGCTTGAACTCTGAAGTTTGAACTTCATTGAAACATCAGGAAAATACAAGTGACATGGTTCAAAAGTATTACAGAAGGAGGTCCCGAAGTAAACACTGTCAGGGGGAACTCCTAGCTATATTGTATTGATTGAATACAGGGCAGGCAAGTGGCGAGCGGAAGAAAAGCATATTGGAAACACGAAATCGATGAAAAAACAAGAAAAAAAAAACAGAAAGAAAGAAAACAAAAGAAAAAGAACAGGAAAGATAATTCAAATGCATGAAATGCAACAATAATACAGAAACCAATACAGTAATACACATTAAGACAAATCGACGAGAATTCTAAGTTAACAAGGCGTAAAACAATCCGCACAACTCAAAAGAAAGCAAAAACGCAATTCCTATAAAAATGACAAAGGGAAATGAAAATGAAAGAAAGAAAAACAAATACGAATTAAGGAAACCAGAAAGGTGGTACCATGAAATGTTAGCAAAGATGTTGAAATAAATGTTTCTTTCATTGTGCTTTAAATGATGTTATACTGTGGCAACTTTTAATGAACGTACGTAGTAAGTTCCAAAGGTAAATACCAGGAAACAACGCTGTCTGTTTACCATAGTTTGAGTGAACCACCGGCAACAGTAAGCTATGTTGTAAGGAGAATCTGGTCAAATTTGCATTTATTAGATAACGGAATGGAATACTGTTTAATTCAATATCATGCTGACGCGCGCGAAATATGAGCATACCTAGTTTCAGACATATGGAATGATGGATAGGGAGAATGCCGAGATTACTGTAGATAGGCGTAGCGGAGTCTTTTCAGTGACTAAAGGTTGTAATCCTTATAGCTTGTGGATGGAGCACTCCCACAAGCTTTATTCTGTAAATGAGCAATCTTGGACAGATGAATCCTATAGATGTTTCCTCAGGAAGAAGAACAGTATGTTAGGTGACTATGAATGATGGCGAAGTATAATGAGCGAAGAATGTGCAAAGGAAAGTATGTGCGGGTTTTGATCAGAACTCGAATTCCAAAAGAAATTTTGGACGACATAGCGGCAATGTGCTTATCAAACTTTAGGTGAGAATCAATGGTAACACCAAGAAACGTGGTTGCGTCAGAGGGATGAATAACATGCGCGTCTATGATTTGGTGTGGCACGAATGGTATAGTTTTACGTGGCGAGTGATATAGCATGAATGTAGTTTTAAGTGGGTTAATTACGAGCTAATTATTACGGCACCACTGTACAATATTGGCCGCGTCTTTATTTAATTCCCCAAGTAAGTTATCTAAATCACTGAAAGGAAAATATGGTGGTGTCATCGGCGTATAGAGTACAACTAGATGAACTAAGACATTTGGGTAACTCATTAATGTACAATAAAAAATGCACGGGTCCTAGTATTGAGTCTTGAGGAACACCTTGATTTATGGTATTAGAGTTAGAATAAGAATCGCCGACTAAAACAAGCTGAGACCTGTTTAACAGGTAATTACGTATACGCGGTAGCATCGGACCACAAATACCATAAGAGTCTAATTTTGTAAAAAGGATGGCATGATTAATAGTGTCGAACGCTTTTGAAAGATCCACAAATACGACCCCAGCGAAGAAGCCTATGTCGACGATGGAATGTTTAAGGTAATCTGTGAATTCGATTAGTGCGAGTTCTGAAGAAAAGTTGGGCCTGAAACCAAACTGATAAGGTGTCAAAAGACTAAACTTGTTCCGATAATTTGTCAGTCGAGTAACCAGCAGTTTCTAGATAACTTTGCTAAAAAAGGAAGAATAGTTATCGGAGGATAGTTATTGATTAGAGTGCGGTCACCTTTTTTGAACACTGGAACTACTTTGCCTCTTTTTCGTTCCTCAGGAAAATCACCATTTATAAACATTAAATTAATTACATGGGCCAGAGGAATAGAAATCTCCGAGAGAGAGAGAGGAAACTTTTATTTGTGGAGGCCTCAAAGATTATCCTCGTTCGGTGGAGCCCTTAGTTCAGGACCCCATTGGCTCGCGCCACACCACGTGCCCGCTTGCTCCTGCGGCTCTGAGCTGGTCAGCGCAGTCTCCCAGGAGGATTGTGAGGGTGAAGGAATAGGGCGGCAGCCCGGTGGTTGTGGACATTCCCAGGTGCAGTGATACACCGCGGGCTTCGCTCCACAATAGGGGCAGTATGAGGGATATTGTGTGGGGTGGAAGAGATCAAGGATGTAAAGGCAGGGGAATGAATTAGTCTGAAGCTGCCGCCAGGCAACAACGTCTTCTCGGTTAAGTGATTTGTGTGGTGGTGGAAGTACATGCGGCTTTGTCGGTAGTGTTGTAGCGTTTCAGCGTAGTTGAGTGGTTCTGTTGGTGCATCGTCTGGGTTGGACAGCTCTTCCGATGGCGCCCGGTTTGTGAGCTCTCAAGCTACCGCATTAGCGCGTTCATTTCCATGGAGAGAGGCGTGTCCAGGTGTCCAGACGATACGCACCCTGTGTAACAAAGTGGGGTGTATTGATGTCAGGATACGGTGTGTGTAGGGTGTGACCATTCCCTTCGCTATGTTCCGACACGCAGTTTGTGAATCGGTAACCACGGTAATTGGTTTGTCCGGTGCTGGTAATTGTGAAGCGTGTATAATAGCCAGGGCGACAGCAGCCTCCTCTGCCGTGCCACTGTCCAGGGTTTTAAGCGTAGCCGATACCGTTACAGAATCGCTGTTGTCCACTATGACCAGACACATGGCCCGTTTTTGTGGATATCTTGCCACATCAGTGTAAAGGACTGGTGCGTTAGATGTGCCATCACCTACGACTCGCATTAGAGCTTGAACTCTTGCCCGTCTCCGGCCTTTATGTCGATCAGGGTGCATATTGCGGGGTATGGGGGCTACTTGAACTCTCCTCCTGATATCAAGTGAAAGATGTTTGGGCTCTTGTTGCGGTTTGTTTGGCACGCTGTATCCCAGCCGAGAGAGAATGAGACAACCCTGTCTTCTCAGCTGCAGACTTTCAATTTGGCTCTTACAATGTGCTTCAATTAGTTCACGTATGGTGTTGTGAACCCCAAGTCGCAGAAGGAGCTGCGTGGACGCGTGATTGGGCAGTCCCAGAGCGCAGCAGTTTTTTTAGAGATTTTAGAGATTGCGCAGTAGTTGGAGGGTATATGTGGCCTTGCCGTTGTGTTGTATATGAAGCCCTAATATGCGAAGTCTATCTACCGTTGTTTAAAAGGCAATGAGTTTTATTCTAAAGAGATGAATGTTATCTAGGCCGGCACCTGTGCATTTAAGTTGCTTAACTACTTGAGTAATTTCGTGCGGGAAAGCAGGGCTTAAATAAAAAGAATGCGAGCATCGCGAGAGAGAGAGGAAACAGCAGAAGAAGTAGGCGCATTGGCCTTAGAAAAATGTAGTTTAAAGGCATTAGCAATGTCGAAGGCATTTATGAGCACTCGCGTACCATCAACAACTTTCGAAATCCCCGGCTCGGAAGCTTGCTGGTTTAAAAATTCCTTAATTAATTGCCAATTTTTGCGGCTGTCATTTCCGTTGTTAAGGATACGGTTTTGGCCGTAGCTGCGCTTTGTGTCCCTTAACGACATGCAAAGCGTATTGGAGTACTTTTTAAACCGCTGCAAAAGTGCTAAGTTAAATGGCTGCATTTTTGCCTTTTTTCGCAAGTTAATCTTCTTTTCACTGCTGCGCAGTAGACCATTGATCATCCAAGACTGTCTGGGAACAGAATATCCTTTTACATATGATGATTTACTGGAACATTTTTTCATTGCATCAGTGATTTTATCACAAAGCTTATGGAGGCTGGAATAGCAGAACTATCGTTTAAGACACCTGTCCAATCAGTCTGAGAAATGATGTTACGGAATTCGTCAATCGAAAATACATCTTTAGTTACAGTCTTCAGTTTATGTTTCACGTGACTATCTACCAAAAGAAATCCACCAAAGGAAAGTCGACAACACCGGCAGAGTGATCTGTAGTAAGATTCGTTAGAATGTGGTCAATGAGAGCACTAGGACCACCAGAAACACTGCGTGTGGAAGTGGTAATTGAGCACTTAAACCTTGAATGCATATAACATATTCTGAGCACGAGGAGTCAGAAATATCTGCAATGTTTATATTGATGTCGCCCATGATGAATGCATTCTTATGTTCGTTGTTAACTCGACTGAGCGCTTCATCAAGGGCAGAGCAGAATTGGTGGTAGGGTGACGATGGCGAACGATAAATGCATCCCAGAACTATTTTTTACCATGAAAACAAGAGCCATCGAATTCTAGCCATACAGATTCGCAGTTATCAGTGGAAAGGGCTAAGTCATAGCGACGGGTGTACGTCATGGTATTGCGTACAAAAATGGCAGAGCCGCCATGCCGGCTGTTAGCGATGTGAGCAAACTCGGCGATGTAACATGGCGGTACAAACAGTGCGTCATCTGATGATGACAGCCAAGTTTCGGAAAGACCGATGACAGAAAAACTATGATCAATGAGCGTCATGAAGTTGATAAGATCGTCAAAATGTTTCGGTAAACTGCGCGTGTTGAAATGAACAAGCGAAAGATGAGACTTCGCGAAACGATGTAACAGTTCCTTTGCTTATTGAAAGGGGTAGAAAGCCATGATTCAGATGTGCACTGTCATGCTAAGTTAAGAAAAAACGGATAGATCGCTGAGCTTGGAAATGCGAAAAACGCGACTGTCAGGTTCCTTTCTGGCCTAGATCTGGCAATTATCAACCCAAAAGAATTGGCACTTTTTTTTCTTTCTTTAGCGAGTGTGCTTGAGCAAACAGGCGCTTATTTTCAGCGGTCAGATGGTCATTGACAAACACTGGTCTTTCCTGACGTGCAGTGAAACCGATGGCGCCTGTGGTAAGACGAGGGGGGGGGGGGGGATCGGAGATCTCTGTTCGTTCCGCGTTCGTTATGGCGGTGTTACGCCACAAAAGTGGGCGGTCCGCTGCTCTCTACCGCCGAGAGGAAGACGACAGCCAATCGTCAAGCGGTGAGCGACGAGCTTTCCGGAAGTAGACGCGCATCGTTTGTCCTCGGCAAGGAGACCGTATATTTCAAAACGAAGTGTTTCTCGCCTTCTAATAAATACAGTTGTTATACGAAAAGATGTCGTTTTTTTTTCTCAAGCTCAAACAGTTTCTAAAACAGCAATAGGTTTGAGTGCTGATATTTATTCTGGTTAGTTTTTCTAACGTGCTCGCTATGTGAAGTCGCGCACGCGAAAAAAAAAAAGAGAAAAGTAGTGGTTGGCGCAGTTTTTCAACATGTCGTCCCGCCGGAATGTCTGGCTTGGCTCCCGGGTGTCGAATCGTCAAAAGGAGCTTCTGGTGGCTTTTATATAAGAGCACCCACAGAGAGCCATGCCGTCGGGCCCGCTGGGGCCGTCGTCCACGAGTGAGGACCGGGACTACACGTGGCAGTAGCTGGTAGCGCTTTTGAATTAAGAAGTCCCTGCGCGTAAGATCACAGTCCAGTGGCAGGCCCGTTCATTTCGTTCGCACTGTTCGTTTCGAGAACCGAAAGCGACGCCGCACTCGCTCATGTCTTCAAAGGCATCTCGCACCTCCAACCGCAGGAGAAGCACATGTCGTAAGCGCCATTTTCTCAAAATCAGCTGTTGCGGCAGCCGCAACCGCCGCATCATGCCGTGCGAAGCCGTTTGTTCGCTCGAGAGAACGCGTGCGAACGGCCTCGCGCTCCGCTCGTTTGTAGCAGACGACATGCTCGTTATGACGCGTTATGACGTCACCAAAAAATAAAAGATCACGCAAAAAGAAAAATGGCTACGCCCCTCAGAGACGTGGTTTTTTCCGGCTTCGGCCAATCGCGTGCGCCGCCAGAATGGGGGCAGAACGAGCGGCGCAGAACAGAGTTCTCCGATCACCCCACTCGCTATGACACGTTATGACGTCACCAAAAAAGAAAAGATCAAGCAAAAAAAAAAAAAAAGAAATGGCGACACCCCCCTGCCTTGAGTGGCATCTCCCGCTTCAGCCAATCAGCGCCCTTGTTATTCCCCAGAAGAATGAACAAGCGGAACGAACAGATCTCCGATCGCCCCCGAGCTTTCTTTGCCTTCCGTAAGACGAGCTTTCTTTGACGACGGCTTTCCATTCAAAGTATTGTTGTGCTACACCTTTCCACAGGAGAGGGGGATCCTACAGACCACACCAACACAGCAAGAAACGGCGGGATTGCGACGTTTCACCATGCAACCTACACCCACTGTTCTTCTAGCCCACTTTTCAAAAGCAGCACAAGCTTTTCCAACATTTTGGTTCGAAGAAAAGAGAACGTCTACGTCAAAACTTTTGGTTATCTTCTTAAACCGATGTGACAGCCGGTGCACGTAGGGCATGACAGCATATTTCCTGGACTTATCGCCTGGTTCAGCAGTTTCAACTGGGCGGGATTTACACTTCTTGATTAATCTTTCAGACGCTGACACAAGCACGTGCGCGGGAAACCCAGCGTTTCTTAGTCGATCAATCTGCTGCTGAAAGCTATCCTTACATTTGTGTATACAGTACTTTTTGAGGGCGGACTGTAAAGAGTTCATAGCGATGGCATTCTTAAAGGGCCCCTCACCAGGTTTGACAATTTTGAGCTAACGAGCGCAATGCATACACTGGGCGTTCACGATCACGTCTGCCAAAATTTGCAACGCTACGCGCCGCGGAAATGGGTCAAATTTCAAGGTGAACGCTGCTTGCCCTTCCTCTCGCGGGCGCGCGCTTTAGAGAATGAGGGGATGACGTACATGAGAAAATGGCCCTACGTAGATGGTAGTGCTGTGACGTCGCTCCTCTACGTAGACGACTGTGCTCTGACGTCGCCAACAGTAGCACGTCACACTGCGATAGTTATTTGACACGACATGTGTAGTTTGTGTAATTTGTTACTTGAATAGATTAATAAAACTTGAGAGAAATAATGAGACACACAAAGGGAATTTGTGAGTCTTTTTCATTTTTTTTTTGTGAATTGCAGCGAGATGCGGCGCTAATGTGCCTCCCTTTTCATGCGTTCGTGTCCCCGCGGTTAGCGCATCGAGCAGACGCCAGCCCTGGAAAGGAAAGTAATGTTCAGGCGCGTTCGAGCACTCATTATGCTCATTTATTCTACCGCGTCCAAGTAACGTTAATGCGGCACTGGCGCATGATACCGCCACTCTCGTGCACGTACAAATGTCTCAACTTTCATGCCCGTGCCGCAGAAACAGGCAGTACACCACACAGAACGCCGACAAAACGCCCATGGCCGCTACATAAAAAAAGAAAAAATAGGTAGCGGCCGTGCAACGCCGCTCGCGTGCTCGGGCTGGCTCGGGCTCGTCACGCGCACGTGACCATGCATGCGATGACGTGTTCTTGCGTATGTGTCAAGTGAAGAGGGCAGAGAAGAGATTTGGCTTGCGAAGGCTACACGGGGCGAGTGGCAAGGGTTTGAAACTCGCCTCCTCGCATCATGGTTTCGCGCCGCTACAAATTATTGTTTTTCTCAGCTCGTAATGAACCGATTTGAAAAATTCTTGCGGCATACTGCTCTTCATTCGGCACACAACAACTTACAGTGTCTAACTAATATTTGCTACGTGACCTGGTGAGGGGCCCTTTAATGATCATAGGATGACCGGAAGAATAACTAAGCAGTGATTTCTTGGAACGCGGGGAGAAGCACCAGCAAACATGGTCACGTTGCAAAAACAAATGGAGATCCAAAAACAGCAAGCAATTGTTATTCGGTAATTCACAAGTGAAATCAGCCCAAACGCCTTTTCCTTAAATATCTTCAAGAGAATAATGTGGTGAAAAGGTGCACAATCTTCCCGGAAAAGATTAAGGTAGTCATGAACGTAGCGAAAGATTCTTACCACCAGATCGCGCACTTCATAGTCTACAAGCCGATCAACATTGCTGAGAAAAATATCGCTCAAATCTGATGCCACTCTAGAGCCGATACACACACCGGACTTCTAAATAAACAGGCTCCCTTCCCATATTACAAAAGTCGACTTGAGGTAAAAGCTCAATAGCTCTAGGAACGTCTCAACAGAAACCAGGCTACTGTTGACAAAGGCCAGTTCATGATTAGTTCCTGTAATGCAGCATTTCACAGATTTCATCAATCGGTCATGTGGGATAGAATAAAAGAAATCTTCCGCATCCAGACTAATTGCTTCACAAGGTCCGGGGTTACTCGGAAAAGCAAAGGCCGTAACTCTTCGCATCAAAGCTACGGCCGTGGCTCTGATGCCAAAAAACATGGCTGATCCCTCTGTCATAGGAATCGGTATAACACGAAAGTAAAACGTGTCTTCACAGACGTAGTTGAGCGTTTGTTGTGCATTGTTTTGCCCAGAGGGCGAAGGAATGAATGCTGTAGCAACAAGTTTCAATGTCACGCGAAGAACGGCAAGCAGCTCGAAACATGCAACGCGCTGCTCAAGCAGAAGGGACGCACGGAACGAACATACGCAGGATGAGCGCGAACTAACAACTGTCACAGCTCGACAGTTAAAGCGCGGTGGTGAAATACAAAGGAGGACGCACGAAACGAACGCAGAAGTAAACACAGGATGAGCGCGAACTGTTTGTGATCAGCGCTCTCCTTTCGCAAAAGCGGCTGCTGCAGCGAGCGAAGTGACCTTCGTGCTCTCTGTAACTTCAACGCAAACTTGTGGTCAGAGTGCAAGACGTACAAGATAAGCGCGCGCGCACGAGCGACCGCGCTCTGTAGAGGAGCACGCTCATCTCAACGCGGGGGGCGACGACCTTTAAAGCGCGCGCTTCGAGCCCTTCGCGCCATCTCGCCAGTGATAACGAAAACACGCTGATGTACCCCGATCTCTAAGTACCACCACCGGCAAATGGTGTATATAAATAGCACGCCGTTAGTATGACGAAGAACGTGCTGTCTGTGGCGGAGTTATTTCGCGCTACGCGCTGGGTATCGAGGGGTCGTAAGTTCGACTTCCGGTGGCGGAACTTTTTCTTCTACTTTTTCTTTGCCATATGTTAGTCTTTATATTTTAGAACGTCATATCCGTGGCGCAAATGCCTCACGGATATGACATATCCGTGACGGAAAAAGCCGTAGCTCTTGGCATTATCAGTCAGCTCAGTTTGGACCATTTGGAAAAGGAGATTCGCAATTGCCGACAAAACGTCTTGCGGGTGTTCACCGTAAAAACGCACAAGCCCGGCTATCCTTTTAGGGCAATTGTGACTGAAGCAATTCCTAGCAAAAGCTGGTTTCAAGCTTTCTGCAACGCGCCATGAGGGGACTTGCGCCGGAAGATCCTTCCGCGGTACAGAGCTCGCTCTTCCTTGTGAAGCACTTGAGCGGTGGTTTCCCAAGTGCGAATGCGGCTTTTTCCGTAGATATTGAGGACATGCTTTATTCCATACCCCAGGATGAACTTTTGGAAGCAGTGCGCGAACTAATTGGGAAAAGCGGGACTGTAGCACTCCAGAACTAGTGCGGAATTTCTTCGAAGTCTTTCCTGGAACTTCTTGGTGTGTACCTAAGGTCCGCAATTGTGCAGTACGGAGAGAGGAATGTAGTTCAGAAACAAGGTATATGTATTGGGTCGAGCGTCGCGCCAGTACTGTGCTCTGTGTTTCTAGCTAGATTTCATTCAGCCCTAAGGGAACCACTTCAGGATGCACGTGTCGTCAAGGTGTACAGATACCTTGATGACTTTTTGGTCTTTTTGAACCTTTCACCAAATGACCAGCTATCTCATGTGGCATATGACATTTTAGATGTTTTAGAGCCTGCTCAAAGAATATGACATTCACTAAAGAGGTCCCATCTGACAAGACTATTAGGTTTCTAGATTTAGAAATATCCTTTCTACATGATGGACACGTATGTTGGAAGTACGCCCCGAGGTCTAAAAAGGCGCTGCTTCCCTTCGATTCCGCACACTCCAAACTGGTGAAAAGGAGCATCGCAAACCTGTACTTTAGGAATGCCCTGAGCAAACGTTGTCAGGACGTCATGCACTAAAGCCTGATGGAGCAGGTGGATCGACTTAAAGCATCTGGGTTCCCGTCGACATTTTTGGTGTCGGTTGGTGAAACATTGGCCAGAAAAATAAGGAAACCACATGTCCGGTGACTAGAGGCGGCAAGAAATATCGAGGTGATGCCGTATTTTCTCAGAACGTCTCACGGGCTAAAGTGAGTGTCGCAAAAGTTTGGTGTGGACCTAGTGTTCTCAGTACCACGAAAGCTTTCTGGCCTTTGCGCCCGTATCTCCGCCGGCGGCGAGCGCAATTCTGCCGGCAAAACCAGTCACCGAACTGTGTTCACGAAGTGCAGCGTGGGGGTAGTTTATTCCATTTCCACGACTTGTGGGCACGTTTATATCGGCCAGCCCGGGCAGTGCATAAATGACCGCCTACACTGTACGATCTGGCACAGGGAGCAACTTAGCGGTGCATGTGAAGGATTGTAACGGTTGCGAGCCTTTGTTTCGCCAGACCTGCATTCTCGGCAGGGGAAAATCAAAGATTGAACGCGAACTGCTTGAGGCGTACCATATCGAAAAGACTGGACACGTTTGTATTAACGAACCTTGTGTGCATATCACAGAAAAAGATTGGCTGTTTCTTCCAGGGTGTGGCTGATTAGCGAGTGGATGATACGATTTTTTTATTAAATGTGTTTTATGAAGAGGTTGGTGCCTATAGATGGCTCCGGGTACTCCTCTTCCCTTACTTATTAATTATTATCACGAACTTTTAAATAAAAGTAGACTCATTCACAGCAATGTCCTTTTACAAGGAATGTTCACACGTCATCCATAATGTCCACGTGATGACGGCAATGTTCACACACAAGACACACAAGAATCGTTCGCACTTTGCTGAAGAGCTCATCTCACAGTCTTTTGTAGAACGCGATCACATCACACAAAAGTCACTGGGCATTGCCCACACTTTAAACACAGCTGTCTTGAATCACAAGAGGCAACGCGAAACATGTGACCAGAAGTATTTCAATGCGAAGATTAATTACAAATGTGAATCAATATCTTTTTGATATTCCCGGCTCTTCTAAAAACTGTACTAGGGCGCATGCAGCAATGTTTTGAAGAGTTTTTGTTGGCCATGGACCCAACACTTTTGCTAATGACAGCGGCCGTCTGTCCAATCTGTTTATTTTTTGTAAGAATTTTTTACTGGGAACAGCACAATTTTTGAAGTGTAGAAGGAGGTGTTCTATGTCTTCTTCTGCCTCTTCACATGTACATGTAGCGCAGTTAGTTTTCCGTATCCTATATAGGAAGCTCTTAGTGTAGGCAGTGCCTAGACGAAGTCTGTGAATTACTGTTTCTACAGAACGGCTAATTTTATTCGGAATTAGAAATTCCATTCCGGGATCGATTGTATATAATTGAGAGTTTTGAGCTCCATTCGCGAACCAAGTCTCTTTGGACAATCGACCACAGAGTTTGTTCAAGAAACATCGTGCATCACTCGCCGCGAGAGGTAATAGAGATAAATCGTGACCTTATTGCGCTGCATGTGCCAAACAATCAGCTGTGGCATTTCCGGTGATTTCCCAGTTACAAAAATTTCGTAATACACTGAACAAAGATTTGAAGATAGCCAAGACGGAATACTGCATTAGTAAATTTACCACTCATTGAGGAGACGCGCGCCTGCTGTGGGACAAAATAGATCAGCTCATTAACAAAAAGGAGGTGTCCAGACGAAATAAATTTGAAAAAAAACGGGCATGAGTAAATTAGAACTTGCGGACACTTTTACTAAACACTTTTTAGCAGTTGGTGAGTTTCCAACAGACAGCACGGAAACGTATTGCGAGAACTATATAGCGTCACATTACCCGTCTAGTGTATTCCTGTTTCCTACTGATCAAGACGAAGTGGTAAAGCTAAATTCGTCATTAAAGGATAACTGTGTTTGTGGCCCAGATGACATTAAGCCAAAGCCTTTAAAGGCTATAAGTCACATTATCGGTACACCACAAACGCATATTGATAATTTGATGCTATCTTCAGGTGTTTTTCCCGATCAAATGAAACTTGCGAAAGTAACTGCCATCCATAAAGGTGGGTCATTTTGATGAGCTTAACAATTACAGGCCTATATCTGTACTCTCTGTGTTCGCGACAATGGCTGAACGAGTAATGTACAAGAGGATTACGGGCTTTCTAAACGCAAACAATATAATAGCAAAAGACCAGTATGGACTCTGCAAAAACAAATCTGCTGAGTCTGCTCTACTCAGCATCAAAGAATACATTCTGGACAACATTGAAAAATCTATACACTAGGAATATTCCTAGATTTTAGAAAGGCATTCGACAGCATACAACATGATCTTCTTTTACGAAATCTTCCGTACTATGGCATTCGGGGTACCACAGCTCAACTAATGCAAAGTTATCTTTCGTCTAGAAAACAATATACTAATGTGAATAATACACACTCTCAAGTTGAACACATTCTTCTTCATTTGTGCAACAATACAAGATTGTCATGGTGCTTATGGCAAAAGGTGACGTTGAAAGAAACGTCACCTGACAGGCCTCTAGCACCATACACGCATTCACCGCACAGAATAATCGCGAGCGTGTGGTACATAAATACAAAAAAGTACTAGCACTAATAAATAAATGATATAACTGACATGTAGACAATGGTGGAAATGCATAACACGGATATGTGACTATAAGTTAGTGCAAGATACATCATACACAGAAATAATACAGAAGCAATGTCAAGAAAAAAACAGAGCTACTGACCTCTCGACAGTAATGGCATTAACAGAACACAAATTACAGCCAATAAGTAAAGGAAAAAATGAGGTTATAAGCGTTCACGGGCATCACAATCAAGGAAATATTTTGGATTGCTTGCTGAATGTTACCAGCGTGTGATAAGCAGTAATAAATGACATTAAATCCATGTGGGAATTTACCAGTTTAATTTTATTGTTGACACCATAAATTAAGTATGGTGTCCCCCAGGGATCGATTCTTGGACCTGTGCTATTCCTGCTGTTCATTAATGATATCGTAAATATCGAGGGACAGAAGAAAATAATATTGTACGCTGATGACACATATGTATTTTTCGCAGGTTCAAACGTATGTGAACTATATAAAGAAGCTAACGTTTGGATGGAAAAGCTAAATTTATGGTTACACGCAAACAAACTTCGATTTAATATCGCTAAAACAAAGTACATGTTTTTTCAAGCCTAAAGGAGTAACTCATATACCATGCACTCCAATTTACTTCCAGAGCACCGAGATTCAGCGCACAGCAACAATAAAATTTCCAGGAGTTCTATTCCAAGAACAACTTTCTTGGTCTCCTCACACTGACGCGACAGAAAAGATCTTTCCAGGAGAATCGGCATTTTAAATAGGCTGAGATACTACGTCCCAACAAATGTCAAGCTACAAATTTACTACGATCTAGTACATTCACGACTAACATACTGGTCCTTGGTGTGGCTAACAACGACCGCCACAAACCTTAATTCTCTGTTGATATTACAAAAGCGTGCTATACGTGCAATATCTAACACTCCCCTTTACGAAAGCGCTCGACCATATTTTAAAATGTACAAAGTGTTGTCTATAAAACTGTTATACAGACATAAGCTATGTCTAGCGATGTTACACCAGTATATACTGAAAACATCACTATTCTTGGACACATATTATGTGAAACAAACAGCATACGAGCTGAGAAAGAGCTTAATATACAAATATAGATCGCGCACGAACTACGGTGACCAACGATTAGCTTCATAAATTCCAGACATCTTAAACCAGCACCCAACTATACTACATTTACTGGAAGATGGAACTTCAGCTAGATCATTTAAAAAAATAACAAAAGACTTTCTATTTGAAGAAAGCGATGCTTTTCTTGATTTTTAAAATTTGTATTCATTGATGTTTTGTATTCGTTCACCTTGTTCATTATTGTCCCTTTGCCTGTTGTTTACTATGCTCTAATTTGTCTTGTACAGCAACTCTAAGCCCTAGTCAACCTGTCTCTTATTAATTTATTTGATAGAAAACATCATTTGTTTGTATTTGCCACCACTCGAATAAGGACTCTGTTTATGTTTCTGTGCTTTTAGTCATACTTCTGGTAGTTCTGTTCGACTACGGTACCCGTGTAAGATAACACACACAGTATGTTGTAATTTTCTGCGTACTGTACTTACGGTATGTTTCTGCTTTGCTTCCAGGGTGGCACGACCAAGTCAGGCATTTACTTAGCCTTCAGTCGTGTCCCCCAAGGCAATCTTGTTCAATTTTGCCTCGAATAAAGCAAACCAAACGAAACCAAACCAAACCAAACTTGGGATTCACTGCAAAACGATATCATGATGTAAATCTTTTGCTACGGTGTATGTCTTCCGAATTTCATATGTTAATTTGTTATATGTTTTGTCTAAGCTGAGTCTTTAATACACACTAATGATTATTGCGAGTCACTTAAAATTACCCGGCGAAGTGGTCCTGTCTTTCTACATATGTAGCGTAAAGCAGAGAGTATAGCGAATAGTTCTGCCGTTCTGACACGCTTCATGTTGTAGCGTGAGCGCGTGCGCGGTATGAGGTGTATTACGTGGATGCATCAATAAACTGGTTGCGAGTCTGGCGATGGTGTGTGCTTGAATGTGCCTTCTTCTGTCGTCCTTTTTTTTTTTTTGAGTTTCGCTGGTTTTCCTCGCACCTAAACATGAACCAAACGGCCCAGCTTTTCACGCTTCTGAGGCCCAGATGGTATTCCAAATATGTTTATAAAAAGGTATTTAGAGTGGTGCGCTAACTATCTTACTGTAATATTTAAAAAATCAATAATCTCTGCAACATTTCCCCAGCTGTGGAAATTAGCAAACGTCGTGCCTGTATTTAAGTCCGGAATCGAGCAAATAATACCAAATTATAGGCCAATATCTTTACTTTCTACCTGCTCTAAACTTTTGGAGCATATCATTGATAAATACAATGTAGAATACCTAAATGCACACAAACATACTTTCCCGATCACAACACGGCTTTCGTGCTGGCTATTCTACTGTCACGCAGTTGCTTGAATTTACGCACGACATTGCTTCTTCCCTTAACGACCGAGGACAGATTGACGCCCCGTCACGCCCCGTCAGTCTAAATTGCGTTGCAAGTACCAATGCCTCCTTCACTAGATGCCCGCCGCGTCGCTCGCTTTCCCATTGCGGCGGCGGTTCCCTCAGTTGCCTCAGTTCCCCACAAATCCGTGAGGCAGCGCTCGTTGCCTGACCGACTTCTGGCGGTAGCGGAAATGCGCTTACCGCAGCAACTGCTCCGCGACAGTACCGCCGCGCGCCACGCCTGGCACCTTCGAGACGGTAACAGGCGTGATGGCAATCTCGGAGGCAGCAGCACGTGACCTTCGTTGCAGGCGTGCGCCATAGGCGGCGCTCGTTGCCTGACCGCGGAGACAAAAAGAGGGAGAGGGTACGGAACCGGGTTATCGGCCCACGCGGCGGGCATCTAGTCAAGGAGGCATTGCAAGTACTCATGGTCAGAGACAGATCTAATGCAATATTAAATCACACAATCATCTGCATAATGCGCACTTTGCCTGAGAGAGAGAGAGAGAGAGAAATGTTTTAATGAAAAGCTGGAGATGTTTGCCTGGCTATTCGCCTGACATGCTACTCCAGGTGCTCCAGGGTGATGATTATGATATATACACTGATAACCACACATACATACATAGACTACACTGTTTACAAAGTTTCGGTCAGGCTTGTGGCCCGCAAGAAAGTCAGCAGCGCTTTCGTTGCGCGTAACGCACAGGTGCTGTTTTGCCATGGGCCCAGAATGTGCTGCACCTTGAGCAATATCATTGATGTACATTAGAAACAACAGAGGCCCCAAAACAGATCCCTGGGGGACTACCGAAGTAACAGTAACATATTCAGATTGCGAGCCATTAATTACTATACGTTGCATGCGGTCTTGTAGATAACACCTAATCCAATAGACCAATGCAGGAGTAACACCGAGCGATGAAAGTTTATCTAACAGCAAAACACTCCGTGGTGATACCTATGGCCCTGGACGACCTCGCGTTTGATTATGGCTTCGACTAGGGATAGAAATAATTCGCGTTTATGAAGGGACAATAATTTCTAAGTTAGTACAACATGCGCACGATACAATTGTAGATTAGGTTTCATTTCTCAGGAATGCTCAGGTTACGGTTTGACTCTGCAGTTGCTACAATAAAAAAAGAGAACGTTTCTTCTAACAAGGAACGTGAACCATCTTTCATGTACAATCTTAATTCGTGAAACTGTAAATCAACGGGCATAAGCATTGCGCAAGACAGGTCGTGCAAGTCTTAAGCTTATGTTTTAATAACAGTTGCAGGTTGCAGTGCTGCAAATGTCACATAATCCAGGACTTTTCTTACTAACTAGTCCGGTATCCCGCACTATCGCGTGAGATCCAGTTTAGTGAGTTACTGCAAGATGGCTTTTGGATAAAGAGTGATAAGTGTTCTCTTAATTTACGAGCGGAAAGCGATCGCACGAAATTATTTTCAGTGAACTAGTTGGGAGAGGCAACTTTAATCTATTCCGCACAATTCGTTACCGCCAAACTATTTTTTAACAATTTAACATGGTGCAACGTTTGGATAATGCAACCAACCACGAAGAAGCCTTGAATTCTCATGCTACCGGGCAAGAGAAAGTGAGTTTATCGCAAAAAATAACTTGGAAATGAAAACGTTACGCAACGTTTAAGCAACACGGTGTTTCCCAGACCACGCAGAGTCGAAAAAGAAAAGTGCGAGTAGTAACTCTTTTGTCTCACGTCCAGTTTCGCAACCGCGTGACAACGTTGTAGTCATGCGTTACACGCCATATTTGGATCACGTACGCGGCCTCATGACTCGACCGAGTCACGTACGCATCTCCTTGCGGGCGTACTGATCTCTTGCCGTGAGAACAGGGTGAGTATACGCGGTCCCTACGTGACAACAGTCGAGCGAGCGACACACGGGTTGCTCCTTGAACTTGTCTGCACTTTCGCGCTGGATAGCTCAGCAGATAAGGCAGGCGGGAGGTTAGGCGTTGCCTAGTTAACCTTTAACAAAGACGCCTTTGTTAGAAGTTAAGCGTTGTGATGTGGTACCAAATTACATGTAAAATCATACTGCGGCAAGTTCCTCCTCCGTTCGCTAACGACGGTGATGAGGTTTTGCGGAGGTCGCCTACCACAGTCTTGGAGTTCGTCAAGTGCTGAAACGGTCGTGCGGAGAGTACGAAGCACTCGTTCATTAACTCAAGTAGTGATATTAAACAACCCGCATAAGCATTGATGGTAAACACAAGCGCTCGGGATTCAGCGTTTGACAGCTTAAGCGCGATTTTGTTATCATGCCAAGGAAGGCCAGCATCTATATTTAAAAATGGTCATAAATTCCTCAGGTTGATTGTTGTTTCCTGCTGGTTGGCCGCATAACGTTGCATATGACAACTACTTAGGATGCAAAGTCAGAATACGAAATGCCGCCCAAGTTAGCCTTACGTTTTGGTCGTCGCAGCGTTATCAGCTGCGAAAACAATATGCCTATTAATGTGGCATGACAAACACTGTCATCATTTTCTACGCAGTGCAAGAAGTTTTACAAGCCTTGTTAATTATCAGTCATGAGAAAAAACCGATATGAACCGTGCGTGTTGTTCATACACTTTATGGTCAAATGGTCTGCCTTGTTAGTCCTGCTCGCTGCCGTCAGAATATCGGTTCCTAAGACATGGCTTCAAATAACTCGAACTCACTCACCGGTGCTTGCTGTTACATAAAAAAACTCAAAAGGGTCATTTTCTTTGAGATAAACCGTGTGACACATGGCTGAGCGTTTGCCTGCCTTTTTTGTTGTACGGAATATACACGTATAATGTGCTCGTGTACTTCATTTGCGTACCTTTGAATAAGAATTGTAGCGGTTTACCGCCCAAAACACAATGATTATGAGGGACGCCGTAGTGAAGGGCTTCGAAAATTTGGACCACCTGGGGTTTTTTAATGTGCACCTAAATCAATGTATCCGAGTACCTTTTATGTAGGCAACATATGCGTGTGGACACACGGGCCCAATGTAGCTTGGTATTAGTATGCATAAGCTACAAAGTACGCATGTGATAAATATGTAAGAACTATATACAACGATTGTGTACATCATTATTGATTTGACTGATTAGTGGCTTTCACTGGAGTAATTCATAGTAACCTCATGCTCCTCTTGTACTTTGCCTGTCTCTTTTTAACGCTTTACACCAGTTGTGGAGTCACAGGTTATAGAGACAAGCTTCTGAGGACAAACTCTCCACTTTCCTGGTATTAAACGTTTCTCTTTCTCTCTGTTCAGGATCAAGAAGGGAGCCGACGGATGGATACACGTTATAGATTTCAAAACAGGAGAAAGTGCCTCAGATGAGGCTGGCCGACGTTTCGATAGGGGACCTATCTTTGTCAAAGGCGCCTTGTCATCCCTGGCGTGTTAGTTTTAAGGGGTTAGTGATGACGTCGTGTCCAGCGGTGGCGCGTGTCCACCGCTGGACACGACGTCATCACTAACCCCTTAAAACTAACACGCCAGGGATGACAAGGCGCCTTTGACAAAGATAGGTCCCCTATCGAAACGTCGGCCAGCCTGATCTGAGGCACTTTCTCCTCTGTTCAGGAGGAACACTAGGGCCTGCTCTTCGCAGTAGTCTATGCAAATGTGTTTTTCTTTCTGGAATTTATTAAGTTAACACGTTTAAATGCAATCCTGATGTTTGGCCTTTATTACGAACAGAACGGGCTGGGCCCGCTCTCGATTTCTTTTCAGGATGTTAAACAATTTACCTTCTATTCACTCACTGTAGTCATTTAGCGGTTTTGACGTTACGCTAATAATCACAAGCATACGGGTTCTCTTCTCAACCAGAGCGGTTGCGCACTCTACTAAAAAAAAAAAAGATTACCTGCCACTCCTTTTTTCCTGAGTCCTGAACTGCCACGTACATAAGTATCTTTAAATATGCACATTAACTATCTTTTGGAGTTCATTACGTACTGTCTTGGGAAATTCGTGGGACGCACGACTCTCAGAAAAGCAGCTGATGTGTATCTTTGAAGAGAGTTACATACGTGACAGCTAATTAAGGACTCACAAAAAAAGAGTGGCAGGTAGTCTAGAGCGCACTACTGTGAGAGCGAAATGCAAAACAGCCCATACATAAGTACACATGGGTATGAGTGCGCGTTAAAGTACATTGATTGTACAACATTATACGGAGTCCCTCGCTATGGCATGCCTCATAATGACTTCGTAGTCCCCTGAATTTATTTTTTAACTCCTAAAACGATGACGAAATAAGTAAGCGAAATTCCAAGCCACATACGGTACGCCTCGAAACGCCACAACAAAATGAAATGTTGTGGCATGCCTTGAAGAGCCAAGGTGCTGCAAACACTCTGCATATCCACGACGAAAACATATAGTATGTATTGCAATCAACGAATGCATGGCACATAGGTAAAACTGACTTCACAGAAGCTATAACAAGGATGTTTAATGCATAGGGTAGCAACTATTGCATTCGTGAGAGTGCTTTCAAAGGGGATTACGAAAAAGAACGCGCAATCAACAGAGGAATAAGACGCACATCTAGAGGACGGACCACAAGGAAGAATGAGGACGATTGCGTGACACCGCTATTGTCATGCCACTGCCGGGTAGGCAACGACAGAATATGCGAGGTGTACGCGAGGGAGAATATTATAGCGCACGTCCGGTAATGGGCATCTGCAGCAGCAGCGTCCAAAACAAACATTTATGCGTGGCCAGGGCTCTGATGGACCCCTCGTAAGCCTCTAAGGCATGTCCATTCGTCAAAGAGGCAAGACATACGCAGGTGCAAAATATGTTTGTACAGAGCATCCACGCCTTTGACTAGCCGCCTCTTCGGGTGGTCATTAACGAATTAAAACACTTCATGGTGCAACGTGCTTCCTGTTTACATGAACGCGATGTCAGGGCAAGAAAATTACCGCAATACGGAAGACAGAGGACGAGCGCCAAACACGAAATTGATCAAGTAACAACACAAGAAATGCCATGCCTGCGCGGAAAGCGCAGCACAGTCACAGCGAAAGCTGGAAGAGCGGCATTTCTCGAGCCCGTTAAAAACTCTCTTGGGGCTGCTAATACAAGTACACTAGGAAGGTACCCACTACGCTATAAATCATAATTTTTGTGGCGTTGGGAAGCGCCCACTACGACATTATTCATCATTCTGCGGAGAAGCGAGGTACCAGCTGCACATCTGTAAGGCATTATGTGCACTTTGTTGATGCGACGGTTGATGACGATGAAGAACTATGGCTGAGCCCTTTGTAATGGGTTGGAAGCATTAAACGACCCCCTAGTTACGTAATTCGCATTGTGTCACTCCCGGTCGTTATTTCACTCTCCCACCACGCTATATACCTTACGTTAACGTGAGGCAGAGAGAGAGCGGGACACGAATTTTATTGAGACCCCGAGGAAATTAATAATGGCGGCCTTTGGGCTTCCTTCGCAACAAATAGAAGTACACTTGAGAAGAACCCACTACGCTGTAAATCATAAATTTTGTGAAGTAGGGACGCAGCCACTATGACATTTTTATTGAGAACTAACAGACAATAATGCCAAGGAAAGTAAAGGGGACATTATTTGTAGTAATTAGAATATAAATGTGAAGAATGTAAAGTGGACGAAAAGATGACTTGCCGCCGGCAGGAACCGAACCTGCAACCTTCGAATAACGCATCCGATGCTCTACCACTGAGCTACGGGGGCGGTCATCCTCCCGTCCACTTTATGGGGTATATATATGAGCATTTAAACCTGAGAGTGTTAGTCAGCGCCGATCGGAGCCATGGCGGCGAGTGTGTAACACTCTTTTTCTGCACGTTGGCGTCACGTAGCACGTGATATCTTTACGAGCTGGCAGCTGACCAATAATCCCTCGCATACTACCTGATGGCATCGAGTGCGCCAGAATGAGACCCTCGCAATGAATGAAGGAAAGTAAGTGAATTTCAAGGACTCCTTTTTCTTTGTTAGACACAATATTACTTACAATATTACAATATTATGTTAGACAAAATATACTTTCCTTGGCATTATTGTCTGTTACTTCTCATTAATATTGTGTCTAACAAAGAAAAACGAGCCCTTAAAAGTCACCTACTTTCCTTCATTCATAGCGAAGGTCTCTTTCTGGCAGACTTGATGCCTTCAGGTAGTATGCGAAGGATTATTGGTCAGCTGCCAGCTCGTAAAAAGATCACGTGCTACGCGATGGCGACAGGCAGAAAAAGAGTGTTACACATTCGCCGTCATGGCTGCGATCGGCGCTGACTAACGCTCCTAGATTTCATCATCATCATCATCATCATCATCATCATCATCATCATCCTGTCTACGCCCACTGCAGAGCAAAGGCCTCTCCCATGTTCCGCCAATCAACCCGGTCCTGTGCTTTCTGCTGCCACGTTATACCTACAAACTTAATCTCATCTACCCATCTAATTTTCTGTCCCCCCTTCACGCGTTTGCCATCTCTTGGAATACAGTCAGTTACCCTTAATGACCACCGGTTATCCTGCCGACGTGATGCGTGCCCGGCCCATATCCATTTCTTCTTCTTGATTTCAACTATGATATCCTTAACCCCCGTTTGTTCCCTGACCCACTCTGCTCTCTTGCTGTCTCTTAAGGTTACACCTATCATTTTCCTTTCCATTGCTCGCTGCGTCGTCCTCAATTTAGGTTGAATCCTCTTTGTAAGCCTCCAGGTTTTTGCTCCGTAGGTAAGTACCGGTAAGATGCAGCTGTTATATACATTCCTCTTGAGGGATAGTGGTATGATTTGATAATGCTTGCCCAATGAGCCCCATCCCATCCTTATTCTTCTAGTTATTTCACTGTCATGGTTCGGCTCCGCGGTTACTACCTGTCCTAAGTAGACGTACTCCTTTACAACTTCCAGTGTCTCGCCACCTATCGTAAAGCGCTGTTCTCTGCCAAGATTGTTCCACATTACTTTAGTTTTATGCATATTCATTTTCAGACCTACTCTTCTACTTTCCGTATCCAGTTCAGTATTCATGAGCTGTAATTCGTCTCCCGCGTTACTCATCAATGCAATGTCATGAGCGAATCGCAGGTTACTGAGATACTCCTAGGTTTAAATGCACCTATATATACCCCATAATGTGGACGGGAGGATGACCAGCACCGTAGCTCAGTGGTAGAGCATCGGACGCGTTATACGAACGTCGCAGGTTCGATCCTTGCCGGCGGCAAGTTATCTTTTCGTCCACTTTACTTTCTTCACATTCATATTATAATTACTGCAAATAAGGTCCCCTATACTTTCCTTGGCATTATTGTCTGTTAGTTCTCATTAATATTGTGTCTAACAAAGAAAAAACGAGCCCTTAAAAGTCACGCACTTTATGACATTTTTAGTCATTCTGCGGAGAACCATGGTACCGCTAAATACATGTAAGGCATTATGTGCACTTTGTTGGTGCTGTGCCTGATGACGATGAATTAGGGCAGAGCCCTTTGTAATGGGTTGGGAGCATTCAACAACCCACTCGTTGCGCAATTCGCTTTGTGTGTCACCTGGTGGTTATTTTACTCTTCTACCATGCTATATTACATAGGTTAATGTGGTTCCTTCCCAACATTAAGCCTGTATAGGGTATTTTTGCAAAGCAGTTTCAAGCACCGGCATTGCTCTGAGGTGGAGTACCGCGCTCCCACGCAGAGGGCCCAGGTCCGAACCCCGTTTCTTCCTGGGTATTTTAGAGCGACAGCTGTTATGAGATCATTACAATGACCGTTTTTGGCGCCGTAGTTGTCCGCCGCCGCCGCCGCTGGTGTACGTAACCGCTATCGCACGAAATAAGAAAAAAGTAAATAAGAAAAAATTTCGAGGATGGAACGAGGTTCGAACCTGGGCCCACTGCGTGGGAGCCCAGTGTTCTCCCTCTCAGCCATGCTGGTGCTTGAAAGTGGGCTCCAAAAAGACCCTATACAGGCTTCATGTCGGGAAGGAACCACATTAACATATGTAATGTAGTGTGGTAGAAGTGTAAAATAACAGCCAGGCGTCACACAAACGCAAATTCTGTAACCGCGCGTCACACAATGCGAATTGCGCAACGAGTGGGTTGTTGAATGCTTCCAACCCAGTACAAAGGCCTCTGCGATAATTCTTCATCGTCATCAGCGCACTAGGGCGCGTCCCGCCGGACCTCATTAAAGTTATTTCAATCAATCAATCAATCAGCCACGGCATCAACAAAGTGCACATAACGCCTCACAGGTGTTAAGCGAGTAACACGGTTCTCCGCAGAATGACGAAAAATTGCATAGTGGCTGCTTCCCTACTTCACAAAAATTATGATAATTTATAACGTAGCGGGTTCGTCGCAAGTGCATTTCTATTGGTTGCCAAGGAAGCCCATAAGGCTCTGCCGATCCATTTCCTCGGGCTCTCAATAAAATTAATTCCCCCTCTCTCTCTCTCTCCCTCGCTCTCCGTTTCTGCGGTTAACGTATGTTATAAAGCGTGGTGAGACAGGTAAATAACGACCGAGCGTCACACAATATGAATTACGTAACTAGTGGGTCGTTTAAAGCTTACAACCCATTACAAAGGGCTCAGCCATAATTCTTCATCGTCATCAACTGTCGCATCAACAAAATGCGCATAATGCCTTACAGATGGTACCTCGCTTCTCCACAAAATAACGAATAATGTCGTGGTGGGTGCTTCCCAACTTCCCAAAAATTATGATTTGTGGCGTAGTGGGTACGTTGCTAATGTACTTGTATTAAGAGAGTTTATAACGTGCTCTAGAAATGCCGCTCTTCCAGCTTTCGCTGTGACTGTACTTCAGGCTTGATTACTTCAGGCTATGCGAAACGTCGCAGAACGTGCCTCGTCTGCGGCGTGTTGCGATGATGCGAGTTGATACTATAATACATATATACTGCATTATTTCAGCTTCGAGAACCTATATATATACTAGTATAAAGAAAGTCTCGGTTTCCTTCTAAATGGTAGTGCTTCGACTGATAACGCTCCGCTATATTTCAACGATCATTTTTGTAGCAAAGAAGCAAGTCAGCGTGGCGTGTTGAAACACGTGGATTTACATGGAAAATGGCGGGTCCTTGCGCGTGGCAATGGGGAGTGAATGAGGCATGGCAGTTGTTTCCTGTGAGGACTACCGTGCATTGCACAGCCTGGATCACCTCTCTTCGCGACCATTTGACGC
Organism: Rhipicephalus sanguineus; assembly: GCF_013339695.2. Taxonomy (NCBI): domain Eukaryota; kingdom Metazoa; phylum Arthropoda; class Arachnida; order Ixodida; family Ixodidae; genus Rhipicephalus; species Rhipicephalus sanguineus. The sequence continues at coordinate 177,159,415 of NC_051179.1, forward strand.
GGCGAGACATTAATTGCCCCATTTACTCCAAGAGCGAGAGGCCACAGACACACGCTCCTCACGCCTTGCAGGAAAGTCTTCTCCAAGGAGCGCGAAAGGAAACGAACTAAGGTTCACTTTCCAAGCATCAGGAAAGCAATCCACGTCTCCTCCATTGTATACGCGATACGGCTCTGCTCCTGAATAGTGCGCCACGCTCCTAAGTGATTCCGTTCAGGCGCGTGAGCTTGAGCGCACCGAGGCCGGAACAATTTTTTGTGTCCACAGATTCGGGGTGTCGGCGCATAGCGTGCTCCGATCCGCTTGGGAGGTGGCGCCCTTGGAGGGACAGGAGACCTTCGCGCCGTCGTCGCGCGAGTCCCGTGCCGAAAGAGCGGACTCATCCTTGACCATGAAGTCGCCGGAGGCTGTCGGCCTACTTTCTCTCACATCGCGAACCTTAAGCCTAAGCCGGCTTCCTTATTTCGTCATAACGGTTTGCGTGAGGGGACACGTGGGAGAGAACAACACGGCCTCGGCGCTTACGCTTGGGGCGAGAGCGTAAGCGCCCGGAATGAATGCGATTGGGCGCTCACATTGCCTGGAATATCTCAGCGCGACATCAAAAGTGTGCGCACCGTACACTTTCTGTGAGAGCCTTACGCGAACGAACCACGTGGGCATTTGGGAGCTGCTTGTGGCTCACGAAACATCGGCTCCTCTAGGCTCGATTACAGTGGTCAGAGTGCGTGACTTCTCGTGCGGGGCTCAGCAGCAGCCATGGTGTCCAAGTCGGACATTCTGGCCGTGACCATGATGTTCGCCTACATGAACCCCAAACAATCGCCAGAGCATCTGGACACGCCTCTCAAGCAGTTGAGAAAGGAGTACGACTACATCATCGGCAAGTGTCACGTAAAATATTCTGCACAGTATTGACCACAAAGCGCTACATGATTATCACTATATGGTGACGCAATTGTCGTTATAAGGCTAAGTGCTTTCGAATTAGTTGGTGCCTGACATAAGTTGGCTGCTTCAAGTGTGCAAGCTAAATATAGGAACAACATAACTTTCACAACAAATTTATCGCTTAGCCGTAACAAATGCATGCTATAACCTAAACTTCCGCATTGACGGAATCATATTTCGCATCAGCGTCTATAGGAGCTATACTTCTAAATTACATATATCAGCGTATGGTAGTGGGCCATAGGCGTCGGCTTGTGGCAATATAAATATACCATATTGTGACTAGTTCTTTGAAAGGTCGTTAATTTTCGTTATAAAATAAAAAGAGAAATCGAAAGAAATATGCGGGCCATAAAATGTGTGTACGAATGTCTAGTTGTCTGTTGTTTTGTGTAAAATTTACATGCAGCCTGTACTGAGCAATCTGCATTGCTTTACTGCTTTCTGTCGTCTTTGTGTAGCTGGAGCTGAGTATGCTCACTGTGTTGTATTTCGTAGCATTTTGTTCCACATCTGGTCTTCATCTTAACTTCTTTCTTAAGGTTAGTTTTTTATGAGGCGATACCTCCGTGAAGCGGGAAATTAAATGATATACACGCAAGCGGGATTCGTCGTTCTGTTTTTATCGCAATGTAGCGCAACGTGTGATGTCAAGCAACTTTTCTTTTTTTTCTGACCTCATCGAACGTGGCTTCATTGCCGCGCAATGTTTATTTGGTTTTTGATGTATTCTCAAAGGAAAGGAGTACGCTGCAGTGGCATGGGCACGAATGCGACGTTTGATGTTTCTTTTTTTTCGGGGCGCCATAGAAAAACCACTGCAGTGCATGGAAGTGCAATGTATTCGTAACTAAAATTGCGGCTTTTCTGTCCTTTATGTCGGAGTAGTGCATACCGATCGGTCAAGGAAAAGCACGTACCTTAGTGGCCATAATCAAAGAAGCTTTTTTAATGTCGCGCTCGTTTCATTCACTTCTTTTATTTAGCACACACTACAGTCTGAAGACCAAGCAAGGGGGGCAAGAAAAATAAAGGAGTATAGTGAAAGAAGTGAACAAATTATGCAGCAGGTTATAATTAAGCATTACTACTGAAAGGCAAGCACGTACTAACAAAGATTCGTAAACATACATTTCTAGAAAATTTTGCACAAATTTTTAGAAACAGTTTTATATACGCAAAGGTAAAGCAACACAATTGAGAGAATGAGTTGTCATAATGTAGTATGGTGGCATCAACAATGTAGTTTACACGAAATTATTTTTACTTATTTAATTTATTTGAACATACTACAGCATTGAAGGGCTATCGCAGGAGTGGAGGTAGCATACAAAAATTGCAATAAAACACAAAATGTGCCGAACATAAATATCAATGGTTAGTAACTTACAAATCCAATTCGTCAAGTGGTAAAGATCTAACATGACCGGGTAAAGCATTCCATATTTTCATAGTGTGTACAAAAAACTGTGTTTGCGCTCATTAGTTCGGTGAATAAAAGGACACATGTTCAGCTCATGATGACCTCTGGTGAATGTTGGCTTAGCGGGTTTGATTTAGTTGCTTAGTAAAGGAGATCGTATACAGTGAATAAGAGTGTAAAGAAACTTCCAAGATTCAACGTGGCGACGAGAAGAGAGACTAGTAAGCTGAATACTGTGAAGATGAGGACTAGGTCATCGAGGCGTAGGCAGAAATTTTTTTCGGGGGGGGGGGGGGGGGGGGGGGGTGCACCTTCTCGATCTGAAGTGAGGGCCAGGCAGGCAGATGTGGTCGAGCTTCATTTTGTGCACTGTATGTCACTGCACAAAAAAAAAAAATTCAGAGGGAGGGGGACGGCACGGGTCTTCAGCTTACTAGTCTCTCTTCTCGTCGCCACGTTGAATCTTGGAAGTTTCTTTACACTCTTATTCACTGTCTACGATCTCCTTTACCTGGCTAGGCTACTGTTAGGGGCGAAAAAATCTATCGTAGCGATGATATATGAGGCGTATAGCTTTCTTTTCGACATATTGACTTTTTTACGTCTGTTACTTTGTGATGGTTTCATATGACAGAACCGTACTCGAGTATTGGACGAACCAAAGTTTTATAAGTGAGGAGTCTTGTGTTAGTTGGGCGGAACGTAATGTACGTTGTAGCTACTCAAGCCTTCTAAGCGCATGGTTACACATGACATCAATGTGATATGACGAAGACAAAGCCCTAGTAAATACAAGACCTAGATATTTGTATTGAGACACATTTTCTAGAGGCGAACCATTAAAGGAATACGTAAAAGAAGAAGGAAGAGAACGTTCTGTTTCGGTTTCGCTGCGGAATGTGGGTGAATATTCATCCCTTCGCAATTATTACTAGAGGCCGTTTTTGCGAAATCTCAAAGCTGCAATGGCTTCTTCGCAAGAAGGACTTCAATTCGCCCTTCTGGCATAACCGCCTCACTGCGCTAAATAAAACGTTAATTTAACTTTCTTTATTACTGTCCCAAAAGACGTCTTTAGCCATCTTAAGATGCCTGCGGCTACAGAAGAAGTAATTGTGAAGGCATCGAACAAATTTCGCATATCCCTGTTTTTTTAAGAATTTTGGACACATTTCTTTATCTTATTTCTTCATCTATTTAATCTTAATCTTACTAAGCTTATATCTCTCCTTTGGACAATTTCTAGTTTATAAACATCCTTTATTAAATATGGGTCCATGTATGCGTACTCTAAATGGGGTCGAATAAAAGTATTATTATAATCCATCCCTCAATACTTTTCACTGGTCACTCAATGAGAGAGCTTTGTGTGCTGCCAACTTTGACCACGGGACGGCGCCACCGGTGTTAAGGGCGCGAGGCCCACCACTGGAAACGCCGGCGCCACCGTCGGCGTGACGTGCATGGCAGGATCACGTGGTCTCAGCGGCCGCGTCGGCTGCTTGTGGAGCGCTGCCGCGCGCTTTGAAAACGACTTTCAAGTTACACCTGCGCTGCGGCCTGTTCAAATGCGGAGGTTTTCTCTAATTTTGAGCACAACTGAACACACTTTAATAGGAGTGGCTTCCTCCGAAGGCGACGAACATGCTGCTCTACTGCTCGGTGCCGCACTTACGCAACGAAGCCCGGTGTCAGCCTGCACTGGTACCCGCGGGACAATAAACTGCGTGAAGCGTGGGTTGTGAAGCTAAAAGCCGGCAAGCAGCTAAAGGCTATGTGTGCAAAAAGCGATTCCGCGACGAAGACTTTTGACACTGCGTCGGGGCTGCGATGTCCGGTGAGCATCAGGAAGCGGCACACTGAGGCGATCGTTCGCGCGCGCTTCCCGCCGGTAATGGTGCTTATCTCCGACAGGATGGATGAGGCGCTACTTTTTACCTGTTGCGATACCGTGTCAGAACCTTCCCGTGCGACCTCTCAATCGACAGCCCCGTGCTCTGTGTCCAAATTGGCTGCATATATCTAAGTCATCGTTTAGATACACTGGATTAAAAATACTCACAGGGTCCCTTATGCATTCCCCTAATATGACTTGAATGCGAAAGCCAGTTTCTTCTTCTTCTTGACAGTCAATGTATTCTCCCCCGCCCCCCTCCAAACGCTTTCTGCACCTAACGCGGTTTTGCGCTATACCTCCGTGACCGGCCCACCGATCACGGAGGCAGCGCAAAGTGACCATGTCGTGTGAATACGCCATCGTGTGAGGTCACGTTATGTGACATCATGATGACCTCATAGTGGCAGAAAACGGTAAGCTCACTGGAATGCAAAGAGCGCGGTAATTAGGGAGAATATTAAAATAGGCATCGCATTTGCTCACGCGTTAGTGAGCACCAAACGAAACAAATGCACTGAAATAAGAAACAGAAGCAGCGGCAATTGCCCGCTCAGAAGACCGATCAACATGCAGTGTGCGGCAACTTGTCAAATGACACTGACATCCCCCCCCCCCCCCCCAAAAGAAACATATCAATTGGCGGGACAGCACAATACGTTACCATAGGCGCGTCAAAGTCATAGTTGTGACGAAATTGTTTTTGAACTGCTCTGATAGCATCTGCGCAACAACAGTTGTTTGTGTACTCGCAAATTCTCATATTTTGCGGCCTGTAGTTGACAGCACGGTGCCAAAACGCGCTCGTAGCGAAAGCGAAGTCATGAGTACGGACATACATGCAGACGCTCATACATTGAGAAGCAACGTCGGTCGCCGCGAAAGCGTGCGATCGCTGGCTTGAGGCTACTTTCTGTTATGCTCCGTTTGGTTATGCAGGCAGTTCAATAAGATATTTCACACAGTTTGCACTCAGCGACTGACTACCTTTCACGCAAGAAGCCGCTCCAGCGGTCTCCATCGCTGTGACCGCGTGAAGTGGGCGCCCGTTTTCTGCTAAGAGACGGCGACTGTATACTAACTTGTGCTTTCTGTTCGTCGAAATTTATTATTTTGACAGTAAAGAACATATTTCGTTTCGAAAGTAGTTACAGAAATGTCCCGGAAGGCTCCCGCGCGGTGTTTTTTAGAGCGCGGACGGCAAAACCTATGGGGAGCGCCCCGGCAGTATCCTGCCTAGCACGCAATAGAGGCGCGTCCGACAGAGGGCGACTCCGTAACTCCTCGCCCGTAATACTCCAGCGTAAAGTCGACGCGCGCTTACGTCATCAAAGAAAATATGGCAGATCCCACGCACTGTGGGAATCGATGTAATTCGAAGCAGCCAGCAAAGTGCTGCATACATCGCATTGTTTTGTCGTTGGGGTAAATGAAGTCATTCATACCATGACATCTAGTTTACTATATATCGCATGTTTTCCATGCATAAATACATGTACAGTCTGGTATATACCATGGTAATGAAGCCAATTTCGGTATATAACCAGTTAACAAATCGGTCGGAAGTGCACCATGACATTGTCATGTAAATCATACCGTACATTACATGCATGCTATGATTCGCATGTTAGGACCTGTCATTCATGTTCGTCATACAGTCGCGTCGCGCAATACCGAACTTGGTACATGTCAAGCCAGCGAAATGGCCGCGCGCGCACCATGAGCGTGGCATGTAAATCATGTCGTATATGACATGTATATCAGGATTATCATGTTACAACCTCTCATTTATGTTAGCCATACAGTGTCGTCCCGCAATACTTATATTGGTCTGTATCAAGCTAGCCAAACGGCCGCGAGTGCACCCTGAGCGTGTCATGTAAGTAGTGTCGTAAATGACATGCGTGCCATAGTTTTCATGTTACCACCTGTCATTTACGCTCGTCATACAGTCACATCGCGCAATACCAATTTTGGTGTATATCAAGCGGGCGAAACGCCGCGAGTGCACCGTGATCGGGACATGTAAATCATGCCATACAGAAATGCAAGTCATACTTTAATGTTGCCACATCTCATTTACGTTCGTCGTACAGTCACGCAATACCTATTTTTGGTTTTATATCAAGCGAGCGAAATGGCCGCGAGCGATCCATGAGCGTGGCACGTAAGTCATGTCGTACATGACTTGCATATCATGATTTTCATGTTACCACCTCTCATTTACGTTCGTCATACAGTCGCGTCACGCAATACCTATTTCGGTGTATATCAAGTGAGCGAAATGGCCGTAAGTACGCCATGAGCGTGGCATTTAAATCACGTTACACATGACTTGCATGTCATAATTTTCAAGTTTCCACGTCTCATTTATGTTCGTCATACAGTCGCCTCACGCAATACCAGTTTCGGTGCATATCACGCGAGCGAAACCGCAGCGATCGGACAATGAGCATGGCATGTAAAGTATGTCGTACATAACTTGCATATCATGATTTTCACGCTACCACCTCTGATTTACGTTCACCATACAGTCTCGTCGCGCAATACCAATTTTGGTGTATATCAAGCGAGCGAAATCGACGTGAGAGCACCATGAGCGTAGCATGTAAATCATGTCGTACATGACATGCATGTCACGATTTTCATGCTACCATGTGTCAGTTATGTTCGTCATACAGGAATGTCTCAGCATACCAGTTTTGGTATGTATCCATTCATTCAAACGGCCTCGAGAGCCCCGAGATCATGTAATACAAATCATGCTGGACATGACATGCATGTCATGATTTGCACATTTGGACCTGTCATTTGTGTTCGTGACACACTATTGTCAGGCAATACCAATTTTGGTATATATCAAATTAACGAAACGGCCGCAAGAGCCCCAAAAGCGTGGCATGTAAATTATGCTGTTCATGGCATGCATGTCATGATTTTCATGTTATGACTGGTCATTTATTTTCGCAATACGGTCATGTTATGTCATACAAATTTTGGTATACATCCCATTAACGAAACGGCCAGGAGAAATCAAAGTGGAAGGCGGCTAGATAGATAGATAGATAGATAGATAGATAGATAGATAGATAGATAGATAGATAGAGATAGATAGATAGATAGATAGATAGATAGATAGATAGATAGATAGATAGATAGATACGATCAATGCCGCAGAAGTTCGCTAAGAAATGCTTCGCATTTAAAACAGCCCTCTATTACCTCTATAGTCCGGCGTCGGCTGACCGCCGACGCGGGCGACGGCTCCTGGGCCTGGCGCGCTCGGGCGTTGCTCGGATCCTGCTGCATTTCGCGCCGGACGCGCGCGGCCGGCGCGGCCGCGCTCGACTCGCATGCACAGGAGCCTGCTTCGGGGGCTGTTTCGTCGGTTCCCGACAGGTGGCGCGGCGCGTTCCTCGCTTTACCGGCTTTACTGCGCTTGCGCTCCTCGAGATGCGATCGCACCGGCGCGTTGGAGCCGGCTCGACTGTAACGGACGCAAATTTGCGCCTAGCGTAGCGTCGCCGGCTCGACGTGACGAAACGCACGTCGGGAAAGTCGGAGTATAACAGAGCCTTCAAGGAGGCGCTCGTCGACGCCAGCGAGGCGACGGCGTGGTGTGTTGGCTCTCTTGGCGTCGTGTTTTATTGCGAGTGTGCCGTGCTGTCTGTGCCTGTTACCGTTTTCGAACGCGACGAATAGTTATGGGTCTTACTACGAGTCTTACTACGAATAGTCTGACTACGAATAGTTAGCCGCAGCTTGACGGACGTTGCCGAAGACATGCTGTGTGCCGCACTGTCGCTGGGGCTGCAGAGGAACCACCGAAAAAGCTTCGTTGTTCGCGTTGCCCAGTGACCCCGAAAGCTGAGAGAAGTGGAAACGGGCGCGTCAAGAAACGGGTACATTGTCGTTTAGCTCACCGAACGTTCGCGTATGCGAAAGACATTTTGATATTTTGATAAGGAGGACATCATTCGTGAAGACAAGTGCGTTATACAAGGCACTGTCGATGAACAGTGCGTTCATCAAATATTGCCGCGTGAAAGAGCTAAGCCGAGGGCCGACGCAATTCCTCGATTGTTCGAAGGCCTCCCGGCTTACTTGAATAAGTACGCATCTCGCCAGCTGCCACATAGGCAGCCGGTCAAGCGTCCTCAGGAGTCATCAGATGGTTCCAGTGGGGAAAATGCGCATGGAGGCCTCCGACGAATTGGCTGGAGTAAATGACGGTAAATATTGCAGTTTTACAAGGCTTGCTCTGCTGTGCATATCCTCGAAAATCTATCTGCGTTCATCTTGAACCTCACTATATATTTTACTGCTGTGATTATTATTTATCGATTTTATTTATTATTTATTCAATACTGTGAGCCTTTTCAGGCCTATACAGGAGAGGGCATACAAAATAAAGTGGACTTCATATTGGGAAAATAAAAAGGGAAAATCCGTAGTACAAGGTAACCATAACAGCGACAACAGCAAAGAAAGAAAAAGTAATAGATGAGCCATGCATATAAGTATTTCAAGGGCGTAAAAAAAAACTAGCATACATGTTCAAGATAAATAAGAATATAGCATTAACAAGGTTATGCCCTAGGAACAAGATAACATGAAATACATACATGTGAGAACTGTTGAACACGTGTAACAATGTGCAGGTACATGCGCGATACAGCGTTTTTGCCTTTATTTGCGCACCGATACCAGTCAACTTATTCCAATGCCTCTAAATGAGATTCCAGCAGCGACAAAAATGAATCAAGTGATTGAGCACTGACGACGTCATTCGGCAGGTCATTCCACAACTCTATAACTGCGGGAAAAAAAGAATACTTAAACGTGTGACAACGTGACAAGAATGGGCGTATGCATTTCTCGTTGTTAGTTCTCCTGGAGTGACGGTTCGGAGCTTTTAGGTATATGTCCCTATTTATATTTACTGAGTTGTTCGAAAGAAGGAAAAGAAACTTCAGACAAGCCAGCTGTCGTCGGCCAGCGAGAGTTGCGATACGTGCTTGCAAACGCAGCGCGGAAACACTCTCCTGCCTAGCATACTTTGAATAAACGAATCTAAGAGCCCTATTTTGAATTTTTTGTAATACGTCAGTCATGTTCTTTTGGTGCGGGTTCCAAACTATTGCTGCGTATTCTAAGACGGTTCTAATTAGTGTTTTGTATGCTGTTAGTTTAACCTGAGAAGAAGTGCCAGTCAGTTTACGCCTTAAAAAGCCTAGTTGCTTGAATGCTCGTGCAGAAATCTGATCAGTATGAACGTCCCACTTTATAGACTGCGTTATTGTGACCCCCAAGTATTTTAAGGTATTCACGTGTTTCATGTCTCCCCAGAGAGAGTGTACTTAAAGTGGAGTGGTGTCTTTCTATAGGTAAATGTAATACACATAGTTTTATCTGTATTAACTTGCATACCGTGTTTCTCACACCATTTTTCAATATGCTCTAAAGATTTGTCGATCTTTACCTGGTCCTCTGTTGTGATAGTAGGAGAGTATATGACGCAGTCGTCTGCAAAGAGCCTCATTGTAATACCTGGTTCCATAGCCGTGTAAAAGACATTGATGTAGATGAGGAAGAGTGTTGGTCCCAGTACGGGTCCCTGGGGAACTCCAGAAAACACACCGGCGCGGGTAGACTCAGCATTATTAAAAAATCCGGCAGATCCCACGCACTGTGGGAATCGATGTAATGCGAAGCAGCCAGCAAAGAGCTGCATACATCGCTTTGTTTATTTTTGAGCCAAATGAAATCATTCATGCCATGGCATCTAGTTCACCATATATCGCATGTTTGCCATGCACGCATGCATGCATAATGTGGTATATACCATGCCAATGAAACGTATATTCTGGTATATACACTGCATGACCGGTCAATTATGTTCATCACGCACTCCTGTCATGCCATACCACTTTTGGTATATATCCAGTTAACTAAACGGCCGGAAGCGCACCATAACAGTGTCATGTAAATCATACCGTACATGACATGCATAACATAATTCGCATGTTAGGACCTGTCATTTATGTTCGTCATACAGTCACATCGCACAATACCAATTTGGTGCATATCGAACGAGCGAAATGGCCGCGAGTCAACCATGAGCGTGGCATGTAAATCATGCCACACATGACATGCATGTCATGGTTGTCATGTTACCACCTGTCATTTATGTTCTTCATGCATTCGCGTCACGCATTGCCAATTTTGGTGTATATCAAGCTAGCGAAACGGCCGCGATCGGACAATGAGCGTGGCATGTAAATCATGCCGTAAATGATATGCATATCATAATTTTCAAGTTACCACCTGTCACATATGATTGTCATAAGTCACGTTGCGCAATACCAATTTCGGTGTATATCAAGCGAGCGAAACGGCCGCGAACGCATCATGAGCGTGGCATGTAAATCATGTCGCACATGACTTGGCTGTCACAATTTTCATGTTACCACCTCTCATTTACGTTCGTCATACAGGCGCGTCGCGCAATACCAATTTCGGCGTATATCAAGCTAGTGAAACGTCCGCTAATGCACCATGAGCGTGGCATGTAAATCATGACATGCATGTCATGGTTTTCACGTTACCACCTGTTATTCATGTTCTTGGTACAGCCACATCGCGCAATACCAATTTTGGTGCATATCAATCTAGCGAAACGACCGCGAGCGCACCATGAGTGTGCCATGTAAATCATGTCGTACATGACACGCATGTCATGATTTTCATGTTACCACCTCTAATTTACGTTCGTCATACAGTCGCGTCGTGCAATACCAATTTTGGTGTATATCAAGCCAGCGAAACGGCCACAAATGCACCATGAGCGTGGCATGTAAATCATGACATACACGACATGCATGTCATTTTTTTCATGTTACCACCTGTTATTCATGTTCTTCATGCAGTCACATCGCGTAATACCAATTTTGGTGTATATCAACCTAGCGAAACCGCCGCGAGTTCGTCATGAGCGTGACATGTAAATCATGACGTGCATGACACGCGTGTCATGATTTTCATGTTACCACGTGTCAGTTATATTCGTCATGTCGAAATGTCTCGTCATACCAGTCAGTTTACGTATATATCCATTCATTTAAACGGCCGCGAGCGCCCCGAGACCATGTCATGTAAATCATGCCGCACATGACATGCGTGTCATGATTTGCACGTCACGACCTGTCATTATGTTCGCCATGAACTCTTGTCACGTCATACCAGTTTTGGTATTATGAAGCTAACGGAATGGCCGCAAGAGCCTCAAGGCCGTGGAATGTAAATCATGCTGTTCATGACATGCATGTCATGATTTTCATGTTATGACCTGTCATTTATGTTCGTAATACGGTCATGTTATTCCATACCAATTTTGGTATACATCCGATTAACGAAACGGCCAGGAGAGCACAAAGTCGTAGGCGGCTAGATAGATAGATAGATACGCTCAAACTCGCAGAAGTTCGCTAAGAAATGCTTCGCATTTAAAAGAAACATACTGGGTACGATTGGAGAGATAAGCAGCAATCCAAGAGTCTATTTTCGAGTTAACGCCAAGTGATTCAAGTTTTTGTATGGTCAACGAGTACACGACGCGGTCGAATGCCTTAGCGAAATCAATAAATATCGCATCTACCTGTTGTCTAGAATTAATAGCTGCGGCAAAGTCGTGAGTAATTTCCAAAAGTTGTGTAGTGGTCGAAAGCTTCCTTCAAAAACGGTGTTGGTTGGGGTAAAGCAGGTTACTATCCTCCAGGTAGTCCATCAGTGATTTATTTATGATATGGTTGTTTGTGGTTATGATGATGGTTGTTTGTGCTGCTAAATTCTTCACTGTTTGTGATATATTTTGTGAGCATGTAATCATGCATATTAATTTGCATTTCGGCACCTGTATGTATGCCTTCTTCCGTTTCTGCTTTGAAAATAAAATGTTTACAGCCTGCATCGAGTTGTTAGTTAATAAATTATGAAATATTTGAAGAGTACTGGTTTTCACTAAGGTGCTAAAAGGTTCCAATAGTTCGTAGATGAATCAGCCGCAGAAGACCCTTGTTTGACTTTCGTTCAAGTGAAAGGAGCTGTTGTACAGCACGGCTGGGAAAATACGTTAAACAATCGCTTGGCACTTTGCGGCGTGTGAGGGCCCTTAGACATTTTGCATGAAAAGAACTACCACATGTGGTTCTTCATCGTGCCCGTAAACCTAAGTACACGTGTCCTTGCGCTATCTATCTATCTATCTATCTATCTATCTATCTATCTATCTATCTATCTATCTATCTATCTATCTATCTATCTATCTATCTATCTATCTATCTATCTATCTATCTATCTATCTATCCAGTCGCCGACGTCTCGGTGCTCTCATAGTCGCCTCCTTAACTTGGCGTAGACCAAAATTGTAATGGCAGGGCAATAGGATTTCACGAATATGACTGTCGGGTAATGACATGAATAACCTGAAAATCCTGTCGCGTACGTCGTCAAACCCTTTCCTCCAGACACATGTGGCACATACCCGTTTGCGAGTTTGTAATATGCAGAGCGCTCAACGCATGGCAACGGCAGCGGCGCGCTATTGGCTGCGCGCACACAGGGGACGCCGCTGCGAGTTCCGCCTAGCAAACGCCGCGCCGCGCTCATCCTTCTCGGGTGCCTTCCGCGGGAATTTTAAACGGTGAACGCGGCCGCTGGGCCCCGTAGAATTTCGGTCGCCGCTTGTGAAGTGCTACTGCTCTCTCGCGTTGACCGAATACGCCGTCGTCCGCCGTATGGTTCGACTGTGCTTTGTGCATTTGTTTTGTTATAACGGTGAACACGTTCGCCCATGAACATTTGTGTTGTCGCCACTGTCTTTTGTGCCTTGGCGCTGCAGCAAGACGCGATCGCCGTTGTGTTCCACTGTGCGTTCTTTTTTCTTTTTTTAACAGTGACCACGCTCGCCCTTGATATCTGTGCTGTCTGCTGTGGTCTTTTGAGCCATCGCGTTGTCGCAAGACATAATCGTGTTGTGTTGGACTGATTGCTTTTGTTTTTTTTTTTTAACGCTGAACACGCCTTCACGTGAATATATGTGTTGTCGCCAGTGTTTTTTGTGATCTCGCGTTGTCGCAAGACGTGATCACCGTGGTTTCGAGTGTGCCTTGTGTTTTCTTCGTATTTTTTTTTTCGCGGCTGATCTTGCCAACGCATTTCGCAGCCCTGCAACGCCGGTCGTTGTACGGCTATGACCACGGAAAGCAGCGCATGTGAGACGCCGGCGCGCCGCGCGATCGAATGCGTTGAAGACAATGACAGTTCATCGCCTGACGTTGACGTGCCGCTGCCGTTGCCATGCGTTGGAGCGCTCTGCATATTACAAAACTCGCGACGTGGTTCGGGCGAGCATCACTGATGAACAAGACGCCTGCAGCTGTGTAAAAGATTACGGCTTGAAGACAAACACATCGTGGGTTGTAGACTTTCGTGAAGTCAACAGCAAGGTGTGAAAGGTAATACAAAAATGGTGTTTCATAACTTCAAATTAACTTGCGGCATCTTCTGTGGTGATTTAAATTCATGCTTTGGGGATAATGTCCAATGATGAGCCGTCTCAATGAGGTCGTCTTATGTGTGCACTTGAGCCGTCTCAATTAGGTCGTAATTAGCTGTGCTCGTTCTACTGCCCTAATTGAATTTTGGTTTGTATTTCTTTTTTAAATTTGCCATGTCAATCTGGCTCCCCAATCTCTGGCCCGATGCCAACTTGGGTCCTTGCGGTTATTCTTTGTAATTTATCTATATTCTGTCAGTCGCGGTGCTGTCAATTCTTTCCAACTGAGCTTCAGTCAATCCTTCTAAGGTGTTATGCATGCCCAGGTGCGTTAATCTCTCTATGCTGGTGCTTTCGGGCAAGCCTAGGGCCCTGCTTAAAAGCTTTCCTTACGAAAATATTGATTTTGTCCTTTTCTGTCTTGTTCCATTTAAGACTAAGAATGCTAGCCTCCTTCATTCCGTGATATACTTGTTTGTGATTTTCCTGATCAGCCAGTTGCCTTAGTGACCTTAGCCACTATTTTTATAAGGTATTGCTGTTAGTTCGCTTCGGACTCAATGTTGAGTACAAGGACCCTCACTGTTCAATGATGGGGACCTTTTCGTGCAAGTCTGTATCTCCTCGCACTCTCTCTCCTTCATCTGTCTCTTGGGCCACCTCCTGTTAAGTATGGGCCTGTAAAGTTCTGATTTCTCTGGTGAAAATTCAAGCCTAGTGCCTGTGAGGTAGACTTCCACTTTATCTACGACTTCCTGTAACTTCTGTTCTATTTACCCATCACTGCCTTGCGAGATCCATATGGCAACATCATCCGTGTATACGGAGCGATTGATTCCTTCGATGTCTTCACGTTTTTTCTGACAATCCTGTCATAATGAGATTAAGAGCATGAGCAATGTCATGGAGCCCTGAGGTGTAACTAAACTGTCCATGCCCTCACCTCAGACTCGAGTTCCCCCATGTTGAAGGTAACCTTCCTATTCGTTAGGAAGTATCGGATGTAATTGTATGATATTTCTCCTAGGTTTAAGTTGGTGACCTAAGTGAGGTTTAAGTTGGTGACCTAAGTGAAATGTGCAGGTTTGGAATACTTTCGTGAGATCCAACCATAATGTAGATCTGGTTCACATTGCGCTCTGATTGCTCTCATTTTTTTCCCATCCTATGGTACCTACGCCATAACATATGAATATAACTAGAACACAATTACTTATTGTGGCTGCGGCACTTTTTCGATTTTGTTTCGCCAACCGCACGCCACGTATAAGGGGGGCCAAGTGCACATAATACGACCTAATTGAGAACGGCTGATCATTGGACATTATCCCCAAAGCATGAAGTTAAATTACCACAGAAGATTCCGCAAGTTATTTTTGAAGTTATGAAACACCATTTTTGTATTACCTTTCACACCTTGATGTTGACTTCACGAAGTCTACAACCCACGATGGTTTGTGAACCACGGTGATCACGTCTTGCGACAAACGCGAGATCACAAAAACACTGGCGACAACACATATATTCACGTGAAGGCGTGTTAAGCGTTAAAAAAATAAACAAAATCAATCAGTCCAACACAACAACGACTATGTATTGCGACAACGCGAGGGCTCAAAAGACACAGCAGACAGCACAGATATTCAAGGGCGAGCGTGTTCACTGTTAAAAAAAGAAAAAAAGAAACGCACAGTGGAACACAACGGCCGATCGCGTCTTGCTGCAGCGCCAAGGCACAAAAGACAGTGGCGACAACACAAATGTTCATGGGCGAACGTGTTCACCGTTATAACAAAACAAAATGCACAAAGCACAGTCGAACCATACGGCGACGACGGCGTATTCGGTCAACGCGAGAGCAGTAGCCCTTCACAAGCGGCGACGAAAATTCTACGGGGCCCAGCGGCCGCGTTCACCGTTTAAAATTCCCGCGGAAGGCACCCCGAGTAGGAGAGCGCGGCGCGGCCGTTGCTAGGCGGAACTCCGCAGCGGCGTCCCTGTGTGCGCTGCAGCCAATAGCGCGCCGCTGCCGTGGCCATGCGTTGAGCGCTCTGCATATTACAAACTCGCTACCCGTTTACCACGGGCCGCGGTGTACGGGTATGCGCCACAGGTGATGGACAGTTTATATCTACCCAGGAACGGAGAGAACATACATTGGTAATTTAAATGCGAGAGCGTTAAGAAAAACCGACGCCGGCAGCTTTCACCCGACGAATGGAAATAATAAAAATTAGGATCCCAGCAGTGTTGGCTGTTGGTTTCTGTGTTGGCTCCGGTTTTATAGCAGTCTAATAAACATTGCATTTGTATCCCTATGGTTCAGGGTGCAAGCGGGGGGGTATATTTAAACATTGCTCGATCCCGGAGGAATACATTAAGGAAAGTTGGGTATGATATTTCCATGATTGCACCATAAGGTGCACTTAGTTTCAATAATACTGACGTATGTACTAACGTGAGGGCTCACGTTACGTAGCACCATTAGTTACTCTTTAAAAGCCAGTGTTGTCGACGTGCTTGGTAAGCCTACGATGTGCACACAGCTACTACACTTACAAAGACACGTCGATCCACCTCGTAACGTTTGGCTCAAAGCCATAAAATACAGCATAGATGTACTCGCTGACTGCTTCGCATGAAACCGATTCCCACAACGCTTGGGTTCTGCCGAATTTTTACAGCGAAAGCTGTTATGATATGACAACAAGGGCCGTCTTTTAGCGCCGTAGTTGTCCGCCGCCTCAGCCGCCGCCGGTGTCCGTAACCGCTATCGCGCGAAATAAGAAAAGAAAGACGAAATAAGAAAAAAATGTTTAGGTTGTAACGGGGTTCGAACCTGGGCCCTCTGAGTGGGAGCCCAGTATTCTACCTCAGAGCCATGCCGGTGCATGAAACTGCTTTGCAAAAAGGCCCTATACAGACTTCACGTCGAGAAAGAACCACATTAACATATGTAATCTAGCGTAGAAGAAAAGTAAAATACCAAACCGACGTCACACAACGCGAATTCTTTAACCAGGCGTCACACAATGCGAATTGCGCAACGAGTCGTTTTGTTGAATGCTTCCAACCCAATTCAAAGGGCTCTGCCATGATTCTTCATCGTCACCAGGCCCAGTATCAATAAAGTGCACGTAATGCCTTACAGGTGTTTAGCGGGTACCATGGCTCTCCGCAGAATGACGAAAAATAGTATAGTGGCTGCTTCCCTACTTCACGAAAATTATGATGATTTATAGCGTAGTGGGTTCCTCGCAAGTGCACTTCTATTGGTTGCCAAAAAGCTCACAGGCCCTCATGATTCATTTTCTCAGGGTCTGAATAAAGTTCTTTCCCTCTCTCTCTTTCTCACGTTAACGTATGTTATATAGCGTGGTGGGAGAGTGAAATAACGACCGGGCGTCACACAATGCGAAATACCTAACTAGTGGGTCGTTTAAAGCTTCCAGCCCATAACGAATGGCTCAGCCATAAATATTCATCGTCATCAGCCGTCACATCAACAAAGTGCACATAATGCCTTGATGATGGTACCTCGCTTCTCCGCAGAATGACGAATAATGGCGTAGTGGGTGCTTCCGAACTTCATAAGAATTATGATTTGGGGCGAAGTGGGTACGTCGCTAGTGTGCTTGTATTAGTAGCCCCAAGAGAGTTTATAACGGGCTCTAGAAATGCCACTCTTCCAACTTTCACTGTGACTCTGCTGCGCTTTCCGCGCAGGCCTGGCGATTTTTTTTCCGTTCTAAGGCGGTATTTCCTACGGCGAGCGTCGGTGCTACACGGTAACGTACCCGAAAGTAACTTTTAACTCGGTCATATATATTCTGAAGAATTTACCCTAAGTATTTTTTTCAACGCGTGAATACATCGTCACGAAAAAGCATCACCGCGTAGGTTGCGCGCGTCAGTACGCTTCTCGCTGAAGAGGCGTGATGCACGCCCGCCTCCGACGGTACGCGGCTGCGTACTGGCAGTGCTGGTCCCGGTTCTTCCGCTGACGTTGGCTACAGCCTCGACGAAAATAAAAAGCGTCAAAAAGGCGTGGCCAAACAGTGTCTGCTAATTCGGTGTGCAGTGTGGGGCTGCACGCCGATTTCGCCACGATCGAAAGGAATGGAACACTGCCGCCACCGAACAGACATTTATGGCCGCTACGCGCAGGTACAAGTTCCCTGCCTGTATGCGATGCAAGACCATAATATGAAACAGCGCTGCAATGTGTCCTTGAAGCCACCAGAGCGAGTCTCCGCGACGGAAACCTTGTAGTGCACCAAAAACACGCCGTTTGAGCGGCTGCCTTGAAAGCCTAGATGGATGCATGCTATGAGCGTCCCCTTTATAACGGTGTGGTGACAAGCGTGCCACCAGGCTCGACAAATAAAAAAAACTTTTTTCCTTTCTTTTTTAAATGTTGGCCTGTTGCCTCTACTTCGATTAAACCTATTATCGATTAAATTATCAGCCCAGTTCTCTGCCCTTTACGGCAGAATGTCTTTATTTTTTTCCAATATTTATTTTTGCCCTTTCTCTCTTATTATCAGCCACCAATACTCTAACCATCTCTTGCTTCAATCGCGGGTGTGTTCAGCTTTCCACTGTTGTCCCTAAAACGCAAGGCTTCATGTAGGCTCGTGCCCAAACGTACACCTGGGTGGATATCTCCACATTCAATCAGAACATGCTCCGCCCTTTCCTTATCTTCCCCACAGCATGTGCATTGTTCTTCTTTAGTGAATCTTGCTTTATAACTATACGCGTTCTAAGGCAACCCTACCTCGCTTCAAACAGTAAACTCTTCCCCTTGAGTTATCGTAAAATGCCTCTCTCCTTATTTCATTTTTGCCCTTTCGGTAGTTACTGAGAGCCGCTTTTTTCTCCATGGTTGCCGTCCAGTAAGTCCTCTCCGCCTCTCTGACTTTTCGCTTAACGCTCTTTGTCGCCATATCGCTTACACTACCAGCCATATATTTACTAGTGAGCCTCCTAGTTCTTTTTCTCCACTGTGTGTCCACGCTCTTCCCATACAAATAACGGAACACCTTCTCTGCCCATCTACTCTCCTTCATATTCCTTAGCCTTTCTTCGAACCTTATTTTGCTCTGAGCTTCCCTCGCCTCAAAACTTGTCCATCCCATTTCGCCCTTTACAGCCTAATTTGTGGCCTTCCCGCGATCTCCCAACGCGAGGCGTCCAACAGTCCTTTGATTTGCATCCATTCCTGATTGCACCTCTCTCCCCATGCACGCCACCGAGTTCCTAGAAGTAAGCCTCGGAACCATTACACCTTTCCACAGACCTCGAAGCACCTCGTACCTATTGTATCCCCACAACGCTCTGTGCTTCATAATTGCGGGATTTCTGTTTCCTTTTGCTACCGAGGCTTTTTTCTGTACCTCCATGTATCTATCACTCTCATTTACCCACACTCCGAGGTACTTGTATTCGCTTACCCTTGGTATTTCTTGGTCATGTATTGACACCGCCTGATCACAAGGTCATTGAATACCATCAATCCACATTTCGTTACACTAAATCCTAGTCCCAACAGCTTCACCTTCCCTTCCGCATACACCTGCCAGCCGCTGTATATCATCTCGACTGTCCGCGAATAAGACAATATCGTCCGCATAAAATAAACCTGGAAGCTTCTGCCCAATCATCACGCCGCCGTGTTTGTGTGACAGACTAAAACCGATGTTGCTATTTCTAGCGCTTTTTTCCATACTCACCATGTACAGCATGAATAACAGCGGGGACAAAGGACATCCCTGTTTCAGCCCTTTGCTTACATGAACGTTCTCGTTGCTACATATTCCTTTCCATTCTATGCAAAGTGCATTTTCTCGGTATATCTCCCTCAAAAGCTGCACGCAGTCGTCGCCTATGCCCATTTCTTTCAATATATATCCCACAAAATTTCCTGATTAACGTTGCCGTACGACCCAGTGATGTCTAGAAAAGCCACGTACAAGGGCCTATTTTCTATTTTAGATATTTCTATACACTGAGTCAGAACAAACAGGTTATCATCTAACTGCCTGTCGACTCGAAATTCATTCTGAAGTTCTCCCAAAATATTGTGTTCTGCCCACGCGTCTATTTATATTATTACTGCGCGCATCACCAACCTGTATAGTACCGATGTAATGGTTAGTGGTCTATACGAGCAAATCTTATCCTTTTCTTCCTTGCCTTTATAGATTAAGTTTATTCTGCTTTTTCACCAACTGTCCGGTATTTGCCTTTCCTGTAAGCATTTTTCTACGGCTTTCAGCAGTGTTTCTTTAGTGTTATGTCCTAGTTCGTTAATGCGGCTAACGGGAACCCCATCTAAACCCGGGGCAGTGCGCCTTGGAATTTTTCCTTCGGCCTTTTTCCAGTTGAAATTCTCAAGTACTAGCTCTTCCTCGGTTGCTCTCTCCGCCACACTTTTACTCACCGGGGAAATCCCCTGCACGCTCTTTTCAGACGAATCAGTTGTTACCTTTCGGATGTAACCTAGCGCTTCGTACCCTTCCAATTGATTTCCTCCTTCATCTACAATGTGTTGTTGCATAGTGAAAGACTTCCTACCTAGCGCCTTTACGTGGCTGCAAAATATCCTAGGCGCAACCTTCTTTTTTTCGTGAATCTCTGTCACCCAGCGTTCACTTTCACCTTTAATTTTTGCCTCGACAAATTTATGTACAATGGACTTTTTCTCTAAATATGTTTCCCATATTTCGTTGACTTTGTCCTGCGGTGGCTTCTCCTTTTTCTTGCCTTTCTATGCTCCCGTGATACTTCACGTCACCTCTCGATCGTTTCCCGGATTCCTTTGTTCCACCAACTTTTTGGCTTCCTCTTTCCCTTCCAGCTAATAGTTTTCTTCTGTTTCCCTATTTCTTTCGTCATTATATGTAATTGCTCACTATACTCCCAGTCCTTGCCTGGTATTTTGCCTACTTCTTCCTCGACTCTTGCTGCTATATTTTTTATTTGTTTGTAATTTAAATACGAGGTGCCAGACTTTGATTCTATGCTCTCATTTCCAGTTTATATCCCATTTGCAATGTTATTCGTTTATGATGACTACCCAAGCTTCTATTCTCTTCGTCGTCTATTTTCATTTCTCTCAACTTGTGATAAGTTCCTTCAGTCATGAGACAATAATCAGTACTTGATTGCTTGTTTCTGACTTCCCACGGGATCTGCCCATCGGGGTCTTCCCATCAGTGTTTGAATATCCGTCAAGGTCATGTATGTAAGCATTCATGTCCCCTAGAAAGATGATTTTGGCCCCATTACCAAATTCCTTAATATCCGCACTCATGCAATCCACTATCTCCTGATTCTTTTCTCTGCTGTTATTCCCCTTCCACAAGTAGTCTACCCCTATCCACGTTTTCTTTCCACCAACTGTGCCCAAAACCCAGAGGTGCTCTGAACACGTCTGTTTCACTCTAACCCATTTGGCTCCGCTGTGAACTAGCATTCCTATACGCCCACCTTTCCTTTATGATATGATCCTGTTGCACCCTCCCCAAACGTAACTGTCAATATTTGGTGACTCTTCCAAAACTCCAAGGTGTGTTTCTGTAACCGCATAAATGCGTATCTGTTCTTTTTGTAGCTGCTCCTCAATCTCTAACAATTATGCCTTTTTTCTGCCACCCTGCATGTTAATGTAACTAAGTGCAACACGCGCCTTCTCCCTTTTTTTCCTTTTACCTTTTTTCTGGTTTTACCAATACTACCTGTCAGAGTCCTCCTGGTTGTTTTAAATGCGAGGCATTTCTTAGCAAACCTTTGGCACTTTGAGCGTTGCTATCTACGTGTCTATCTAGTCGCTTACGTCTGGGTGCTCTCATGATCGCCTGCTTAACTTGGTATAGACCAAAATTGGCATTGGGGGGGGGGGGGGGTGTAAGAGGATCTGACAAATATGACTGTCGGGTCATTACATGAATAACGTGAAAATGCTGTCGCGTACGTCGTCAAACCCTTTCCTCCAGACACGTGTGGCACATACCCGTTTACCACGGGCCACGGTGTACGGGTATGGGCCACAGGTGATTACTGTTTATATCTACCCAGGAACGGCGAGAACAGACACTGGTAATCTAAATGCGAGAGCGTTAAGGAAAACCGACACTGGCAGTGGGTTGGTACAGCATAGAAGTACTCCCTGACTGCATCGCATGAAACTGATTCTCACAACGCGTGATATCTGTGGAATTTTTTTGTTACTAGCTACCCCGGACTCCGAAGGGCCCGCGTGCCCCCCAAAAAAGCTACTGCGCGTCCTGCCAGTCGCCAGCCCACCTCACGACCAAGCCTCTTATCGAAGTGGATTCTGTCTCTTTGGAAACCACCCCACCTGTGCACCTCCCTGTTTATTTCCACTACCTCGAAACCCTTCTCTCGACTAATTGGCAATATCTCTTTGTTTGCGTCGACAACCGCTCTTTGCAAGTTGCGGTTGCGCACTGGTACTTCTGGTACTGTACATAATACAATCTGCACCTGTGGTGGAGGGGGAGGAGTGCACGGCGCGCATCTCATCGACCCCTTTCACCAAGGTCGTCGTTAGTCCTGACTATTCTTTGTTCAAAACGGCATTTAGTCCTCTCGGAATCACCACGAGGGGACGTCTCTGTGCTTTAGTTGCGAGTTTTTGACTAGCTTGCCTCATGACTGACCCCAGTGTGTCCTGGCAACGTCCCTATCGAAACTCTTTTATCGCCTTTCACCCTCTCCTTGATTGCCTCTGTGCATAGAACTAAAATTCGAGTCGGCGGCAATAACAACCTGCTGAGACATTTCTTTTGAAACCTGCACCTGGCTGTTGACCTGGTGACTACTGTGAGTCGCGACTGCCGCTTTGTCCCCTCCCTCCCTCAAAACTACCTCCCTGAAGCTGGACCCTGTGACCACTGTATCTGCCTTTTTCATGCCTGATGCTCGTTTCGCCTCTCCCCCGCGTGGGGTCGTCGCCCTAATGCTTCCGCCATCAACTGCGTCTTCTTTGTTCACTTTGACGACCTTCGATAGGCCCTCCTCGGTTGTCCTAAGTCTTTCTCCCATGGCTTTCGTCTTCTCTCGCTCTGTCGCCAACGCATTCTCCAGCTCTGCGATTCTCGTCATGAACCCACTGTGGACCGCCATCATGTTTTCTATGTTCTCCTCGAACTCGCAATATCTACACTTGGCGTCAGCTTTGTCTGCTTTCTCATCCGCACAAACTTCCATCTTCCAACCTACCCCGCACCCTGAACACGTTACGGTTTTTTTGACCATGTCTACATCAGTTCACCGATGTCCACGTGTTAGAAAACTGTCACATCAAATAACCACGGCGTACTAAATACACTGCTCTAAGGCAAAAGAAACTACAAAAATCAATGAATACGCTACACCTCAAAGTACCTGTGCATGCACGTGGTCAGTCTACACGCACACCTAAGCCACGTGGTGGCAGGAAAACAAAACCGCAGTACAAAGTAATACACACACGAAAGAACAGTACGAAGTAGTAAACCCAATCAAGCTTTACGTTAGCGCCTTATGTGCTCACAAAGCTACAAACAGAGGCTACAAACAGGATTCAAGAACCGGCCAGCACTCTCCACCACTTGTAAGGCAAAGTTTAGGACGCGCAAGACACTTCTTTACTGTGTCGAGTATGAGCCCCACAACTCAAGCCCAAGCTTAATAATAATTACTATAGGGTTTAACGTCCCAAAACCACGATATGATTATGAGGGACGCTGTAGTAGAGGGCTCCGAAAGTTTCGACCACCTGGGGTTCTTTAACGTGCACCTAAAACTAGGTACACGGGCCTGAAACATTTTCGCCTCGAACGAAAATGCAGCCGAGGCGGCCATGATTCCATCCCGTGACCTCCAAACCCAAGCAGTGATGATGAGTATGTACATATCGGAAGATGAAGCGCATAAATACTGCCAACGAAAAGCATCGAAAAAGGCTCGAGTGGCAAAGAAGCTGCAGCTTAATAGTGGCACTTCTTCCTGTGACACTGAACTTCCGTGGATTCGGTGTATGGTGCGATGATTCCTTTAACTGCCAAGCTGTGCCATTCAAGCGCTTATTTTGCTTTGGCAGCGCCAATCTGTGACAATGAAATGTCATTATTGTTATTGGTATTGTAACGATGTAACGATGGTATGGATTTATTTACAGGCTGAAAATAATGAGAGATGTTTGGTGCAGCGCAAGGGACAGGACGGTCAGCCCCACAACGGCTCGCTGCTCGTGCGCCCTTCTCCTTCCTCTTCTTCTTGGCTCCAGCGAACTCATGCAGCGTGACAATTTCCCGGGGTGCAGACGAAGCTCTCCGAGCGAGTTACGTAGCCCGATGGTGGTAATGCTTTAGGCGGGCAACATGTACAGCTTGGGTTCTACGTGACCGCCGGTTGTCAGAGGACACTTTGGCGATGACGAACGTGACGTCACTCAAACGTTTCAATATGACGTATGGTCCGGTATACCTGGACAAAAACTTCGTGCACAATCCTTTTTTCCGCACAGGCGTCCAGAGCAAAACAAAGTCTCCACGAGCAAATGTGACAGGCGTGTGTCGAGCGTCATAACGAGCTTTGGCTCGATCTTGTGACGAAATAGTCCTGAGGCGAGCCAGTCGACGAGCTTCTTCAGCACGACATAAAGTCCGGGCTACTGAGAAGTCTTCATGTGGAGACCAGGGAAGTATCGTGTCGATAAAGCTTTGGGGATGGCGAGCGTAGAGCAAGAAGAAAGGCGCATACCCGGTGACTTCGTGCTTCGCCGTGTTGTATGCGTACGTAACAAATGGCAAAACAGAGTCCCAATTTTTGTGGTCATTGGACACATACATGGCAAGCATGTTGGTCAAGGTGCGATTCGTGCGCTCAGTCAGGCCGTTTGTTTGAGGGTGGTAAGGTGACGAATGCCGATAGTCCGATCCACAAAGGCGTAACAGTTCTTCAACGACATCCGCTGTAAACTGTCGTCCTCGGTCACTAATCACAACACGCGGAGCACCGTGACGAAGAATGACAGAGTGCAGCAGGAAGAATGAAACGTCAGCTGCTGTAGCGGAAGTGAGCGCCGCCGTCTCAGTATATCGCGTCAGGTAGTCCACACACACTATAATCCATCGACACCCAGCAGATGACTTAGGGAAGGGGCCAAGCAAATCGACGCCGATCTTTTCAAAGGGAAGGGTTGGTGGCTTAACTGGCTGCAAGGCACCCGCCTGAGGCGTTGTTGGTTGTTTGTGACGTTGGCAAATAGCACAGCTGGCAACGTACTGTTTTGTTGTCTTCCAGAGCTTGGGCCAGTAGAAACGCTGACGCACACGGTGCAGCGTCCGAGCGAAGCCTAGGTGACCTGATGTAATGTCATCGTGCATGGCGCGAAGGATCTCGGGTCTAAGATTCTGGGGCACGACGAGGAGGAGTGGAGCACCTTCAGCGGAATAGTTCTTCTTGTACAATAAACCTGCGGATATGGTGAAAGGTGAACTCCGTGCTGCTGACCGAGCGGCATCAAGAAGAATCCTTACGGAAGGGTCTTGCTCCTGTTCACGCTTGAAGGCGGCGGCATCGGGAAACTCCG
This sequence comes from Rhipicephalus sanguineus, assembly GCF_013339695.2. Taxonomy (NCBI): domain Eukaryota; kingdom Metazoa; phylum Arthropoda; class Arachnida; order Ixodida; family Ixodidae; genus Rhipicephalus; species Rhipicephalus sanguineus. The sequence continues at coordinate 177,184,844 of NC_051179.1, forward strand.
TGGATATTCCGAAAAGATATTCGTCCAAGTCATCCTCCCCATCTCGGGTGCTTGCTGACGGAAGTCGAGATAAACAGTCAGCATCGGTGTGACAGCGACCACTCTTGTATGTGACGGAAAAGTCGTATTCTTGCAGCCGTAATGACCAGCGAGCTAACCGGCTGGTGGGGTCGCGTAGTCCAACCAACCAGCAAAGTGAATGGTGGTCGGTGACTATCCTGAAGGGACGGCCGTAAAGGTATGGTCGAAACTTCTGAATGGCGAACACTACCGCGAGGCATTCCATTTCGGTGACGGTATAGTTCCGTTCTGCCTTTGTGAGTGTACGGCTTGCATAGGCGATGACTTGTTGGCGTCCGCTATGTATCTGTACAAGTACCGCTCCAATGCCCACACCACTAGCATCGGTGTGAAGCTCAGTTGGTGCCTCAGGATCAAAATGGCGTAAAATTGGAGCAGAGGTAAGTAAAAACTTTAGCTCACTGAACGCAGACTCGCACTCAGCAGTCCATGCGAAGGGTGTGTCCTTGTGAAGCAGAGACGTGAGTGGATGAGCTAGACGTGCAAAGTCCTCGATGAAACGTCGGAAATACGAGCACAGCCCAAGGAAGCTGCGGAGGTGTTTCACTGTCTTCGGTTGCTCGAAGTCTCGGACGGCGGCAAGCTTCTGAGGGTCGGGACGGATACCTTCCTTGTCGACAAGAAAACCAAGGACAAGCGTTTGACGCTCACCAAAGTGACACTTTTTCGAGTTAAGGATCAGTCCCGCACGGCGGATGCAGTCGAGAATAACTTCAAGCCGTTGGTTGTGCTCGTAGAATGTCTTGCCGTAAATGACCACGTCGTCAAGGTAGCACATGCATATTTCCCATCGGAGGCCGCGAAGGATCGTGTCCATGAATCGCTCGAAGGTTGCCGGAGCATTACACAAGCCAAAGGGCATTACATTAAACTCAAAGAGGCCATCCGGCGTAATGAAAGCGGTCTTCTCTTTGTCTTGTGGGTTCATAGGTATTTGCCAGTAGCCTGAGCGCAAGTCGACAGATGAAAAGTATGAAGCGGAATGTAGGCAGTCTATGGCATCGTCTATTCGTGGGAGCGGATAGACATCCTTTTTCGTTACTGCGTTTAGGCGTCTATAGTCGACGCAGAATCGCCACGAATCATCCTTTTTCTTGACCAGTATAACGGGAGCTGCCCAAGGACTACAGGACTCTTGGATGACACCTTTCTGTAGCATCTCCTTAACTTGGTCGTCGATCACCTTCCTCTCGGTGGGAGAGACGCGGTACGGCTTCTGTCGAATGGGGGCTGCGGCCCCAGTATTGATGCAGTGGTGCACGCGGGACTGCGGTGGTGAAGGCAGACGCTCAGGTTGTGCAAAGTCAAAGACTGAGGCATAGCGCACAAGAAGCTCGTGGAGTGCGCGTTGGTCGGACGAGGGGAGCGACTTGTTGATCATGCCGTTGAACTTTGACGAGTGGTCAGAGAGTGGGGAAGTTTCAGTTTTGTCGGTAGTGACAGCAACTGCACGAATACCCACAGCGGTATCTTCTTCAAAGTACGCTAACTTCAACCCAGCAGGTAAAATAACGGACTCGGAGGACACGTTCACCGTCCACACGTGAGTAGAACCGCCTACGAGTTGGACAAGTGAACGAGGGACTACAAGGCTTTTCTTTAGCGTGTTAGAGTAGTCCGGCTCAATCAGTCCACAGGACAAACCTTCACGCGGGCGAGATGAAGTAACTGGAACAAACTTTGCTGTTCGCGCAGGCAAAAGCACATCACTGGACACGGAAAATACCTCAACTCGATCAGATGGCATTTCGTCACAAGCATGTGGTAGTAGATCAGTTCGCAGGGAAATTTCACCAGCTCTGCAGTCTAATGTCGCTCCACAGTCTCGCAAAAAGTCGATTCCAAGAATCACGTCATGAGTAGCGCGTGCTAGCACGGTGAATTCAGTTCGAAACTCCTGTTCACCCACGGTAACCAAAACTGAACATACTCCAACAGGTCGCAACAGTTCGCCGCCAACTCCACGAAATGTGGACTTCCCGTCCCAGGCAAACATCACTTTCTGTCCTAGGCGATTCTTGAAAGAAAGGGACATCACAGACACGGAAGCACCAGTATCTACTAAGGCAACAGTACTAACACCCTCAATACAAACACACACTTTGTTCTTTGACATGACGACAGGCGGAGGAATTTGCGAAGATGACCGTCCTGCGACCTCACCTCCATCGGTCGCACCAGCTAGTTTCCCAGCTGGGGTGGTGTAGGCGGGCGGCGCGGTGATGGCGATCGACGCGTCCGGGTTGGTGGCGGAGTCAGGCTGCGGTCAGACACCGGAGACGCATTCCTGGGCATGTATTCTCGAGGTGGCAGACGAAAAGGGGTAGCGGGGCCAGATGGTTGCCAGGGTGCGGCGTCTTGCATGCGAAGCGGATACGGACGATCTCTTGCAGTGCGTTGCGGACGACGTCTGCAGTACCTGGAGATGTGTCCCTGAACACCACAATTGAAGCAGACAGGTGGGTTACGGTGGTTCTCGTTGTTGTAGGACACAGGTCTCCTGGGCATTACGTAGTCGGAAGACACTCGCCGAGGCGGCACGTCCTGTCGACGCGTAAAAGTCGTCACTTGAGGCTGTGTCATGGTGCTCTCCATATGGACGTCATCGCGGTTGGTGTATGCAGGTCGCGACCAGGAGACCGGTACTTCCAGATAGCGCTCATCCAATGCACATTGGTGACACACGCGTTTGGCATCTCCACCTTGAAAGTGAGCCAGTTCGTCTCTGACAACACGCCGTATCATAGCGGCGAGGTTGTCAGAGGAAGAGATGTCTACGCTTGCTACAGTCGTGACGTTGTCCAGTCGGCCGAACTTCGGAAGTACCCGCCGTGTTTTGAGAGCTTCAAAGGCACGGCAGTGACGCCTCAAGTCGGATGGCGTCGTGACATCTTCCTTAGAGATAAGAAAATTATAAACATCTTCGGCGATTCCCTGGAGCAAATGTCCCACCTTGTCCTCATCTGACATGTTCGGATTCACTATTCCACATAGCTTCAGTATCTCTTCTATGTAGGTCGTGCACGTCTCTCCAGGTAGCTGTGCTCGCCGTGAAAGTGTCTGCTCGGCCTTTTTCTTTTTCGAGAGCGAATCACCGAAGCACTTCTTTATTTCGTCGACGAAGTTCTCCCAAGTTGTCAGTACATCCTCATTGTTGTCAAACCACAGAAGTGCAGTTCCGGCAAGGTACAGGACAACATGCGACAGTTGTGCAGAGGCGCTCCATTCATTAAGGCGGCTCACCCTCTTATAGTGCCGCAACCAGTCGTCGACGTCCTCATCCTCTCTTCCCGAGAATGTGCGCGGCTCCCGATAAGGAGTGCAGCCCGCCTGTCTTGGGCGAGCAGTCTCTTGTGCGGTTCTTTCATGGCCATCATCACGTCTGTCCGCGTCATTCATGGTAACGTCTCCCGGTGGTAGCCCGGCCAACCGTTTACTGCGTCGAGGGGGCGGTAGAGCTCGGTCGTCCAGTGTTACGTACCCCGCACGTCCACCAAAACTGTAACGATGGTATGGATTTATTTACAGGCTGAAAATAATGAGAGATGTTTGGTGCAGCGCAAGGGACAGGACGGTCAGCCCCACAACGGCTCGCTGCTCGTGCGCCCTTCTCCTTCCTCTTCTTCTTGGCTCCAGCGAACTCATGCAGCGTGACAGTATTATTAGTGTTACAATATTGTTAGCGCTGTTTGTTTGTCAGCGAAATAAACATGCTTGCTCTCGCAGTGGGCGGTGGTTCTGCGGGCTCTGTGTTGGCCAACCGTCTGTCACACGACCCCTCGAATCGAGTCCTATTGCTGGAGGCCGGTGGTGTCGAGGATTCAGTGACGGACGTGCCCATGATGGCCTCTGTCAGCCACCATACGGATATCGACTGGAGCTTCGTCAGCGAGCCGCAGGAGGGCTGCTCGTTCGCGCTCAGGGATCAAGTGAGTCCTCCTCCTCAGCCGTTAGGAGAGCCGCGCTTGGAATCGTTAGCACTCCAGGTATTCACGCTAAAAAGAGTATAACCTTCGATATGTCAGTTAGTGTCAGGAATGACAGTCTTCTGTTACTCAATACAGTCCATATAGACTGTGACCACCTTAAGCACTCCGGGGCAATAAATGCGATAGCAACAAATTGGAATGCTTTGCGAAGTGAAGCTAGCAGCTAAATCTTTTGGATCTGATATCGCTTAACTGTACAAAAAGCTGGTGCAAGCGGATGCGGCCGCTCCAGGAAGCGAAGCGGTTTTCGTGCTGTCTGTCGTATCAACGTTAAGTAAGCGGTGACAACGCACAACACGTACAATGGTACACGAGCCGTTACTGACATCTGTCGAGATAGCGCCCTTGCGACGTACAGCACCCCAAGAAGCACGCTATGTTGAAGACCAAGGCTGATATTAGAGCCAAGGCAGACTAGACACTTCCGGCGCCCCACGAGTACGCACAGCTGCGCGTGAAGATTTTGAGGCACTGTCTACATGGATGCCGCATTTGCTCGCGTATAACCCGCCCCTGCGTGTAACCCCGCATCCCCAATTACAGACTGCGGAAAAAAAAATCCCGCGCATTGCCCTGACGCTGTCTTCCTTATATTATCATGACACAGTGCCGTGAAGCGAACTTGCGCACCGGAATTCGGACCGCAAGTACTATGATTTCATTAAAAGATGTATGTCGAATTCTACGATATATCAAACTAATTATAGTTTTTTTTTTGCGAGATCGATATATGCGGGTTCGACTGTACAATATTGCTAAATGATTTAGTAGAAAGAGTACAGAAGATACTGGTTCTGGGAGGCAGCGTCGTAGATGATAGACATTGCAAAACACTAGATTTAGGCCCTAGATAGTGTTCTAAGCTACCTCTGATCCACCAGAACACTGCGGCGCGTAGGCGTATCGGGGGGAGGGGGGGCAAGGGGGGTGCCAGCCTTTACACTGAGAAAATCAGGGGGGCGGAGCCCTCCCCCCCTCTCGACAGTGGTCATTGTCGTCTGCGTAGTGGGAAAACAACCTGCAACATGTCCGGTGGAATTCGTCTATATCCAAGCTGCTGTGTGTCGATGAGTGTGCAGAAGTGTTGAGTGCGTTAGTTATGCCGAACTGGGTGAGCCAAAAGTTTTCTCCGCTTTCGTGTCCGATGAACATGCTTCGCGTTGCTTATCATAAGGTAGCTTGCAGTGATCGCGGTGGCTTGAAACGAATCTACGAATTAGGCAATGAACTCGAACGCATTGGGAAGCCTAGTTTTCAAGCTTGCCCGCAGCTTGATCTACCGGACTAGAGAGATAGTCAACGTCCACTGTTTTCTGAACTAAGCAGACTGAATTAAAAGCCGTGCGTTGGTGGCCATTAATCTAAATTGACTTTTACAGCGCACAGCGCAAATTACAAATAGGACGGCAAAGAAGCACTCGCGCAGAGTGCTGTTTCTATATATATATATATATATATATATATATATATATATATATATATATATATATATATATATATATATATATATATATATATATATATATATATATATATATATATATATATATATATATATATATATATATTTATATATATATATATATATATATATATATATATATATATATCCGCAAGGATGAATGCACAAAGATGTATACGGGCACAAACAGCTCAACATCGCTATACTACAACTGAAAATATTTATTATACTCACGTGAGTTCATCTCGCCAGCTGCTATAAGTAGATCCTTGGCCTTATGTCAACAGGACAGATGTGGTTATAAGAGCGGTCGTGGCCTTCCTACAAGTCACTCGACTGGATGCGCGTCTTTCGAGTTGGCCCAACGTGACGGGGCTATATTCGCTCCTCCCTAACTTGCCGTCGCCGTTCATTACTTTTCCATGTCCCCATTCCGCAGTGTAGAGTAGCGTGGGAGAGCAAACTATCGCTCAGGCCGACCTCCCTGCCCTTCTGTCGACAAATTCTCTCTCTCTCTCTAGGTATAGTTCAGCATAGTAATGCGCTGTTTAGTGTGCACAGGTCATTTACCACGTCGCATAACAAGCAGGCGATCTTAAGGCACACCGAAAATTTTTGTCCAATAGCGAATACCCATGCAATGGCCAAAAATATGCCATATTTAAAATAGCGCATTCCCTTGTTTACGTAGTCGTGCAAGAGCGGTCATTACGCGATGGATCATTTTCGCGTCATTTGTTGCATCGCGTTACGAGCAGGTGCTGTGCGCGTGACTCAGAAAATTTCGGCTAATATACAGCTAACGATCAATGTGGAAGGAAAAAATGCGCGGTAGTTTAACGAGATATTCGCCCACATTTTTTCAAACAAAATTTGTACTTACACCATATGCACAAGGGCATTTACTTGGAGCCCAGCAGTGTTGCAAATACAAATACCATAAGTACAAAGATTGTAGTACGCCTCTAATACCAGAAGTTTAATGAGACTTCTGGATGACAAGTTAACAATGCTAATAATATGCAATAGTAATATAGTAATGGCAATAAAAAATCAGTTTCACCACAAGGGCGAAGCAATAAATGCGAAGCAATATTGTAATGTTATACGAAGTAAGGCTCGCAGCTAACATTTTTGGATCGGATATCGCACAGCTCTACAAAACGCTTAAGAGAATAAGGTCGCTCCATGGACAGACGCTCTTTTCGAGCTGTGTCTTCGCGTTGAGAGTGCAGCAGGTACAATGGTGGTATAGGAGCCGGGCGCTGATGCTTGTCGAGATAGCGCGCGTGCCAGCGATCGCGACCGCGCCCTTACAAATCAAAGTTCACACTTGCTTCTCGAGCGACAACCCCCCCCCCCCCCCATGCGTCTTTTCATGCTCGTTCAAAACGGCCGGGGTGTTTCCTCTCTGCTTAAGCATTCGTCGGCAGGTCTAGCACGCGGGGTATTTTAGCGCAGACGCCCTCCGATCGACGGAGATGGGCCGGCTCATATGTGACATCTGCTTCAGCAGCGTTCATCGCCCCCACTCGCACGCGCTTACCCGCGGGTAGGACATACGATGCGCGGGGGAATGTTATCAATTTGGTCTTTATATGGAACATCACGGCGACGGCGACGGCGGCAACAAAAACCCGTCGAGAGTGTCCATATAATTGCTATCGATATAATAATAATAATAATCAATCAATCAATCATTTATTTAACGTGCCCAGGAACAACCGTGAGGTCTTTGTGCAGGCACACGCAAAAAAAAAATCAATAAAAATAAACAATACAATACAGACAGTCTTCAGAAATAAAAAGAGCAAAAACACGTAGACAAAGAGAAATGAACACAAAAGGGGAGGAGTAAAATAAGACAATATGAGAAATATTGAAGGGGAATAAAAAATTAGATTGCACATATACAACTATGCGGAAAGACGGAGAAGGGAAGACTTCGTACATTGTGCCATACTATGTCAAAACAGTGCAAAGCTCGGATAAAAACAATGATTGTGGACTATGAAAAACGTCAAGATCAAGAAAATTATTATTATAAAGACTTTGCATTCTGTGAACGGTAGAGTGTTGGAAGAAGCAGGCGGGTACATGAAACGGTCTGTTCTCTCTGGTTAACTTACGCGGAATTCGAAAATTAACACAATTGAGAAGTACAGGGCAGGATATGATACCGTGGACTAGCTTGTAGAGAAATAAGAGATCAGAACGATTTCGTCGGCAGTGAAGTGATGGCAGTGATAATGATTCAGCAGTACTTGAACGAGATTCAGAGTCATTTTTAGCAAAGCGATGGTTATATATGCTGAGGAATTTTTTCTGGACTCGTTCAATGGTGTTACCGCTGGATTGAGCAATGCCATTCCATATCACGGACGCATACTCAAGTTGCGGAAGACATATTGCCGTGTACAATTTGTGTAGGACCATGGGAGACCTGAATTCTCGAGATATTCTACAAACACATCCGAGAGAACGAAGGCCCCGCATAGCAGCACGCTTAACGTGAGAAGAAAAGTTTAACGCGCTGTCAACAATAACACCAAGATCACTGATTTCATAAACCTTGCATAACGGCACAGAATTGACAAAGTATTGAAATGACACGCTAGATGTTTTGCGAGTGATAGACATGAATTTTGTCTTTGAGGTATTTAGAGAAAGGTTATTGCCGTTGCACCATTCGGAAAAAGAACACAAATCTGACTGCAGCAAGCGACAGTCGTTAACTGAATGAATTTCCTTAAATATCTTGATGTCATCGGCATACAAGAGGAAAGAAGAATTACGGATGGCAAAAGAAACATCATTAACGTAAATTAAAAAAAGGAGTGGGCCTAATACCGACCCTTGAGGGACCCCACTAGTCACTTTATACAAAGAAGAGGTTTGGCCATTCACGGCAACATAACAAGATCTATTGAGCAGATAGCTGTGCAAGAGATTCACAATCGACAAGTCAACGTCAAAGTTCGCAAGTTTAACCATAATCAGTGTGTGGCTGACTACGTCAAAAGCCTTGCTCAGGTCACAGTAGATTGCGTCAACCTGTCCTCTCTGAGAAATAGGTGTGGAGATCTGCGTCATGAAACTAGCAAGATTTGTGGTAGTTGAGCGGCCAGCAAGAAAACCATGTTGATTTGGAATCAATGAGTTTTTCACACTAAAAGACAATATTTTGTGAAGAGCCAGTTCGAAGATCTTTGATGTGGCACATAGTAGAGAAATCGGGCGATAATTAGAAACATCTGTCTTAGAGCCCGACTTAAATACTGGGAAAACACGAGCAGTTTTCCACATGCTAGGAAATGTGGAAGTGCCCAGGCAGTTATTAAATATCGTAGTCAGTACTGGGACAAATATAGTACCATATGCTTTTAGTATGGCGGAGGGGATGCCATCTGGGCCACATGATAAGGATGGTTTTAAGCGCTTAATGCATTCGCTGATAAGATTTTCATCCAGCGACAAAGCACTGGATGAGCTAACTGCCTTGGGCTGTTGTCTGATATCAGTGCTGGAGTCTGAGGCCTTATAAATGGATGAGAAATGTGTGGCAAAACAGTCAGCGACGGCATGCACTTCTACCCCATTTGAGTAAAAGTCTGAAGGACTCTCCGCTTTTGCTAGACCGTTTACGTACATACTTCCAAAACTCAGCCGGCCTGTCAGAGGCGCTTTTTTCTAAGAATTCAATGTACGAACTATGATCCCGTTTATATAGGCGTTTAGAGAGAGTTCGAAAAAAGCTGAACTCTTCCTTCCACTCGCTGGATGGAGAACATTTAGATTTCCTGTGTGCGTGATCTTTATGCTTCAGTGCACTGATAAGTTCAGATGAGAACCAGTGGGGGTATTTACGTTGTTTAGGTGTATACTGAGGAATAAAATTAAGCATGCTGCTCAGTACAAGCTCCGTAAACCGATCAACCTGGTCATCAACATTAGGTTTGTCAGTAACCTGTGACCACTCAACGGTGGACAAGTGATGATAGAGGCCCGTGTAATCACCTCGCTTGAACGCAAATCTTGGAGATTTGTTTACGTAACTGCTGTAGCTCGTTGTTTCGGCTGATGCAGATAATCTTACGTTAAGTGGTGGGTGGAATTTGTCCGGACGTACAAGAGAGATGTTGGAGCGGGAAGCTTCAAGGGGTTGATCGTTTGACACACACAGGTCTAAGACGTTGCCACTGGAATTGACGACTGAATTATGTTGCACTAGATAATCAAAATCCTGACTTTGATAACTATGTATCTTTCTGTTCTTAACCGTGAAACTCAAAATCTCAGACTGTCTGACGTTGTATTTGATTTGCATTCTCTAGTTGCGTTTTGCATTTTTTTGCTCCCATTTTGCTTTGTTCAATTGTTGTCCTGTGTTCTACTGCGTTAACATGGTTATTACTTGAACTTTTTTTTTTATTGAAGTTACATTGTGAATCACTTTTTGTTATGCCCCCCTGCTTGGTCTTTCGACCGCAGTATGCTGTAAATAAAATAAAAATAAATAAACGCCAGAAAGTCCAAGAGCAGGCTGCACTTTTTCTCTGTGAAATGATTGTAATGAGAAAAGGTAAGCGTGCTCCAGTCAATTCCAGGTGCATTGAAATCCCCAAGAACAATAATTCTGTGCCCACTATGAGAAGATATCACAAGTTCAATAGAAGGCATGACATCGTGAAACGAGGCAGGGGAAATGCTGGGCGGTAAATAGAAGCATCCAATCAACAATTTTTCACGGCGCTCAAGGTTGATTTCTAGCCAGATCGATTCTTCGATAGTTTCTAGGTCTTTCCGTCTAACGGATTTCAGTGAATTGTCAATGGCAATCAGCACGCCACCGCCTAATAATAACAATGATAATAATAATAATAATAATAATAATAATAATAATAATAATAATAATAATAATAATAATAATAATAATAATAATAATAATAATAATGCCCTAGGAACACTAGTTCGACTAGGATCAAACAAGGCAAAATATAATATACGCAAACCTGAATATGTGCAAGAAAGTGTAGTACTAATTACTGAAAAGGAAAGGTGCAGTTATTGCTACCTACATTAAAGAAAAACAATTATTAGTGAGCAGCTTTTAGACATTGAAGAAATTCCGTAGAATGACACAAACCTATACTACTGGGAAGGCCACCGTCGACAACATTGTATTCATGCATTAAGTTGTGCGGGTAATGTGTGAAATTGTTGCCTTGATTATTATTTATTGTTGTTAACCGCCGCTACAGTATATACAACTCTCATCAGAGTGCGATAAAGTTCTGTGACGGTATAAGTGTATATATATATATATATATATATAGATATATATATATATATATGTGTGTGTGTGTGTGTGTGTGTGTGTGTGTGTGTACTGGGTGTCCAAGCTATTTTTAGCCCAGGGTTAAAAATACACTATTAGAGGCAGGTGAGTCAAATCGGTCGCCAATTGCTGAGAGCCACCTTGCGCACTACAGACAATTGTTTGTTGTGTTATTAATTAATTTGTTAATAATTAGGATTCATTAAACACATTGCTCAATATTGGCCTTAGTCAAGAAATGCGACTCGCAAAGTTCGAGAGCGTCTTCAGAAACACCCATTGAATTATTTGCGATAAAAAAAGCCTCGCGTATACCATTTTTTCCAAGCTGAAAAGAAAGCCCGCGAAATGCAAAAAAAAAAAGAGTTCACGTGACTAGCGCTTTCGCGCGCAGCGAGGGTGCTGCTCCCAGCCGTTGTTTGAGCGAACGAAATTAGCTGCGGCCGCGACTCGCCGACTCCGTTGCAGCGGTAGGCCGATAAGTTGGCGGTGGTTTCTTGGCCCGCGCCAGCCAGTTGGCGTGCGTGAAGGTGCAAGTTGAAGTTCTTTATTGATGAGCTTGAAGAACTTCTCACTGACGGTTGTATACTCATGGTGTTACCGGGAATCGCCTGTGACTTTACGATAATTCACAACGACGAAAACAGCAACAACCACCACCACCACAACAACAACAACAACAACTGCTACTTCTGCTACTACTACTACTACTACTACTACTACTACTACTACACTACTACAGCGAAGCTTAGCGGACCATGGTGGAACATTGGTGCCCGCTCTTATTGCCAGAAAGATCCACAAACACAGGCACACACACGCCTAATCGAATATGTGCCAAGTGTATACACCATACGCGAGCATACGTGCGCAAGGTGGCTGGCAGCGGATACCTTGATACAAAAATTCACAGGCGGAAATTTATAAAGCCGCTAAAGCACATTTCTAATCGCGGCTACAGACCATGCACTGAAATAATTGCCTCTGTGCCAATACTGACTGAGCGCGCGCCTTTCTTTCCCTGACCTTTTATCCATGGTGGCCAGAAACCTGTATGGACCCAGGGCAAAGTTCTGGGTGGCAGCAGTGTGCTTAACTTTATGATCTACAACCGAGGTAACCGGCGCGACTACGACACCTGGGCTGCAGGCGGCGCCACGGGATGGTCTTACGACGAGGTGCTGCCCTACTTCAAGAAATCTGAAGACAACACGAATGCCAGCTACGTGGCTAACGGTATGTGTTTATTGCATTTACTGTTGGAAGGCACGTGTCCAGCGTTGGTATGTGAAGCAATTTAAGCGCAATTGGATACCTGTGACTCCTGAAAGCAGCATTTGGCAGACAATAAAACAGCGCCGCAGCTTGTCAACCGCGCTTAATATTTCACGTTGTAAGCTGGAATTCCCTCGTTACACCGCGGCAGCTTAACCGCGGTTAGTCTTACCGGTAGTCAGGGGCGTAGCCAAGGGGGGGGTTGGGGGGGTTCAAACCCCCCCCCCCCCGAAATTTTTCAGTTTTGCTTGCGTATATAGGCACGCACGCATACAAACGCACGCACGAACATACATAAAGTATGGTTGAACCCCCCCCCGAAAAAAAATTCTGGCTACGCCCCTGCCGGTAGTTGAGCTCGCTCAGCCAAGGGTTACACCATCCATTATATCCGCTGGAGCTACACGGGGTATTCCGTTCAAGGTTATTGGCATAACGATGCCTCACGTGATCGCTGGTGCACAGGTTTTATTTTCGTCGTTTTTATTGCAAGAGTTTTCTTATTCTGCTAAAAAAAGCATATGAATTTTCCAAACTAAAATTGACAGAATAGTGTGCTTTAAGGACCCACGCGCCAAATGGGTGATTAACCCTCCACCATTTCGCCCATGTGGCAAACGTTGGGTTGGCAAACGTTGGGCCTAATTGAAGTTGTCCAGCTATAGCTTGACAGTTTTAACATATTGCCACGCCCGCTTCTTGCTTTATTTTGATGTATTCGGGTTTGACCCGCAAGGACGGTTAGCAACGCTGGGCGCTGACCGCGTCGCAGTGTTCGAGAAGCTTCGCGATTGTAGTAGATCATTTTGTTAAGATTGCGCACATGACGCGAATAGTCTAGATTATTCCAGAGCTTGCACGACCACCAGTGATAAGGCTGGAAAGTTCGATGCGTGATGTATAAAAGACGGCTCGTCCCAGCGATCGTCAGTTTTCCGACGGCCGACGCCGCTATCAGTGTACAGTGTGTATCGCTGTAGTATGACTTCCGTTTCCCGGCCCCAAGTTGCCAAATAAAGAGTTTCTACTTGGACACGTTGCCTGCTACCTTCGTACCCGTCACGACCCCGTTACAATATAGGTTAACGGTAAAAGTTGTTTGCGTTGTAACCGCCGTTTTTGCGAGTCGCGTAAATGTGATACACTAGTTTATCGATAACCGCGATTCAGGCTGCCCTTGCAACAGAGGAATTAAATGTGCAGTGACTTGAGCGGCCTAAAAACCGGAGGCTTTAAATTGTACGTGACCGTTCTAGCGCCTAATGAGGCATACAAAACTTCATGTACTCAACGATGCACGGTCATACACAATGAGTGTACAGTTTCAGGCAAAGAGCCCAAACGCAAATTTCTGTGTGTTTCACGGGAACTGAAAAATGCGCAGCTATATCACAGTCCCGAACAACAATGTGTGTGTGACTCTTATTCTCAGTGTATTGAATGTAGTGTGGAACCGCATTGTTACACTTGCTTTTTAACGCGCTCATGGTCGACCGACAATGGCTTTATGTTGTAGATAAGAAGCATATACAAGTTTCTAAGCCATAAAAGGACACAATCCGATGCATTAAAGCTTTAGTCTAAACATTTCCCATTGTCATCGCCGTTAGGTTAACGGAGTTTCTTCCTGCAGCCTTCCTTTTTCCTTGACACGCATGCCATTTCTTTGCTTTGTGCCCGTAATAAGAAGTAAGAAATATCCTTCTAAAGCAATTAACTGCATGAGTGCTCGAGAGTGAACCGAAGAGTTTCACACAGACGAGCTAGCGTGACGTGGCGCCGATTAGCTCCAGCTGGAAGAGGCCAATGGCAGCGGCTATGCTGCCAACCCTGCGTGAGCATTGCGCGCATTGTCGCGTTATCAACGGTTAGCGAGCGAAGCAGGCACATGATGCTGTTACGCGCCGGTATCTCCAGGAGAATACGGGATATAATGACATATATGACGCGTTCAGAAAAAGACCTCGAGCCTTGCCGACTTGATTGCTCCAAGGAAAGCCGTGAGCGTAAGCCTTGCGTGACCCACTGACACGCTGCACACTCACCATTTTCTTCCTTTCTTTTTAAGCATGCAGAATATACGCCATTCTTAAGTGCGGACAGTAGACACCTTCAATTACTTACCGTTGTGAATAAAATGGAAATATAACTAATGCAGATACATGCCAAGATATACGTCGTAGAGGCATTATGAAAACCTTGCCAGTTTCTTCTGAAGACCAGTGGCTAGCGAAGAAAGCTGGAAGCCGAAATATGAGGCATGAAAAGGAAATTCTATTTGATATATCAGCGACAACTTGCCGCAGATGGCCTCGGAATGTTCGTTATGTTAAACTATTTATAATACCTTACCAATACCTTCCGTTTCAAGCCACTAATTAAGATTATGAACCCTCAAACATGAGTTATGAGACCGCACCTCATTAATTTTTGCGTCCTGGTTATAGGAAGAAAGTTTTTTGTTTTCCCAGAATTTTTTCCTAACAGCATTCGTCACTAAAAATTGCCTGCGTTTATGCTGCTCACCTTCTAATAATTCTTGCGCGAACATCTCAAGCTGCGATCATCCGTGTTGCACTGTATGCCAGGCCAAACCCTTTGACAGAATTAGACAAGAGACTGGCAATAGTTTTTGAACATTCATGGTTTTGCTTCATCGTCACCTTCCTCCTCACCATCAACGCCTTCTCTCTCCTCTATTTTCCACCCCTCCCCTTTCCTAGCCCTGAGTAGCAGGTCAGAAAATTGGTTCAGATCGACCTCTCAGCTATTCTGCTTTTCTCGTTCCGGTCTGCCTCCGCATTATTATTACCGTTCAAATTGGCACAGTGGAAACACCAGCCGTGCTTCACGTTATGCTACGGATATTGCGTAACTCAAAATACATAGGAATAAAGAAATGTATGTTACATAGTATCCGCATTCTGATTAATATACTGTTGTTTCAAATAGTTGAATGCAATATTTATTTCTTTATTTATCAAATTCCCACAGCGCCTTCATAGATATTACATGGGGGGGGGGGGAATCACATAAAGTACATAATACAAAGTACAGGTTACATGGAGTAAAGACCGGAACATGATCGTAACTATACTATTACATAACATTGTGATACCTATACGACAACATCCTGGAGCACCTGGGAAAACGCGGCATTTGAACTAATCTTGACGACGCCACTGGGTAGCCGATTCCAGGCTCTAATTGTATTGGGGAAAATTATTTGTTATACGCGGCGCTTCTGCAGAATATTTCTTTCGCTTTGAGATCGTGATCCACACTCGCAGACACGTAATCAGGGCCATGCAAATATTTTGTCCGATCACTCCCTGTTCGTGAATGGCAGATGTCATGGAATAATTTCAATTTATGAGTGAACCATCGTTTTTGAAGATTGTCCCATCCAATTAATTTTTCTTGCCTCAGATACACTGAATTGCTTTTGAATAATTTCGAAATGCAAACCGTACTTCAGGCGTCTAATTTGTTCAAACAGCTTTGAGGGTGAGCGCCCCGCGTAGCTGCAGCTATGAAGAAGATAAGTCTCACTGCCACTTTCGAGTCAATGAGAAAACAATGAAACATGTCCGCGCGAGGGATAATCTAGCCGAGGAGATTTAAGGGGTTACAGTAGGGTGAGCAGGTTTTCCTGGTTTCAGCTTTATATCTCTGGGACTGTACCATATTTTGTAGTAAAATATTGACCGTGAAATTTAGCACGCTTATTCAACATGATATTGCTATTAATCCTAACTCATGAAAACGGGCTCCTACATTTATCTCACCAGAAAAAAAATTGTCCTCACTTGTCACGTGCCGTGAGATAGACTTTCCTATTAATCTCTTTTTCTTAATTATAACTTAAATAGTTTATCAAAGGTTTAGGTTTAGACTATTTGGAATAGTTAGACTATTTGGAAGCGAATTAGGTGTAATCAGGGAAAATTTGAGCGCAATCGGTCGGATAGTTTTCCAGAAAAGGTACATGAGGTTGGAAAATTTTTCAAAAACTGATTGTAAGAAAAACACTATTTTATGTTTAAAAACACGCGCGGAACATGCTGGCACCGTACAGCAATAATTACGCTAAAATAGCACTTTGGTGGTAAAACTTGCGGGCAAAATCTATGAAAAAGAGAGGAAGTGAATATATTCAACTGCTCTAGCCAGGGTTACTATTGAGAAAAAAATGCGTACACGCACAACAATGATGGAAAAGAGCCCGCGTATCCGTTAGGAGACGCGGTCTTTCGCTCCATTTTTAAAGGGCTTGGAGCATTTCTACGCGCTCGCCAATGCATAATTTTACTCCTCAGAGTGTCTAATATTTTTTAGTTATGAAGTGAAAAATTGCTTTTTTGGTCGATACCATGCCCCCTGAAGAAAAATATTTGCACGAGTTCGCCATTGTAGGCGGTACGCCCTTGAAAAGGAAATAAAAAATTGGCAAAGCTTGCACTAGGCCGCTCAAGGCTTGAAACCGCGAAACCGGATGATTTTGAAGACTAATCTGGTTGCTTCTAAGCTGTTTCTAGGACTTATTTAAGTAATGCAGGTTGTTTCTGGGTTGCTTCATAGGCTACGCTTTAGCTAGGTAATGCTAGGTGGTTTCTACGTTGGTTCTCGGCGCAGAAAGGTTCGAGTTAAACCACAGACGCTCACAGCCACGACACGGATGTCCAAACTGCAGAGACAGAACCTAGCGCTGAAAGCAAGCGTTCGCACACTTCATAGATCTACGGGCACGTCGTCGTTTACCCAATTTCTGTAGCGCATAACCGTTTGTGGTGATAGTTTTTTTATTCGTCGAGCAAGCAACGATTTGCTAAACAGCTTGGCTGTTAAAAACGAAAATATCGAGTACCTTCGCTGCGGAAGTAAGTGAAGTAAGGCACACGCTGAAACCATGCCATAATTTCCCAGTGATACTATGCATGCTTAAGAAATTTGCAAGTGTTTAACTACAAGAAAACAATTATAAATCACGAAGATTGTTTCGCACGCGACGCGTTTAGCGAACGTGCAGCTTGCAGCTTTTTCGCTGCAATATCTATGCATTACTTCGTTCATAGCACAGATCACAGTGATAACAGGGATCTGGTCTCGTGCCCATGTTCTGTACCGCTGTTTCGGATGACCTCCTGCCCGCGGCTGTAGCATGCGTTCATTACCACGCTGTTTACAAAGGCTGCTTCTGAAATTGTTCAGGCGCGGCTGTTTAGATGCGGCAGGCATCATTAGTGCGTGTCCTTTTTATATATGCCCGAGGAAAGGAGCGCTAATTTATTTTTCTTTTGTTCGCGCTCGCCAGGGTCATAGCTGGCCGGTCCAGTGTTCTGTCAACGCGCGCAGACTCTTTCCAACTCGTCCTGGCGTGAGAGAGCGCGAGCGCCAAAAGTTTTCCCGTGGCTGCGTTCTCCGTTACATCCGGGGACTCTGACCTCGCAGAACCGTTCTGTAGCCTTGTCCCGTTAGGTGATGCCTGGAAGCTTGGGCTGGGCCTGCGCATGCATTGTCCTTCTACACTGGCTGCCTTGTTTGGCTCACTGCACTTAAGCGCGTAATACGAGGCAGTGATTATGAAGTCTGAGCCCTTTTGTAGTACGTGAAGAATGCCTCGAGCACCTAAAATGCTTTTCCGTGAGAACATCGTTCTGCTGCAGCTCTAGTTCTTCATTCAGAGCTGCTCTTCAGACGATGCGTGAATGTCAAATAAATTATTTTCTTCGCATAACCTACCTCATTTGAATGCAATGTCCTTGTAATCAAGCACTATGAAGAGTCGAATGACAACGCTTTGCGCCAGTTTTTCAGCTACAGTGTGATACAAGAAAGTTTCCGTTGACGGTTTACGATGCCGCTCTTCTGTCGCTCACCAAGAATATCAATGAGAGGGGTGAATTCCACATATGACAATGTAGAACAGTAGCCTTAGAAAAACAGAAATACTCTCCATTATTGCTGTGCTAGTCATGTTTGCGCCAATTGAATTTCTCATAAAGTGTGGTAACTGTACATAAAACACGGCTCGCCTTTGTTTTAGATAACAGGACGCTGCGTTAAGATTTTTCACGCCTTCTTACAATATCGCAGAGTGCTTGCAAATTTCTGCAAACCCCACCATCATTTCGGCTGTACTGAATATATTTAACGGCCGTGTATTAAATGCGAAGCATTTGTTGGCGAACCAAAAGGTACTTTGACCATCGTATTTTTTCTAGCCCCCTACGTCCTGACGTCGTTATTTGAAAATGAATAACCATAAAAAATAGTTTTCCGACGGTAGCATTTGAACTCAGGCACTCCACAGCCAAACCAATATTCTAGCTGTTAAATTTTGATTATTTTTTTTTTCATTGACAGCCTCTCTTAACACACTGAAACGTGCTTAACAAAGAAGCAAAAGAACAATTACATTCTTGAATTTCACGTGCAAAAACAAGGGACGCCGTAGTGATGAATTCCGGATTAATTTCGACCACCTGTAGTGCCGCATAGGAATAGCCGACACCGCATCATGTGACCACTGCGGCACTGATGAAACTATTCAACACGTTCTGTGCGACTGCCCACAGTACTGTTCACAGAGACAGTCACTTTGCAACGCGCTGGACAAATTGGACGACCGCACTCTGTCAGAAGAAAGAATCCTACGCCATCGCCCGGACCCAACGTCACAGAAGAAGGCTGTGCAAGCGCTACTGCGCTTTCTGCATTCAACCGGTCTCTCAGAACGGCTCTGACTGGAACGTCTTGCATGTGTGTGCATGTGTGTGTGTGTGTGTGTGTGTGTGTGTGTGTGTGTGTGTGTGTGTGTGTGTGTGTGTGTGTGTGTGTGTGTGTGTGTGTGTGTGTGTGTGTGTGTGTGTGTGTGTGTGTGTGTGTGTGTGTGTGTGTGTGTGTGTGTGTGTGTGTGTGTGTGTGTGTGTGTTTTCGTCTTTATTTTATCGCTCTCTCTCTGTCCTCTTTCCTACCCCCCTTTTCCCTACCCCTGTGCAGGGTAGCAAACCGGTCACTCGCGCCAGGTTAACCTCCCTGCGTTCCCTTTTCATCTATTTCTCTGTCACACGGCCACCACCGAACTCCATTTCACTCCGTTCGGCAGTTAACTTCCTCATGGAGCATTACGAGAATGGAGTTGTGGCCGTGCTACACGGCTCGGTGCAAGCTTTCGACGGTTGCCGCATGGGGCAGAAACAGCGCTGCTGCGCTCGTGGAAACGTCCAATTTCTTGCCTGTGTAGTCGCCTTTAAAGCAACAAAAACGTGTTTTTGTGTGTTGATGAAGTGCTCGGAATCACCTTTGCTGTCACAGTGCTTGTGCGTGCGCCTCACGCGTGCAGATACAAATATGGTGCGACGCTTCACAGCGGCGGCTTGGCGAGGCGTTGGTGTGGAGAGTACAAGCGCTGATGTCCGAAAAAATACAACTAAAACTTACATTACGGGGCGTGAAATGCTACGCAAAAAAGAGCATAGTTTTTAAAATTATAATTGAGCTCATTAGGACGATTTTGCTAGTGCGGTTTTCAGCGCAGCAGTAGCTGGCTGGGAACGAGAGTACTCCGTCGAGCCGAAATGGTCATTACCGAACTTCCTCCACCAAAAGCTCCATTTAACTTCCTCAGCGAAATGGTGACTGTGTGACATGAACCCCATCTCCCTCGAGGAAAAGACGAGGTAGTTAAACGGAGTTCACGGGTGCCCGTGTGACAGGGGTATAAATCTAAGTACATAGGCGAGTTTGCTTGCGGCTCTTATCGAAATGCGCTGCCGGCGCAGCTGGAAATCAAATCCCCGTCCACAAGCATAGCAGCGCGACACCTTAGCCGCCAGTTGCAGTTGGTGGTTACTTTGCGACCCCGTCTGGCCACAAAAAATTCCGCTTGGCTCCATGGCTACTTTTTTGGCGACTTTTGAACCTCGAGTTAGCGCATTTAGTAGCCACTTTACTTGTTGTTTGCATGAGAAACAGAATGTTTCCAAGCTTTTTCGCTCGCGTCAGCCGATGCGCGCGTGCGTCCTTTCCGGTGAGCGGGCGGATGCGCATCGAGACACCCCTCCCCCCCCCCCAACAGAGTGCGGCGCGCATGCAAATGCAAAGTGGCGAAGTTGCGTACGCGGGGCCAAACGCGTGACTCTCACGCTGTTCACGGTGCCCGCAATCTATGCTGATGCTACTTGCCAGTTCGAATCTTTATTCGCAGCGCGTGTTCTCGTGTGAGGTTGACAAAAGCGGAGATCCTCAACAAAATGAAACAGGGCTCTCCATATTGAACCCGATTTCACTCTCTAAAGCTACACTGATACTAGAGAGTTTGAGAATTCGGGGCCCAAGGAACCTGGGGACCCAAGACGTTTGCGAGCCGCCAAGGCGCATGCGCAGAACCCAAGCCACTATTGGGCTCTTGCGCTCGCGTTGACCCAAGACCCAAAAATCGAAAACTAGCTGGGGTCCCCAGGGCGTCTTGAGTCGCCAGCGAGACGAAGCAAACGCAGCGCGGGCCATGACACAGTATGGCCCGCGTCTCGCATGATTTTAATTTCGCCACGTGTGGCGCCCCGTACGTTTGACTCAACATAGCTTCCATCTGACCCAATCCTCAAACTCTGCTGCTCCTCCGAACGCAAGAGCAGCCTACACAACGCTGCTTGGAAACCCAGTGTCTGGGGTCCCCAATTCTCAAACTCTCCATTATAATGTAACCTCTTCTAATCAAATTCAGTCTCCCGCTTCAAGGAAACACCAACTTCAAAGTTCAATGTTCCGACTGACTTTTTGGCTGCAGTGTTACGAAGTTACTCTGTATCTAGTATGAACTCTCTATTCCACATCAATATGCGGGCGCACTGAATGTATTATAATTTAGGCATTCCTTTCCAACTTACCTTGGGCTCTATGACCAAGCAAGAGGGGAAAATTGTTCTGCCCTTTCTATTCTTTATTCTTTGCACATCATGTACCCCGCCGCGCTAGAGGCGTTGCAACGGGGTAACTACAGCGGGGCGTAGGGGGTGGGGGGGTGGGGGTGGGGTGCTACAACATGAGCTAAGATACATGTTCGTTCACACTGTGCGCTTGTTTCACTGGTTATTTGCTCGGACAACCTGTTCCACTGATTAACTGTTAGGACAAAAAATGAGTCAGCATACATGTTTGTCAGTTGGCAAGGTACTTCAGGATTTTGCAACCATAATGCAACCGCTTTGAGATGTAATGACATTTGCTTAGCTAAGCTTTCTTCTTAATTCCAGCTTTATCATTGTGCACTGTACATAAGAATTTTAATCTCACTTTAGTACGATGTGTAGGAAGAAATTTCCGCCGAAGTTCATCCTTCATTGTATAGTGCAGATCTCTCTCTTTCCGTACCGAGACAAGAAGAACCTGGCAGCTATTTTTTCTTTTTTGCTTTTTTTGTATTCGCTCTAGAGCAGGGGTCGGCAGCATCTTGACATGGAGCCGACACGCCGAGGGCCGCACGGCGAATAGGAAGGGGGAGGTAGCAGGCAAATAGAAAACATTCGGCGATTTGACAATAATTTATAAAACTCGAATAGAAAGCATGTTTATTTTCAGCATGCATGTCACGAGGTTGCAAATTAAAAACATAGGTTACAAGCAAAGAAAAATATTTCTAATTTGCCAGAACGCAAGGACTAATGGCCGCCATCCTGGCGGACATGCCCCTCCCGCCAATCTGCTGCCTATCATAATTGATTTTTAAGGCGCAAAGCAGGACATACACAAGAAAGGACACGGGACGGAGCGCCACTAACAACTGAAGTTTATTCGCAGAAATTCACATAAAAATATATGTCGTCCTCAGCGCGTGCGCAGAAAGATGTATTGCCATCAATGGGGGCGGGATAAAGCATGTTCAATGAACTATTTCTCTGATTTGTACAATACTATAGACGTGTCGCTGACGCACATGTCACCTTTTTTATCGATAAAAAATGCTTCCATTAATTCTCTGGCAGTTTGGTCTGAGCTTTTAGCGATAACCCGCACGTCAGTAAATCGCGGTCTACAAGAGCTTAACGGGCACTGCCTAATGTGCTTAGGTAAATTGGGGCCCTGTTTATTTTGCTCTACATTTCGTTCGTGCTCCCTGATTCGCTCATTTAGGCATCTGCCGGTTTGTCCAATATAGGAGCAGCCGCACGCAAGAGGAATCTCGTACACTACCCCTTCAGCACATTTCGTGTAGGATAGCCCATGTCGAGTTCCACAGCCTCTTACATTCTGAAGGTCTTTTTCTTTTCCTATTTGAGAGCAAAGCCCTCCGAGCTTCCTGGGCGCAGAAAAAACGAGCGGAACACCATGTCTGCTCGCAACATTTTTCAGGTTATGGGCCAACTTGTGCACATACGGCACGGCCACCGGTCTGACCTCTTGACGAGGGACCTCAGCAGCTGCCCTAGGAGCCCTTTTCTTCATTTTTTGCAAGAGGCTTTCAGCGACTCCGGTGACGAGCGAGCCAGGGAACCCAGCTGAAGCCAGCCTGACCAATTGGTTGTCGAAACTAGACTGCATCTTGTGAATACACGACTGTCTGACGGCGGATTCCAAACATAGCGATGCGATTCCCCGTTTAACTAACTTTGAATGACAGGAGTCATATGGCAGAAGCGCCTTCTTTCTACGAGGGGCATACCCCCAACAGACCTGATTGGCACAAAACACAATTTGCAGATCTAAAAACTGCAAGTGATTACCATTAGGCAGTTCACTCGTAAATTCCAAGCCTTTTCCATGTTGTCTGAATAGCGATAAAATCTGGTCCACAGCCTCATCGAAGTTAACGCTTCCTTCCTTGATTAAAATGATCAAAAAAACCACAGCATATCCACGGAGTGAATGATGATGAGTGGGCGAAGCTGCGGAGGTTCATCGGTAAACCGTGAATCTTCCGTGAATTCTGCCCAGTACATCATCACCGACGTGAGATCGGGCGCGTTTATACTAAAGGTTCGATGAGTTATGACGACTTGCAGCTCACTTTAATTTTACATGTACGCTGTGAATTTTCATTGTTTAGAAAACCATTGCTTTAGAAAACACCTTGCGTCTTTCGTTAAGCAGCTGGCGTCTTTTTCGTTTTGCTTTAGAAACATCTGGCGTTCTTTCGTTTTGTTTTTACAAAACATCTGGCGTCTTTCGTTGGTTTATTTCATCAATTAACGGCGTTTTGAACAAAATTTTTATTGTTTAATCACGCACAGGAGAAATCTCACCAGGCACTACCTTGGAGGTAAACAATGGCTGCTAATGGGAATGAGAGACAGAAGAAGTCGGCTTTTAGCTAACACTTACACTTCTACAGAGACAGAAGAATTAGGCTTTTAGTTAACGCGCACGCTGCGAATTTTTTATTGTTCAACAACGCACAGGAGAAATCTCCCACCGGCACCACCTTGGAGGTCAAAGGGTAAGACTTGTTACTCACTACTACGAGCACGACGAGGGACGAACGGGTGCCGCCTTAAGGAGCTTCGCCCCTAAAATCGTCCACGTACCTAAAAACTTTAAGAACAGTGTTAGAAGGTAAAAGCTGCTGCAAGACCCGGTCAATTTGTGAAAGGAAAATATTACATAAAACAGGCGCGACACAGGATCCAATGCATATACCGGTTTTCTGCAGATAAAACTGCTCGTCAAATGCGATAAAAGTCGACTTCAGGTAAATGTTTAAAAGGTTTAAAAAGTCATCAATGGAAAGGGCAGCAGTGTTTTGAAAGGAAACAGGGTCATTTCTTTCAATGCACTCTCGAACTGCAGCAAATAAGGCTTCATGTGGAACAGAATAAAATAAATCAACCACATCTATAGAAAAGGCCCGTCCAACATCATCGTTTGCATGGAAAAATTCACACACATCATCGGACCTTTTCGTTAAGAACGGGTCGTCTACGTTTAACATGCGCAAGAGATTCAACAGATAAAGGCTCAGCTGGTTCTGCCATGAACCCTTCTCGGTAACGATTGCTCTAAACGGCAAACCATCCTTATGCGTTTTTACTGAAAAGAAGACTTTGAGTGCGCTACTTTTACATTTGTTGATTCCTTTAGCGAGGTTGTCCAAGCCGAGGCGTTCACACAACGCCACAGCTTTGCTTTTAACCTTCGTAGACTTAACAGGTATGGGTGAAAAATTCTTATTAACTGCCTGGCCAGCTCTTAGTTTAAAGTCATTATCAGCCATAACAACAAACCCACCCTCCTTATCAGCTTGGAGCAATGTTAAACAGTTTCTGCTAAAATAGGACACGATACATCTGGTGGACATTTCCTTCCCACGTGCAGGCTTCGGAAAACCTGATTTTAGAAGGCAGTCTACTCCTTCTAGCAGGCACTTTTCTCGCTGTTCTGCTTTCCGAGCGATTCGGCGATTAACGGCGATCAGTTCGTGAGGGGTAACCTTTGGTTCTAAACCAAACTTGGGTCCTTTTTGAAGCACCGACGACACTTTCTCAGGTAGGTTAATATCCCCCACAATCACTACATCACTTCCTACTTTCCTCTTGCTCTTTCTAACTTCCCTGAGCAGCGAGTTCAACTCCTATACCAAACCAAACCAGTAGTTATTTCTCTCTTTCTATGCGACTTTTGGTGCTGAACATTCCAACCAACTATTTGATGTTGCTCCCCGAAAGACGAAGAAAGTCGTGAAGGAGTTAATTGGTTACTGGGGAACGCAAGTTTTGTTTGATGAACCTCTCGATAAAGTCTGTTCCTCAATGAAGCATGTTGCTGGCCGAGTCGGTCGTACATCATTAAACACGGCGCTGCGCGGCGGAAACACGGACAAGGAAGTGAACGAGGACGGGCGCAGACTCGCGACTGAATTTCATTGAAAAGAAAACACATATTTTTAAAACAGAGACCGCAAATTCCTCTATGCGCGTGCGAGAAACCTGTCATCATTATCATACAATCTTATGGAGGTATCACTGACGCAAGTTGTGATGAAGAAAGCCTCGGCAAGCTCATGTGCCAACTGGTTCTGACTACGCCTCAAGAGTTTCGTTGTCGCCAGCAAAGGCTGACACGGTTTGCCACAGACAGCCGACGGTCATGCGCGGCAGTGAAGAGGCAAATTAGAACCTTGTCCGTTCTTTATCGAAAGTTGGTGTTCCCCTAGTCGTTAACTTATACACCGGCCCGTTTGGCCGATGTATACTTTCCCGCATGTGTGAGGCATTTCATATACCACCCCCGTCGAGCACTCGACGAAGCGAGTGGCGTGGCTCTTAGTGCAATGTTGCACGCTCCTATCAGGGGGAGGTTACTCCGTATACCTCCCATAGGACGCCTTAATTCATGACGTCAGCGCTGGCAGCGCCAAACGTCCCTTCAGTTAATATTCTGGCGGCTGGGATTCAGAGACTCGAACGGCAGAATTTTTCAGTGGTTATTCGGGAAAGGAAAAAGGCACCTAATTTCTGTCTGCCTATAGGCGACACGGCGCAGTGCCTTGTAGGGGTGCGCGCCGGGTTTTTTTCTTTTTGTTTTGTTTGCGTGCGCTGGCTCCCTCTCCTTTTCTTTTATGACCCCCTCGTCCGCGTGTGCGCCGTGCAGCGCGCCGGGCCCTTTTTTTTTTCTTTGCATCAGCTGCGCGTACTGCGCCGCGCGTTCGTTGCGCGTTTGAATGTGCGCAGTTTGCAATCAGGCATTCTGCAAACACTGCAGTCGTGCAGCATGTGCCAGAACGCAAAAGAATGAATTGCACTCACAACACAAAATATCTTTGGTCTCGTTTTATTGTCCTCGTTTCCGAAAATCAACATTTTCATCAAATGTGGTGCGATACAGGCTCAGGACATTAACAGAAGTTATCAACAGGAGATTAACATACACGTGTTCATGATCACTAAACAACACGAAAGTTCTTGGCAAAGTTAGGAACTTAAAGAACAGTGGAATAAAAAACAGAACATAACACTAGGGCGCATATTCAAAAACACAATTTTTATACTGAGAAAAGTGCAGAACAGCTTCTGATATATGCGCTAGATATTGCACAAAATTATCATAACTAACAAAATTGAACATTTCTGGAATGCACAAACCATGAAAGCAGTTGAAATACATAAAAAAAGAACAATAATGTAAAGATCATTTTAAAGATGTCAAAATGAACTCCACATCTAACACAACTAATATTGGCCGCACTTTATTGACTACATTTCCAAAAATGTTGATTTTCATATAACTAGTGATAATGAACGCGGAGAAAATGAACGGCTGATATCGGATGATTCATGGCATCTCTTAAGTGCGCCGATTCTGCAATTCTTCAGCTTTTCTCTGGGCGCACCGATCAGCTGTGTTGCGTTCCGAAATACACCCTGAAGAAAAGGGCAAGTTTCAATCAGATAAAGAGCGCCGTCGACTCGTGCAAAAGCGAACTCGTTTGCTCGTCTCAGAGCAGCACAAGTTTTCATACATCCACCTAATGTCTCACAAACGTGGTTATGGACGATGGCGAGTAATTAACCGGAGACAAATGCAAAGCACACACTCAAGCACGCGGTTCTGCGAGAGTTGTAAACCTGTAACTATAGTTACGTCGCATGGGCTTCATGTCCGCTGCTTGTTCGTATAACGATTTAAACGCAGCGTCGTGCCCTTTTCAAATCAGTCATTTTTGAAAACATTAACTGAAGCCCCACTGCATAGAACAGCTACTAGGTATGGACGTGAATTCAAATTGACACAATGAAAACCGCGACTCAAAGGGCACGCTCACCTGTCGTTCTTTTCGGGGCCGGCACATATATTCCGGGACTTGTTCTGGAAGTATTCGAGCAACAAAGCACTATGCACGAACAGCGCGAGTCGTAAAACATCGCGTCGCACAAGCACACAGCGAGCGAGCACCATGAAACGGACGAGCGACGACGGCTAACACATGTCTTATCAGCGCCAGACACGAAACTTTTTAACGGATTTCAAAGTCGGCGGTAGAGGTGTGCACGGGCTCCGGGTAGCCCGAAAGCCCGAGCCCGACCCGGCCCGCGGGCCGGGCTCGGGCGGGCCGACGTATATTCACCTCGGGCCCGGGCCGGGCTCGGGCTACTTGGAGTTTTATCGGGCCGGGCTCGGCCCGGCGCAAAGCCCGACTCAAGCCCCGAAATATAGAGAATGAGCGGGAATTGTTTTCCAGCACGCATACAGCGCCTTTTCCGCGACCGCCCTTTACCGCTTTTCCTTTCTATTCGCTACTTTGAACAAAAGGGGAGCAGGTAAAGCACTGCCTCTGTTGCACTCCGACAAACAGAGAAGTAACACCACCTGAGCGGCGCCACGCGATTGGTCGCGTTAGGTTTAAGGCCAAATCCCATATGAGTGGAAATGCACGCGACAGCGACGAGCGACCCGACGTAGATCGCCTTCGTGGAAGCTGACGCTTGCATGGGCATACCTCATACACGTGACGGCTTTGGCGAGCGAACTCCATTGTTGCTGGCATGAGGCCGTCTACTTGCAAATTGTAATCTGTGCAATAGAGACTGTTCGTCGTGTGTCGTTTGATCATATTTGATATGCTCAATAAAATGCCACATTACCGGAAAATGATGTTTTGTTTTCGCAGCGAACCTTCAAAAAGCCGGGCCAGGCCGGGCCCGGGATTGTGTTTTCGTACGTCGGGCCGGGCCGGGCGGGCTCGCAGCCCTTTGCCGTCGGGCTCGGGCGGGCCTTCGACAAAGTCAGCGGGCCCGGGTCAGGCTCGGGCTAGGAAATACGGCCCGTGCACAGCTCTAGTCGGCGGCGCCAGCAAGGCGGCGGAAAGCGCGCCTCCCGCAGGAAATGGAGTTGATCCCACCAGAGAGGGGGTTGAAGAGAGTTGGGAGGAAAGAGACGGAACGCAGATTTTAACTCTGATCCCAGTCAATAGATGGCGCCTCAATTTGCCATACCGGTCACGTGGGTTTCTTTCACTAGCCTGCTCCTATTTGCAGAGGCGATGAGGGAGCATAGTGAAGCCAGTTTTCTTGGGGCAGAAAACACCACCGGTGGTGTTTTCTGCCCTCTACAATCTCGTGAAATGCACACGACATTTTTGCAGCACCGACAAACTTGTACGCGTGTAACGAACACAGTTTTAGCTTTAGTCAGGGCTGACCTCAAAGCCGGTAATTTATCTTCCCAAATGCGTATCAACGCCTCCGTCGTCTCAACGGTCCAGTTGACACGCTTTTGGCTCGATATTTCGCTGGGAGCCTAGCTGCTCGCGTCCTACATGGGGGCCGCCATGTTGTCAGTTTACGGCGCTAACAGGGGTTGCCTACCTCCGTTTACGAAAACGGTCGTTAGCGGATTAACTGCGGTTAGGGTTGTCATGTGACAAGGTACAACAGCCGTTAGACTTAACGGCCGTCGTAATTAACTGCGGTTAGACTACCCGTGTGACAAGGGTATATCGCTACCTGGCAGGAATTCTAACGGCAGATACGCGATACCTACACTAGTCTCGAAAAAAAAACAGAGCGAGCAGAGCAGGCACTTCAGAGCCGATTTCAGAAGCTGAATGAAAGCGTAGCCATGTTCGTCGAGGACATGTTGCGAATTTTCAAGCGTTCTGACCTATGTATGGTGGAAGCGAAAAAGTCCGTCTGCTGATACGTGGCGTAAAGGAGCAATTGTTTGCAGGACTGATGCGAAGCCCTCCAGCTACGGTAGCTGAGTTCGTCAGCGAAGCATCATCTATGGAACGAGCCCTTCAGCAACGCTCCTCAGTATACGACCGCCAAATCACTCTGGGATCAGCATCGTGACCCGCGTTGCCGTGTGACACTCATGCTCTTCGCGAACTTGTGCGCAGTGTCGTGCGTGAGGAACTCGCTCGACTTCCGGGAGGGCGATTTCAGCCACCCGTAATATCCCTCACGGATATTATCCGCGAAGAAGTTCATCAGGCGGCACATCCGTTCGTGCCAACTAGACCCGAAGCCCCCGTGCTAACTTACGCGCAAGCACTGCGGATACCCGCGACGCCCATGAACAACCGTTACCCTCCCCCCTCTGAAGTACAGCTGTGCCAGTTCCACAGACCCTCTGCACATACGTCTACGTACGAGTCCACGAGCCCCCAACTGAATAGGGAAAAGTCAACCGCGTGGCGCACATCCGACAATCAGCCACTCTGCTTCCGCTGTGGCGAAGCGGGTCACTCGTACCGTGCCTGCTATTACAGAAGAATGGGATGCCAGGCATTACACCCCAATGCTCGCCATCCACGAGAGGAAGAGCGGCCAAGAGAAATTCAGCAATTTCTGGCCAGCCAGCATTCATCGCAGTATGACAAGTTCCCGCCTCTCGAACCGTTCTTGCCGACTGCCCGATCTCCTTCTCCACAGAGGCGACATTCCCGATCACCACCTCCTCCATAATTCACTATGATGGTCCCCTTTATAACGGAGCGGTGACAATGTCCGCCACCGTGTTCAAAAAAGAAAACGCGCCGTTGCTACGACCACCCCATTCGGTACGTTTCTAATCGAAGTGTAGTTTCGTCAACGCTTTAACACGCCGCGAGGTGGTGGCTTTAGTCCAAGCCTCGCTCATAGCATCCATACATATCGAAAAATACCTCTCCGACGCTCGCCTGGCTGTCGCACCGCGGTCCCCACTCGCCCTGTGAAAATTAATGGCGAGGCTAGAGGTAAGACACGGTGAGTGAAACACACAGAGCGAAACTACGGCGGGGACACAGGAAGATAAAACACACAGCCCTGACACGATGCGCGTAGCGTTTCTCTTCGCGTTTCACGACGCTTTGAAGGAGTACACATGGAGTATCAGTGTTTAAACGTGCTTTTTGATGCCATCTTTGCGCGGAATTCACCATATGCGGTGTCCACGTATATGTTGAGAACTTCAGCTACCGCAATGGTTAAGTCATAATCATGGGCGTTAGTCATCGGTACGGAGATGTGCCACTAGGCGCCATCGGGAGTCCACAAAAAGCGGTGCTATATCTGCCAAACAACAGGAGACACTGTACAACCTCTCATATACCAATGCACTATTCGCCGCGAGATCGGGCTACAGGTGACAGCACCGTCGCCGCGTTTGTGTGGATAGGCGGTCGGCGGCGCGTATACAAATGTACGCAGCCGCGCTTCGCCGTTGGCGGTATGAGTCGATTGTCGGCGAATAAAGCGCGTTTACTGCAGCCTAATAATGATGTACACGCCCTCCATTGCCAAATTAATGCGCGAAATCGGCCTAACATTCCTATTACGTGTGAGAGAAGCACAATATGCCAGTCAATGGGGTACTGGTCTTCGGTCACATTCGTGTATTGCACTGTGCTCGATGTTTTTTTCTTGCTTTATTTGCACGTCTTTAAATTTTGTTTTGCCCATACCACAATATAAATAGTGTTGGGCGACTGAATCAATTAAGTATTTGCTTCTTGCTTTAGCGTCTACAAAAAAAAACGGTAGCCTGTATTTCTGTGTAATTATAGTTGAAGTAGAACTTTCTGCACTGTGCTTTTCCGTTTGCACGAGTACGCGTACTGCTATAGAAATGCGTGGCTTCAAGTCTTTTTTTACCGCTAATCGGCCTCTGCAGACGTTACTTCATGCTTTGCGGCATCACAAGGATTTCCAGTTCACGAACGCTTCACGAGATGGTGTCGCTAAAATTCTGCATTCACACCTCGACATTTAGTACTTTTTTTTCGTTTAGGACGACGCGAAATACACTCTGTGATGTGCTTAAACGACAAAGTGGTACCCACAGTGAAATGATTTTGGCGAATAGACGGTGCGATGGTTAGACCTAGCGCCATACCGACACGTGCATGTACTCGCTTATTAGAGTGCATTCTCGCGCAGTTTAAGAAAGTTTATCGCAATGAGCCAACTACCCTGCCAGGACGTATTACTGAAATACAAGTCTCGTAAGGCGAAATGGTCATGTATATCGTGTAGGCATACATACAAGCATTTCATACTGTGCTAGCTCAACGGAATAAGCTGTAATCTGAGGACGTGCATGACGTACGCACACATGCGAACACGGTGTGGCTAGCAGACGACGCAAGGAGCCATCCACACCACGGGGTTTCTCCGCTGGCCGCTAGATGCCGACTCTGCTCGATCTCGCGGCCAATATACAATCAACTACTTCTGTGACGACACGATTCACTTTAGTGCTATACCGATTCCTATTACAGAGGGATCAGCCATCTTTTATTGCTTAACGTAATCGTCGCTCTTTTTCTGCGCGTAGACTCTACTTACAGTATCGTATTCATAAGGCATCAATGGGAGAAAAGATTTATGTGAAATGGATTATTAGCACTAAGGTTCGGTATTTATTTATTTATTTATTTATTTATTTATTTATTTATTTATTTATTTATTTATTTATTTATTTATTCATTCATTCAAGTGCATCACAGGTTCCAATTGGAATATTTTGTGAGGGAGGTTGTACATCATAATTCGAACAGCATGGAGCATGTGTTAGTGAATCTACAAACAATATTGTGCGAAGTGAATGCTAAACACAAATTGTTTTAACACACTGAACGTTTTGGAATTGTAGTGATTAGGCCGAAAGCGTTAGTAAATAGGCAATAAAATTGTTACATCTGGAATCAAGACCACCCGCGAGTAGAAGAAGAGCGACACCTTTTGCACAAATCGAATCATCTTTATATTATGTTCGAGGTAACGTGGCTACGCTCTTTGTAAGAGGTTACGTGGAAGGAAAAAGCATAAAGACTGAAAAAAAAAGTTATGAAAACATAACGTGAAGTTCTCGTTTGAAGACCTTGGGTCGCGTATGTCCACCATTTTATCTGGAAAATCATTCCAATGTTCTACAGCACGGGGTAAAGCTGATGAATTAAAAGCCTTCGTCCGTCCGAACAGACGTTGCAATCTTCGATGATTGTGAAGACATCGAGATGTACGGTGCGCATGAGTAAGCGGTAGTGTATATGTATGATGACTGCAAATAATTTTATGTAGGAGGCTGATAAATGCAATGTTCCTACGTGCCTCCAATGATAGAAGTGATAGCTTCGACTTCATCAGACACGCTTGGTGCTCGCCTGTAGTCGCTGACGATGAAACGAGCTGCACAATTTTGTATGGACTCGAGTGATTGAAACAGGTGTGCTTGGTGGGGCGGCCATATGGGTAATGCGAATTCGAGCTGTGGACGGACAAATGATAAATATGCTAGTTTTCGTGTAGCTGACGGTGCATCCCGAAGATTTCGTTTTAAGTATCCAAGTGTGAGCGATGCCTTTGTGCTTACTTTTTCTATATGGCTAGACCAAGATAAGTCTGGTGTCAGATGAACACCTAAGTATTTGTACATAGATATCTGCTTACAAAATTATTGCTAAGCGAGTAATCAACTGTCGAGTTCGCGCGTTTACGACTTAAAGTAACTTGCATTTAACCGTGTTAAGGGTCATTTGCCAAGATGAACACCAGTTGGTGATTCTGTCAAGCTCGTGCTGCTAGGTGATGTGGTTAGTATGAGAGGAAATCTTACGATAAATCACACAATCATCCGCGAATAACCCGATGTTAAATACAATTCCATCGGGAAGGTCAATTGATGAAAATTAAAAAAATAAAGGGTCTAATACACTTCCCTGTGGGACTCCAGATGTGACGTCACTTAACTCGGAGGAATGGTTGCCTACGACTGTGAATTGATCGTCGAATAGGAAATTTTGAATCCACGACGTTGTTAACGAATCAAGGTGTAAAGATGACAGTTTAGCTATAAGGCGGGTATGGGCATCGCGACCGAAGGCTTTGGAAAAGTCAATGACTATACAATCAGTCTGGAAGCCCTCGTCCATATTCTGTTCTAGTTCATGAGTAAGTTCGATGAGCTGTGTTTCACATGAAAGCCCTTTCATGAAACCATGCTGATTCGCAAAAAAGAAGTCGTTACTTTCCGAAAACTGAGCAGAGTGAGAAGCGATGATGTGTTCGAGCATTTTGCATGGGATACTTGTTAGTGATATGGGTCTGTAGTTAGTGACACAGCGTCTATCTCCAGTCTTCCAATCATCGGGTATGTTACCTGTTGATAAGGAGTGTTCGAATATGTCGGACAAGATAGCGCTGGAAATGCTGACAGTGTTTTTCAGGATTTTCGAGTTAATGCCGTCTATGCCCGAACTACTCGATAATTTAAGTTTGTTGATCAACTATGTAATTCCGTGGGATGTAATCAGTATATATAGGTGCCATGTACTGATAGCTTACTTCAGAAGGCAGTAGCATATTGGAGTGGCCTTCCTTAGTAAATACAGCGGTGAAGCAATAATTCAATATTCCTGAGCAGTCCTCTTCTGCAGCAGGGTTCCCACTACTGTCCAATAACGCTAGGTCATCACTGGTATTTGGAGGAGCACTCATTTGCCAAAACTTTCTAGGATTGTTTTTATTGAGGGCGGGAAGATCATGCGAATAAAATTGTTTTTTAGCGCTACGAATAGCGTTACAGTATTCCCTTTCGATTTCCTTGTGTTTTTTCCGTGATGCTTCTGTGCAGGCGCGACTCGCAATTTTGAAAAGGCGCTCCTTCTTGTTATTCAACGTTAGAAGTGGCCTGTGCAATCAAGGTTTTGATATGTTTACACGTAGCCTTGTGCGAGGTATATGAGCGTCCGTTAATTTCTGTTTGTAGGCGATCCAGTTTTCGCTAACCAACCTGAGTGAGAAGTTTTTAGGAAAGATTCAGAAAATGATCGCAGGCTGTCATTGATGGCTGTAAAGTCAGCTTTTTTATAGTTCAATATGTACTTTGGTTCGGCGTGGCGCGTGGTAGACAGCATTTCAATTGTTTCTTCAAGAACGCGGTGATCACTAAAGCTATCAACACATCTTACAACACCGACAGTCTCTGGAACAGATGGTAGCACTAAATCTAACGTGTTTTGATTCTCTGGCGGGTGTGTCGACTAACTGTACGAATGAAAAATCCAGGTTTACATTAAGAAAATCACGACAGTTTCGTGAGGAAGAACGCTAGTTAATCCCGTCAACGTCAAGGCAATTGAAGTCACCAAAAAGGTGCATATGGGCTTTTGGAAACTTGCTTCTGATTTCGGCAATGTTGTCATGGAAGTTAGTAACGAATGTATCTGGGCTATCTGGCGGTCGGTAGCAGATGCCAATAACGGTTTTGGACGTGTTATCAGCAATGCAGATCCACAATATTTGTATGGTAGTAGCAGTATCTATGGTGAAACATACGATGGGATTCCTTACAGCAATGAAAACGCCCCCTCCCCTCCTATCGTCCCTGTCCTTTTTGAAGACGCTAAATTGATCCAAGTCGGGCAGGATCTCTGCATCAGCAATTTCGAAATTTAACTACGTTTCGGTAAGCAACGTGATATCGCAATCGCTGTTTTCGAGATATGAGGAGAGTTCCATAGCCTTAGGAAATATGATACGTATGTTAGTGAAGGATAGCGATAGCACCGATTGTAAATTTCTATTTTGAGGACAGGAAGGGGGATTAGTAAAAACAAGTGTCAGTTCTGTGCATTGCTTGATAAAGTCGGCTGTAGCGTCGTACATATAGATACAGTTATTCATTCGCTGTTTATCAACATTGAGCTTGAACGACGTGTTTTTGGTTTTCGCAAACGCCAACAATTTTTTCCTCGCTAGCCTTGTTTGAATAGAAAAATCTCTCACTGCGAGGGGCGTACCTATCAATTTGTGATCTTTCTCTAGAATCTGCCGCTTGTCTTTAAAAACCTAAAATTCACAATGATTGGCCGACATTTCCCGGTGCTGTACTTTCCCAAGCGATGTGTTCCTTCTATCCGGGCAGGATCAATGGTTATGCCAAGATGTTGCGAGCACATTTCAAGCACTTTATTTTCGGCTTCGGCCTCGATGCAAAAAAAAAAAGAGCAAATTGGACCGATGCATGCGGTTTTTTGCGTCGTCGCAACTACATTCGATTGCTTTTAGTTTCTCGGAGATGTCTTGAGAGACTAATCTGCCGGTACCGTCTGAGGCAGAAGGCTGGGTGCATCTTAGCTCTGTCATGTCGACCTCAATGCTGCAGATTCTGGCCGATAGCTGATTTAGATCTAGATCTACGGACGCCTGCAAATGTTTAAGGGTACGGAGTTTGCCACGAATATCATTTTGACCGGCTTCTATTCTCCGGACTGTGGCAAGAACAGTAACCAGCACATCGTTCTTAGTGGGACCGGGATTTTCTTCCACATCGCCGGAGTTTAAAAGAAGCATTTCATAAACACAGTATGCGGTCAATTCACAACAGACACTGAGCATCACTGACAACTTTTTGGGGCACGACACGAGATATAGGGAGCGATTACTGCTTTTAAAGCAGCGAGTGTAATTCAAGTAACCAATCTTGAAGAGCGAGAACGGTGAGTGCTTCAATCCCGAACAGGTGTCCTGCCCCAAAGGAAGTCCGTCGCAGTGCTCATTAAGTACGGCGTCGGATCACGCACTGGAGGCGAGGGTACACATGCCAGGTTGCCAACCGAGGTTGCCTGTCTTGTCCAGAAGGAGAAGGGGCGTTCTCGGTCCCGATTGTGGCCGATTATCGAGTGGTAGCGTTGTTGGAACCGGGCAGTCCGATGAAAGGCCACCGTTATAATATTTTGTCCGATCGTTTTAACTAAAGGGGCATACGGGGAGCACCTATGGACAAGAGAGGGACGCATGGTTTTTGTTGAAGACTTCTCTTTCATATGAGTCTTCCTCAGTGTATTTACTGTCGAATGTATTCGAAGCTTTCTTTTTACTTCATGCACAGGCTTCCACGGCACGGGTGGTGAGCTGACGGTCAGTTCGGCCCAGTACCACTCGTATGTTCTCGACGCGTTTCTGAAGGCGGGACAGGAGATGGGCTACAAGATTGTCGACTCCAACGCAGGCGAGCAGACAGGTGAGGGAAATCACCCACACTGTGACTCGTTTTCATTTTTTTTTCACGTGTAGCGACACTTGCTTCTTTGCTTTATAAAAGATAGCCCATAAGTGATGCACAAAGCACACCTCTGAAGCTGCGTATGAGTGTACGTGTATGTGCTGCTGCCTGAAGCAGCTGCTAAGATATACATGAGCACGTCTGCACATGCATGAATATCATGGAGAGAAATTATAAAATCGTGATTTGTGTCGGTGGGTAACCTGCCAAAGCTGCGCGTGGGAGTCACGCATTGCGTAAAGTACACACTCGTGCGTCAGTGGAAACATGAACTATGGCCACACTGCGCTTGCATAGGCGGCTCCACCAGCGCGGCTGGCGTTCAGCGCCAGCGCGGCCGTTTCCGCGTCCCTGTGGTGATAACCTCCCCTCTCAGACAGTGATGCCAACCCTAGGAATTTATCCTAGTCTAGGGAGTTTCTGTCTGTTTCAAGGATTTGGCGTCTTTTTATTGAATCTAGGAATTTTCGGGAGGCTCTGGAAATATTACATTAAGCGGCCTAATGACAGGGGTTACTGAGTAATCACGCTTTTTCAACTAGAAAGGCTATAAAAAACAAAATTTTTCGCGATTTGCTGGGCCTAGTGAAGGCGACAGCACTTCTGTAACACCAGATTATTTTATGCTTAATAGTGGGGGGAAATGAAACTTTTTGTCGTGAAGTGCTTAGCATGCATGCACGTATCATCGTGAGTGCCCTGAGTGATTGCTGCTCTGCGAAACGAACAGAAATTTTGCTTTGTAGTGCACATGAAAACGTGCCTAGTTCATGCTCGCCACGTACCTTCACCGTGCAATGTATTCATGTCTAATAACTTCTGAACCAGGAGTCTTTGATAGAAAGAAAGCGAAAGTCGGAGTTGGTACGGATTCATTATTATGATCATGGCGTGACGAAAAGACTGTTCGTGTGTTTTATTCAGTCTTTCCGTCACACCATTTTCATAAGAACGAAAATAGTGGCAGAAATATTTCGCCATAGGGAAGCTGATCAAAGGTACACAGGATGGCTATCAGCAAAAAAAAAAGGGCGCTATTTTTAACGAAATTAATACAGTTGAAGACCAATTCTTGCTTAGTGCAGCCTTAAACAGTATTTTTAAGTGGAGCAATAAATGGGGCATGAAACTAAACTCTTCTAAGTCTGTGCTCCTGCGTTTAACTAAAAAAAGCAGTACCCCTGAAGTTTTCATACTCCATTGGCCAAGACCCTTTGATTGAAGTTAACGAGTACAAATATCTTGGAGTTACCATTACTAACAACCTCAACTGGAGCACCCACATTTCTAACACCGCCTCTTCAGCTTTCAGAAAATTGTGTCTACTTCGCCACAAGCTTAAACATGCATCCCCTGACGTGAAAACTTTAGCCTATACCACTTTTATCAGACCCAAATTAGAATACGCCTGCATTATTTGGGATCCTTTCACCAAAACTAATAATAATACTCTTGAAAGAATACAGAGAAACGCTATGCGATTCATTTTTTCTAAATACAGCCGCGAGGATTCTGTAACTGATCTAATACGTTCTAACGGTTTTCACACACTTCAAATGAGGCGTAAAATATGCCGACTGAAGTTCGTCCATTCTTTGTTAAATGGTAAATTTTTTATAGATCCCAGTCCTTACATAACCCTTTCTGAGACCAGGAGAACCCGTCATTCCCATTCCCTCGCACTCTCCCCTTATGTTGCCAGATCTAAACTCTTGAAATATTCTTTTTTTCCCCGCACCATAGAAGAATGGAACCTGATACAATTTGATTATCTGGACTAGGCTGAATCAATACAGAATTACTTCCTCACTATTTCCTAATTATTTTTTATTTAGAGTTGTTTTTATCTTTACTTGACTTGTTTATGATACCAAATTGTGCATTGTACGTGTATTTATGTTGTACCCTGCCCCTCCTGCATGGGTCACATGGCCTGCAGTATTTTGTAAATAAAAATAAAATAAAAAATAAAAAATCTACTGCATTTCAGGCAACGCTGATTGCAAATGTGCAAAATTAGAAATTGAGCGCCACATTGCAAGTTGCAAGTAGAAGAAAGGGGCTGCAGACTTGAAGCTCTTTGGGCTTCAATGAGTGGGCAAAGTGGGAAAACTGGCGCCATCTGCAAGCCCTTTATATGTAATTACTGCATAGAAAATGCAGAAAAAAGACCTTGAATGGCTGTTAATACGATATTTTTTTTTACTTCTAATAAGACTCAAACGAATTTGGCCACAAAGCGAACTGTCTTTATACCTTGTTAAAGGGGAATCAACCGGAATGACGACATTGAAAAGCTTCCATTTCTGTAATGGAAGCAAAAATAAACTTCAAACTTCAAAACTTCAAACTTCAATCCAGGGATTTTTCTTGCAATGTGGGGTATTTCCGGGGGTCAATCTAGGAATAAAACGTTGACCTAGGTTGGCGTCAATGCAATCATGGTGACGTCTGCTTGCGTTCCTCTGCAACTGCTGGCTGGTTTTCACACTGTCGAAGGTATGGATAAAATTTTGAGGGGAGTAAACATCGATAAAGGTAAGCTTTTGTTTGAGGCAGGTCATGTACATTCACGCTCAATATGATTTGCAACACGGGCCTCGCGAGTTCAAAGATCACCCAGGATTTTCACTATCGCTTTTTCCATAACTAAACGCTGTTCTTACACGTGGGGATGATCCCAAATAAGAATTTATTATTAAGTTGTGGAAATCAGTGCAAACTGAAGCCGCGTGCTATCTTGGAACTCGTGAGGCCATTCGCTCCCGCGTTGCAAGTCATATTGATCGCGACTGTACATAATGTTAAAGAACTTGTCTCTGCGAACGGAAGCGTGGTGACAGGTCGATGCGTGTCCCAAACGCGCATTAACGCTCCGTAGAAGACCATGAGGTTGACAGTGAGTAAGCATTTTTATTCCATGGTTTCGTTTTAGTTCAATCTGTTTTGTTGTTTTGAAGCTCTCTCAAAACAGATGCGTCATTGACGCGACCTGGGACTGCGGAGCAGGCACAGCCGGCTAGTGCAAGCACGCTGCGGCAGCGGCCGTGTACCGGTAGAAATATAGAAAACTTATTTTAGCACGAATATTTTTGTTATTTAAAGCTAACAAAAATAACACGAGCATGACAAGCACTAAACAGGCACATCAGCCCTAAAGATATAAACTGTGAATCGAATACGTCTAGAGCGAAACAAATATTCATTGCTACCAAGCCTAACCAACATGCAAAACACGCATCAATATTACCGCACCTTTCGTAACGTTCACATGAGCGAGCTGTTCCAACACCTCCTATGTTCCAGCTTTCTTGTAAGGGAATGGAAAAATCGTTCGGAGGTAGGCTGGGTGCTCCTATTCACTGGCCTTAGCATTGCCCACGAAATGCCTACATTTAATTCTACTATTTTCTGTGCGCTTCCAAAGTCTGTTTCATCAACGCTGCGCATGAAATCAGAACTAGAATTAAAAATCCGGCAGATCGCACGTACTGTGGGAATCGATCTAATGCGAAGCAGCCAGCAAAGAACTGCATACATCGCCTTGTTTTTTTCTTTGGGGCAAATGAAGTCATTCATACCATGACATCTACATCACTATATATCGCATGTTTGCCATGCACGAATGCATGTACAATCTGATAGATACCATGGTAATGAAACCAATTTTGGTATATATGTCCAGTTAACAAATCGGCCGGAAGCGCACCATGACATTGTCATGTAAATCAGACCGTACATTACATGCATGTCATGATTCGCATGTCAGAACCTGTCATTTATGTTGGTCATACAGCCGCGTCGCGCAATGCCAATTTTGGCGTATATCAAGCTAGCGAACCGGGCGCGAGTGCACCATGAGCGTTGCATGTAAATCATGTCGTACATGACAAGCATATCATGATTTTCATGTTACCACGTGTCAATTATGTTCGCATGCAGAAATGTCTCGTCATACCACTTTTGGTATAAATCCATTCATTTAAACAGCCGCGAGTGCCCCGAGATCATGTCATGTAAATCATGCTGTACATGACATGCGTGTCATGATATGCACGTTAGGACCTGTCACTTATCTTCGTCATGAACTCTTGTTACGCCATAACAATTTTGGTATACATCAAACTAACGAAACGACTGCAAGAGCCCCAAGACCGGGGCATATAAATCGTGCTGTTCATGACATGCATATCATGATTTGCATGTAACGGCCTGTCATTTATCTTCGTAATACGGTCATGTTATGGCATACCAATTTTGGTATACATCCCATTAAGGAAACGGCCAGGAGAGCACAAAGTCATAGATAGATAGATAGATAGATAGATAGATAGATAGATAGATAGATAGATAGATAGATAGATAGATAGATAGATAGATAGATAGATAGATAGATAGATAGATAGATAGATAGATAGATAGATAGATAGATGCTCTTTAAGACCAATATCTCAATTAATTGGTGCTCTATTTGGCGCATTTTGATCTCGTACCTTCAACTATGAGTTATCAGTGGTTGTACTCCAGTAAGGACATTTTTATTGAAAGAGATGGCTCCGACCAGATATTTTTACTAAGAACTTCCTGTTAAAGAGTTTGCCGGCGGGGGGGGGGGGGGGTGTTAAGGCACCTGGCCCTCTCCGTAACTCACGCGTCTGATCAATAACTATCGAGCTGGCGTATGAACACTAAGCCCACATTAGAACACTGCACGGGCTCGGGCCGACCCGAAAAACCGGTCGGGTAAAGTAGTTTTCACGGCGGGCCCGGGCCGGGCTCGGGCCTGAAGCTCCGGGCTTAGGGCCGGGCCCGGGTTTGAAGTGGCGGGCTCGGGTCGGGCCGGGCTTTGACTTTGCTCCGTTCTTAAAGGGTCACTAAAGTGAAACACTTAATCTGTTTAGACTTATAAAGTGTACCCTGAGAACCCGAACGTCATTAATTTCACCATCAATGAGTTTATTAATAATGGAGAAAATCAAGGTCAAAGTTCCATTTTGAAATTTCGCGCTGAAATCTCCGCACGTGACGTCACGGATTTCAAACTATATTCGTCGTATTTTGGGGACATTGGCTCGACGAAATTTCCAGAAACTTGGTATGTTAAGTCTATGACCCCCTCGGAGGTCAATGTATTCATCTTTACCCACTATAAACTACGTAGGGCCCGGTAGATGCCGTGAGAATATATGACGTAACGGCATTTGCTGCGTGAATTTCAAGTTGGCGTCGTTACCTGCATTTTCCTGCGGGTTTTCTCTCTTACCAAGAGCCTTGTAGCGGCGAGCGTGGTGCTTTTTGGAATGGTAAAAGAGTAATTTACTGATAATAGAAAAATCGTTTTTCTCTTTAATGTGCCTTGTTCCGCATACGCTGTGCATACATATATGTCCTACATTTTATCTCGAAAAAACGCTTTTTTTATGTGGGGTAAGCTATTTGGAGAAGTTTTATGAGGGATAAGTACTGAACTTATTTTGCTTCTTGCATATGAGCTACTTGATTTGTCTGAAACGGGCGAGCTAAAAGTAAAAGTAAAAGGCACATTCTTTTTCTGTGACTCTGTGACGGCTCCCAGTAGTTATGTGGCGCGAGATGGACATGCACAGCCTGCTTTGTGTGCCTGCATTGTTAATGTCTGAGCTTTCGTCTTGTTCCGCCATATCAGGGGTCTAAAACTCATCTCAGCTAACGGGCCCCATTCACGAAAATTTACTCCCGCAAAGGCTAGGGCAATGGCGAAGGTAGGAGCGTGGGAACGGGGAATAGGTTTTAAAACTACCATCATTTAACAGCAGACCTTTCTCATATGTCATATACGGGATCACTTCTGAAGATTTGGCGGCAGGATTCCCATAACATATCGATACCCATTGTTGCAATATAGTGCGGAACGGAGCAACTTGGAGCGTGCCAGACTCTATCGAAGAAGAGGAAACCGAGGGACATCGAGGGCACGTGCACGTGGCCGGAGCAGCAGTTTGCCTTTAGTATTGCCATTAAACAGACGTCTCTCTTTGACGTCTGGGGAACAAGTCATTTCGTATCAGCCATAATGACTAAAATCTGGACGCCGATTCTGAAATATAGCTTTTGTTTCACGGTTATGTA
The DNA here is from genome assembly GCF_013339695.2 of Rhipicephalus sanguineus. Lineage (NCBI taxonomy): Eukaryota > Metazoa > Arthropoda > Arachnida > Ixodida > Ixodidae > Rhipicephalus > Rhipicephalus sanguineus. The sequence continues at coordinate 177,227,082 of NC_051179.1, forward strand.
TCAACACACGGTGACCGTAGGGGGTGCCTCACGAAAAATATGGTTTCGATCAGTCATGCCTGTGTATCTCAAGAACATACTTATACAGAAAAAAAATGGGATGAAGACAGTCATGTGCGGGCGGAGGGCCGCTAGCGAGAGGTCCGCGAACCGTGTGTTTGAGGCCCTATATAGTACGCTATATAGTGCGAGAGCTACATGATACTGCCGCAACAGCGTTGGAATGTGCAGGAATAGAATAGGTCCGTTAAACAAGGCGTGGGGGGAAGTATATTCGCTTGACGAAATATCTGGCTTCAAAAATGACAATGACAGATTCCATGCCGGGTGATGTCCCCTTACCTCGAACCATGTGCATCCAATGAGTAAGCTTCGAGAAGCTTAGTCCGCGCCTTGATTACCAATTTAAAACTCGAACGAACCCAGAAAATATATCGATATCGCGTCGTCTACCTCCTACCAGTCCTAACAGCGTTGTCCAATGGCCACCTTCTACCGGTACAACATCGCTGGGAAGGCATAAACCATTATAACATGGAAAAAACGAGCACGGTGCAAACCGTGCATAACATACACTTCTGAAAAATGCAAGGAGAAGCCCTCAAAGTGGAATTTTATAGATCACATTGAAGAATGGCACGACGTTCGGGAACGAGAGGAGTGAATGGATGAGCTGGACAGCTATGGTAATTCTGCAGAGGTCCACAAAGACATCCTAGATTTGCTCCAGTGGTGGAAGTTAAGAACAACGACTGCCGACGCCTTCGAAATTGGCAAGGCAGATGTGGTGCGCCCGTGCGGCTAGCGCGAGCAGTGCAAGAAGCTTTAGCACGGCAGGATATGTGATGCAACAGCGCATGGCGTGCGTAAAGCAGGAACCTCTTGATACTTTGATTTTTCGCACAATAACATGTGAAGAAGTAAACTATAAACTATGCCATAAAAAACTTATAGACTGTATATACTAGCAGTGGTGTGGTATATGAAAATAATGCTATGACAAATAGTTTTTTTTCTTCCTTTTGGCTGATTATACGCATACACGTGGTGCACGCGGTTCCATACCTTTACCTAGATTAGTGTATTTACAACAACGGCCACAAATTTGGTTTTTTCCCTCTGTTTCTCTTGCTGTGGTAAGGTACTATACAATGGTGAAGACAGGTGCTACATATCGAGAAGGGTGCATGGTTGGCTTTGTGGTTAGAGCATGTTAAAAATTTCAATAGGCTATAGAGTGCAATAAAAACAAAGTGAAGTGAGCGTTTTGTTCTCTGCCAAGCCAATCTAGAACACATGCTCTGGCAGTGCTCCGTGTTACGCGGCGGCGAAGTCATCACGCTGTCCAAATGGGAGGCTGCTATTGCCAGCTCTGCGCTATAAGAACAGCTATATGGGCAGTCCAAGGGGCCCGCGACGCAGAAGAGAGACTTGGTCTTTCTGTTCCGATGTCGGAGCGGCCCGCAACGTGCTAGAGCGCGTTCCAATGGACCATAATAAAGTTTATCCATTCATAAATCCATCATTTGTTGTTATTGCGCTCCCTATCGAAACTGAACTTGTGCTGCAAATCGCTTTTCTTGCTTATGTCTGCTACAAAAGGCCCTTCATGATCCGCTGTGCATTTGCAGAAAAAATGGGTATGGTACCACTGCCGAACAAACATTCATTGTATCCAGTATGTCCGCTCAACTGTTTGCACCGTGAGTCCCTTTTTACAAGAAATTACCGTAACTATGTTAAAGTATAATAGTTAGCGAAACATGCGCCAACAAAGCGTAGATATGTGCTACTTAAAAACACCTTGCTGTCGATTCCATGTTCGGGCAACACCACCTAGATTGCTGGGTCGGGCCGGGCCGGGCCAGGTAGGCGAAATTTTTTGTCGGGTTCGGGCTGGGCCCGGGTCTCGTTTTGAATCACCGGGTCGGGTTCATGCGGGTAAATTTGAACGAGCCCCAGACCAGGGCCGGGCCCGGGCCGAGAATTGCGGCCCGTGCAGTGCTCTAGCCCACATAGGCTGATAGTAATGCTGAAGTTGTGTAGAAAGAACCATAGGTCGGCAAAAAAGTGCGGAGCTTGCTCGAACTCACTGAAGAAATATATCTTGCGCTTAGGGCTCATTCAAACTCAGACACACCGAAATTTTCCTCAACCGGACTCACTCGTACTCACCAAAATATTACTCACACGGACTCACTCAAACTCAGACTAACGGTTTGATCTGAGTCTTAGTAGAGCAGACTCATGAGTGAGTGTGCCGACCTGTGGTCATACGTGATACTTCACTATTAATGTGATTGTTTACCGAATAAAAGATAGTTGGCATAATGCGCGTCCACGGCTGAGTGGTGGGCTATTTTAGGACTGTGCTGCGTGTTCCCTCGCATGCCTTCATATTTAACGGCTCTCCAACACTGGGCGGTCCCTCGCCTATATAGCAAATGTGTGAAGGACTATGTGGATATTTTGTTATTATGCTTGCCTGGTTTCCAGAGTTTCCTTTCTTCTTGCTTGAGAAACCATAGGCAACGGTCTGCTACGAAATGTCCTACACTTTTCTAGAACCCTTTCTAAATAACCTGCTTGAATTATTGTATTCTTTCTTGCCTTCCGGCAGGAGAGAGAGAACTCTTGATTGAAAAGCAGAGAATTGAGCCGGCGTATGCAAATCACTGACTTGCTACTCTGCGTGGGGAAGGGGATTGGGGACTGACAGACAGGAAGAGAAAGAGAAAAAAAAATCACATAAAATGTTAAGATAGAATAATAAAAAATTACACCATCTCCCGCTAAAGGGGACCATGAGGCGATGCGAAGCCGGAGCACTTGCACGATCGCGTTCCGTTGGCGTTCGTTGGGCATGCTACCGACCTCGCGTCGTGGAACGCGAAGAGGGACGCTACGCGCGTCGTATCTTCCATCAAGCCTGGCCGTTAATTCTCACAGGGCGAGCGGGCAACGCGGTCGACAGGCGGGTGAGAGGGGGGCAGCGTAGGAGAGGAGGGAGAAGGGGAGGGGACGCGCATGCGCTCGAGCTCATCGCGGCGTTGCGCAGGAGAGAATTTCGGCATGTCTAGCCCGCGTTTCAGAGGAAGATTGGAAAGGGGGAGGGGAGAGGGGTACGGGAGAGGGAAAGTGGAGAGGGGAAGGGGAGAGAAGGTGTGTGGACAGGGTATGCGCTTGCGCAGTAAGGGTGGTCACGCCGCACACCACCACCACCACCACCACCACCGGATTGAGCTCCGCCTTAAGATACTTCGCATCTAAAAGACAGTTTTTTTTCATGGGCGGGGATGTGCACTGACAGGGTCTCTCATTGCATGGTTTCAAGGTGCAACTAAAGTTTGTCGAGCTGACCGATACTACCTAAATACGTGAATAGCAGTTTAATCGCACGCTTCTGTTGCGTGAGGCAGGCTAAATGGCCCAACACACACAGTCAAATGGTAAAAGTTCTTTGGGTTATCGAATGCATGCAATGTTTCATAGAGCGCACGCTCGTCGGCATAACGCTCGACACTCAAATAAAGGTATGTTCCACAGTTTAGATGGTGCCACAGTTTTTGCACGATGGACTTGCTGCTTGACCAAAGCGGTACCTTAAGCTGGTTCTTAAACGTCTATGTCCGTAGAACAGTGCAGCGAGCACAGTAACGCGCGAAAAACGTGACCGACTACTCACTCTCATCTGAACTCTTACTGGATGCACAGCAACATGCTATATCACGTACAAGCCGCACATAAATCTGAAAGATATGTTGACAGACTTCAAGTAAGCTGCAATTCAACGGAACTGTCTTGTTCTCGCTCCACATTTGGTCTAAGTGTTGCACGGTAAAGATGTGATGATCAGAGTGTGAGACGCAAGCATAGAGTTATGACGGAAGCACTTGTGTCGCAGGTTTCTGTCCGAACCAATTCACGATGCGCGGGAAGGAACGCTGGTCGACGTCCAAGGCGTTCGTGATTCCCGTGGCCGGAGAAAGACCGAATCTGCACATCTCTCTCTTCTCCATGGCTACAAGGGTGAGCACGCGGTGATCGCAGTGACAGTTTTATGGGTGTAAACCTGCTGCACCATTTGCATGTTCAGTGGTATTGTGTGCGTGGTAGGTATGCCTCCATAAAGCGCGTAAACTTACTTCCGGGCTCTACAGTATTCGACTCCACTTTTAAGACGAAAGCGTTCAACTTTGATTGAAGCTCCGTGGTTAGTGTACCGCCCTTTGAGAAACATAATCCATACGTCGCGGGAAATCCCGATAGCTACCACGAGGTTACATTGGCAGATCGCACACTGTAAAAAAATGGCCCTGCTTTACGAGAAAATTTGCTGGCATATTGTGACCGAACACTTTTTCGTAACTTAAAAACGACCTTTCCGTTGGACGGCCAGTGGGTTTTGTAGAAACCGTACAACAAGGTATAGGTGCCGTCGTACTTAGCAAACAGAAGATTTCGTAAACCATGCTGGTACTTAACGAGTGAGCCGTTAAGACACGTATGTGCCAATAGTGCAACAGAAGGCCCCGTCTTCTGTATCTGTACTCTACAAGCCGTCCGTAACAATACAAAGTGTGTCAATAATTTGACAACAGAAGACCACATATTTTGTGTATCTACACTCTAAGGGCCAGCTGTTAAAATAGTGTTTTGCAATAATGAGAAAATGTAAAAAAAATCACAGCATATCCACGGAGTGAATGATGATGAGTGGGCGAAGCTGCGGAGGTTCATCGGTAAACCGTGAACCTTCCGTGAATTCTGCCCAGTACATCATCACCGACGTGAGATGGGACGCGTTTATACTAAAGGTTCGATGAGTTATGACGACTTGCAGCTCACTTTAATTTTACATGTACGCTGTGAATTTTCATTGTTTAGAAAACCATTGCTTTAGAAAACATCTGGCGTCTTTCGTTAAGCAGCGGCGTCTTTTCGTTTTGCTTTAGAAACATCTGGCGTTCTTTGTTTTGCTTTTACAAAACAATCTGGCGTCTTTCGTTGGTTTATTTCATCAATCAACGGCGTTTTGAACAAATTTTTATTGTTTAATCACGCACAGGAGAAATCTCACCAGGCACTACCTTGGAGGTAAACAATGGCTGCTAATGGGAATGAGAGACAGAAGTCGGCTTTTAGCTAACACTTACACTTCTACTTCTACTAACGTTTCCTACTGGAACATGCCAATGGCTGCTAATGGGGAATGAGAGACAGAAGAATTCGGCTTTTAGTTAACGCGCACGCTGCGAACTTTTTATTGTTCAACAACGCACAGGAAAAATCTCCCACCGGCACCACCTTGGAGGTCAAAGCGTAAGACTGGTTACGCACTACGACTACGACTACGAGGGACGAACGGGTGCCGCCTTAAGGAGCTTCGCCCCTAAAAGATACGAAGCTGAACAAACGAAATAAATTAGGCATATTTCGTGCCTATACATAATTGGAAAAAGTTTATACTTCAGGTGATAGGTGATAACGGTTTACAGGCGACCATGCAAGAAATACGTACTATGTATACATCATACTGCCCACAAAGAGCAGCAACAGTTTTGCCCGTGCCGAGAAATAAAATGCGTGCGTAATCGAAGGAGGTCTTAAGTACTTTATTGCAACAAGATGTCGAAGTATTTCATCACAGCTTACAAACAAAAGAAAATACATTCTGCAAATGATGTTACAAAAGCTATAGAATGGCTGGAAATGCTGGTTGCAGTCTCACTCCTTAAGTATGATGGAAAACACAAAAACTACAACTCCAAGCTACATGCTTAGAGATGTAGGAAAACTAAAAGCTACAAGCTAAAACAACACAAGCAAATTAGCCAATGCAGCTGAGGTTACTGCATAATTTTACACGAAACATTATACTGAAAATGACGCATGATATTGCAAACAGGAATAAAAATATATAATGTCGAACACTTATGCTATAAGAACAGTACAAGGCAAAATAATTAAAAGTATGCCAGAACTGAGGCAACACATCAAAAGTGTGCACTATGCAACATACAGCCGAAAAATGTCAACAGCAACACAAGAGAATGCCGTTGACGTAACTCACTAAGCAGATGCAATGGTCCAGGAAAAAATTTAAAAAGGCTTGAATACAACCACCACTGAGCATGCAGCGCACTTCACACGCATGAGTAAAATATGCCAAAGTCCCGCCGGAAGAAAAAAAGTCTGTAGAGATTGAAAGTGTAAGAAAAATAGTGAAAGATCCTATGGATGAATCTGAATGAAGAGCATGCATGAATGGTGGTGTTTAACACAAAGGACCTTAGCACTCCGTGAACGGGAGCACTTTTCCGTAGTTTCCAGAAAGATTTACTATATTCTTTTTTTTTTTCTGCTTTTTGCCCGTTTCGGGCCAAACGAAGGAGTCTCTGCATCATCACGTGTAGACATTTGGTCATGTTTCAAATAGGATCAGCTTCCGTAACGTGGCGAAAAGTTTTGCGGCTTTCCTCAAACAGAAAAAATTTCCTTGGGGTTACGTGCATATTCCTTCTAAAGCTACGAAAATATTTTTACAGTACACGATACAAGCAAAAACGGCGAAAGTAGTGAGGCTTACGGGACCATAAGTCCCGTAATGGTCCCGTGCTGAAAACCTTCTCAAACTGTGGCATACCGCAGTGGTTCGTAACATAACGCAATGGTTCGTAACTTTATTGTGTGAAGGTTCTTTTCGAGGGAAAGCGCGCTGTGGGCGTCACATTCCTGAAGGACGGTGCCGAGCAGACCGCGCTGGCCGCTCGAGAGGTCATCCTGTCGGCTGGTGTGGCCAATTCGCCCAAACTTCTCATGCTCTCCGGCGTCGGACCCAAGGACCATCTCAAGGAACTCAAGGTTGGACTAAAAATTGCAAGGCTTTGCGGTTTGGCATATGTACCTTGGCCTGGTTCGTCAATGTAGTTATTGGACTTGTTAAACTTGTGCGTTATTTCGCCCATACAGAGATCTCAGTGCTTTTAAATAGTAGCTGTAGCTAGCAATTATTAATGAACCACAGGCAAGAACGTGCCCTCACTATCTCAGTATTTAGAAAGCAGGGCGCGAGAACTCAACAATGAATGAATGGAATGAATGAATGAATGAATGAATGAATGAATGAATGAATGAATGAATGAATGAATGAATGAATCGAGTGCACGCTGTCTTTGTAAGAACCTCAGCATTATCTTTTTCCCGACTAACAGAGATCGTCGTAAATATTTATTGCAACATGCTTCTACACATTTCGTGACGTTTGTGTGCATTGTGATGCATCGCAGAGCTATTATACTTAACGCAAGCCATACTACTCTCTTTGTTATTCTTTTACATGACTTGGATCACCTCCCCCCCTCCCCCCCCTTTTACTTCTTCGTTTGTTTAGCGGCACTGCGATTCTAAGCTTGGTGGCCACCTCATTTCTTTCTTAGGGAAGCCAATAGATTTCCGGCCATTTAGGAGCCGACTCTAACAATGTAACAGACAAAATCATAGTAATAAGTGTTGGGGTTTAACGTACCAAAACCACGATATGATTGAGAGACGCCGTAGTGGAAGGCTCCGAGAATTTCGACTACCCGGGGTTCTTCAACGTGCACCTAAATCTAAGTACACGGGCCTCAAACATTTTCGCCTCCATCGAAAATGCAGCCGCCGCGGGGCGGCATTCGATCCAACGACCTTCGGGTCAGCAGTCGAGCGCCATAACCACTAGACAACCGTGGCGGGGTGACAAGATCATACGACAAAACTTAATGCGAGGAGGGAGTACACATGCAAAAGACAACAATGCGACAACACCTTGGGAAAGCAATCCCTAGGGCTTAGCAAAACAAAGGAAATGAAAACAAAATGCAGTTAGCTTCAAAGTAAATATTATCTTGTTTATAGACACACAAATTGTGCTGAATATAAAATATAGCCTACATTCTGGGTTCACGGTTGCAAATTAAAACGAAATAGCGCTGACTAAGTTACTTTATTGCCGATGACATATTTGTACGCACCAGAAGTGTCATCATCTTCAATCAACTCAAAAAGAAAAAAATCTGTTGTTCTTTCTGCACTTCGGTGCACACGCAGATTCCCGTGCTTGCTGACCTGCCAGTGGGAAGCGAACTTCAGGATCACGTGATAGTCGGTGGTATCGGTGTGCACCTGCGAGATCCATACAACCCAGGTGTGTCAGGAGTCAGGGCAGCGTTGGACTACTACCGCTACAACACAGGTGAGAACTGACGGATTGCAAAAAGATGTAAAAATGATATACATAACAGGCGTTTCGCACTTTCTTTCTGCGATCCCTTTACGCATAAATTAGAGGCGCTGTCAATCACTGGCATTTAAAGTACTTCGCACACCTTCGTAACTGGGAGCTCTTAAACACGACGAAATGTTGAGGGCTTGCATTTCCATTATTCATGTGGCCTTTTCCGTCGAAAATTTATGTAATATTTTTTTCACACATATTTGTTCATTTTCTCTCCTGTCCTCAAATAGATTTCTTTACGATAAGAACACTCTTTAGAAACTCGCTTATTGAAAACTCCATGTTTTCAAAGTATTTAGAAAGCGTAAACTTAAACGTGTCATACCTGTGGACAGAAGCCACTCGTGATTATGCGTGCTAAACACCTATGCGTTCGCGATTACAGTGTGGTTATTTAGAATATTGAAGGCGGTGAGGGCAGAAATACCTGATTTCGAAAAATCTGCTCTTTGGTGCTTATTAGACTGCTGTGCTGTCCAGGTGCTTGGACTCTACCGGCCGGAGCAGAGGCCATAGCTTTCGTCAAGACGAAGTACGCAAATGCCAGCGACGACTATCCGGACGTGGAGATCATGCTCATCGGCGTACCGCCTAGCTCGGCCTTCGTGGAGACCTACCTGACCGGACAGGGGCTCAAGCAGGAGGTATATGATCACATGACACGCATGCAGCTGCGTTATTTCGTGAAGATATAACAAGCACCACGCAAGCGATCTGGCGTGAACTGAATAAATCATATCGGTTTCACCCACATTTAAGTATTTGTGTGTGATAGACGCGACCCGTATTCTTGTTGCTAAGTTAACATAAGTTTTGCTTTCTATTTTGTAATATGGCTCTAGTTTCGTCCTTCTTTTTTTTAGATTGCAACTTGTAAATAAGAACTGTGCTGTCTTTCGCATGTAGAATGCACTGTTTCCTTTTCTTCCGTGCTGGAAAGCGTGTTCCCATATGTCTCGATTGTGTAATTTCCGCGCTCTTCGCAAGCTTCAATAGAGACTCGGAAGAATTCAAGCTACCTCACAATTAAAAAAATTCAGCCACGCCGTGAAAAGCGCCGGACAGCGATCTGGTAAGCGCGACAGTGTGTGTGATCGAGCATGATCATCATCGCTTCGGCTTATATATTCTTCATTCACTTCCCCTGTGGTCACGCGACCTGCGTGACGCGTACGACGACGACGACGACCGCGGCACAGGGTACAGGTTCGCTGTAAAAACTTATTCCAGTCAAGAGACGAGGGCTAAGGAGTTTGGTCAAGGTGTGCAATGGTTTGTCAGCTTTAATCCGCGGGGTCATGCAGGTGTACGACCAGTACTACAAGCCGTTCCGTGGTGAGCCATCATTCCAGATGATCCCGATGGTGATGCGGCCCAAGTCGCGGGGTTTCGTCAAGCTGCGGTCTGCCGACCCCTTGGACGATCCTGTCATTGACCCGCGCTACTACAGCCATCCGGATGACGTGGACGTCATCGTGGAGGGTGGGTCATTCATGGCAGTTTTTTCCACTCATCGCATAGCTGAACTGTCCGTCTCGCAAGCTGTCACTCCACGATGTGTAGACAAAAGAACAAAAGCACTGCACGCCGAACGCTGACACAAAATCAACCGTATACAGTAATAATGAGATACAGTGAAACCTCGGTGATACGATCACAGCTCATACGAATTTCGGGGTGATACGAATTTTTCGTTGGTCCCGGCCAAGGCCCATTGGCCTGCAGTGCAATAGAGTACGGTTGTTGCGAACCGATTTTCACCCAGCGACGTTTGATACGAACGTACGCTACCGCCCAGGTGAGGTGCTGTCCGCGCTGTTGTGGAAGACGCGCGAAGCACGAGCGAGCGCGCGAACGCAAGCGTGGGCATGCGCGTCGCACCTCCAAATCGTCAGAATCGCAGTGTAAGCAAAACACTTTTTTTTTACGGTCAGAATAAACTTTCAGAGACGTGTCACGACCTTCTAGATTGTGTGCACGAATCTTTGAGGCTCTGACATGCCTCCGTGTGCCTTCGCGTTTAGATCACAGATGACATTAGCACCGTGCTTTTTTTGTCTAACGCGTTGACGCGGACTGCTGTCGTTGTACTGCGTTTACTATGCCTGCCTCTTGCATCATACAGCCTGAGAAAGGTGTACGAGGACCGAAAGAAGGCGAGGACGGTCTTGGCGAAGGAGTCAGGCCTCACAACGTCAATATGCGCGACCGTTGAGGTCGCACTTGTGCGGGCACGGCCGTAATCTCCCAAAAAACATCCCCAACGCCTCCGCGATAACAAAATCATAACACAGGACCGTGGTTCTGTAATTTTGTGGCCTTGATCCGTCGCGTGGAAGCACTTCTTTCGTTACTTCCGCTGCAGTACTCCGGTGTCAAGAAAAAAAGCATACTAAAATTTGGAAGGGGCTATCTGTCTCGGGTCACAACGCGCCTGGTTCATTAATACGCGCGTACAGGCTGTGCATTTACGAGTGCTGGTATGATATCCGACATATAAAAACTTAACTGACAATCATTCAGGCTTCTTCCTGACGTTGCTGCGGCCCTGTAAAAGAATAAATGAAAATGTACGCCAGCTTTCTTTTGTCGCATGCTATTTTTCCATGCCTTCTGGTGATACGAATTTCGGAGGATACGAATATTTTTGGTGGTCCCGTGAGATTCGTATCACCGAGGTTTCACTGTATATCGTGTGTGTCATCGACATTATAGTAGTCGGCAAACGTCTCAGTTAACTCAGGTAGATGGAGGTAAAAATACCTTGAAAGAAAATTTCAGTTTCACTGTTAACTCTAAATAAGGTCTGCGTATGTTGATACCTGACTTAGCACATCCGATCAGCACCTATCATTAAGCATGAGCACTAGGCACACACTTGTGGTATCGCTGCTGTTCACCTCAGCGTCGAGTGTGCAGTTGCCGCCTATACAGAGCGTATGTTAACGCGATAGCGTTAAAGAGCTCGTATCGCAGAAATACCGCCGTCGGCGTCGGCACCGTTGGTTGTGAGCGAAAAATCATCTTGTCCGTGACCGAAAAATCGAAAAAGCTGCAAATAAAATAAACAATAAAAATGTTGGGTCCGAGTGAGAATCGAACCCAGGTCGTCTGCGTGGCAAGCAGGTGTTCTGCCATGCAGCCACGCGTCTGCTTGGAGCTGCACTGAAAGTAACTTTGATGCTTCCCAAAAATACGCGTCCTGTATACAGGTGTCACAGAAGACGAAATATGGCAGTAATATTGCGTGGTACAAGCGTACATTGCCATCGGGCGTCACACCACATCAATATCATAACGACTTGGTGGTTTAAAGACAGCCCACCATTACAAAAGGCACACACATTACTGCGCGTATTCCCTTAAGGCCATGTAGTGGGTGCATCGCAGCTTCGAAAAAGGTTCTCGCGCATAATTACTCCTGGTTTAAAGCATGCTACCCATTACATAAGGCACACACTTTATTGCGCGCATTCCGTTAAACACTCGTAGTGTTCGAAGTGCGCACTAGGGGCAGGATATTGCTATCGCGTTCAACTCTTAAAGGAGAAGCTTAAGCGTCCCTCAATTTTTTTAGACTAACCAGAGTTTGAGCCTCGAGACTCCCCTCTGGCCAAATCAAAATAGTTTCGGCAGCAAACTATTTTGCAGGAAACAAAATAGTTCTGCAAGAATTCCGGCAGATCGCATGCATTCCGGGAATCAATTTCATGCCATGCAATGAGCGAGTAGCAGCCTATGCCGGATGTCTCGCTTTGGTGAATCGACGTCTTTGCGCAAATTGAGTAGTGCGGCAGATTTTTTCATTACGCAGTGTCTGTAGGCACTCCACACAACGCAAGCATATTCGAGGATGGGACGAATGAGGGTCTCATATGTTAGAAGTTTGGTTTCTTGAGGAGCAAGACGCACGCGTGTGACGTAGGTAACCAGGTCTTTTAAGGGCATTTTTACAGGCTTGACCATGAGACATCACGTGTGAGCAGGATACCTAATATTTAAATACGGACAGTTTAATTGAAGTAGTACTATTAAAGACACAGGTACAGAGGAAAGGGCGCAAACGTTGTGTAAATGACACGGCAACGGTCTTGGAAAACGTGATATTGATTTCTCATACTTTGGACCAGTTACAGAAGTCAGCGAAAGAATGTTAAGCACATCATGGTCAGTTGGTTGTTTAATGAAATTATATAAAACGCAATCATTTGCAAGGAAGGAAGGAAGGAAACAGAAAAAAGAGAAGGCAGGGAGGATAACCAGAAACACTTCCGGTTGGCTACCCTACACTGGGGTATCGGGGAAGGGGGATAGAAAGACGAGAAATTGAGAGGAGGGAAGAGAGAGAGAAAAGAGATGCAGTGAATTCATTGCAGCGTGCGGGATTGCACCACAAGTCAGAGGCGTTCGCACAAGCCCGTCGTTCTCAAAAAACACAAGAGTGCTTTCACTGCCTTCTGGGCCGTCGAGAGATGTGGACAGTGCTGTAGTAGCACCTGCACTACGCCTAAGCTTGGCATCCAACCAAGCAAAGATGCATTTTCAAGTATAGCGAACAACTTTGCATAATCCTGATAAAAAAAGAAGACTGGACGACGGCAATGACCCCAGACAAGACGTCCAGCTTCAGGCTGTCCAGAGGGCCCGTGAACGAGCGGAGAGGCATGGCCTCTCTGTTCCGACATGAGACTAGCCAACGGCTGGGTGGGGGCCTACCTAGTTGGGCCGCTGCCTTGCCTCTCAGGACTACAATAAAGTTGTTTGTCTGTCTGTCTGTCTGCAGCGCACAAAACACTCGGACGGGACAAAAGCCAGGAGGATATGCGCTGAAATTTGTCAGAATTATTTACCAACAAGCCCACCTCACCACTTTAAAATTAACCATAAGTTTAGTGTATGAGACAGTGTCAAAGGCCTTATCGAAGTCGAAGTGTACAAAAGTAGCGTGGATCTGGTGTCGAAGCGTACAAAAGTAGCGTGGATCTGGTCACCTCTGTCTAAGGAGCTGCTGATGTCGAGAACCAATGATGCTACAGTGCTGTGGTCTTGTCTAAATCCATGCTGGAAAGAACTCAAAATTTTGTTAGTTTCAGAATATTCTACAATGTCTTTGAAGCAACCGTGTTCCACTAATTTAAATGAATGTGCAGTTACGGTGATGGGCCTATAGTTCAATAATAATTGCACGTTCCCTGAATGGTGAATGGAAGCAAGTTTCCACGGTGCAGGAAGGAAGGTAATTGAGAAAGATTCGCTCAAGATCACTGTTAAACACTTGTCAGTGTTCCAAAACAAGCTCTTGGATGTTGCAACAGCTTGCTCATATCCGTGAGCATATTTTTCGAGAACGGAAGAGAGGAGGTCCACATATTGTGCAGCCGTTCTAGTATGCTGCAGCAGCACTGTGGAATCGTTACGACCAAAGTCTTTAGTACAATCCTCTTTCTGTAAATAGGGCTCTGTAACGAAGGAAAACCTAAACCACATCATGTGGGATGCCCTTAAGCACCCCTCCCCTCTCCCTCCGTGAAGTGTTAGGAAATGAGGAGCGATGGCAGGGGCCTTGTTGCAGCTCCAAACCCGACATCCAGAAGGCCAACCTGGGTTGGGCAGAGGGTTGCCGAGGACTACCGTGCCTAGCAACCTCCCGCTCACTCTCTATCCCTTTGCCCGTTTCGTTTCAAAGGGAAAAATAAAATTTTCACTTACCTACCTTAGTGCAAAACGAAAGATGCAGTTTGTAAAGAGCGTACAATATGAAAAATAAAACAAATAAATCAGAAAAAATTGCGGCAGATGCCACGTGTTGAGAGAATAGAATTCATGCGAAGCAGTCGGCGAGTAGTCCATGCCAAATTGTCTTGCTTTAAGCCCAGCATTGCGAGATGGATCAACGTATTTGTATATATTTATTAGTGCGCATATTGTGGGCTTGCCAGACACGTCCACTACGCTGGCACCTGCAGGGGAACATGCTCTGACGTAACGTCAGCACTCGAATTAGAAGAGCACAAACGCCAGCTTTATCGAAACGAAATGTGCGTATCGTAACTAGCTGTGGATGGCGCATTCTTCTGGTATCGATAAATGTGTGACTATAGACTGATCGTTCATACGAGTACATATGTAATGTTTATTACATTGTTATAAAGGCGGATGGCCAGCACTGTAGTATTTAACGTTGCAGGACTGGCGTGGCTCTGTGGTATAATACTTGACTGCCACGCAGAATCCCTGGGTTCCATTCCGGCTCAAACCGTGGCTTTTTGTTCTTTGCGTCCGTCGGGATGTTGCATTCACCGACAACGCCACCGACGCTGGCAACGGATCTTCTGATAGGCGGGCTCCTTGACGCTATCGTGTTAAGATTACCAATGTCTATTCTCGCTGTTCCTGGGTTGAAAAGCTTGGAGGACGCTTGAGGTTCACCTGCAAGAGTAGAACGCGAAAGCGTAATCAGGCCCCATGCGCATCGCCTTCAACCGTGCCTCAAGGAAAGGATAGTTTGTGTGCCTAACATTGGCCCTTTCGAACTATCCTAGAATGCTTACTGCAAGTACAAGTGCCAAGTACCCACTACGTCAGAATTGTTTTTTTTGCAAATGCCCACTACGCGTCCGCAATGTTTTGGCGCTTGGTGCCTTTCTATGATTCTGCCACGCAATATAACATGCGTTGAGGAGACTCGTCCTACTATATGACATTCTTATAGCGGTTTTTTAGAAAGCAGTTTCAAGCACTAACGTCGCTCCGTCGTAGAACACCTGCTTGCCACGCAGATAACCTGGATTCGATTCGCGCTCGGACCAAGATTTTTTTATTATTTATTTTTCTGCATCTGTCTCGAATTTTTGCTCGCGGACAACGCCGATTTTCTGCCCACAAACAATGACGCCGATACCGGAATTTCTGCGAAACGATCTCTTTAACGCTATCGCGTTAAGAAGACTGTGGATCACTTGTGACGCACACCCGCATTCCAAGAGCCGTGGTATTCGGGTAGGACGTGACTGAGAGAAAAAGTTTCAGAACCTAAGCGACAGGCACGTCACGTTATTCATGCCATTCATAGTAAATTTACAGCGTGAAAAAAAAGAGAGAGACAGAAGCAGAAATACTACACAGAACAAGCACTGACTGCCAACAACGTTTATTGCGCATAACACATGCTTAAATAACATCGCTACGTGCCACGTGAACGTGAGGGGACGACAAGGTAAAAACTTATTACGAAAAAAAACAAAAAAACCGGAGCTGTAGTAACTGTCAGGGCATACGATGATAGTTACAACAGTTCCTGTTTGTTTGTTTGTTTTTCTTAATAAGTTTTTACCTTTTCGTCCCGTCATGTTCACGTCGTGCGTAGCGATGTCATTTAAGCATGGGTTATGCGCAATAAATGTTATAGTTGGCAGTCAGCGCTTGTCCTGTGTAGTATTTCTCCTTCTGTCGCTCGTTTTTGTCGCGCTGTAAATTTACTATGAACGCTTACCAACTAGCCCGGCTTAGCACTCTTTTGATATTCATATCATAGCCCGTTAATCGTGTTCCACCTACACTCATGCCCCCCTATGCTAATTCTGGTATATAGCAACTAAAGGAGACGAACACGAGAGCGCCCAAATATAGATAGATAGATAGATAGATAGATAGATAGATAGATAGATAGATAGATAGATAGATAGATAGATAGATAGATAGATAGATAGATAGATAGATAGATAGATAGATAGATAGATAGATAGATAGATAGATAGATAGATAGATAGATAGATAGATAGATAGATAGATAGATAGAAGGAAAGAAAGAAAGAAAGAAACGGTGAAAGTGCCTTTGGTCCGCCAAGAAATGCTTGGAATTTAACAGCTGCAAAAACTACAATAATTAGGGGCATATTTTGGACCTTTTCATGAAATTTCGTTTTAGCTTATATGCTCTTTCGTAATATGCATATATAGATGATAATGCCGTAAGCATCTAAAAATTGAGTATTGGAAACTTACCTGTGAATCTTCCTTCTCTTCGCTCTAACATTTATAAGTACTTCCTGTGCATTTATTACTGAACGCGCATTCACGTATTTGTTTCAAACAGGAAAACTGTATTGATCTCGTAAGTGACCACAGTTGAATTTAACATCAGTTTAATAAATGTGGCGTGAAATTTTTAGGTCCGCTTGAAGTGACACCGTATTACAGCTTCCCAGGATTTATTCCAGCTGTCCTCGTCATGCATACGCACTTAGTTGCTCTAGATACAAGCAAGGACGCCCTAAATAATATAACGGCAATCGGCAGGGAGAAAGCCAGCAAACATGTGCAATTGGATTCCTGCGCCGTAAAAAATAACAGCTACCCCAAGGACCGCCAACCGCCGAGTCCCGCAGGCAGTGTCCTAGTTTACGTGCGATCTGTTATACAGCAAGAGCGACCTTTCTGAGAGTGTCACGTGGCCTTGCAAACGTTCCTGGCAAATTCATCCTTCGAACGAGCTTTAGCTTCAGGCAGTTTGCTACAGTAGCCCATTTTCGTGCTTGTAAAGAAACAGACAAGGAATATTACATTTATTTATTTAGCTTCTGCGTCCGAAACAGACACATGTGCTGCGCGGGACGTCAAAACCTTCGGATCGAACTTAACGCCATGCGGCTCTCCGACTTGCACCTAAATACACGAGCATTTGTTTTCTTGTTCCCATTCTGCCTTCGCATAAACTGTAACAATGTGACCAAATACCACCCGACTTCATGCCCCGCAAGAAGGCGCCATATCCAGAAACCACAAGGATCAAAGCGAACTTTCAACCTACCGTTCCATAATACTAAACAGGCTAAGGAGAACACAACAAGCACTGTGTGCGAGAACGAGCGTAATATTTGCCGCAATAGCAGTGGACCGTGACCGGTAAGTCACTCACAGGAAAAAAGAAACATCGCCTCAAAATACCTTCAAGTTTACACAGAGTTACACAAACGTTGAGTACAAGCAATGACTCGTGGTTATGTGTGAAGTGACGGGCTATGCTCCTTACAGCGGACGCAACTTGACCAGAAGTTGTTATGAACATTCAGGCATGCGCTCTCATCAGTGAAGTATTTACTGTTGTTTTCTGTATTTGTTGCGTTCTTTATTTATTTATCTTATTCATAGTTTATTCATTCGGTTACACTGCTACGCAACGTAGAGAAATGGAGTGGCCGAAGTGCCCTCTCCACAGCAAATCATGCATAACTCAACAGCACAACAGGCACTGAACTTGGGAAGGTGCCTCAATATCTGGTGTATTGCACTGCGGAGCGGAAAGTGACAGAAAAACAAACAAACGTAAGAGAGAGGTCGTGAACACAGTGTCAACCCGTCAACAAGCGGGTCTGTGTAGCCGCTCTAACTGGTAGTCCATCTGCACTATTCATTCAATTGCGCCTAAGCCCACAGAACTGTTCAAGCTTCTTGAAGGACAAGAGGAAGCAACGATTACCTATGTATCACCCGATATGTGACGCTGAACGAATTAACACAAAGGGCAATAGGCCAACTGCCTTTGTTTATGTTCAAATATCTGTAGAATAAGTTTCGCTCGAGATCTCTATTAGTTTTTTTTATGCAGTTTCCACGTGCTCTTTCCCTTTGCTTCTTCTACTTTATTTTACGGTGTGTGGCGTTGTAGCGTAATCAATGCTTCATTTGCTGTGCTGTGTCCTTTCTTCTCAGGGTCACCTTATACGAATTAACTATTTCTAAATCACTTATCTCTACCGAACAATTGACAGCCGTTCTGGGGAAGATGGATGCTTCAAGCGACAAAAAATCCTTCTGCAGGGAATGTCGAGCAGTCGACGTCAAGGCAGCAATTAGCCTTGACGAAGAGAAGTGCACTTGTGGAAACGTTGGCGCCAGCGACATTCTCTGCTCAACGCTCTTTCATTGTCTCTACCAACCAGCTCAGATTTAAGCGCTGTTGCAATTTTGCATTGCACACAGGCTTGGCGAGAACAAGGGCTTAAAACTGGCGCACAAAATGCCATGTCTCCGTCTACTGGAGGCCGCGAATTCGTAGTGAACCTTTTCTTTACCATTCTGGTGGCGAAACAACCGCTCCAAGAGCAACCGATGATTTAACAATGCAAATGGCTGTAGGGTCAAGTTCGGAACCGCGTTTCGCACTCGTGAAAAACCAAGCTCCCAGTCCCGCATTTCAGGTACTCTTTTTTCGTGGTGTATCTAGCGCAGAAATAAGAAGGCCTGTAGTTTAGGGGGAAAGTAGCAAGGTAAAGCACTTTCCCGAATGAAACGCTGTATGGTGCATTTCTACAATGTACCTTAATTCGCGCTTTGCGAAACTTTTTTCTCAGGAACGCGACTTTCGTTTCATTGAACCGCCATCATAGGAAAAGTGCGCACCCAATACTGTCTCCATTTCCACGTTCTAATCTTCATTGCAAAGAAAGTGATTTTTTTTTACTATCGTCCCTAACACTTGGGCAGGGTGCATTGTTGGCAACCTTAGATTCTGGCGTGGGTGGTACTAGAGCTCACGCACAATTTGGATATCTCGCCCTTCTGATGCAGGGCTGAAAGTATGCAAACAGATCGCCGATTCGGAGGCGTTCCGTGCTCACGGCGGCAAGTTCTGGACGGTCCCCTTCCCAGGCTGCGAACAGCACGTGCAGTTCAGCGACGAGTACTGGCGCTGCCTGGCCCTGTCTTTCGCATCGACTGCAGCGCACCCGGCCGGCACTTGCCGCATGGGCAGCGACCCCCTCGCCGTCGTCGACCCTCGACTCAGGTATGGTGCATCCACTCAGCTAACATAGGCAGACTTAACCAATTGGCGATGAAAAAAAAAAAAAACTGTTCCCCAGGCGAGGCTCGAACTCACAACCCCGCTTTTGGGCCAAAATGTAAAGTGCAGTGTGATCACTTCAAAATCACAATAGCTGAAATTGACGTGTAAATTATTGACTTTAGCACTGATTTCGTGCAGGTTGACGAAGTTTCTCGCGTTCTTTGAACAATGACACTCTCTTCACTTGTCGTGCACGGCTTTTCATAAAACAACCAGAAGTAACAGCCTTATGAGGACAGTAACAATCAGTACGGCATAAGTGTGCTGTAAACCACAGCTGCTGGAATTGAAGTATAAATTTTAGTCCCCTTTGCAGTCACTTCTTGCGTGAGGACGAAGGCCGAGCATTTAATATTACGTAGTCGCAGTCCGCTCCTTACCCTAAAGATTGACACAAACACTTCGTCGGATATCCGATTTATAATGTCGATGAGTTCAGAGTTCTCTGGATGCGTAGGCTCCAAATTGTCCTATCCACTTTCAATTGCGGTTTAAAGTTGCGTTGAGCAATAGATTGTGTGAAAAATGAGACCCCATGCAAGTTTTCCCTGAGTCTAAGACACGTATCCAAAAGCCTTTTCTTTGGTGTAATGCGTATGCCCAGTTCAATTCTGGGAGGTTGAAACGCGTCTTTGACTCCATGTTTTCACATGGAATACTCGAACGCCAGCGGCTGCCACATCTCCAGATACTGAAATTTTGGTTCAAATCGAGAGAACAAGAACGTAGCTAAATAGCCAAGTAGCCAAGACGTTTCTTTTTTTCTGTCGCCACCGGCTTAAACAAGTAACCAAATCGGCGCAATGTAGGCAGACCTGCTCAACCGCGCTGTGAAATAAGAAAAATATGTGTGCGTGACATTGGCCGTTGTAAACTCTTCTAGGGCTCCCGCTACAATTACAGTTGAGAAGTACCCATTACGCCTAAGGCTATAGCGCACCTACGTAGCTTCACTTTGTTGATGCGTTGTTGATGCTTTGTTGATGCTGTGGTCAGTGGTTTAGTTGGTTTCAACCACCCACTCGTTAAGCAATTCAGGCGATGTGGCGATCCTGCGCTTCTGCCACGCAATATGAAATCTGTTAGCGTTACTCCTTGCCCAACATAACAATTGTTTAGGCTCTTTTTCCGAAGCAGTTTCAAGCGCTGGCGTGACTTTGTGGTAGAATACTTGATTGCGACGCAGAATACCTGGGTTCGATTGCCTCTTGAACCTTGATTTCTCTTCTGTGCATCCATCGCGATTTTTCGCCCACGGACAACGCCGATTTTATGCTGACAACCAACGCCGCCAACACCGACACCGCATATTTTGCGACGCGGGTCTGAAACGCTATCACGTGAAAATTATTTCGTGAAGCGCATCTTGTATAAGGGACAGGTGGAACTGACTTGGAGTACTAAGGCTCTGTGGGACCTTTCAATTGATGAACTTGACAAATAGAGTGCTTACAGAGCACATTTGTTTAATTTATGAAATAGTAGCATCTTGTAAACAAAAAGCAACAGGGAAAATTTATTCTAGGGTTGTTAAAAGTTATTATGCGTATTACCTTATTTTTAATGTGCTGTTATGTATTCAGATGAGTGGAGTAAATTTTTCTCCATGTAGACATACAGTAATAAAGATGACTCTGAATAAGCACGCAGTCGAGTGATATAACTGTTAGACGTTCTTGAACTGCGCGAAATGAACAGGACACAAGAAAAAAAAACACAGAGAACAACACGAGTGCAGAACTGCCAACTGTTTAATTTCTGGTCTGCAAGGAACAGATATTTCAACCAGGAACCCGTACACGTGACTAATCCATGATTCTCGCATGTGCCGACAAAATACGAACATTGCTGGATGAGAGGGCAGCCCAAGATCGCTGCCGAACGAGCACCACAAAACGTGGGACCAATCTCTCTGAGCTTTGCGCATGTGAAGGGACCCAAAAAGCCAGCTGTCACTTGACATATAACCTGAACAAAGGTGAAAGAATGAGGATGTAGCATGGCTTGATGTAAACAAAAGATTGATCGCTCATTAAAATGAATATGCAATAAAACCTCATGAAAACTAAAAATATGGCACAATGAAAATCAACAATTAACAGAAGTAAAGGTGAAGACGACGGAATTAAAAGTGACAACGTAAAACAGTAAGACCCCTCGTGGAAAACTGGTGGTCGCCCGCTGTTTTGCATAAAACCGACAAACAAACAGCGCAACAAAAGGCATAAAAAACGCGAAAAAATACTTTTACAGGGCACTCCAGGAAAGCAACTTCTTCGGGCTATTACGAAAGAGACGGCATGTCAATACACTTGTCCCCAGTTTTCATGATAGGATAGGCTTCGACAATCTCCCTTTCGGTCTGGTCTCTCAATTTAAACAAGAACTTGGTCCTTTCAAGAATTGGTTTGCAGGATGTGTTTCTTCCGTCCTCATCTTTTCCTCTGCATCTGTTACAGTGTTGTGCCAAAGTGCCTCCTGCATTGTTCTTTACATGCCATAGGTTACATGCCATTGGTGATTAAATAACAATGCAGGAGGCACCTTGGAGCAACATTGTAACAGATGCAGAAGAACAAAAGTGTGGTCGAGCCTCAATGATAACACCGCGCGAGATATTATTGAGGCCTTTTACATTCACAAGTCAGCTGACGTATGTGTGGCAAGGCCATCGGTGAACTTGCATAAACTCCAGATTGACTATCTAACCGCAAACCTGTATTCATAACCACGCGTTTTTAAATGCGAAGCATTTCTTTGCGAACCTCAGGCACTTTGGGCGTTTCTATCTACGTATCTATCTATCTATCTATCTAGCCGCCTACGTCTGGGCGCTCTCCAGGTCGTCTCCATAGGTTGTAATATACCAAAATTTGCATAGCACAGGATGAGTGTATGACGATCACGATTCACTGGTGATGACATGAATAACGCAAAATACCTGTCGTGTACGTCATGAAACTCTCTCTCAGTCACGTGTGGCACATACCCGCATACCAGAGTTCATGTTATGCGGGTATGTGCCACAGGTGACTACAGTCTCAATCAACGCAGTAACCGTGAACATACACATTTACACGGAATAAAAGTGATAGTAATAGAAATTGTTGGGGATTTAAGTCCCAAAACCACGATATGATTATGAGAGACGCCGTAGTGAAGGGCTCCGGAAATGAGGACCATCTGGTATTCTTTAACGTACAATGACATCGCGCAGTACTCGGTGCTCTAGCATTTCGCCTCCATCTAAATTCGACCACCGCGGCTGGGATCGAACCCGCGGCCTTCGGGTCAGCAGCCGAGCACCGTAACCACTACACCACAGCTGCCGACGCAAGGAAAGTTAGGGAGCTGAAGACAGAGCACCCCTGGAAGACGCTGGGCTACCATCAACTCGTCCATGTGGTCCCCGTGGATTACGCAAAAACCGGGGTCAAGGCATCCTACAATAACTCTGCCGAGAGGGCCATGTCCCTCATTATTACCGGTGACTTCAGCATTGATTTATCAAAGCCCAACAACGCCTGGTTCTTAGACGGCATGAAAGACGGCTTGGGTGTCGACAGGGCATCACAACACCTCGCTACCACGTCCAGGATAGGAGGCATCATAGATCATTTCGTCGCAAAATCCATCCTCGGTTTCCACCAGCTCCACTATACCTCGCACTTCACTACACTTAGACCATTCGTAGCCGCGATCACGAACGGATCCGATAACGAGTCCTGCCCAGCGGCTGGTGCTCACTGATCACGGTTTTGATGACCTTATTCAAGAACTGCCAAGAATGCCTTCCATACATGCGCACGGGTTCATGAAACGTGCGCGCGTTCTCCATGATACCGGATACGTATAGGCATAACAACTGTAACGCAACTCTAACAACTGCAACTGTGACTGTAACGTACGTGCAGTGCGCCTGCGCGTGCCACTCGGCTGTGTATATATCTAGGGAATCTTTTCTGAATAAAGCCTAGTTGCGAGTAACGCCTGTCCTGTGCATCTGTGTTCCCTCATTGTCCTATTTGAATTCGCGCTATCCAGTATTCAAGAATATAAGCACTACATATCAGCCCACTGCGTTTGGTGTTGGTAACACCTATGTTGCTGTTGGCATCGTTAAGCAACTGTAAGCAACTCGTTGTATAACACATGTGCGACTCTTCAAAATATGTGTGTGCGTATACCATTTGCACATTTCTCTAGCGTCATTCCGTAACGTTTCACTCAATGTGAAAATTTGCGACACAGTCACCTTCTTGCGCATGCTTCGCATAACATCGATTCCCACGCTACGTGGGATCTGCCGAACTTTTTTGCCTTTTTCATTTTCTTTATATGTGTGCTTTCTGACAATAAACCTTCAGTTGTTAGTCTGCGCTCGTCTCGTGGTTCTTCCCTTCGTGTTCGTGTTTTGTGCGCGAAATGCAATCCGGATTATTTATCAGTTAAGTTACTATGGTCTGCAGGACTACAGTAATCTGGCCCTATGCACTACTCCTTCAATTTTTTGATGCTGGTCACCCTTTGTGTTGTGACGCTTCTTTTTTCCCCGTTCCTTGGTCTCCTTGCAGAGTGCGTGGAGGGGTGACCGGGCTTCGCGTAGTGGATGCCTCCGTCATACCGGACATGCTGTCAGGCCACCTGAACGCGCCTGTCGTGATGATCGCAGAGAAAGCCGCCGACATGATACTGGAGGACGCCAGAAACACCATTCAGTCAGGAAGCAGAGTGGTGGCGTCAAGTCTCCAGGAGGCCCCAGTCGGCGAAGGCAGGGTATTCGCTTCGGCCGCAGCCTCGCCCACAGCGTCTCCTGTCTGGTTGTGGCTGTGCGCGATGGTGATGCTTGCAACCCTACAGCGCCCGCATGCATTGGCTCATCGATGAGACTTCATTTATCAGGAATCGTTGGCTCTTCCCTGGATCGCAGCAGCAGACTGACGTGTTAGCAGTCACCACATTCCCATCTTGTACACAATTTCAACGCTGCCGATGCCGTTCAATGTAAATAGTAGAGTTGGACATGTCACATTATCGAAAATGCCTTAGCGTCATCTTTTATTCATTGTGAGTGCACAAAACTGAACAAGTAAGCACAGTAAGCACATGAGCAACTGGCTTTCACGCTTTCAAAAGGACGCGTAGCACACTTATTCTTGAGTCAAAAAGGCTATGGCGTGCCCCAACATCTACAATCACTTTCAATGAATTAGAAAGGTAACCTTTCTTTCATTTGCAGATTAAATTATGAAAAAGTAATCCTCCAGCCTTAATTGACAGTTTCATCATATTTTAAGGCATTACAAACTCTTCACACTTTCCATGATATGTGTTCTACGACAGACCGCCAGAGCGCTCTCAGCACTCAGCGGTACGAGAATTCCGAGCTTCTTTGTAATTCCGAACTTCTTTGTAACGTGAGGAGCTCAACGCTCCTCACGTTAGCACATCACTTCTTCGCGATAAAGCAGCTACAGAAAAGAGAGTGATAGCTGTGCCCCATAAATAAAGCAAGGAGTTATGCTGTCCTGGCATGGGCCGCTGGTGAAAGCATGTTTCACAGTGGTGATGCAGTGGTTATCGCACTGCCCGCACTAGTCAACCGTTGAGGCGAGTGCGGTCGTGAATGAAGTATAAGATTAAGGCACCTTTTGTATTCACGTCCCCTCTTTTGAAAAAAATGCTATTGAAAATCGGTAGGGTATTTTTTATCCCCCATCTGTTCTCTTCGTCGGTGTTCCATGAAGGTTTACCGCAACTACGAAATCACCGGTGAATGCACTCGCAAAACCCAGTGGCGGCGCGCATTCGTAGTCAAACACCAACTACGTCGCCCTTTGACACGCACGCACTCGCACCGTCTGACACAATACATATGCGGTGAATTACCTTATAGCCACCTGTAGAACAGCTGCAAGCGTGTTGGCAAACGGCTCTGTACCCTAAAGAATTAGGCAAAGTAGTTTCCCAAACTGCTTAATACCCCAAGCCCAAGAAATAAACGCTTTGTAACGTGTCATTCGTTCAACAAGGCGAATAGCTTTATGCACGTCTTCGCCATTTCACTCGCGCTTACAATTTTCACCAGAAGCTTTCGCATCACTTCTTCTATTTGAAGGAACGTTGTGTCCCGTGCTACCCAAAATAATTACTTAAAAAAAAACAGCGGTAAGCGAAGAGAGAAAGAAGAAAGGACTGCAGTACTGCGTACTAAATATCAAAACTCTTCGTACGCTCGTAGCAATACCATGTGTTTCAATAAAATGTTTTCGTGATGCTTTCATAGACTGCTAAAAAAAAAAAACAACAAGTTCATATGCTTTACTAACTGGCGTAATTGGCACTAAATGGCATACAAAATTATTCAAGAATCTTCAATGTTTGTGATCAACTGAATATGATTATTAACACATAGTTCATTACATAACTGAACTTGTCGCGCTTTCGGAGTTGCACAGGTGTTTCATAGAGTTTATTTTTCCCTAAGAAAATGACCTTATGCAATCCGATAGCAATCTTAAGCTTAAGAACCGAACCATAATATAACGCCCTCTTGCAAGAAATAGCTTAGAAATTGTGCCAGTCAAAAGACTTCCGCATCTTGTAGTTGGCTTCAACACTCAACTTATTGAAATTTTCAACTATACCTTGATCACAAAGCTACAAATATTTAGCATTTCCTGAATTCATTTCAGTTGTTTGTATTGAGCTCATTAGTGACATCATAGCAGCAGCTGCCCTCAGTGGCAAACAACGTCGTTAAAGAATTGAACTTTGAAAGGGTATCAACTTCAACTTGTTGGCATGGCTTCATCATAGGAAACAGCGCGGGCACACGGGACTAGTGAGACATACGTGCGCAGTGCAAAGTCCTGTCTGGTGTCGTGTGCCCGCGCTGATTCCTATGATGTAGTTAAGGAAGCGCAGCTATATTGCAAACGGGCACCTTCAAAGATTACTCTAAGCGCTAGCTGAAGCAGAAAGACATGCAGAGTGGTGAGAGAGGTAAGACATGCAGAGTGGTGTTGTTCAACCAACATTTTTGTATGTTCGTGCGCGTGTTTGTATGTGTGCGCGTACATATGCACGTGCAAAATTGAAAAATTTCGTGGAAGAGGTGAACCCCCACCCCCCCACCCCCCAACCCGCCCTCTCCTGCTGCGCCAACGAAGTGGGTAGGCGCGCACCAGACCCGTAGCCAGGAATTTTTTTCGGGGGGGGGGGCACTTCCTGAAAGCCTTGACTATTTGAGAAAAAACGCCTATTTTCATGATTTATTTTCGATAAAACACCATGTGTCATCAAAATTTCGGGGGGGTGGGGGGCGGGGATGGCCGGGCCCCCTGGGCCCCTTCACCCTCCTGGCTACGGGCCTGGCGCGCACTCAACTAGCTGTTGAGCGCAAGTACTCAGTTTCGGGCTCTGCGTGTGCGATGCGTCTCGTGAGCTGTGGTTCCTTACAGCGTGCCGCCACTTCGTAAACTGTGCTCGTCACATTAAATGTAAAATTTTTAGCCTTAACGAGGGCTACTAACGCAGTAGTTGGATTAAATTCATTATAGTTGACGGAGTCAGCCAGTTAGTCTTCACCCAAGCTCAACATTCATAAGACAGCGTGTTCGACAACCACCGCACAAGAGTTAGTATTTAGTCCTTTTCTTGAGAGAACTTTCATGTCTCAGCTCACGACCATTTGGACAGCATGGTGAAACGCTGAGGTACCTGCAGCAATAATGATTACCACTCATCTCTCTTGATTTTATCGTGTCCTCTCACAGGTTCTATTGTGGCGTCTGCGTGGTGTTCTTTACTTGTCATTATATGTCACGCTTGTTATAACTCCATTATTGCCAGCTTGTTTCTCACCTTACATCTCTGTCACGGTCGCACTTTTTTTCCTTCACCAACTTGCTTGCATTGCGCAGGCTAGCTGTTGCAATATTATCGTCCTACTGATCGCGTTTTACAATCATTGTTGCTACATATACTCACTATATTGTCAATCGTACGTTTAGGAATGCTTTTGGTCATGTGCTTCATGGAACTCGCGTTTTCGTTGTTGCGTGTGCCTTTGCATTTATTATTTGTTAGCTAAGGCATTACACGGAGTGCTTTGTAATTATGCTCACTTCAGATACGTCGTATAGTGATTGTTCCTCTCTGTGATATACATTCTCAAAACTGTAAACTGTCATGAAAGTGCAATAAATGTCCACGATACTGCTGTTCAAGCTTCTTTACTTAAATGCGGTGCCAACCGTCTACCTCGTCTAACATCAGTGAAAAAATGTGACGTTATTACGTCACTTTCCGCTTTGACATCACAGTTGCTTCCAATACATGCAGAAGCCTTGTTCAGACGCGTACGCACGCACAAAAAAAATGTACTGCATAGCACATCCAAATACAAGCACACACAAAAGCACGCTATCTCACATACATGAATGTATGTACACAGACACACTGTCACGTAGAGAACGCGTGATGGAAAGAAAACACGCCGGCAGTTCTCTCTTCATTCTTCCTGGCTCTCAATAACTTACGCTCACAGAAAAACTTACTGACACTCAATGTCAAGTCGTGTAAATCGGTTTACACCTAAACTTGCACCTTTCCCTTCAACTTACCCTCTGTCTGGAGGGTGTTGAACAATCAGCTTCTGCAGTGAGTCTTCAGCGTTCATCACCGACAACGCTATTTACACACACGAACTATTTACACAGTGGGGAAATTACGAAGAAGTGCCGTATACGTTATTATAGGGGAGTGCCTGCTTATAGTTATTTATTGAAAATTCTAGAATATCCGCTCACGAAATAAAATATTACTAATTCTTTAAAGTTCGGCAGCTGGCACAATTGCCGCGAAGTTCCAGAGATTGCTGAAAGGGATATGCGCAAAAATTCTGGGTATTAAAGTATACGCTCGCCAACATATTAGAAAGCATAATATATGTAAAGCGAACAAAGAACTGACCACAAGAGCAGCAGGCAGCTTTCGAACAAGAACGAGGTAGGCACTATGACGAGCTCGCGGAGGGCTGGCAATCTGGGAGTCGCGCCGGGCATACTTCTTCGCTACAATCACTCCTGGTCGGAAAAGGAGCCGTGGCTCATGGTGAATATATCAGTGGGTCGTAACGCCTTCAGGACGCGGACGCTTTCATGGTCACGACAGCGTTCGCTCGTGGGTGCCGAGATAAGCTCGATGATATATAGATGACGATCATATATAGATGATGGAGCATATTCTAACTGAATGTGAATATATCCGCCCAGTTTTTTTGTTTGTTTTTTTGTAGTTGTTGCTTAGACACCAATTTACATGAAGCCTTGGATATTAGGGTCAGAACTGGCACGGCCGCTACATAAACAAAACGTTATGTCTCCAATCAACGCTGTGAAGGTCAGTGAAGCTGTAAACGACACCATTGCGACGTCGCTTGAATGGTCTTCCGCATTAGAAACGTGCAAAAGTGAGATTACCGTCTGACCTTCACCGGGAGCGTTGACGAAGAGTTACGTCCCATTTTGTAGAGCGGCCACGCATGTTTCGTCGTACACAACCGTCTGACTCGACGCGTTTATAGCCATGACGCATTGCCTTGGCTCATCCAAGTCGTCGACGTCCATCAGCCTCTCGACCCCATCTATCTCTCCTTCATCCGCGAGACGTTCGAAAGCTGTACGTTGAAGCGAATTTTGTTGAATTGTAGAGCGGACTGTGGAGAATAACGTCTATTAAATTTAGAATCAGCACCCTTATTTAAACGGTTTGAAACGGTGAAAAGAACCCTTGTACCTTCGTCGCTTAGGCTGAGTGCAAACGAGGAGCGGCGTCGAGAACGCCTATTAGAGTCTGCAGCCTTGAAACGGTGCGCCCGAGTACGACGCCGTTTCTTAAGAGCGAAGCTGTTTAAGTCGCCGTTAAAATGTGCGCGTTTCACGAAAAGCCAGCGGCGCCGTAGCCATGGAAACCAGCGACACGGCAGCTGCTAGAACAGCTAGAACGCCTGGCATAACATCGTGACGTCATGCGAAGCCGCGCAGGCGCAGTAGTGACAACCACGCAGCTGCTATTGCTTAGCCACGCCCAGCGACGGAGTCACCTCACGCAACCTAGTTCCGCCGCACTTCCGCCGCTCGATCAGATACAACCATGGGACGCGCAAAGAAAGTATACGTATGTACACCCTATGAAGATGCAGCGCACCGTGAAGCGAGGCCTGTCGCTGTACGAGAACGGCAACGGCAGCGACGAGCAGGTCCAGAATACGCAGCCAGGGAAAAGGAGAACAAGAGACGATGACAAGATACTGCCAATCACCGTCAGTGGAATGCTGCCTGCATGCGAGGTCTACGCCAGGATCCAGCCTTCCGGAAAACCGAGTACGAGCGGCGCTGTGCTCGGCCAGCTTGACCGTGTCTGATGCCTTGCGCGGCCGATTGCAAGCTTCCGCCTCGTTTTTTTTTTGCCCACGTAGACGAAACCGTTGGGGTAGGGGTATACAGTTTCGCTCTAAATGGTGCGGCCTGCTGCGTCGCGTTGCCGTCAATGGGAGAGTGCATCTCGGCTGAGTTGTCAGTTGCGGCCGCTGTTTTTGGTGAGGACACCGCTGTTCGGGGACACAAAGCGGACGCCGCTTTGGGCCAGAATGGGGTCGCCTCTCAATTTATTATTGTTCGTGAGCTTTTTCGTGTGATCGCGTGTGTGAGCGAATTTTCTTCACTTTTCCCGTGCCTGTCTAGAATTCTTTGGTGGGCGCGTATGTAGCAGCCAGTCTTTTTTGCGGTGCGATGCAGCGAAACTGTTGTGTGTCGCTCTGCGACTCAAACGCCAGAAAAATACACGACTGTGAAATATCCCGAGTTCGCCTGCAGCCTACATCGTTGAGAAGCGTCGCTGAAGCTTATCTCTCGCCAAGGGCTGTCGGCAAAATGAAGCAACTTGGAGTCAAGCGACCGGTATATGGTGCTAGGTTGTCGCGTAAACCCCTCTGCAGGAAGGTTCTCCGTTTATCAGTACATCCTTCCTTGTTTTTAGTGAAATTGCAATCAAGATGTTAAGACGCTGGTAGAATCACTTCGCACTTTCGTCGCCGGCCACTTACACTTACAAAGCATCAACAACTTCACGTATGTTCATATTGCCACGAGCATGGGATGAGATTGCGCTATGCTGCTGTGTGTATGTGCCACTGTGAAACAGAGGAGAGGACAAGGAAGTAGAAAAGACGGTGAAGTCGTGTTTCCAATTTCCTTCAAGCAACGAAACGTACACCATTTTAATTCTGAATCCAACAAATATTTGTTAAGTAATTAAAAAAATGGGTTAAAACCTAACAAGTCTATTCGAAGTTATTCTGATCAGGTTAATACGGCAGTCTGGTCCGCCGGCGCAATCGCATTGTCATTGCAGTATTTATTTCATGCGGTATGCACTCTTCAAATTTTTTTTGTTTTTTTTTATCATTCTTCATTTTTCAAATTAACTTCCAAATTTTAAACAACGAATTCTTGTCCTATCCCTCCAGAGTGGGTATGTGCCATGGTATAGAAGGGGAATGAAAACAAGTGACTGGCTCAGCTCGGAGTCGGGGTTGCGATAGACAGAGGTTCTGTGCTGTTGAGTATAAGGTGACAACATTTTTGTTTCCGATTCATGACTTAAGAAGGTACATCCAGGCATGTGACCAGAAATTTTTCCTATAGAAGGCAGCGGTAGCAAGGTAGTTTTCACGCCAAGTGCGGGAGCGAGGGGAGCTGTTGGGAGAAACATGCTTATCGAGAACACAGGCAGGAGAGATAGGAAAAGTTGGATTCTGGAGAAAACGGCGCCCGGACACTTAGGGTCTCCCTCACATACCTGCCTGCGTTACTGGCTGCTTCGTTTAGAAGAAACACGTAAGCACACTGACGACAATTATTTATATTCAGGAATTCTCTTCATTTCGAGTGAGTTGTTCTATTACTTCGGGAACCGGTTACAAATCGTCTTTCCTGTAGTTTTCCATTAGCGGATGCACGTGTTCCCGTGAAGTACGTAAATAAAAATTCGGCAGATCCCACGTACCGTGAGAGTCGATGTTATGCGAAGCATGTGGCGGGTAGGTGACAGTGGCGTAACTTTTTTTACTGAGCGACATGTTACTAAATGACGCTAAAGATTTGTATAAATTTTTTACGCACATATATATATATGTTGAAGAGCCGCATATGTGTAATATAACCAGTTGTTTACGGTTGGGTAACGCTGCCAATGGCAACGTGGTTATTGCCAACACCAGAAGCGGTAAGCTGATATGTAGTGCTTATACGTGTTCCGAGAGCGCACGCACGTTTCACGAACCCGTGTGCATGTGTGCAAGACGTTCTTGACAGTTCTTGAACACGGGCATCATCACCGTGACCAGTGAGCACCAGCAGCTTGTCATGACTTGTTATAGGATCCGGTCGTGATTGTGGTGATGAGGGGTCCATGTGTAGTGAAGTATGTGGTATATTAGAGCTTTTGGAATTCGTGAATGCCTCGGTCATTTCTTCGACAAATTGTGTGTCGAAAGAGCCGGCGACATGTCGGAACCTGAAGCCACCCTTCGCGTTGGTGAGGTATAGGCCGTCGAGGCTGGTAGGCCAGGATAGTGCTACGTAGACCAACATCAGTGGATGGTGTATGTCGTATTCGTAGACTACCTGGGCGTATGTGGCATACGTAGCCTAGTCTACAAAGCGGCTGCCCATCAATCTGGCATTATCCTCGATAAGCATGAGGCCATCGCCCAGCCTCGTAAGAAATGAAGAGGACGCTACGTCGTTCTGGTAGACGAAGTGCACTTTACGGTGCGGTGATGTGGATATCATATGTAACTTTCGTTAATGTATTGCTCCGGGGTCGAGCAATGCTTCAATATAGCTTGCTCAATCACAGGAATACAAACGTAACCTTTATTAGACTGCTATAAAAGAGGAGCCAACACTGGAACCACAGACGTTAATCTGATATGACGCCTGTATCGTAGAGTACACATCGTAGGAGTATCATGTAGTGTTCAGTAAAATTAGATAGCCAGCACCACAACCAGACGTTGCACCGCTATTACGCCTGAGTAGGCTGTTTTCTAAACCAATATATAGACCTGGCGTGGCTCAGTGGTAGAATACCTGATTGCCACGCAGAATGCTTGGGTTCGATTCCTGCTGGGATCGTAATTTTCATTCTTTACATTCGTTGAGTCAACGCTGCCGATGTTGGTTTTCCTTACCGCTCTAGCATTTAAGTAACCTATGTCTGTTCTCGCCGTTCCTGGGTAGATACAAACTGTCAATCACCTGTGGCGCATACCCGTACACCGCGGCCCGTGGTAAACGGGTATGTGCCACACGTGTCTGGTGGAAAGGGTTTGAGGACGTACGCCACAGGATTTTAACGTTATTCATGTCATGACCCGGCAATCATGTTCGTCAAATGCTCTTACCCTCCCATGCAAATTTCGGTCTACACCAAGTCAAGGAGGCGATCATGAGAGCACCCAGACGTAGGCGGCTAGATAGATAGATAGATAGATAGATAGATAGATAGATAGATAGATACGTAGATAGAAACGCTCAAAGTGCCAGAGGTTCGCTAAGAAATGCTTCGCATTTAAAATAGCGATGGAATGTTTCAATCAGAACGTCCCAATATGAGTGCTTTACCTGCTCACGCATTCAGCGATACGGTCACGCGGGCAACCACCACGCAGTGTGCAGCGTTCTCTACTAGGAGGGGCAAGGTTCTCACCTCTTATTGGTCGAGTTCGAAGAACCTTCGCAATGAATGCCAGAGGGAAAATCAAGCGATGACGTGCATCTCAGAATGACCTGCCTTTGGTCCCCGGCTTTCTCAGGATAAATGTGGAAAGTAGACAGCTCTTGGAATCATAGCTCGGCATGAGTGCGCTCACTCACACTAATTTGAACGTTGTGAGTGTGAGTGAGTGATGAGAGGCGTGAGCAGAGGTGAGTATGGACATTAGTGAGTACTCATGTGTGTGAGTAGAAGTGAGTATAAACGTGAGTGAGTACTCACGAGTGTAGGTGGAACAGCGTATGAACGTGAGTGAGTACTCATGAGGGTGAGTAGGCGAGTACGGACGTGAGTGAGTACTCATGAGTGCGATTAGACGTGGGTTTGAACGAGAGTGAGTGCTCATGAATGTGAGTAGGCGTGAGTATGAACGTGAGTGAGTACTCATGAGCGTATCGAATGTGAGTATCGACGATTCTGAGTGAAAATGAGAATAAACTTTGCGTGAGTACGTATGAGCGTGAGTATAAGTGAGTATGAGAGAGGATGAGTATCAATGGATGTGAGTAGAGTGAGTATGAACGGAAGCGAGCGCTGATGAATGTGAGTAGACGTGAGTATGAATTTCAGCGGATGCCGATGAGTGTGAGTGGGCATGAATATGAACTTGAGTGTGTGCCGGTGAATGTAAGTATCAATGTGAGTATCGACGACTGCGAGTGGAAATGAGAATGAACGTGCGTGAGCCCCGATGAGTGTGAATATAAAAGTGAGTTATTTGGATTTAAAATCGCTCTTTATGCAACGCACCGTAGCTATATACACCTATGACACGAGTATTTTGCTTCAAACAATTTCTCAACGAAAACAAATTTTAAGAAAAAAGAGGACGGGAACCTCGTTTTGTAATAGTCACAGCCTATGTGCGAATGAAAGCACTCCTGAAAAATCCCAAATTGCTCCCGGAGTAAGCCCGGCTTTGCGCGGCATATCCGGCGTTCAAGCGCACCCATCGGCAGTCATGGGCACGCCATGAGGGGTTAATTACCGCGTCTTTTACAAACGTAATCTGTCCTTAAAGGCTGAGGTAAACACATGCGAGCACGAGCGCCCGAACGACACCGAACGTGCGCGGACGCCGTCTGCGTTGACATCAGACATACCATACGATATAGAATCGCCGTACAAAGCACTCACAGAGCCACGTACGCTCATTCTGTTCTGTTATAATTTATAACACAAAACGTCACCGCAGATGCAGGTAAACCCCGAAAACCAGAATCGAGGGTAGAAGCGTACAAGGCGGTGGCCCCGGCAACGCGCGCCAT
Organism: Rhipicephalus sanguineus; assembly: GCF_013339695.2. Taxonomy (NCBI): domain Eukaryota; kingdom Metazoa; phylum Arthropoda; class Arachnida; order Ixodida; family Ixodidae; genus Rhipicephalus; species Rhipicephalus sanguineus. Next base: position 177,261,319 of record NC_051179.1, read on the forward strand.
CGATATTGTATTATCTAGAACTGTTCGCCTACCCACCGAGGCATGTCCAATTTAACAAAATGCCGCGCGCGCGCTGGAAGGACCGTACTGAATCTGCGCCTCAAACTATCGTCTATAATAAAGAAAAGCCATTATATTTATTTACTACACCGAAGTGTTCTCAATACGGATTTACTTTTAGGGGCGAAGCTCCTTAGGGTGTGGGTCGTTCCCTCCTCTGTAGTAGTAGTAGTGTGTATGTAGCCAGCTCTAGTTTAATGAATTGCTCACTAGATGGCGTTTCATGTATTTCTTTTTTTTCTTTTTTTCCTTTTTTCCTTTTTTTCTTTTTTTCTTTTTTCTTTTTTTCCTTTTTTCCTTTTTTTTTCTTTTTTTTTTCTTTTTTTTTTCTTCGAGCCTGGTGGCAGACATGTCACCGCCCCGTTTTAAAGGGGACGCTCATAGCATCCATCCATCCATCCAGAGTTGCTGTTTAAAGATGACAGATGGCACTTGCATAAAGCGAATGGCGCATGTCATTGGATGCCTGCGATCGTAAAAGGCAGTCGTTCTTGGCGCGTTTTCTCTTTCGCTCGGAGTCGCCGGATGGAGGCAGACAAGGCGCTCGCTCTTGGCGCGCTTTCTCTTTCTCTCGGAAGCGGACACTTTCCCTGCATTTTACCGATCACAAAGCGGTGATAATGAAGGGACCGTAAACCAACAGTACAATAAAAGTTTGATGTTTATATATACACGGTGTTTCACACTCTTTATATGATGTCATCATCATCATCATCATCATCAGCCTGTCTACGCCCACTGCAGGGCAAAGGCCTCTCCCATGTTCCGCCAATCAACCCGGTCCTGTGCTTTCTGCTGCCACGTAATACCTGCAAACTTCTTAATCTCATCTACCCACCTAATTTTCACGCGAATTTCACGAAAGAGTTTCACGGTGTACCGATGATTCCCTCCGGAGCTTCGCCCCACTCATCATCATTCACCCCGTGGATATGCTGTGATCTTTTTTTAAACGCTTCCGCGAGTGGACGGACCCTGCACCTTGAATATCGCTGCAAATGTTATTAGGGCTTAGACCAATCCGCACCTCAAAGCGACATATTGTGCCTTCAGCAGTGCGGACACAATCTGCAGAAAGCAAACAGTCTCCCTCGATAATTTATTGCAACATTCATATAACGGGAGCCTGTACAAAGACACACATAACGGTCTGAACTCGTTGGCTGACAGTTTTAGTTGGGCGTCCACAACAGCTCAGCGGATGCAGGCTGCCAGCCATTCCGCAAGACACATTTAGTTGGGCGTACGTAACGAGCCTACGTACGCAGCACGGCTGCGGGAGAGAAGTGCGCATGCGCAGTACGTAACGTATCTATTCCAGGTATGCGCGCGTACGCCCTTAACAAGACGTGCATACGTAACGCAACGGTAACTATACGTTGCGTTCTCGCGAGACCTCGAACAAACCAGAAACGAGAGCACATGATGGTGCAGTGGCTTTCGACGCAGACAGCAACAGCGGACCCGATGCAAGTTGTGTGTACTCCACATTGAAAGGACATGTTTCCATGCCAGACAAAGTACAATCAAGCGGCACGTTTCGGCGTCCTGACGAGTGGTAAGGCATAGCCTGGCGTCTCACAAAAATCCTCGGGCAACCGTATTCAACAGGTTGTGCGCGGAAACGTGTTAATATCTTTCTCTCAGGCCTCTCTGCGAATGACCCCGCAAAAAAAGGAGAGAAAGTAAGCTTAGTACGAACAGTTATTCATGCTGCAACACAACACGCATAGACGAGGCAACCTAAAGTTCGCGCGCGCGGCGCCAGCGCCGGATGCTCCCCTGGTAGGCAGCTGAAAACATCGAAGGTCTTCGGCTCGCCCACGAAAGCGACTGCGCCTGTTACCAGTGACTGCGTTTCCAAGTTGCAAAGAAAGCTACGTCATTTCACAAGTCAGTACGCAACATTCTTATGCCGCGCAGTGCCGCATCGGCGTTGAGAAGATTAAAAGCACTGAATTAAACTGGGGAACTGCATATTCAAGAGAAACGCACAGGCAAAAGAAGCGCCAAGCTGTACGCAGACTCAAATCGTCATTTATTTTGAGCCCCTTATTTTGATCATTGTCGCACGGCAAATCAAGTGGTCCTTACGCATACAGCAATAAAGTTTAGTCGCCTCTTCCCATATCGTCGCGCCCATTCAGTATCTTCAGTAAAGAGCACACTGGAACACCAACTGAAATATGAAAACCCGTTGTGGTACTGAGCATACCGCGGAATATTCAAGTGATCGCGATTGCGTATCTTCACTGGTGCTCTCCGATAATCCTACTTGGGGTATGCGAGCCTGTGAGGCAGTCGCGTGTCAGAGCGGGTTCTGTATTGTACTCATCACATAAATTCACCAATGGCGATTGTACTTTTCATTATTAGTATAACTCGATTAGTTTACTCTGATAAGCCTTTGAAAGTCCTTTTATCATTTATTGTGCGCAGTACAAACCAAAACAAAGACCCTTTCTGATCGTTTGTGTCATCATGTAGTGTCATCATGTAGTGGATGAACGACATGTCGTTCATCCACTACTGATGACACACATTTTGGTACCAAGCAAAAGCGGGCGCTCAAGCTACTTAACTTTTCGTTTTTGTTTCAAACGCGTAAAGAGGCCATACTCGTGCAACAGATATTCAATCATTCAGTTCGTTCTAGACATTGACTACGCTGTAGAAAGCCATTGTTGTTTACAAAAAAATCGCGTCCATGTTTCTGAGGCAGAGCATACAGAGCATAAAACAGCTTTGTTTATGCTCTGTATTCCTAGACGAAGGCCGTTCCCACGGCCGAAACGTCGAATTAAGCTGTGCTACGTACGTCGTGTCTCAAACACCTTCCTATACATATAAACATATATATATATATATATATATATATATATATATATATATATATATATATATATATATATATATATATATATATATATATATATACAGTCGAAACCCGCGATAACGAAATCCCGAGAGAACGACATTCTCACCGCAACGAAATATTTTCAGAGCACCGGCGAACGCCTATAGGAGTCAGTGCATATCGTAACTCGCGACTACGAAACATATTCATACCGCAGTCCCTCATTAACGAAATTTTTGAAACACGAGTGCGCAAATAATCTACTCTCGCAACACTAACTACATTCGAAAACTGCTTAAATGCATTCATGCTACACTTAAATTGTGCAAAACTATCGCTACAGCGCACTTGAGAAGTAGCCCCCATGATTGTTTACAAAAAAAAAAAAACAAAGCTGGCGACAACGATGATGAAGATGGCTTGCCGAAACACCTGCTCATTATCGCGGACTACGTAGCCAAATCCACATTCCTCATGGAGTTTCGTTCGTTGGCTTGGCTCTGTGCTTGGCTTTGTCGGCTTTGCGCGTACATGATCGCGTGTGTGGAGCCATTTGTGAAGCGTTTGCTTGGTCGCTTGGTGCAACGTGAACTGTGTGTTGCGATTGTTTCGTCCGATTTCGCTGCCTGCGAAGATGCCGCCTCCAACGAAAAAGCGGAAGTTCACGCTGTAAGATAAGGCTGCAATCAATCATCAGTGAGGTGGAAAAGGGCAGAGAAAAAATGGACATCGCCGAAGAATTTGGCGTTGCGTGCAGCTCGCTGTCCACGATTCTGCGCTGATCCAGCGGAGCCGGAAGAAGGTTCACCTGTAGGCGCACTTGATGACGGTACCGGTGACAGCGCAGTGCCACCGTCACTGACAAGTGCATGGGGCGAACTTTGTGCCGTGGCAAACGAGATTCCCGATCGAGAGGCATGAAATTGCTGCATGGTAAGGCCCGCCAAAGAAAACACACTGACTTTCGGAAATAAAATGTTTTTTTTGTAAATTCCATGTCTTTTCTGCCGAATTCTCGCGCCAACGAAATTCTCGCAAGAGCGAAATTTTGTGCTTTCCCCACTGATTTCGTTATTGCGGGTTTCAACTGTATAGACATATGTATATATTGTAGCGAAGCGTTGGAAGCCTGTAATGGGTCACCCTCTCGAGCGCTTACTAGTGGGTCGTCCTCTTCCGCTCTTCTCGGACAGCACGCTCCTCGCGCTCAGAGTCGGCACCCCGCCTTGACTGTCGCAGTCGTGTGTCGTCGCCTAGTGCCCGCTAATAAACGTCTTTATAATATATATATATATATATATATATATATATATATATATATATATATATATATATATATATATATATATATATATATATATATATATATTGCTACCCGCGCTTCTTTCTTTCCATGTTTTATTTTACTGCCTGCCCCTTCCACTTGTTACTTCTCCATCTCGCCAGCCGCGCGAGAATATCTGGGAACGTTCCGGATTATTGTGGAATCATCTGTTAAGATTCTGGAACTAACGCGGCCACCAGCGATAAGGCTCGAATGTTCGACGCGGCATGTATCAATGCCGACGCGCCTTCCGCAGGGCAGTTTATCGATGGCCGACGTTCTGTTCGCTGCTATCAGTGCAAATTGTGTATTGCTTGTAGTTTGACTTTCTGTTTCCCGGCCACAAGTTCAGCCATATAAAGAGTTTCAGCTTGGACACGCCGACTGCTGCCTTCGTCGACGTCACGACCCCGTGACATTGTGTGTGTGTGCGTGCGTGCGTGCGCGCGCGCGCGCGCGTGTGTGTGTGTGTGTGTGTGTGTGTGTGTGTGTGTGTGTGTGTGTGTGTGTGTGTGTGTGTGTGTGTGTGTGTGTGCGCGCGCATCTTTTTTCCACAAATTTTGGCAATGTGGATATTATGTTGCTCTGAAATGACATTGGCAGGAGATAAGCAGCAGTCGTGTTTTTTTGTTCGCACTGCTCTATTTTCGAAAACCGCAGGTCCAGGAAAACAGCACATCTCAAACTTTGGGAAAACTTATGCGCAAAAACGGAACAGTGAAGCGAGCAAACGCGAACGCACCTCTACGAAACCGAAACTAAAAGTGCCATTTTTGAGTGCATCATAAGATTAGCTTCATATGTAGTATTTTGTTGGTTATTTAAGAATCATATCAAGTGCGAACATGTAATAATGCTCTAATAGCGTTGTCAACACATCATTTTTAATCATAAAATCATAAACTTCTCACCACGTGGACGCGCAATGTCATACATGTGTTGTTTACGCTCAAGGGCCATGGAGGAAAGAAAAAAATATAGGAGGGAGCACGCCTAGCGTTCACAAGCCAACCTCCTCTGAAGCCGCTCGCCCCTCGCGCTCGAGGCTCATTTCCCATGATGCTCCTGTTTAATTTCCTTTTTTGGTGGGCTCATGAACACAAAACAAAAATTGACGAGCGCGCCCGTCTAGCGTCCACAAGCCAACCTCCTCGGACGCCGCTCCCCCCCCCCCCCCCCTCTCACCGCTTGCCTATCACGTGAGGGTGCTCATTTCCCAGCATGCCACTGTTTTGTTTGTTTTGGCTGGGCTTCAAGAATGTCACGTGACGCTCCCTCCTGGTTTTTTTTATTTTTCCTCCATGTCAAGGACACCTATGTGAGCCTGCCAATCATGTAAGTTGCTTTGTATGATGCTGTGTGGCATTTAAATAATGGCAACAGAAGCACATTTGATATTTCGAAACAAGTTGGTATTTATCCTGGCCACTACACTGCAAAAACTTCCCTCACAAATCATCGGCACTTCATCGTGAAAGCATCCCGTCATGGCACAGATGCTGTAAAGCAAGCTAGAAAAAAAGTGCAAGTTGCTGCTCGAGCAAAGGCACACAAGTGTAAGGACCAGGATGGAACTAGCTACAAATATCAAGGATTTTGACGCTGCTGATCACCTTGTGTATGCGCTGCACCTGTTACAAACCTTTTTTTGTTACTTTTCTGAGAACTTATACTTTTGGTATTTTTCCCTTGCGCGAACTATCATAATTCATTTTCTAATAAAGATTTTTCATTAAAATGCGGCACACTTCCTTTTCACATTAGCGGGTGCGCAATGAACCTCAATAAGCAAAATCTTGTCACAAGATTTGGTATAGCTGCTTGTTATACAAAGGTGCCCCTAGTGGCAGTGCATCATTTTTTGGTGTTTTAACTACTATGTTTTTAATAGCCATCTCATCTCATCTGTTTTGGTTCATTTCACTGGCCAAAGGTTCTTTTATGTCCCTACAAAAATTGCGTTTTTTTATTGAGTGGTATTTGAGTAAGGAGTGTTCGCGTAAGGCCCACTTTTAACGAAATTTTAATTATGAAAAATTTTTAAAAAATAGGACTGGCTTTATAATTCTCACATGCACCTAAAAAAGTGTACTTTATAATGTAGACTAAAAATCTTTAGTGCTTATGGCTTTTAAAAAACTTTTTTTTCCGACACTTGGCCTCACATACACTGCATCAGTCGTAAGAGTTCATTTGGGGCTACTGCAAATGAGCCATTACTTTTCCTGTTCAACCGCGGCTACAGTGGCACCAGCAAAATGGAAAAAGAAGTTTCACGCGCTGCCCTTCTAGAGCTGCCTAGGCCATCATCATCAGTATCAGCAGTACGAGTACCCCAGCCATCAAAAGCACCAGCGAAACGACTCTGCGCCGACGCCATGAGAGACCAGCGAGCGCCATTAGCTGGACTCGAGCGACGACCGCTGTCCGTACGGCGTTTCTCCGCGCGCGACCTCTTATCGCTGCCTGTTGTGGGATCACTGGCTCTAATCCTGCTGATCGTGCTCGTCGTGGTGTGCTCTCATCTTCGCTTCAGCGAAGACGGGGCGATCGATTCGACGAAGAAGGGTGCCGCAGTGAGTACCGACGTTTTTAACGCGTTTGCGTTCGAGAGCCCGTGTTGCAGAACATGCGGTGTCGGCGTCGGAGGCGTTGTATGTGAGCGAAAATTTCTGATGCATGCAAAGAACAAAAATCCTGCGTTTGAGCCGCAGTCGTGCCCAGGCATTCTGCATGGCAGTCGAGCGGTCTGCCTCACAGCTCTGCCAGTGCTTTAAGCTGATTCGGAAAAATAGCCCATGAACACGCCATTGTGGGCAACGAGTCGCGTAAGAAACGTAATATTGCGTGGCAGAAGCATAGAATTCTGCCAGGCGTTACACCCTCTGAATTGCGTGAAGAGTGGGACAAAAAAAAAAACATGGTTCATCCCTCCGTCATATGAATCCGTATAACACAAAAGTAAAACGTGCCTTTACAGAAGTACTTGAATCTTCACTGTATACTGGTATAAGAGAGCTTCCACAATGTCTATTGGCGTTTGGCAGCTATAGCACCGTTTAACGTCGATGCACCCACGTTGACGCTTGGTGGTACATCTCTATCCCGACGACTAACTTCCATGACTAATGACTAAAAAAAACCCTTGTGGTAACTGTAGTAATTAACGTTTAGAGCATATTCAGCAAAAGCGGTGCGACAGCCAGAAGAGCGTCGCTTATTGGACGCAGAACTTGGGCTAAGGTCGCCATCCCACGGCATGTTAGAGCACGGCCGGACTATAAAGGTGCACGAGCGTTCCGTCTTACGGCCTTCGCGATGCGTCTGTTTCCACCTCCCGCAACGCTCGCGCGGCTTTCCAGTCCGGCCGTGGTTAAGGCTGATTCACATCGAAGGCGAGGCGGCCAAAGCGGTAAACCAGAAAGCGATGAATATCTCTCCAGGCGGCGAAAGTGGCCGGAAAACGAGGCAGCAAGTCCGATCCCTCCCGGACCGAATTTTGCCGCCTCGTTTTCGCCGCCTGGAGACGAGGTTTCCCCCGCTTTCCACTTTGCAGCTTTGGCCTCCGTGGCTTCGGTGTGAATCCGCCTTTAGAGTTACTCAAAACCACGGCCGGAGTAGAGGGAAAGGCAACGCGTGTGGTGTCTTCCCTGTAGCCCGGCCGCGATTTTTCTCGGGACGAGCGTAAGCGTCGAAGACTGTGTTACAGCTAGGCGAGACAGGCGCACGTCGCAGAGTTATTTTCGGTATGAGTGAATGCTGTGAGCGACGCCGACGCTTGGGCTAAGGTCGCCACCCCGCAGTGTGTTAAGGCGTTAAGAAAATTGCACTTCTATTAGAAACGCGCCGAATGGGACGGATGCGTAGCAACGACGTGTTGTAGGAGCTAATAACGGAGGCCACGGTCATGGTGCATTACTTCACTTTGCCGCTCCCATAGGGCTACACCACCCCGCCGAACAAGAGCACTGTGAGAGGAAAGTGTGAGATATAAAAGGTGCGCTTGTAAATCCTCCAGTGTGTGTGACCGTAGCGCAGTGGACAGCGTACCCGGCATCTGTTGCCGCGGACCGAGAGGCCGTGGGCTCGACTCCCGTTGACTGAACTTCATTTTTTTTGCCATCTGATCGTATGCATTCAGATCCTATGCCTTGTGGGAATTGTAGGTTTTATCCGAAAAAATCTGATAAACATTCGCCGGTAATATTTCTGACAATTCGGATTTATCCGATAAACTCCGATTTCCTGGGCCAATATGACCTGGTTCCGCTCTTAATCGAAATGGAAAGTTCTAAGCGCTCTTTCATACATCTTTTGGTTTGACCGATTTCAAGTTTACCGCGCTTAGCTGTATTAGGCGACGCAGCTGTGTTGTGCTCCGACTCAGCTTCCTGCATGCAGAAGCTTCACCAGGACTTCCCCCTCTCAAACCCCGAATTCAAGATGCTTCACTTCAAGGATCCGTGCCACCTACTCAACAACGCTCTGGCGGATGGAATCAGGGCGAGCTCGTTTAACGCACTTCACGGTTTTGTTGTGCACTTTCCTGCCCTGTTGAAGTCGTCGCGGGAGCTGCGCCGTAAGTTTGGTTTTATGTGCTTGGCCATGGGCATGTCCATCAAGTCGCTGAGAACCATATGTCCGTCGAGGTAGTTCTCTTTTTATGAAGCTCTAGAAGATATTTTGGACTAATGGCGCGCCATTTTGTCTTTCTTGAGAAGCGACGAACCCAAGGGAACGAAGTGTGAGAAGCTCAAGAGTCTTATTACATCGCCTAAAGCTGTGCACGACTTGCTCGTTAAGGTGAGGTTTCTGAAGACCAAGTTTGTGTGCCGTGCTCTCAATCATTAAGGAGCTTGAGGCAGAGAGTACCCTGGTACACCAAGTTTATCCCATACTGGGGGTCAGTCATTGGCGTGATCCAACCGAGGTCTTCGCATCAGATGTCACGAGTCTGTTGGACCTCCTTGGCGAGACGGACCGCTTAACGACCGTCGCAGACTTTCACGGATACTACGCTGATGTCGCCGAAAAGTGGAGCGAGACATCTGAGAGGAACCTGCGCGATCAACTCCGGTACACCAAAGAATCGTTTTGGTACTGGGTTCAAATTGTGAACCCAAATGTGAAGCATGAACTGCCCTGCGCGTACAAAACCTATTCGCCTATTTTTCAATTAGTGACTATTGAAACTGACGACATGAACCAGTTCCTGAGTGATTTTGCGAACTATCAGTGCTATGAAATATGTAACATTGTTGAACCCTTGTCGTTTTGGAGACTTCACAATGTCCAGTGGCCAGTGCTTTCTCGCTGCGCGCTGCGTCTTCTGGCGTGTCTTCTGGCAGCAGGAATCGAACTCAAGTGTTCAGCGTTGCACTCGGGTATTCTACCACAGCGCGGCGCCAGGTTTTGAAACTACTGTGGAAAAGGACCTTATGCAGGCGTAATGTCGATACAACGTCAGTTGTGGTTCCAGTGCTGGCTATCTAATTTTATACCAAAGCAATAAACAATACATATATACCCCTATGATACAGGCGTCATGTCGGGTTAACGTTAACTGTGGCACCTGCAGCGTTGGCTCCGCTTTTAAAGCAGTGCAACAAACATTACATTTGCGAGCGACGATCAATCACCGGAAAAACTTTGTAAAGGCAGTGAAAAATTACTCTGACTATACTGGCTGAAAACCTCAGTGAGGTAAATAATTACTACCGTTTCTGCGTTCAAAAACTCAGTTAGCATGAGAGTAAATCTTTACCTCGACTGGTAAATAGTAAAAAAAAAACAGGAAAGGGAATGCGCTAGAGGACAAGCAGTTTACTACCTTTTCCGGTTATTTTTGTTTAGTGTGCAGTGTGCGACCGACAATGACCACTGTCGCAAGAAAGGGACTCGGCCCTCCTTCCCCCTCCCCTCGGCAGATACGACTATTTGTACGTGTCCTAAAGAAGTGATACATCTAAAGAGTGCTGTTTCATGGGGGAGTTGGAAATTCATTATCAAAAGGGTAGCGGGCTTACGAACACGGAATAAAGAAAGGCACACGGACACACAGACGGAAGCGCTTCCGTCCGTGTGTTCGTGTGCCTTCCTTTAGTCCGTGTTCACAAGCGCTACCCTTTTCAGAAGTAATATATGTTCACGAATTATTTCTTTCGCGTGACGACTGTGGCCCATTTACGAAAGCAGACCTATAACACATGAAACGACACACAGCACGCCTTTCTTACAGCAAAAGTGTTTCTTAACTGCAAACACGTTGTACAGGTTATTTTAAGCTTAGCTTTAATTTTCCAAAACGATTTGTCCCCTTTCCCAATACCAGTGGCCCCAGGCTTCGTGGTTTCGTACAGTTGATTATAGTAGACGACAAGGGCAGTCGCGGCACTGTCTAAGGCTCTGTTTTAAAGCTTACTTCTTGGGACAGCTGTTTATCACGTCCTGTGTGTGTCAAGATAAGATTGAACACGACGTCCTGGTCACCATTCCCGATTTTGATGAAATTTACTGTAGGCCTAGGCATAAGACGCAGAACAATCGCTTCGAGGTTAGTATTGCGAAAAAAAATTCGTTCACCTGAAAAAAGAAAATATATATATATATATATATATAAATTTGGCCGCAAAAAACACTTTTCCGCCAATTTCGCGATTTCTGAATTTTGAGCGCACCCAGAGGCAAAATGGTGCACTTCTCGGTCACATATTTATTCTCCTCAAAGAGCAAGCAAAATACAATCTTATGATTCTATTATTTCTCTTTCTTGTTGAAGCACTTTTCAAGCAAAAAATCACGAACATGGCAAATCAATCAAAATACCTGTATTTGAGGAATTCATTGCTGCAAACAAGTTGAAGTGAGGATAATAAATAACGGTACATGTTCACTTTAATATATGCGCTCTCTTTTAAGATAATTTCTGCGGCTTTGTCGTGCCCTGTTTCACTCGATAAGTGGGCTGAAACGTAAGTGATTTACAAAGAACGCTGAAGTTTGAGAGTAGTTTTCTCAAAAAGGCCATTTTTAATTTTTTTAGATCGCTCTGATTGAAGTCAAGGACGTCATCTACCATTCTGCATAAAAAATATTGCATTATTTTTGTTGCTAACAAGTTATAATGCGTGAAATGTGACCAAGTTAGCTTAGCGGCCGCGCCGTTCGTTGTGTGTTGAAAATCGGACATAAGTTGTTCAAGGTTATTCTATGCGACATCAGCGGCTACTCGATGCTGCGGGCGCTCACATTACATGAGTGCTGCTTCGACTGAGGATGAGCTCCGCTTGCGCTCCAAACTACGCTCAAAAGAGGAAAGACAGAAGGAATGGATCACTGTGAAAGTTAAAGGCTGTTAAGTGCCAATAAAAGCCATATTATACAACGAAAACTCTGGCGGCAATTTCGCAGTGAGCCCCTTATATACAGCACGTATGTGTTTTTTCCCTGCTGTTATGCCCGCAACATTGAGTGGCCGCTGCTGCGGGTTTGTAAAGCGGCTGATCGCAAGGCAAAGCTTAGTGAACCATGACACCTGGCTGCGCATCTGTTGGTATGGAGCTACTGCTTTGTGAGTATGTCACGTACAAAGATTTTGAACAACTTGCATCCGATGTGAAGCACATAACGAACGGCGCGGCCGCTAGGCTGACGTCTTCACGTTTGACGCATTATAACTTGTTAGCAACCAAAATAATGCAGCGTTTTTTTATGCAATTGGCAGATGACGTCCTTGGCTTCAATCAGAGGGATTTAAGAAAATTCGAAATGACATTTTTGAGAAAACTATTTTGAAACTTCGGCGTTTTTCATAAATCTATTACGCTTCAGCCCACTTATCGATTGAAACAGGGCACGGTAAAACCACGAAAATTATTTTAAAATATAAAGCATACATTAAAGTTAATACGTACCGATTTTATTATCCTCACTTTAACATGTTTGCAGCCATAAATTTCTCAAATACAGGTACTGCGTGCGCTTTGCCATGTTTGTGATTTTTTTCTTCAAAAGTGCTTCGATAAGCAAGGGAAATAATAGACCTATATGGTTGTATTTCACTTGTTTTCATTAAGGGGAATAGATATTGTGGCCAAGAAGTGCACCATTTTTTCTCTAGGTGCACTCAAAATTAAGAAATCACGAAATTGGCAGAAAAGTGTTTTTGCGGCCAAAATTTATATATTTTTTTTTCAGGCGAACAAAATTTTTTTTCGCAAAAGTAACTTCGAGACTATTCTTCTGCGTCTAATGCCTAGGCCTACAGCAAATTTCATCAAAATCGGGAATGGAGACCGGCACCTCGTGTTCAATGTAATGTGGACACGCCCTTCTGCTGTCTGTGACAACGTCACAGTGGTAATTCCGAAATTGCTTCTCATGAAGAAGCAATAAAAAGAAATAACGTGAAAGCGACAGCGTCTATGCGATCGTTGTCGGAGGTATCCAACTTAGCTGATCACAGATGACGACGCAAGCGCCGCCACGGTGCGTTTCCTCCCTCATTGCGCTGCGAAAGGGACTGTCATCGGATATGCAAATAGCAGACGGGAGTTTCTTCTGCGAATAAAACCTACGTATAACGATTAGGGATGGCACGTGTCTAAGTGAACCATCGGTCGCACTCCATGAGAAAGTTACCTGTGCCACTTTTGATTATCTCAATTTTTACAGCGAAACCTGTTATGAGATCATTTCAACGGCCGTTTTTGGTGCCGTAGTTGTCCGCCGCCGCCGCCGCTGCCGCCGGTGTCCGTATCGCATGAAATAAGAAAAAAAAAAAGGAAATAAGAAAAAAATCCCAGGATGGAACGAGGTTCGTACCTGCGCCCTCTGCGTGGGAGCCCAGTGTTCTACCTCAGAGCTGTGCCGGTGCTTGAAATTGCGTTGCAAAAAGACCCTATACAGGCTTCATGTCGGGAAGGAACCACATTAACATATGTAATGTAGTGTGGTACAAGAATAAAATAACAACCAGGCATCCACACAATATGAATTACGTAACTAGTGGGTCGTTTAAAGCTTCCAACCCATTACAAAGGGCTCTGCCATAATTATTCATCGTCATCAGGTCCAGCATCAACGAAATGCACAGAATGCCTTACAGATGGTACCTCTCTTCTCCGCAGAATAACGAATAATGTCGTGGCGGGTGCTTCCCAACTTCCCAAAAATTATGATTTGCGGCGTAGTAGGTACGTTGCCATTGCACATGTATTAGTAGCCACAAGAGAGTTTATAACGGGCTCTAGAAATGCCGCTCTTCCAGCTTTCGCGGTGACTGTGCTGCGCTTTCCGCGCACGCCTGGCGTTTTTTGACTACGCTTCCTTGTTGCACCTCTTGTTCTGCGCATGAGAAGTTGAATGCACTTATATATATATATATATATATATATATATATATATATATATATATATATATATATATATATATATATATATATATATGTTCACCTTTTTTCAATAAAATATCAGTTGCGAGCAGCGCCGTGTTGTCCGTTTTCGTTCTATTTTGTCCTTGTGTTGCGCTGTAATCGAGTGAAAAAATTAATCCCAACCAACTGGCCCAACTTGCCGTTTCGCTAACTTCCCCTTTCTCATTGCACATTGTGTGCCTTCGTGTTCCAGTGTAGCGGTAGTCTTCTTCCATTCAGGAGAGCGCAAGCATGCTCTTCGTTGTTCCATTGTGGTATTTGGTTCATCCACATATTGTGAGATAACAGCAAGCTGTGCGACGGCTCACTTCACCTCTTTCTTAGTATATTTCGCTTGAGTAAGACCGACAAGGGATAACCTAGGATCACTTGCAGTGGTTTTGATCCGGTAATGAATGCAAAATTTTATACGGATGATGGGCGGGGGGTGAGGGCGGGAGTGTTGAGATCGCCATAATAGTGGTAGTGGGGTGTTGGTGATTTGCCATGCGTTTCCTGCAACTCGCAAAGTTAGAGTGGGCAGTTCGCTGAGTGGATATGCTTCTACGTATTCTAAGCATTAGAATTGAACAATAAATTCCGTGCTTCTAATTGCAAGAAGCATTTAAGCAACACTCCTCAAACGACGTTGTCTGCTGCCGCCACCAAGAAGATTAATCGAGGCGGTCACCACTACACCGCCTGACACAGTAGGTTTTGAGCTTGCAGAGAAGTGCTCAGAGAGGCCCTTTGAGCTTGCAGCGATGCGTCTATGTTGTTTCCTTGCGTTCCTGTCCCTTCAGTGCGCTATAGGTGTTGACTCATGTATGCCCAGTATCCTACATATAGCACGCTTCCTGGATGCACTCTCAGATCGGTGTTTCTTCAGCTGATGACTAGCGCCACCTACAGCACATCAAGCAGGCCTCATTCTCAACGTGTGCAAGCCTAGACATTGCTTGCTTTTCATGCTGCCACGTGCCGACCGCTTTCGCCGGGCAAACGTGTGCTTTATGTGAAAAACGTCATGCAGAGGAAGAAGTGCACGTGAAATGGCGAGCGCTTTCTTCGGGCAAACGCGTGCTTTGTATGAAAGACGTCATGCAGAGGAAGAAGTGCAATGTCGGTGTGCACGTGAAATGTTTCAAGGCTTACCACACCCGAACATAGCGCCCCTAATGCCCAGTGTCCTATTTGTATAGGACGGCTTGAAAAACAGTGTTGCGTTTACCTGGCAGTAAATAAAGAACTTGTGCTTTCTTCTGAGGGTAGAAGTACACTTTTTCTTAAAAAAAAAATTTGTTTTGTCATTTTATCTAAGTTTGGACATATATGGGTTGAGGTGGATTACCAACATGCCCAAGCTCACGTTCTTTCAGGTTGCATGTGTCTGCACGTTTTGTACTGCTTTTTGCACTCCCACAGAGAATAATGTGGTCGTCATACTGTGAACTCTCGATCGCGATCGAATCCGATCGGCATAGAGATTCTTGATCACAACTGGCTTATTTGCGCAAGATGCGGTAGTGTGCCAATCGCGATCATGAAATTCGTTCTGTATAGGGCGCGATCGAAAGTGGCCTCATGACGCCGGTATGAAGGAAGCCCACAGTAACATTATTTCTACAGAGAATGGAAGGTTATTGCAACCTTCAATGTTTTACGTCAGAAATAACTTCTGCAACGCCTCAACTGAAGGGGCTTTTCTGCATGATATTCCTGCAGGCAAGATTGCAGCCCGAGAACAACCGAAATTTATTCGTCACGGTGGTTCCTGCCCCCTCCGACGAGTGTGAGTCTCAAGTGTGCCTGTGGAACCGCGACTACCTGTTCCGCTTCGGGTACAGCAATATCCGACCTTGCGAGGACTTCTATGAGCACGTGTGCGATGCATTCCTGTGAGTACGAGCGCTGCAGATCATGCGAAAACAGTCAGTCACCTGCTAACGATCTGGTTTAGCAGAGCGATGAATTGGGCTAGTTGATCGTTTACTACGAGCCATGGACTAGCGGACAGGTGGTGCGAGCTTGCCCATAAGAAAGTAGGAAGCGCCTCCAGCTAGCTCCTTAAATTTATAGCACTCATGGACAAATCCAGTACTCGAACTGCTTTAAATACGAAGTATTTCTTAGCGAACCATAAGCACTTTGACCGTTTCTTTCTTTCCTTCTATCTATCTATCTATCTATCTATCTATCTATCTATCTATCTATCTATCTATCTATCTATCTATCTATCTATCTATCTATCTATCTATCTATCTATCTATCTATCTATCTATCTATCTGTATGTCTGTCTGTCTATCTATCTATCTCTGTCTGTCTGTCTGCCTGTCTGTCTGTCTATCTATCTATCTATCTATCTATCTATCTATCTATCTATCTATCTATCTATCTATCTATCTATCTATCTATCTATCTATCTATCTATCTATCTATCTATCTATCTATCTATCTATCTATCTATCTATCTATCTATCTATCTATGTCTGTTTCTATCTATCTATCTATCTATCTATCTATCTATCTATCTATCTATCTATCTATCTATCTATCTATCTATCTATCTATCTATCTGTCTATCTATCTATCTATCTATCTGTCTGTCTGTCTGTCTGTCTGTCTGTCTGTCTGTCTGTCTGTCTGTCTGTCTGTCTGTCTGTCTGTACCAGCATAGCACGCATACCACGGGTGGTAGTTCCCGGGTATGCGCCACAGGTAATTCACAGCCTATATCAACCCAGGAACGGCAAAACAAGACATTGTCATAGATAAAACCACGAAGTTCTTGAACACTGCAAGATTCACGGATGCTTCACCATACTGTGCCAACGCAATGAATATGGTGGCGGTTGTTGTAAACAGAAGAGGTAAAATCACGGCCTGTGCTTCGGTTTCTCGAGCAACCATTATAGAAGCAGAAGAGATAGCCATTGCCTTAGCTATAAGAGAAGGTATGGAGCGCAACGCTCCACTAACAGTTATCACAGACTCTCAGGCCGCATGCAGGAATTATCAGAAAGGAAAAGTCAGCGCCAAGGCACACAGGATACTTACCGAAAGCAGCAGAGAACTCGACAGTACCTATACCCAAACAATAACTTGGGCCCCGGGACACGAGGGTGTTACTGGGAACCTCTATGCAGATGAGGTGGCTCGAGGTTTCACTAATTACCGAGCTGCCGATAGCAACGTCGTGGAGGACCCGACACCCATCGAACCGAGTTACAAAGCAGTCCTGCAATATTACAGGGAATTGAGGAGACTCTACCCAGCACCGCACAAGAACCTTTCAGCCATGGATTCTGCGGCGTTACGTAGGCTCCAAACGGACACATATACAAACATTCATAGATTACATGTGTACTACCCCACAGCATACAAAGACATATGCACATGGTGTGGGAGCACACCGACGCTGTACCACATCACATGGGAATGCACGGCCCATGCCGAAGAGCAAGAGGTGGATAACACCAGATTGATGTGGGAGGCATTGCTGTCCAGCCCTGCCCTCGGTGACCAGCTCAGGCTGGTCCGGAGGGCCGAAAGGATGGCGAGGGCCAGCGATGCCCTGGAATAGGGGCCCGACCACACAGCGTTGCCTTGTTTTCGAGGCAACGAAGTCTTGCGCAAATAAAGTTTTGTTCTTCTTCTTCTAGCGAAGCCTTGGAACTCTTGGACCAATACCTTCTAGTGGTTGCCCTCTTCGGCTCCTGTCGGAGAGAACGCAGCTCGTGCTGAGAGTCGGGCACCGCCTTGACTGTCGCTGTCGTGCATCCTCGACGAGTGCCCCTAATAAACGTCTTTACAATTGGAAAATCGAGCGCAAGAGCCTTATGGAGCCCATGTCGCAGAAAAGCCGGTGTCGGCGGCGTTGTCGGTTAGTGAAAATTTACGACGCATTCCAGCGAAAATCATCTTTCGATCCCGAATCAAACCCAGGCAGTTAGAGTGACAGTCAAACAATCTACGAAATATCCACGCCAGGCCTTGGTACTGCTTAAGAAAAACACCTTACGCATGCGGCATGTCTAGGAAACATGAACTGTTGTTGCAGTGTTGGCTATCCGCTTAAAGAAAATGTAAGAAACACTAAATATATACTCCTATGACTCGGCAAGCTATGTTCACCCCGGAGGAATACACGCTGACGAACGCTCCGTATGGTATGCATATCACTGCACAGTAGCATGCACTTCATTTCGATAAAACTGACGTCTGGGCTCTAATGTGAGTGGTCACGCTACATCGGGCCATAACCAACCCTTTAAACGCCATTGTAAACGGCATGCCCAGTAACGCCACGATAGGCACACTAATAACACGGCACGTCGATCCATCTCGTTACGCTTAGCTCAAAGCCAAACAATGTAGCATAGGCAGCTTCTCGCTGACTGCTTCGCATGAACCGATTCCTACAACGCATGGGATCTGCCAGCATTTTTTGGGTGGGGATGGGGGGAACAAATTAGATCACGAGAGGTTCTGGCTAACCTTGCTACGCTCAAGCGCGTCCAGGAAGTCTTGTGTCTGCCATTTCGCCAGGAGTAATAAAACATTAATGAAGTATTATCAAAATAGCCTCACTTCCCTTACAAAAATGGATTTAGACAGTCTATAGAGTGTCTATAGACTTCTTGTAGATGAGTTCGCCTTTATGTAGATTTAGTATTTTGCCTAAAGAAAATCTTTTGACAATCTATCGACAAAAGTTTATTAATGGCGGGTCATCTTTTGTCTAATTGCGTTCTTTTGATTGTCTATAAACAAAAGTTTTTAAAAGCGTATGGTTCTTTTTTTCTATTGTTAGTCTATATACAATCTATAGACAAAAGTTCAGTTGATGAAGTTTGTCTTTTGTCTAATCCCAGCGTATAGGTTGTCTATAAACATAAGTTCATAAATTGGTGTTATTGCCCATTGTCAAATCCCAGCCTATAGACTGTCTAAAGACAGAAGCTAAAGTGGAGTTATTTATTTTTTGCTGAAAATAAGGTTTTTCATTGAAATTTCATCAGACGTGTGTACTTTATGATATTTTGCTACTTTTTTGTTTATATAACATCTAAGCATGCACTCCTTATTGCCCCATTGGGCCCCCCTAGCTGTAAGGTATGTTGAAAAAGAACTAAGGGGGCTCGTTAATTAACTGAAGCACCATGTGAAATTGACCAGGAATGCGTTTTTTTATATCTCATTAACACATTCTGGCGCACATGGCACATATATATATTCCCCTCGAATCTCGCATGCTCACATAAGAACTAAAAATGTCTCCAGTAAGTATGTCGCACTGTATGGCTCACCGACTGGATGTACTGCAAGGACAGTGTGGTTCTTTCCACCTTCGTTGCTACAATGCAAAGGGCAATGTATTTCGTGGAATACTGGAAAGCGCAGCTTTGAAGCGGGATGATGGGCAAACAGTGAACACTGCAGTACAACAGCTCTTTTTCAAGACACAAATAGCAGGGCCCACTGCAGTGCTTTCATTTTTGTTACTATTCAATATACAGTATTTCGCCATTCTTTTCATATACGAAGCACTGGGCCCAGAAACCAATTTTGTTAAAACTATTTTGCGAATTAGCTGTGGCCCTTTCGCTAGCTCATTATATTTGTTCATTTTCACGACATTTTCAGAAGGTAATATGTTAGTTAAGATGTTCTTCAACAAATATGCATTTTTCTGTTTTCATTACGACGACGTGCAATGTAATTTTAAATCGTGTTTCAGTAAGCAATTTCAAATTGATAATGTGTGTATGCACTTGCTTACATCTCCCGCTTAGAATATATTAATTTAAATTAACAGGGAACATCAATAAGAAAGAAGTTGCAGCTGAATCGCCCTAAGGGCGAGGCATCAATGGTGACACTGCTCGGTGCAAATTTCAGAGATATCACTCGGCACCGCGGACACTTGCTGTCAAAGGCTCAAGTTTTCCACATGCTTGTGATCATACACACGGACACATCCGTGAGGGCAACAGCTGTTACAGATAGTAGTAAAAACGGACCGTTCGTGTACATATCCTGTACACGAACGATCCACGAACGGTATGTTTAAACAGCAAGCACTGTAAATAGAATTGAAGATTCGCTCAGACGCGGCCTCCCCACTATGGAGTTGCTTTTTCGTTCAGGCACTGCCGTCAATCGTGAAGGCGCGCGAGCGAACACGATAAGGAAGGGGAGAAAAGCGAGAACCGGTGCGGCAAACGAACGGAAGAGGGCGCGCAGCTGCAACTCAGTTTCAAAGCGCTCGCTGAGCGAGAGCCAATCAGTTCAAACCAGGGGGCGTGCAGGCGCACAGACGTCTAGCCGTTCAGGCAGTTGAGGCATAGAGTAACATAGGCATTTGGGGGGTCGTTGTAAAACGAAGTTCTCGCAGCGCAGTGTGCAATGCCGAAGTAAGTTCGTTGTGCGCATGTATTTTTACCGCGTTGATTAATATTACGTGCCGGTATCGTCGCTGGAAGTCGTGGAATGGACACGTACTTACACGGCGTGTCGGGACGGACGCATCGTTCGTTGTTTGACATGGAATCGCTGACGGCCATGTGTTGTCGTAGCCCCAATGAGCGCGAAGCTTTGAACAAGATCACAAGCGCGCGCATTTGACGAGAATGTCGCCGCAGCGAATATCGCTCTTCGGTGAGTTCAAGAAGGTTGCCAAATCGCGTGACTGTGCATGACGACATTGTGTAGGTAAGATTGCCCGAGCGGCGAGCTGCCATAACAGAGATGGTGTGCAAGAGGAAGTGTTTGATACGAAAGTATGCGTTGTACTAGTGCCTCTGCCTTCTGTGGTGCTCGTTATACGCTTCCGCGGAGCCGTTGCCGTGTGCGTCGATTACAGGGTGATTCCACGTAAGATCGAACAAACGATGGCTGGTCGACCTCTTAAATTTATTTCAAAATTTTATATATTATTGCCTGATGAGTGGAAAGAAGAGATCCGCAATTTGTTTTGCCGCCAAAAATTTTTTCGAAGCACAGGAAATCAATAACGACGAGGAGGTGGAGTGGAGCGCTCATCCGCTCTGCTGTTTTGGCCAACTTTCGTTGTGAATTGCACAAAATATATTAAAGTTAGGTAGCTGAAATTTATTTACCTAAATATATGCATGTTTTTGCTTCTGGTCAGGTATTTTTAGTTTTTGTGTGTAGTGTAGATGGTTTTATAAAAAACCTCACAAATAGCCCAATTTGCAAAATTTTCTTTACTTTGAAGCTCTTCATCTCAAAATCGCCTAGTAGCAGAGCTACAAAAATTCCGCATTACGTTTTTCGCATGCTTGTCTACCAAACTGCCAAATCTTGTATTTATATAACTTTTCAGTAAAGAGATATGATCGGGCTAAGTTCAAGAAAACACCGAACAATGGAATCTTCTGACGACAATTAAAAAAAAAACCTCATTTTTTAAATTTCCTAAACTTTGTCCACTGATTCTCGTCCACATCAGCTTTGGCAATCATTAAAAACATGTTGCATAATATCGTTGCACTAATAGTTACGGCCCCTCCAATGAGACCCTTAAAGCAAGGATGGGCAATTCCGACTTCTTGCCCAGCAAGTGTATAAAATGCAGGCAGGATTGAATTTCTTTTTATTAAAAGGCCAGCACGTACCTCAAAAGGTGTCGCCGGCACTGAAGACGTTAATTTTGAAATTATTTGGTCACTGCAGCGCAGGGGCGTAGGCAGAAATTTTTTTCGGGGGGGGGGGGGGGGGGGGGGCACCTCCTTGATCTGTAGTGGGGACGAGCAGGCAGATGTGGTCGAGTGTCATTTTCTGCTCTGTATGCTATGGCAAAAAAAAATTTCGGGGGGGGGGGGGGGCACGGGCCCGGTGTGCCCTAACGTGGCTACGCCCCTGCTGCAGCGGCCACGAGCGCGGATCTACCGAGCAGGCGCGCGCGCACCCGAGATGCTCGTTGTAAGAGACGGCGCAGTGAGAGCTCGTTCTCGCGTCCTCAGACCGATTGAGTTCGAAACAGCAACACCTCTCGGGTGACTTGAACGCACGTGCACTGGAGCTTCGCTATTCTATCCGCCCTCTGTTCGCATCTCAGCTAGGCGCTGATAACACGGCGGAGATGGAAGCAAGATGAAAACTATAAGGCAGCTATGAGCGCTCGCTTCACGCACGCTGCTGCCAGAGAAACTGCGCTGCGCCAGTTGCGATCAGTGGAAAGCATGAACGTGGCGCTCCAGTGGCAAAGCAAAATATGGAATGTCAAAGGAAAGAAAAGCAAAACTATCGGTAACCGGATGCGCTTGCCTATCTTAGATGTCGGCAGCAGACGGCCTGAACTAGCCGCGCGTTCAGAGCGCTGTTCACACTTCATTCGGCGCGGATAGTTCTTGTGCTTTCCTCTTACTCTACTCCTCCTGTGCGTCTCATGGCGAGAAAGTATAGCTCGGAATGAGTGTATTGTGGAGACTACCTTTCGAAGCACAAGAAGCTTAAAGGAGTACTGACACGAATTTAAAAAAAATCGGATTGTTGCTCTAAATAAAATACTGGTGTCGAGAAACCTAGAACGACTATTGTGGTGCCTGGGAATGCATCCTATATATTTTAATTAGCGCCACCTTAAAAAGACACTTTCGGTGTCGATATCGAGGGGGTGGTTTCTCAGTGTCGTTTCATAGCAGTGTGACGTCACGGAGATACAGAAACTCGCGACGTACTAGCGGGAAATCCGTCATCTGCTCGTGGTGGAATAGACAACGATGAGTGAATTGTCGTCCAGTGACCCTGACAGTGATTTCTACGATTTAGGCTGCATGCAGGACGCAGAACTCGCGAACTCGGAGGAACTGTCTTGACTCGTCGGGATAATGTCCTTGCAGTGTGGCTGGCTTGCAAATGCTCAGCGACGAAAACTTCAAAGTCAAATTGAAATATTTTATACGTGTTCTCCGGCTCCAGCGTGTGGACAGCATGGACACTGCATACCAACGAAGCAAAAAATGGCCCTTTTGCGATGCCTTAAAATTGTGTCAGTACTCCTTTAATTATTGCAAAGAAGCCAAAATTTCGCAGAGTTACCGACCTAGACATAAATGCTTTGAAGGAACGTTTAACGCCCGAAAGATCAGTGACTGTCAATGAGACGGACTACTTGTGCTACGCGTGCTATTGCTACCACTGCAATGAAAGATCTTCACGGAACGCACAGTTTAACGATGACATTCTTATGCCCCCTGAAAAAGAAATCGACGCAATTAACCAGATCACTGCGACTACCGGTGCACGTGCGTTCAAGTCACCCGAGAGGTGTTGCTGCTTCGAACTCAATCGGTCTGAGGACGCGAAAACGAGCTCTCACTGCGCCGTCTCTTATAACGAGCATCTCGGGTGCGCGCGCGCCTGATCGGTAGCCCCGCGCTCATGGCCGCTGCAGTGACCAAATATTTTCAAAATTAACGTCTTCAGTGCCGGCGACACCTTTTGAGGTACGTGCTGGCCTTTTAATAAAAAGAAATTCAATCCTGCCTTGACTTTATACACTTGCTGGGCAAGAAGTCGGAATTGCCCATCCTTGCCTAAGGGTCCCATTGGAGGGGCCGTAACTATTAGTGCAACGACATTATGCAACATGTTTTTAATGATTGTGAAAGCTGATGTGAAGGAGAATAAGTGGACAAAGTTTAAGAAATTTAAAAAATGGGTTTTTTTTTTTATTGTCGTCAGAAGTTTCCATTGTTCGGTGTTTTCTTGAAATTAGCCCGATCATATCTCTTTACTGAAAAGCTATATAAATACAAGATTTGGCAGTTTGGTAGATAAGCATGCGAAGAACGTAATGCGGAATTGTTGTAGCTCTGCTACGAGGCGTTTTTGAGATAAAGGCCTTCAAAGTAAAGAAAATTTTGCCAATTGGGCCATTTTTGAGGTTTTTTATAAAAACATCTACACTACACACAAAAACTAAAAATACCTGAGCAGAAGCAAAAACATGCATATATTTAGGTAAATAAATTTCAGCTACCTGCAAGGGGGTTTATTGACCCCCTTGCAGGTAGTATTGAAGTGGCATTTCTTCAGGTTAAGCTGAAGGCTTGCGTTGGTAAGGCACTGGAGAATCTTGCGCAGACGAGTGCGATGCGAGGTGAAATCGGATGAAAAAACGACAACGTCGTCAAGATAGCACAAGCATATCTTCCATTTGAGACCGCGTAAAATGCTGTCCATCATTCGCTCGAACGTTGCGGGCGCATTACAAAGTCCGAAAGGCATTACTGTAAATTCGTAGAGGCCATCCGGTGTGACGAACGCTGTTTTCGGGCGATCAGACCCGGCCATTGGGACCTGCCAATAACCAGAACACAGGTCTAGCGAAGAAAAGAATTCGGCACCTTGGAGACAATCGAGGGCGTCGTCTATGCGGGGAAGAGGGTAAACATCTTTCCTCGTAATTTTGTTCAGGCGCCTGTAGTCCACGCAGAATCGGATGGAACCATCTTTCTTCTTGACGAGTACAACTGGGGAAGACCAAGGACTACAAGAAGGCTTGATGACTCCGCGCTGTAGCATGTCGTCAACTTGCTCTGTAATTACACGACGCTCCGCTGATGACACACGATAGGGGCGCTGGCGCAAAGGAGTATTGTCCCCAGTGTCAATTGTGTGAACAACGGTGTTTGTTCGACCTAGCTCCGCTTGGGGGAAGTCAAACGAACGTCTGAACTCATGCAGCAGGGAAAGAAGCTGCTCTCGTTGAGCCGGAGCGAGATGGCTGTCGATAGAACGGTGAAATGCATCTGAGGACACGCTGTCCGAAGCAAGGTGAGGAACCAACGCGTTCAGCTCCGGATTCAACTTGGTGTCGGTGAAATCAAGAGGCACGATAACGCCTTCATCGATAGGCTGAATGTGGCCGAGCGTCTCGTTGCGGCGCAAATTGAGAGGGCACGAGTTGGGATTAGAAATAAATATCCCGGTGGTGTCTTGACGAAGCGCCAGAACGGCGAATGGCAGCGACGTGTGGTGGCGGCTACCGAAGATGTCAGATGGCGTGAACAGAACAGTAACGTCAGAAAGGGAAGCGCAGTAGGCAGGAACAAATAACGGCGCTCAAAGGAGGGAGGTCAATGTCCGTCGCGACGACAAGGTTGGTCACAGTAGATACGGTCACATCGACAGAAGGCGCGTCAAGAAACGCAGATAGTTCCACTTCGGCCCGAGCGCAGTCGACAACGGCGTGATGGCGGGATAGGGCTGACGCGCTGGACTTTTGAGTACTGTGGCGGAGCCTGGTGGCGTGCGCCGAAGTTGCTTGGGTAGTCAAAAATGGACGCCGACCGGCGAGTTACGCAGTTCTCAGATGCTTTAAGCGTTTTACTTAATTTTGCGCCTAGTTTTCAGGCTCAAAAAGTGCTTAAAACGTACGCAGGAACTTGTCCGCTATGCCTGCAGAGTCTGACATGTTTGACGAGCGATCCCTGCTTCAACAAACCGTGTCGAAAGCAGGTGGTCTGGGCGACGGCTCTGAGCAGCGCGCGGTCCCGAAGCGCGGTCGCCGCCGTTATTGTTGCGTGGTTAATTGCCTCGAACCTGGGGGTAAGCATCCTAATGTGCGGTTTTACTGGATACGTGCCGTCCGACGCGTGAAGTGAGTACGCGAGCAAAACGTGGTTTGCAACGTAACGTGCTGATTACTTTTCGTACGCGCGTGCAAGCGTTTATATATGTATATATTCCCTGTGTGCAGTCCAGACGGCACGCCGTGGCTGCCGACGGCGATCACGAGGATATGCAGCCGGCATTTCATGCGAAACGAGAAAAACGATGCCATGAGTCACCCTGCGTATGTGCCTACAATTTTTCCGGCAGCTTACAGCCGGCTGCTTCCAGCGGCCGGCTGTAAACATTGCGCGCCGTCGCTTCTCGACCGCCACCGCACGCTGACAGAATTTGACGAATTCCCTAGAAGCAAATGTTGAAAATTACGACCGTGCATGGGGAAAAAGTGTGTTTGCGACTGAATGCGGCAGAAAACGGCACACGACGCGAATGCGCTCATTCGGGCCGCCGACGGCTAGCCTTCGTCTGGACCTTTCTTGATTCCGTTTCGTCGTGTAATGCAAATCATGTCGGTTTTCTTAACAGCAATCTTTTCGTTTATGCACTGTCGTTAATCGCGCGAGCATGCCTCGTAAAACTTAACTCGAGTTCAACGTCGTATGAGATTCGCTGCACTTGCGAGTTGCAGCGCGCCGAAATGGTTCCTTCAATCTCCTGCACGTCGTAAACATACTTGACGTTGAGCTTCTTGCGTTTACGCAGATTGCTTGGCCTGAAGAACTCAGCCACGCCAGAAACTGGCCGAGATCCAAAGCGCAGCACAACCGACAGCGGCGGCTCCATTGCGCATCTGAGCTTAGTGCTGCATGCGGCCGCCCGTCTGACTACTCGAAACCAAAGAACTTGTCGTAGGGGGCGCTTTTTAGCACCGTTTTCGCAGCGCCGCCTGGGCAGCCAGTCAGGCCTATAAGAAATCCCATCCTAGAATGATATCGTGGGAACATGAAGCCAACACGAGAAATTCAATGGTGTACAACACGTCTCGAATTACCACTTTGGCTGTACATGCCGCAACGGGCTCAATTTGTTGTGCGCTCGCAGTGCTGAGGGAAACCACGGGAGAAAGCGTCGTTACTTTACGAATAGAGCGGCAGAGTCTTTGACTGATCACGGATATTGCGGCACCAGTATCGATGAGCGCAAGTGCTCGTACACCTTCGACAGTTACATCAATAGGATTGGCGGGGGACAGGCGAGGACTTACACGAATAGACGATGACGCAGCTCGTGCCTCCGGAGCTGCGGCAGTCAGTTTTCCGTCTCAGTGGGGGTGGGTCGTCGACGCATAGGTGACACAGAACGACGACGTGGTGAAGGGGAAGCAGACCGTCGAGAAGTGAAGGTTTGGGTATCGGGAGCAGCTTGCACGTCGCGTTCGTAAACTTCAGGTGGCGTGTGAGGCGCGCGGTATGGCAGCCGAAACGAGTAGTCGGGATATCTTGGTGCCTCCTGGTTCACCGCGAAGCGCCGACGACATAGGCGTGCAACGTGACCTGGAATCCCGCAAGCGTAGCAGATGGGCCGGTTGTCAACAGTGCGCCAGGGATTTCCGTAGTGCTGCGGTGTAGCAGAAAATGGCATGGTGGACGGTCGCACAGGTTGTGGGGGCGATACTGGCAGACGACGCGGCGGCCTTGCTGCGGCAGCTGCATAAGTCAGTGGGGCGGCGACAGGTGTCGGTGGAGAGGCGGACGGCAACGGCAACGCCTCGGAGACCTGCTCTTGAATAGCCTGTCTGATGGTCGGCGATAGGCAGTTCGTGGGCACTTCGGTGGTCGGCAAATACGACAGGCACGAGAGCTGTCGAGCCACTTCTTCGCGTACATATTCTTTTATCTGCGCCAACAGGGTGTTATCACCACCGACGGTCAAGGCGGCGAGGGAGTCGTCTGATGTCATAGACCTCCGAACTGAGACGCGTTGCTTACGAAGTTCTTCGAAGCTCTGGCACAAGGTCACAAGCTCGGACACGGTACGTGGGTCCTGCGCCAGCAACATTTGAAAAGCATCATCGTCGATGCCTTTCAAGATATGTCGGATCTTGTTTTGTTCAGTCATCTCAGGGTTGAGGCGCTTGCATAGATCGATGACATCTTCGATGTAGCTGGTGAAGTTTTCGCCCTGCTTTTGCGCACGTCCGCGTAGGCGCTGTTCGGCGCGGAGCTTGCGTACTGCGGGGCGACCAAACACATTTGCCAAGGTGGTCTTGAAAGCGGCCCACGTGGAAAATTCCGAATTGTGGTTGTGGAACCACAGGCTGGCGACGTCTTTGAGGTAGAATGGGACATACTCCAATTTCGAGGGGTCGTCCCACTTGTTGGCGGCGCTCACCTTCTCAAATAACAGCAGCCAATCTTCCACATCTTGGTCCTCGGTGCCGTTGAAGAAGGGAGGATCGCGTTGGCACAGGGTGGTAGGCACGATGACCAGTGGCGACTGAGCCGTGCCTTGTTGGGCGGTGCCTTGCTCGGTAGTCTGATCAGGCATTGTCGGCGCAGTGGGCAGCTTCCGGCTTCGAAGTTCCAGATTTAACTACCCAGCACCTCCACCACTTTGCAAGGGGGTTTATTGACGACGTCTGGTAGCAGGTAGACCGCAGGTCCAGCGAGAAACAAGCAGGCTCTGCAACCACAGCTCGCGATCAGCGCTCGCGCCTTTGCACCAAGAGATGATCCCACTGGTGAATGCCTCGCTCTTTCACCGCTACATACCTAACTTTAATATATTTTGTGCAATTCATAACGCAAGTTGGCCAGAACAGCAGAGCGGATGAGCGCTCCACTCCACCTCCTCGTCCTTATTGATTTCCTGTGCTTCGAAAAAATTTTTGGCGGTAAAACAAATTGCGGATCTCTTCTTTCCACTCATCAGGCAATAATATATAAAATTTTGAAATAAATTTGAGAGGTCGACCAGCCATCGATTGTTCGATCTTACGTGGAATCACCCTACAGCTAAAAACAGCGTGAAGAATACGCGTTGCATTACGCCATGCTATGCTTGTGTTATGCAGGCCTTGTGTTGTTGCGCCCTTCTGCCTTGACTGTATGCAATGCGGCATCCTTGCATGAAATGACGCGCACATGCCTTGTCACTACAAAATTGAGTCTGCTTTTAAACATTACTGGTCACCCCGTACCTTTTCTATGGTGGAAACGCAGCAGACGTTTTCGTTCAATAAGCATAGTTACCCGCCACGGTGGTCTAGTTGTTAAGGTGCTCGAGTGCTGACCCACAGGTCGCAAAGATCGAATCCCGGCCGCGGCGGTCGCTTTGCTTGAGGGCTCGCGAAGTGCTTGAGGCCCGTGTTCTTAGATTTAGGTGCACGCTAAAGAACCCCGGGTGGTCAAAATTTCTGGAGCCCTCCACTACGGCGTCGCTCATAATCGGGGTTTTGGGTTGTTAAACCCCATCACTTATTGTTATAAGCATGGTTATAGTAAACTAACGTGCAAATCAACTTTATAAAAGTAGACGGCTGTGCAGATAGACACATGTACACACACGGCGCGGTCATGCATACGCCATGCTGCTCAGAGGCTATGTGCTTTTAGCTGCGTCGCCGTCTACGGTGCCGCGCTCGTTTTGCAAAGAATGGACGTAATTGTTCTATAGTAAGTATTTTAGTCTGTCTGTTGCGGATCGTAGCTCTTGGGTGTGTACAGACTCAACCAAATCAATCGATTAGCCAAGGCAAAGCATAGCGGACTTTAATTGTTGGCTTTAACTGTAGTGTAGTAATAATGGCCTAAATTAAAATGGAATAAAGTGAACGAAAAACCGCCCTTTGCGTTGATTGTATCTAAACGCCCGATGCCCTACCGATTGAGCTACGACAGAAAGCGCTTCACCGTACACTTCGCTGGGTATTTATGTATGTGTAGTCCCTTGGAGTGTTAGCCAGTGCCACTCGTACTCAAGACGGTGAGTGTGGAACACTTTTTTGCCAGAGTGCGTCAAGCTGACCGATAAAACGTCGCATGCGAACTCGAGCCATAAGTCAGCCGGGGCAAGGACTTCGCGGTGAATGAAAGAAAAAAAGGGGATTTTTCGAGGGCCTCGTTTCATTTTTTATGCACAACCAAAACGAGCTAAAAGATCCCCTTCTTTCGTAGATTCAGCGAGGGCGTCGCCCCGGTAGACTTAAAGCATCAAGTTAGCATGCGAGGGTTTATTGGTAAGCTGCTACGTGGTGCTAAGACCCCGCCGCGGTGGTCTAGTGGTTATGGCGCTCGACTGCTGATCCGAAGGTCACGGGATCGAATCTCAGCCGCGGCTGCTGCATTTTCGATGGAGGCGAAAATGTTTGAGGCCCGTGTACTTAGATTTAGGCGCACGTTAAAGAACCTCAGGTGGTCCAAATTTCCGGAGCCCTCCACTACGGCGTCTCTAATCATATCGTGGTTTTGGGACGTTAAACCCCAGATATTATTATTATTGTTACGTGGTGCTAAGATCAAGTGCCACGTGATGTCCTCTGTCAAAAATGAATGTCCCAAACTCGCCGCCTGGGCTACGTGCGGTGCTGGCTGAGACTCCTAGAGATTACAAATACACAAGTACCCAACGAAGTAAACGGGGAAGCGCCAGACGCGTAACTAGAAGGTTATGGATTCAGATCGCACCGACGGAAAGGGTGATTTTTCGTCCACTGTAATCAGTTTCAACGTACGCCATTATAACTACACTAGAATTAAAGACGACAATTAATGTCCGCTATGCTTTCCCTGGCCTAATTGTCTGTTCGATTAATTTGGTTGTGTCTAACAAAGAAACGAGGCCCTCCAAAAAATTCCCATTCGCTCGTTCATCCGTTGTACACGAGGCTCACTGTAAGGCAATTCATTTGTCTGAAACACGTTTTGAACTGGTAGTAACAGTAAGTACACACATACAACTACAAACTTAATTCATTCGAAGTAGCACACCACGTATATGTAAATTATCGTTGGTGGATGTGAGCTTCCGTTCAATTAAACTTGTTAAGCGAGTGCATGCTCTCCTTGTTGCTGTATCTGTGTGAGAAAAATTGGGGCAAATATTGGTCCTGCCACTCCATATTTTCTTTGTTTGATGAGCCATACATCGTCTGTCTAGTAAAAGTTCTGTTAACAGAGAAATAGCATCGTTACATTGTATGCAAAAATGTGTCTGCATTTATTTTTCGCGCATGCTTTGTGGTATGTTTTTATATTTTTGTATCTTTTTCTGATTAAAGCTCTGTTGTAAGTCGGCGCTTGTGCTTGTCATTCTTTTCTGTGTGTTTTGCCTCGTTTTCTTTTCCAGAATTTATTGGGATAAATTTATACATCACTAGTCTACAGGAACTGCCTCTAGGCAATCTGTAGACCGCAGTATATTTGTGAGGTAATAAGTCCGTAGACACTCTATATACTGGGTCATAGGAATTGCCTATAAATAATCTACAGACATTTGTCTGTGGATATTTTACAGACAAAAGTGAACCAAAGTAGATTTATGTAAGCCTATAGACATTTGTTTATGGACATTATGCAGACATCGGTTTAAACGTATGAATTTTTATTAATCTACAGACCTTCTATAGCCAGTCTATAGACTTAGACTTTCTTATAAACTGGTCTATAAAAACGAGTGTGGCCACTATTCCATAGACTGTCTATAGACCAGTCTAAAGAACACGGCTATAGGACGTCAATTGATTTTATCGACAGATGTCTACAAACTTTATATAGACTATCTAAACATATTTTTGTAAGGGTTGTGACAAAGAGCTACCCTGGTCGCTCCGGGCGTTTGCGACAAGTGGATTTGACAGGAGTAACATTTCTAGATCATAATATGCCTTCTTCCGGAAGTAGCCTAAAGGATTTATCGATTTGTAATCTTGATCCTCATCTAAATCTATCATGATCGAAATTGTCCTGTCATATTTAGCGAAACGAAATTTCGCAGAACATTAACAGAGCATTGGTAGCACAGCTTTTGGCCTAGTTGGAAACGGTTCATCCTTGAGAAGCGCGATAGAAACACGGGGCTTCTCAAGGAAGAGCACTGGTGTCATTATGGCAGCTCCTCTGGGTCTGATATCAGTTTAAAATGTGCTTTCACAGTGCTGTCAATATATTGCCTCGTCCTACCTTCGTCGTCTTCATGGTGTCTTGGCCTCATTAAGGACGTCAAGTGTGCGCAATACGTTTTTTTCTTTCCATTTCCAGGTACAAAAGGGCAGGATTCGGACAGGAGCCGTACCCCCAGTTGAGTACAGGTCAGCTCCTCCTCGATGTGGACATGTTCTTCAAAAGATTTCTTGCCATCAAGGGGCGATACCCAAGATCTATCGAGAGCAACTTTCTTGTTCAGGCGATGTGGGTTCACGAAAAGTGCAAAGCAGCCCACGTCACAGCTGATACCTTGCCGGCCTGGATGAAAATTCTCGAATCCCTCGAACTAAGTGGATGGCCGTACACCAGGTTCTCTGGCGACCTAGTGAAACTCGTCTCTACAGGTGATAGATACCTTATGCTCGAGACGTTGTTTAGGGTCAACGTCCTGCGAGCAGTTGGCGGTCAAAGCACGTCACAGATTGTTCTCAAGGCGCCGGTGACCTATCTCAGGCGCTGCGTTTCCCTCTCGAGACCGAATTCAACGAAACGGTATCTAGAAACGCTCGTGCGAGCTCTAAGCCTCTACCGGAACGCAACAATGGGTGAAATCGCAGGGAAACAAATATCGCGACTTGAACTAGCGCTGGAGAACCTAACATCTATAGACACAATGACTGAGGAATACTCGGTGAAGGACCTGTGGTCTATTGATATGCTGCCAAAGAGTGACCGCTGGGACTGGCTCAGTTACATGAGAATGCTATTCAAGACCGAGACGAGGGTCGTAGGGACCACATTTATGTACGTGGAGGATCCCTCGTTCTTCTCTCGCGTGAGCACCATATTCGACACGGATAACTATCAGACTGCCATCGCGAACTACGTGGGCTTCAAAGCCATGGTCACGTTTTCGCCGTTCCTGCCATCCGATTACCGACTGCTGTACGAATTCAGTCACGGCTACAACATCCAGCATATAGACGCCCAGCTCGCGACATGCAGCTTCCTTCTTGAGAAGATGTACCGCTATGGCGTCGGTGTGGCTGCCAAGCTCACGTCCAGCAAGGAATTCGCCAGCGTATACAGGACGCACAACGATGACCAGTTTGCCGCGTTGTTCAACGAGACGCGGACGGTCGTGCGCGACCTCCTGCAGTCGGGTCGCTCCTGGTTTTCACGCGAGGACATCAAAACGGTTCAGCGGAAGCTGGACGCCATGGCGCTGGTCTTCGGCACGCAGGCAAACTTCGTCCAGTACGAGGGCTACCGCCAGACTCCAGCGCTGGCCCTGGATTCTAAGAGCAGCGTTCTGGACACTGTGTTTTCTATCTTTTCCTACGCGTCTTCCACATACTGGGACGCTCTCGCCGCTGGTGGCGCTGTAAGGACGACGGCAGCCTACGACAACGTCTACACGACATCCATCTTTAACTGGGGCAGCGAGTACCAGCCTACCAACAACTTGGTGTTCGTTCCCAACGGCGTGGTTGGATTCCTCGGCACAATATCGAACAAGATTCCGTTCCAGCTATACCCAGCCGTTCTGGCGCACGTAGTTAGGCCTGTGCTGAGCGCGCTTGTACGTAGTAACTCGCTCTTTGACGAACGCATGGTGCCGCGGAAGTGGTGGAGCTCCGAGTCCGTCGGCGCGTATGAGAACGTCACCCAGTGCCTGTGGAGGCAGTACGAGGCGGCAGGGCGCTCTGACGAAGGATCTGGAGCTGACTCACGCTCTTCTGGCAGGTTCAGTACAGCACGCCTAGAGAGCGACTTCTTAGACAACGCCGTGCTCCGACCCTTGTACGAGTTGTACGAGAGAGCTTTGGAGAGATACAACGCAACGCGGATGTACTACCGGCTACCCGAATGGCGCGTTACATCGAAGGAGCTCTTCTTTTACAACTACGCTTCCGCCTTCTGCGACGGTGCAGACAAAGCGACCAGAAAGCTCCAGCGCAGTCTGGCGATGACACCGGCTAAGCTGCGCGTCAATGTTCCTCTCAGCAACTTTCCTCCATTCCTCAAAACGTTTTCGTGCCCAAAAAAGAACACTCAGCTGCCGCGGTGCGAGGTGTGGCAGGGCTTCGACTGAGGCTTCAGTGCTGAGCACGGCAATGCATATAGACTTGTGCTCTGTGGCCTCTCGTTTCCACTGCAATACATTTCGGCCTAGATTATATACTTATTCTGCACATAACACAAATTCATAGTGATATATTTGCGAAAACAAACGAAAATACTGTTGATTCATTCGAGAAATGTGCTTTGTTTGATAATATCGTCATCCAAGCGGACATAATGCATTTACTTATATAATTTCGAGGGGAGGGCTTGGATTATTAGAGATGCAGTCGGATTACTCGGTAAATTTGTTATAGAAATGTTCCACTGTGACTTTTGCGAATGCGTCGTTGGCTATTATGTCAAACGACAGAAAAAAAAATCGAAGATGGACGTTCCCACTACAATATAAAATCAAACAAATGTCATTGCACGCCAGTGTGAAATAAGAATTATTACATGTAATACATGTAATAATACCTAGCGCTCATGTAGCAGTGTACACGAGGATTAGGTACAAATATAGTTGAAATAGCAGAGGTGATCCAAGCGTTTAAATCCGAAGCATTTTAGTAAATATACGTACATAGCACAGTGGTTACGTGAAACACTTTTATGCACTTGAACGCAGTATACACAAATATAGATATTGTGACACAAGCATACGCATCATGACTGCGGCCACCAGGCTCTGCAGCACGAAAGCCTCTCTCGGCGGTCTCAAATTACCCGTCTTGTAATAGCTGAAACACCAGCTTATGCGTCTACACTTTCATAGCAGCTCCATCCCTCCACTGAGCTCTCCGGTGGTTTTCACTACGTTTATCTTTCCTTGGTATAATTTCATTGTGGCCTGACAGTCCCAACGTGGGAGCGGCCCGGTGCGCGCTGAGTCGCGCAGTTCAGGATTTTTCAATAAAGTGTTGCATCCATCCACCTAATAGACAAACGGTTTTAGTATCTGCTGTGAATCACACCCTACACATCTCAGAGTGCTCATTCTTATGTCAACGTCCAGCTGCTCTCATTCGCTCGCGAATAGAAACCACTGTCAATTTTTGTATATTTTTGTTATTGTGCTTACTTTAAAAGGACCCCAAAACAACCTCTAAAAATACAAAGAACGAGCGCGTTATTCTCTACTAGCGTTTCCTGTCTTTTCGGCACAGTACGTGACGCCAGCAGCTCGTTAACGCGACGTCATTAGGAAATAAGCATTCAATTGGTCCTTATAAACGAGGGACATCAGCAATGAATTGTTTCCCACCACACTTTGCTATGCAGTCACACGCCCGTTCTGTCGCGTCTCCCTTGACCATCGTGCGCGATCAACTGATATCACTTCGTTTTGTGCGTTTTCGACTGCGCAAGCGGAGATAACAGCGTGTAACCGAAAAGCACAAAATCCAAATATGATCAATGCTTAGTGCTCTCATTGACAACGTGTTTTCTGAAGAAATAAGAGGCGAGAAGGAGACAGCACTTGTAGATCAGTGAAGGCGAGGAAAAAATGTTGCAGTGGCTTAGCTCTGCTATGCCAGCATAACGTAGCGTTAGCAAAGGTTCAGCTGATTATTCTTAGCTTTCCTGATTGTCTAGGATTAGCTTGATTATCATGCTTACTGCTGCTCCAATGACACACACACGGTATACATATTATGTGGCACATGTATATTTATTTTGCCAGGCAACTACTACGGGATCCCATGAGTTAAGCTTCTCCGCTCTTTTGCGCCGTTGAGCAGCATTTGCGCTCTCCTTCTCCATGGCTAAACCACACTGGCAAACGCCAGTGAGAGGCGCTATCAAGTGGCTCCAGCGGAGTGTCAGACGGCCACTGCACACCGAAGGCGAATAGCAGCGCGCGCCGGCGCCAATACGTCTGCCAAGGCTACGACGTTACTCCTCTGGAAAGCGCAGACCGGCAGCGGCGAAGTGCGCGGGAGTTGCCGGCTCCGGTGCGTGACATCACTGATCCTCACACATGCGTAGCACGGCTCTTGAGGATCCACGCGAAACTGGCTTGGCTAGGCCAGTGTAGCTAACGCTACAAAAACCAGTCTTTCTTCTATGAACTCGGATTTGTTTAGGGCCCTTTAAGAATCTTTGTTGATCTCCAATTTGCCGCCCCGTAGTACCCGTGAAATGCAAGTGGACACTTTTCCATTCATGTATGAGTCCAAGCTTCTACATGACTTTGTAACCCCTATGGAACGCGCTCCAGATAATTTTTATTTTGTAAACGTCTTTTTCATGACGAGGGCTCGGTGCGACTAACTGCCCGGGGTAAACGTACTCCTGCAGATATCAACGGCTGAGTGGCAGTCATGAAGACTCGCTTTTTTTCAAGCTATCGACATTACCTTGCTATTCGTTACATTGATTATCATTCCTGCTTATCTATTTTCTTGGCAAAGATCCACTGATGCACAACTGAAACGCCACAACTAAATTTCGACCTCTGGGTGGTTGAAAGGCACTTTATGGCTGTTTCGCAAGCGCTCGGTCAATATATATGCAAACTGGTAGGGAAACTTCCTTGGAAGCCCATGTGTCAAAAATTTGACGGCTCGTCGTCATCTACGTATCGTGGGCAGTTAGCAAAACAACAGTTAGCAGCTAACAGTTAGCAAAAAAAATGGCGCCACAACTAGAAGCGGCAGAGACGTCGCGCTTTCACGCTACATGGTACGCAATTGTTATAGTTTTTGGAAGTGCTGTTAGAGCGTGCTAGGACAGGGGAGTGCCCGGAACGAGCTTCGAAAAGTGAAGCCCAAACTGGGTCAAGCCGCTTGTGGCGGTAGATTGCAAGCCGCTTAGATCGGTAGTTTGCAATGTGTCGTCGTTTAAGAGTTGCGGGTGGCGGCTCCGCCAAAGTGGTGCAGGGGTAGAATGCCCGCTTCCCACTCAAATGGCCCGGGTTCCAATCGCAGCTGTAGATGGTGGGACTTTTAGTGGCACTAGTTATAGCTCTGTTGGTTTTCCTTCACTTCTTAAAGCTAGCTTCAGTTGCTTCGTGTTTCCATGAAAAGTGTGGGAACCACGCCCACCGGCTATCGCGAGATGGCGCCACGTGCTGCGCAGAGGCGGTGCGCGTGGCCCCTGCTGCACGGCTTAAAAGGAGCAGCCTGCACGCTGCCCAGGGGAGAGGTGCCTTGGCTGCCAGGGAGGACGGATGCTGCCGCCGATCATGGTCGCCGCCTCGTCGTCTCGTGTCCCTGGACTGACCCTGCCGTATGCAGCGTCGAGTTGAATAAATTATTGTTGTTTGTTGTGAGTTGAAGACTCCGTCGTCCTTGCTTGAACTACGGACGGGACGCAGCAAGCCCAGTACCCACAGTTGGCGCCCAATCTCTGCAGTCATAAGGAAACGGCTCATAGCCTTCTCGGTGCGGTGCTGTCAACGCGAAGAGACTGCACTAAAATCACTTCTCTCCCAGGAGCGGCCGAACCCTCTTACGCCAATGTTTGGTAGAGTTAGGAGCGTTAGCTGGCAGGGGCGGCGCCAGTGGGGGGCACGGGGGGGCTGGAGCCCCCCCCCCCCCCCAGAATTCTCGCCTGCCCCCCTTTGCCCCCCCAAGATCGCCGAAAAGCTCACCCAAGGTAGGCGGTATGAAGCAAAATGTCAAATTTCTGTCATAATTTGAAGGCAGGTCATGACAGCAGCGCTGCTTATCCAAATGACCATCTTGTTTAGGCATGACAGTTTATTGTAGGAAATTTCTTCTCACAAGCGATTGCCCACTCGCCTGTGATAAACAGGCGCTTGAAATACAGTGCGAACAGGTGCAAAAAAAATGCTCCGGCTGATATAGATTTAGAAAGGGTCTACACTTTGCAGTCCGGTCTGCTTGCGTGAACCAGCAAGTTCGTGCCTCGGATGCGAGAGCCTCTTTTTGAGGCGCCTTCCCCTCACATACCGCTTCTGCAGAGAATAAGCTTCGCCCTGCTAGGCTCGCATAACCGCGAGCGCTGGGCAACCCAAGACAGCACGCATATAGCACGGATACACGTGTCGTCCATAAGCGGACCAGAACACAGGCGAAGCAAACAGCGTGGGCTTGAAACCTTAGATGTTCATATACGGAACCGATTCCAATGCCTTTCCATGCGAACTCCACTCGGCAACTGGGCAGAGTTGAACCTTGGCCATGTGGAGATCCCAGGCGCATCCCTGAAAAGCAGTATAACCGAAGCCAGAACACGGCAAGAGGGATGCGCGTGTCGTCTTTCGGCGGCGCCAATGCGGCACGCCCAATAAACAAAGCGGACAAACTGCCGCGGTGTTAGATTCGTTTGCTCGCTTTTTCTTACACCGTGGGAGTCTTTTTCTTACACCGTACTCGATCGCTAGCAAGCAGTGCTTGTGACGCAGGAGAAACGCCAGCCCGTCTTGCCGCCATGCCAACGTGCGGTCTACCCTACAGGACATTGGGTTCATTGCCTCAGTATGTCGCAGAAAAGGTCCATTGCCGACTTTTTTTCGACTTCGAGCAAGCGGGCCAAGCAAAAAGGCGTCCCCCCCCCCCCCCCGAGCTTTCTGCTTCAACAACCGAACAATCGCGGACGCTCCAAGAACAAGAAAATTCTGCTCAGTGCTCCGTTTCGATTCCACTTGAAGAGACTGTGTGTAGCATCGCTTCTGACGACGCTTGCCCGTCCTCGCCGATGCATATGGACAGCGAATGTGACGAGCTTTCCGCATCGTGGGCAGCAAGGGATGAACCTGATTCTGCGACCTAATTCACCGCCTCTGTAGATGCCGAACACGCAGGCCAGTTGGACATTTCGAAATTCAAGGCAGAGCAACCCACACAGCCAATACTGAACCCATTTCCATCTAAGAAGTACGGCAAATTGAGCAGGAGCTTCAACTCGGACTGGTATCGCCTATTTCCTTAATTGGAGTGCAGCGCGCGGGCTGACGCAGCTTTCTGTTACCCTTGCAGAATGTTTTCAACTGGCGCCAATGAGAAATCTGCATTTGTCAATGGTGGATACAGTAATTGGAAAAAAAGCCCTAGAAAAAGACGCTGGTTTCAGAAAGCACAAAAACTCACTCGCGCATAAGACTTGCCAGGCATCGTGGGTTTCCTACACGCAGATGAAGTCGGGAGGGCAAAGCAAGTCAGTTGCATCACATCTTAGCGACGCGTACTCCAGGGAGGTGCAAGAAAATCGCCTCTATATAGCAAGAGTTGTAGATATATTGCGATTTACTGCTGTTCAAGGAATCGCTCAGAGGGGCCACGATGAAGGTGCCACAAGTGAAAACAAGGGAAACTTCGTTGAGCTCTTGAACTTGTTTGCTAAATATGACGAAATTGTAGCAAAGAATGCTTCCATATTGCTAGCGAACACACACAAAGGACGACATAGAAGGAGACAGGACCACCGCTAGACTTCAACTACGGGTTTCAATCCCGTACATTCACGGAGTTTCCCACCGGCTCAAAAAAGTGGCGCGAAATTGCGGTCTTGGTGTCTTGTTCACGGCTCCTCACAAGCTGGCTGGGCTATGTTCTGCTGTGACGGAACCTGAGAAGCCGCGGTGTGCTAAGAAACACCAATCAAAGTTCACAGCTTGTAAGACGGGAGTCGTCTACACACTTCCACTTGCTTGTGGCAAGGTGTATATTGGCCAGACGGGCAGATGCGTCAATGAAAGGCTCAGGGAGCATCGCACGGCTGTTCGATCGCTTGCAGGGGGTGGTTTATTGGCGATGCACTGCAAGAAGTGCGAGGGTTGTACCCCAGCATATGACGCCACTTCTGTGATGTACGTTGGCGGGGAACAGAGAAAGAGGGAAATAGTAGAGGCTGTCGAAATTCACAAGGCGGGTGACACATGTGTCAGCACTCCGTCCATCGCGTTGTCGAAAAGAGAACTGGACTATCTGTGTAAGAAGAAACCACGTGCGAACTGGCGGTATCGATAGGCGGCGGAGAATTTCTTTTCTTTTTGCTCGGTGGATAAAGGTACCTGCGCGTGCGCAAAGAAATGTATTGTGTCCTTCATGTCGATTAAAAAATCAGTTGAAGTCTAGCGGTGGTCCTGTCTCCTTCTATGTCGTCCTTTGTGTGTGTTCGCTAGCAATATGGAAGCATACAATCAACACCAACTAGCCCAGCTTAATGCATTAACATGTAGCAAAGAAATTGAAGGGTGGAGCAGCGAACGCGAAGTATGTTCATCATTCGATACAAGACCAGCTTCTCGAAATTCTCAGCCACATCACATTAACAAGTATAAAGGAGGAGATAAAAATCTCCCAATGCTTCGCACTTATCATCGATGAAACCAAGGACCTAAGCAAGACGGAACAGGTATCAGTTGTAGTAAGGTACTACGTCAGTAGAACTGTCTTTGAGCGGTTCCTTGGATTCCGCAATGCTGAGCAATTGGTTGCAAGGTCGCTCCTGAGCTACGTAAAGGAAACGTTGAATCGCTGCCGCATTGATGCTCAGCTTTGCATTGCTCAAACATATGATGGTGCGAGTGTCATGAGCGGTACCTTAAGGGGCGTCCAGGCGCTGTTTAGGCAGGAAGTGCCGCAGGCAGTGTACGTACATTGCATGAACCACCGCCTCAATCTTGTCATCGCGGATGTCTGCAAGGCGATAAAACCGGTGAGGGATTTTTTCTCTCTTTTGGAATGCCTCTATGTCTTCCTAAGTGGATCTGCCGTTCACTCCATGTACGTAGATGTGCAAAAAAGGTTGTCTTTGTCAGTGACAGAGCTGCAGCGTCTCGGCGATACACGATGGGCCTGCCAGATAGCGGCTTGCAGAGCTGCAATGAAAAGCTTTCCTGCAATCCTTGTATGTCTCGCCGAAGTCATCGCTACAAACAGCAGGCGGGCAACGGAAGCTAGGGGTCTGCTTGAGCAAATGAACTTCTCGTTTCTCTTCCATTTAAACCTATTTACCAAGGTACTTAGCCGCCTTAAGGTTCTTTCGGACCTATTGCAAAGCAGAGACTGCAATCTTAGTCAGGCATGCATCATCGCACGCACAGTCATTGACGAGTTCTCCGAAATGAGAAATTTGCAGAGCGCATTTGACACTGTGTGGGCGCAAACCTGAAGTATTTCTGAGGAGAAGGGGGTGCCCCAAAGGGAAAAGCAGAGAACAAAGCGTCTTCCGCTCCATTTGGAGCAGTTTGTATTGAGTGAAGGACGGCCCGTTGAAGAAGAGTCTCCAGATTCAAAGGAAACATTCAGAGTCAAAGTTTTTCTACCCGTTTTGGACCACCTCATTGCGGAACTAACTAGGCGGTTCACGGAGAATAATGATGTACTCTGCGGAGTCAGCGCCCTCCACCCCCAGAGTGAGAATTTTATGGACATCTCCTTACTCAAGCCTTTTGCTGAGCACTATGCATGCGACATCGGCAGCGTTGAAGTTGAGTGCAAGTTGGTAATAAAACTCCTTCAGCGCATCGAAGCCGAAAGGAAGTGCAAGATAGAAACATTGATGCAATTGGTGACTGTCTTGGGAGAGTATAAGCTAGCCTTCCACGAACTGCACAAGCTAGGTGTTATCGCGGTGACGATACCGGCATCGTCATCATCTTGCGAGCGCACATTTTCATGCCTTCGAAGACTGAATACTTATCTTCGCAGCAGGATGACCAACAACCGTCTGAGCGACCTAGCTGTGCTTGCGGTCGAGCGATCTCTTTCCAAAGATAGATCTTCAGCGTGTTGTTGACATGTTCGATGCTGCGCACAGTAATCAACGTATACGTCTACACTAATATGCTGGAAAATTGTTCGGGCACGAGCACATAGGAGTGAAACCTATACCGGTATCAAAACACCCGCTTCACCATAGAATAATCCCCGCCGTGGTTTGTGGTGTGCTGTCACAGCGCAGGCATTGGCACCTGTGGTAGCGACGAAATCTTCGAGGACTTTCTTGGTATTTGTCCCCGCTTTGAAACAAACTGCAAAGGGTGCTGTCCGAGGCCGCTTCGATGGCCTAGCTTGTCTGATGAACAGTGTATAGTCGGAGAGCTGACATTTGCGTTTGCGAAAGCTGGTGTACTGTATAGCCAGATGTCAAATGACTGACATGCCTATGGTGATCTAGTTTTGTAAATATATCCTCTCTGTATTTTTGTTATTCTTTTGCTACATAGCTTTTTGTTATTCTTTTCCCATTTCCAACGCTTTGCACGACCAAGCGGCGCAAGAAGGGTGCTTTAACGTTTTTTTTGTTATCTAGCGCGTATTTAGGAAACTTGGAATTGATATGAACCTTACTTAGTGGTGTTAGTTATCTCTGATGCTGTGAGATTACTCTTTAGAAACTATATTGTGATGTAAGGTTAACTGGTGGTATTTTATTGCTGCTGGTTACCTGCTTCATTTTCTTTATTTGGTACTGCTTTTTGTATATGCGCTGATCGATGCAATATATAAATTTGCATTATATTAGCAGAATCACTGCTGTGCAAACGTGCTAAATATAAATTTTTATCTTACTGCGTTGCTCGAATATCTTATTTACGCTGACGTGTTTAGAACGTGGGCCTTCAGCCCAGTCTAACTGTTGTTAACATTTCAGCCACCGAGCAATTGTATCCTATTGTGTTCTCGAAGATTGTAGTCAATGTACATAAATAAATGTTAGCTTTTGCTTTTCACATCCTTTGATTGGTAGCTGACGCAAAGCACAGTGAAGGGGAACAGCGCAGGTACCGACGGCTAACAGGCACAAGACAAACGCAGCACTGACTTTCAACAAAATGGATATTTCGCTTGTGCACAGCTGTTTATATTGAACAATTCACAAAAGAAGTTATCGTAGCTGCGCACATCTTCTCAAGTCGCTATCGCCCTGGCATATTATCAAGGAAGCTCAGCTCTTTTCACACAAGGCTACAGTGACAGGCATCTAATGCAATTCTAACCCGTGCGTAATTTGGCGGGTGCCTCGATGATTTATCTTGTAAGAGTTGACTTAGATCGAGAAAAAAAACTTGCAGATAATATTTTATCTCGATGTAAGCCAACTCCTCAAGTCATCAGATGATGTAAGCTTACATGTAAATCATCGAGGCAGCCGCTGTCTGGATGACTGATGGGAGAAATTGCAATGAACAGAACCGTTGGGGCTGAGCAATGACTGGCATCTGTTGATCATGCGCGGCCTCGATATCTATTACGTTGCACTTACCTAAGCAGAACACCGTGTATGTTTATTGGAGCCTTGAGCGACTGAAGGAAGCGTATGTGCCATCTAACAAGATTTATATCTCGGACATTCCAATCTAATAAGTGAGCCGTTTATAAAACAGGAGAGGAAAGAGGAAGGGAGTAAGACATAGTGAAAACACAGCGCATAAGTTCCCCACCTCCCTGCCCCCCCCCCCCCCCCCCGAAGGAATTCGCTTTTCGTGGCTCCCCCCCCCCCCCCCCAGTAAAAAAATCCTGGCGTCGCCCCAGGCTGCCAGCCTTAGTTCGAATGACATTAAAATTTGGTGCTATCGCATTTATTGCTTCGTCCTCGCGGTGAAACTGATTTTATGCAGTCATCCCTGCCACAATCGCGCAACCGCGGTTTACAACATGCGCTCGAGTATACATAGCCACCGAGAAAGCGTCGTGACACAGACCACGGCAACGAGCGGCTACGCCGATTTCCAGCTTGTGTGCAGTTAGTCATAGGTTATGTAAGTCTGATACGCAAGAGAATGATCTGAAAGCGTGTGGTACCGCGTAAAACCGCATGCGCGCCACGAAATTCTCTTTACTGTGGGCTCACGGTCTCATATATTTATAAACACAGGCAAACCAATACCGCAATTGCTGGCGCGCTCTATCCCGAAGGCATCGGCAAACAGCTCGTATACCCTTCTACGCGCTGTGCTCCCAACGCGAAGAGACCGCACGCG
Organism: Rhipicephalus sanguineus; assembly: GCF_013339695.2. Classification (NCBI taxonomy): domain Eukaryota; kingdom Metazoa; phylum Arthropoda; class Arachnida; order Ixodida; family Ixodidae; genus Rhipicephalus; species Rhipicephalus sanguineus. The sequence goes on from NC_051179.1 coordinate 177,304,626, forward strand.
AACCACTTCTCTTACTGGAGGGGCCATATTCTCTTCAACCGGCGTTTCGTAGACTTAGGCGAGGTCGGATCCAAAAGAGTTAGCTGCTAGCCTTATTTCGTATAACATTACTGTTTGTTACTGTCGCATCCACTGTTTTCCCCTTGTGGTGAAACTGCTACTTTTTTTACTTGCCTTCATTTATTATGCTAAAGAATAAAATATTTCCGATTGATGAAATGTTGGCGGCTCCCATAGCAGTTTATCGAAGAAAAAAAACGTTACGATTGCGATAAGTTACCTGTTGCGAACTTGCGCATCGCTGATCACCGGATCGCGACCTGGTGACCTCATCCCTATACACCAGAGCACGCCTGTCTCGCACCCAGGCTGCTGGCACTGCTGGCGAGCCGAGCGGATACTCTCGCACCCAGACGCTGGGCTGACCGGGCTGCCGAGGCGCGCGCGGGCTGTACCAAGTAAACAGGGCAAGCTGCAGTTCTGAGGCTTTAAAGTGCGAAAAAGTACCCGTTCACGCCGCTTCGGCGTGTAAGAGCTCGTCTGGGCACTACTGTGTCGTCTTTGGATGCCAAAACAAGCAGCGCAACAAGAGGATATTAGCGTTGTCTGCGACGATTACGACGCGCCACGGAAATAGTGCCGGTGCGGTGTTATCAGCTTCGCCGCGAGTGGATAACTGTGATTCAAGCAAAAAAACTTGGAGCCGAGTGAAAATGCGCGAGTAAGTACACTAATTGCGTGTATTCTGCAGTGTGATGCCCACCTATTTCATTTTGCGAACCTGATTTGCGTGACACGCAACTGGGTTGAAGGCAGGCGCGAGCTTTGTGTGGGGGTGCACTTCATACCTTTGAGCGTTTCCTTTGACGAAAGTCTCGTGCAAGGTAGTGCTTTCAAGCCCATGCAATCAGCATGCTTTGCCACTTTCAACGTAGTATTAAGCTTTAGTGATTTGATGGCATCCACGCCTTCGAGATTTCGTCTTCAAAAGGTTATAAATGGCACGGTGCTCCTCAACAGCTGGTCAGAATTTCGTGCTTTCATTGCAGTGTTTGATGTCCCCAAATTTATTTGGACACGAGGCATCCAGCTGCACATAATACATATATTGGCACGTAAGTAAACAGTACTCGCGCCAGTGTCCTTTACGTCGCAGGCGTAGCTAACCGGCTTAACTAAGAGTAGCACAGTTTCCCTTGTAAAGCATCATCGTTACAAGAATAAAATCGCTCAGGTAGCTTCCAAATGGGATCGCTGAACGATACTGCAGGTTATACTCACTGATAGCACGCTTTTGTGAGCAAGACGCATTATTGTAAGAGCGCTCGTGAAACAAAAATTACGTTCCGCGAAACTACCCGTAAAGCGTACTCTAATTATTACGCGATGCATGCTGAAATGATGAGCTTTCACAAAACTTTGTGCACAACTTGTAATATGGCGCGACAAAACATCGTTTCACTCTTTCGCGAGCTGCACTGCAATTACGATTCACGCGTACCACAGCGAGAATGTTTTTTTACAAATGTAACAGCGTACGTATCTGACGAGGTGGCTTCCGCAGCTCACTCAGCAGGTACTGTATACATTGTGGACTTGCATGAGCAAGATGTTCTTGATGTTCCAATAAAATCAGCGAAAATGTCCAGGCTGGAAAAGACGCAAAACACGCTCTCCGACGGGCTGAGTTTCGGGAGTTACACGTTTGCTCTGTGTAGCGTCTGCTGGCGTGGCAGCCCGCGCATGTTTTTCGTCGCGTGTGCGATAGATGGCGCGACGCGCGATGCAAATATGGCGATGCGCATGGAATTCTCTGTGTTCTGGTCTATAGGAAGATGTCACAATCCCAAGAGTACATCCTTTCCGTAGTAGCCCTTGTGTACAACGTTGTTTACATCATTTGTGGTGGCAGCAATGGAAGTAAAGCCAGTAGCGCATATGATTGGTGCCACACATATTACGCACGCTGCACATGCATGAGCGAAAAGAGTAGCTGATTCTTGGACCTAAGCTACATCCTTCTAACGTGTTGATATTTGCGCGAACGTTAACGAAAACAGGAGGATTTCAACATTCAACTCGTCAACGAATTCACACCATACGGCGAAAACAGGATCAGTAAAGCTTGGTCCACATCATGTATCCTGTAGTTGATATATGCGCCGCCTCTTGGCATTCTAGCCATCATTCTTCGGTAGAAGTGCCGCGGTAGAAGCGTAGATGTTCAGACTTGCTCACAGCTCATAGAAACAAATTTTAAGAGGTAAAGAAAGTGCTTACTATTTCTTTCGTCCCTATCTCACTAAAGCGCTTAAATTTTGCTACTGCGGTAGAAGGCTCCGCCTGCAAGCCATCTCAAGCTGCGCCTTTCCCGGTGAGGCCGCGAACACAGCCACGGTTCTGTCGGAGCGCAATACCTCGCGACGACGTACGCGCAGATACGCAGCCGCCAGAATCAGGACAGCGGCCACTGCGAGCAGCGAGAATAGAAGCACCGGAAGCCAGGGCGGAAATGAAGCGTGGCGGGACTTGACGCTTCCTGCGACGCTGGCCGCTGCAATGTTGGAGAGTGGAGACCGCATGCCGGAATGGCTGACGGCGACGACGGCGAAGTACAGCCCCTGCGCTGGGTCACTGGTTTGCGATGTCGTGATGAGAGACACTCTGTGCAGGTGACCCGCTGGAGGAACCGGGTTCAGGCGGCTGTCCCCTACGAGCTGTGACTCGGTCACTCGATGCACTGTGTTGTTCTTGTGGGAGCCATTCGAAAAGTTCCGCAGCGCACTGGCCGTGTTTGCCGCAAACAGCTCTATTTTGGCACCTGCGAAGGGATACAATCGAGGTGGTCATGTACGCTACGAGTATATAGGTATTTGAGAGATTAAACTTTCAGCAAATACTGAACACTTCTCGGGCTGTACGTTTGAGTGATTGATAACGCGTGAGAAGGTGTTACGTGAGTTTCTGCGTGTAATGTACGTATATCTCTGACCTGCCTAGTAACACTACCGAAGATACGACTATTTACTCCAGCGACTGTCCATTTTATGATACCATTTTGAGTCCCTTGTTGATCAACACCGCCTCAAAAATTTATATGTGCAGTTCTGTGCCTGGCGCGAACCATACGGAAGATGGCAATTAACCTCAGCCAGCGCCTCCTCTATTTTTTCAGTGCCTGGAAAAGCGCACTCCTGAGGCCGCCGAGCTCGCTCTCCTCCGCCGTTCGCCGCTGCCGTGTGGAGGCGCCGTGCGAGTATACTACGGGAAGCTGGTGCTGCACGGCCGCGCGTATTACGAAGCTCAAGAATTGGCGTTGACATCCGAGTTTAATTCCATTCGTGCTTCTCGCAGGCTTTCACAGGTACAGGCGGGATGGAAGAAACGGAAACATAGCGACGCGCTTTTTATTGCGACAGCAATTATATGGACAGTCTAGACGGGTTTTTGCCGTCGCCGTCATGTCCCTCCAGTATGAAGTCCAAATTTATAAAATCCCCCGCGCATCGTATGTTCTACCGCGGGTAAAAGCGCGCGAGCGGGAGCGACGAACGCGGCCGAAGCAGATATCAAACGAGCCGGCCCACTTCCGTCGCTCGGAGGGTGCATGCGATAACATCACGCCGCTCGGGAGGTCTGCCGTCGAAGCAGACAGGAAACGCCCCGCCCGTCTTTAACGACCATGAATAGACTCGAGGGGGCGGGGGGTCGCGAGATCAGCAACTCTGAACTTTGAACCTAAGGGCGCGGTCGCGATCGCTGGCGCGCGCTATCTCGATAGCCATCACAGCGGGCGGCTCGTATACCCTTGTACGTGCTGCGCTCTCAACGCGAAGAGACTATGCGGAGAGCATCTCTCCCTAGAGCGGCCGTATTCTCTTACACCAGCGTTTCGTAGTTACGCGAGATTGGATACAAGACAGTTAGCTGCCAGCCTCACTTCGTATAACACTACAACTTGTTGCTATCGCATTCATTACTTCGCCGTTGCGGTGAAACTGTGACTTTTTTTTCCTCACGCTCTGACCTTGGTGGCAATAAAAAGATGCTAGATGGTTCTTGAATGTATCATGGATCACTCTTTTTATCAATCACCCAGGCTACAACCGCTTGAAAATAAGTGCGAAACAGCAGGGAATGTAGACTCCGCATGTTCGCGTTTCTTTCCGTCCTCACTGTACGTGTCAAATTGGATAAAAATACCTGCGTGAAACACGAACCACAGAGCGAACACGACGGGACAGGCTGGTACTTACAACTGATCAGGGAATGCTTTCAACGCAACCTTATACCCCCGGCAACGACCCTTTGCGCGTGCGTGAAGCAGCCATGCGTCATACAAAACGAAATCTTAACGAGTTATCAGCCGTGATTTGCGACCCGAAGATTTCATAGAATATGAGAAGCGACTGCTTAAGAAGGACGCAGCAGCGTCACTCTTAGAATCTTAGGTCAGACAAAAGCCGAAAGGGAAATTTTGGGAGCCTTCTACATTAAGAAAGGGGAAAACAATTGTGTCAGTGACACGTCAGGGCACCTGTCTGCTAAGGAAATGACCTTTCTAGACGCCGTGATAACTAGTTTGAATTTCGTTTTGTATAACGCATGGCTGCTTCATGCACGCGCAAAGGGTTGTTGCCGGGGGGTATAAGGTTGCTTTTCAAGCATTCCTTGATCAATTGTAAGTGCCAGCCTGTCCCGTCGTGTTCTCTCTCTGTGGTTCGTGTTTCCCGCTGGTTTTCTATCCAATTTGATAGGTACCTACTAGCCCGCTCCATCACCTTCATACCACTGTACGTATTCCGCAGGCAGTATGTCAGGCCGTGCTGCCGGTTCGATACTTGCATACGAGTTTGATAATATTCGCGTTTTATTTCCTATTTGAGGCTTTTGCAACCACGTCATTTGCATGCCTCAGTATGTCATACTGTTGTGCTCCACTGCGCAAATCGAACAGACGGAAATCACGATTGTCTTTTTTCTGATTTCGATTTATTGATAAATAAAAAGAAAAGCTTACAGGTCTCTCATGCATTCACATAAGACGAATGAAAAGCGAAAGCCAACTTCTTTTTCTTCCCAGTCAATGTGTTGAACATACCCTGCATTTGAGTTGAGTTGAATAAACTTTATTTGCCCAACGGTTGATATTATGCCCGGGGCTAGGCTGCCCGGGATCCACCAGTCGAGGAACATCTTTCGAGGTCCTCGGCGACGGCCCTCCCTCGCAGATATTTCTGCATCTAACTTGATTTTCTTAGTGCCTCCATGATCGGAGGCACTGTGAGCTTTCTGCACCTCAGCTGTTTAAGCACTGCATCCGTGATCGGCTCATCTGTGACCAAGCGAAGATGTAATACGATGGCGTCACGCTGTGTGACGTCACAATGTTGTCACGAAATTTTATGTTATGTGAAGTCATGTGATGAAGTCATCACTTGATGACTTCTTGCGTCACTCGTGTTGACGCCGCCGACGGTCAATTTTCGCGTTTGATGAGGCAGCTAATGCTTTCGCCTTAACACACTGCCCGGCTTTCGTTCCACGAAATTCCGCTGGCGTTTCGGAGAGATTGCTTTCAGTAATTAGGCGGGATAATTGATGTCCTAGTACATCTTCAAACTACACTAGAATATGTAGCCGTCAGTTACGACCCGAAGATTTCATAGAATATGAGAAGCGGCCACTTAAGAAGGATGCAGTAGCGTCAGTCTTTGCAGACTACCCTTCGCGTTTGCAGCCCAAGGTAACAACTGAACCAAGCATGGTACGTATCACTAAACGTGATCGTGCGGCGTCCGAACAGTCAGCGAATGCATGTACCAGTAGCAACGCTGCCTCGCGATCATCGCCATGTGCAACGCGGACATTAGGTACCGAAGCTGAACTATCGGAACCCATGAACACCACATGGGCTACCGGCGAAACAACCGGCAATCATCATGTACATTGTCACAATGAATGCATGCACAAAGCTGAGCAGGCTGCCCTATGCGACAAAAGCGTCCAGGTCAACAGCCATTCTGCCTCTAGTTTGCTCGCTGCCAAAAAGGCCAAATGGAACAAAAAAGCAAGAGACCTGAGGAGTCAGATAGTGAGACTACATTAGACCATCGACAAATACACCACGATTAAACTGCACTCTAAAAAAAAAGAATCAAGAGAGGGTCACGGCACCGTGGCTCTCTTCGCGTATCTATTTGACCCCTTTTGAAAGGTAGCAGCAGAAAAATAGAGTTAGCACTTTTGTAGGAGTCACAGGCCTTTCGTGAAGCGCGTTTCCGTTGGCTTCCGTGATGAAGGCGCCGCCGCATACGCCGTACATATCGCGCGTCTGCCGTTCGGCGCCGTCGTGGCGCCATGGCTCGCGACAGAGCTAGGCTGGCGCGGCGCCTCCGCCTCCTCCCTCAGTCCCTCTGTCTTTTGTAATGCGTTGCGTTGGTTGCGTGAGTTACGTCAGTCGCCTGTCTTGTAGTTTTGTGTTCGAGCGAACATGCGCATCTTCAGTGGCGGTGACGCCAGGCTCCGTGCTCGAAGTGACGCTTGGAGGGCGCCTCCTCCCTCAGTCCCTCTGTCTTTTGTAATGCGTTGCGTTGGTTGCGTGAGTTACGTCAGTCGCCTGTCTTGTAGTTTTGTGTTAGAGCGAACATGCGCATCTTCGGTGGCGGCGACGCCAGGCTCCGTGCTCGAAGTGACGCTTGGAGGGCGGAATATTCATGGAACTGCGGACACGGACAACGTGCGCCTGTTAACGGTGAGTGTATTGCTTTTGTAGATGCTAATTATACAACTTTAGCTGGGTGTCTGGAGCAGCTCTGCGGAAGTAGGCTGTCAGCCATTTCCAACAGCAGTCTTCGGATGCCCAACTAAAGATTTCAGTTAACGAGTTGACACCGTTATGCGCGTTGCTGTACAAGCTCCCATAAGATGAGCGATGCAAACAATTATCAAGGTCATTGTTTGCTGATCGCACATGGTGTCTGGACTGCTGAAAGAGCAAGATGTCGTTTGGAGTTGCGTTTTAGTCTACGTCATATTAACATGCCCAACGATATTGAGTGTGCAGTATGCTTCCGCGCGTGGGAACGTGAAAAAAAAGCCTGCGTACAGAACACTTAGACGCGGTATATATAATGGTTTTTTGCTAAAAGATGGTAGTTTAAGATGCAAATATAGTACGATGTTTCCAGCGCGTACGCGGTACTCACTTAAGTTGCACATGCCTCGCCAGTAAGGTGAAAATCTCGAGACTTTCGACGGCGCGCGTTGTTGCGGCCGCCACCGTGCACTCTTTTCCCTCGTTTCTGTTTGATGTTTTAGCGGTTTGCCTACATCTGCGATGACGTTTGACGTTATAACAGAATCGAATGAATGTACGCGACTGCGGGAGTTATGTGCGGTAATTCTAGCATATGACATGTCTGATCTCGACGTAGACGACGTCCAGACGCGCTGGGTGTCGTTCGGACGCTTGCACTGGCATGTGTTTATCTGAAAATGTAAGGATGTGTTACGCTGCTAAACACGCGGTCAGTAACCGCTCACGACGTGCCCCTGAATGCCGGAGGATGCGCCTGGGTGTCGGAATATTCCGGCGCAAAGCCGTCCTTATTCTGAAACCAATGTTTTGAAGCGATTTCTCAGAAAAGAAGTGCTTTCATTCGTGCATAGCCAGTGCCTATTGCGAAACGAAGTTCCCACCTCTTTTGCGTGAAAATTTGTTTTCGTTGCGACATTATTTAAAACGAGACATGCGTGTCAGATGTGTGTACAGTAACGGTGTGTTGAACAAAGGGTGGTTTTAAATACACATAATCAGTGTGTGTGTGTGTGTGTGTGTGTGTGTGTGTGTGTGTGTGTGTGTGTGTGTGTGTGTGTGTGTGTGTGTGTGTGTGTGTGTGTGTGTGTGTGTGTGTGTGTGTGTAATTCCCAGAATCCCGGATCGCTTCTCCCGCCTCTTCCCTCCAGTTGACAGCCACACTCGGGGAAAGGAAGGTGCCGCTATGACCTGGCGCCTTACCAATCGTGATGGGAAAATCAACAGCGGCGTTCGCCCTGTCAACGAGGCAGTCGGTCCTACCTTTTCTTTGCTTGGACAACACGACGTAGGAAAAGAGGTGAGTGGCATCCACGCAAAGGAGCCTAAACCAATTTCGTTTGTTGTTTAAAATAAGCTCACATCATCTTGTGCTGCAAGTTTGTCGCCAAGTGACGTGTTACAAAAGTCTTTTTTCGCGCTAAACCACGATGTTAAGTATTGACCAACTCGCACAACAACAAGTCCTTATTAAGTACAAAAGCTACTATATGCAAGTTGTGTTTTACACGTTAACGGCAAAAAACTTGGTTCCTTAACATGCCTGTTTGCATTTGTTGTTTTGTTGTGAGCCTTCATTATGTCTGTGTAAATCACTCAATGTTCAGGTCTTGCAAACTTTTGCTGCAATTCCGTTTTCTCATCGTAATATCACGCTTTTCATATACACTTTTTCATGGCTACTCAAGCTGAGCAGAAGCAACAACATAGCAAGTCACAAGTCTGATGCCTCCAGCCGTCACCACTTTTTGATTTATTCATAACCATAAGCAATAAATATGGAAACATGATGCCAATTTCTGCAGTTTATTTCGCGCCATATGACGCTATTCACATAACTGTCACACATTTTAGTTGGCTATACTCGTACAAGCATGTAAATGAGGAACACCTTAATTTCTTAATTGGAAATCACAGACCATCTTTTCGCGCTTTATTACTCTGCTGGAAAAGGTGTGTTGTTTTGAGGAGTTTCATTTGAAAAATGCTAAAATTGTACTATCTTTTTTTTGTATTCGCTGCGCACAACGGCAAGTATTATTGGACTTGCTTAAACTTAATACTTCACTATTTCCAACAGCAGTCGCTCAAAAGTAGGGAATGGGTGAATTGAGTAACTTAACATAGTTGTCGCGTCGCTTGACGCTTCGGTGTGTGTCATTTGACCCCCGTAGGAGTGTTACCGTTAGGAGTCGTCTGACTCCCTCATAAATGTGATCCTTCGGATAAGAGTCTTTCCACTCTTCCTAGAGAGCAAGGGTACCCTCCTAGAGCGCGCCGACTCTGACCCACGAAGAGTGTTGTATTTCTCTTTTTGTTTCATTTATTCTTGTTGAACGTCACGTGCGCGGTCCGGACGCTTTCCCGGAAAGGCGTCTGGAACTCCTCGTCTGCCGGCATCGAACCGTGAGACCGCGCCCCACCTCCGCCAACCAAGCCTCGGCGGGGCAACCTTTGACCGCGGTGTTGACGGAAGAAGTGCAGTGCGTCGCTCCGCGTGTGTTGTGCTTGTGAGGGGGGGTGTGCGGTTACGTCGGCGGGGGGGACGGACTGCGTGCCTGCGTGCACGAGGGAGACGCTCATAAGATCTTGTAGAGAGCGGACGTGTGTCCAAACGCTAAGATGTTTCTTACTCTTTCTTTGTTTTATCTCTAAGAATATAAGTTTTTTCAATTCTAACCAAATTTGAGTTTTGTCTTTCTTCAATCGTTCACATGGTGCCGAAACCCGGGATAGAGGGACAGAAACATCGAAGCCGACAGCGGACTTGAACTTTCCGACCGCTTGGACTCAGTGAGTTGGTCACCCACTGGTGCATCAATGGATCGACGCTTGGAAAAGCTGCTGGCAAAACGGCGTGTACGGCGTGGCCACAACTCTCGCATCATCGACGAGGCGGAGCCTGCGCTGCGAGACGGGACATCCAGCCAGGTGTCCACTTTGATACTGCGCCTGGAAACCAGTAACGAGGAGCTGCGCAAGATCAACGACAAGCTGGAGCCGCTGATCCTCGAGGAAGAGTTCGAGGCGGAGTACAACGAGGCTGTAAGTTGCGACGACGCAGCCACAGCCATGATCGGCCGTCTTCAAGCAAGGCTCAGCGCCCTGAATATCAACAACGGAGCACCCGAGACTGCACCGCGATCGAGTAATGATCAACGGGAAGCTGTTCTCAGAGTCGACGGCGTGAAGTTACCCAAGCTACGCTTGGAGACTTTCGACGGTGAGTTGGCCAACTGGATGCCCTTTTGGGAACAATTTCAGCAATCCGTTCATAATAACCCGCGCCTTTCAACTACTGAGAAATTTCAGTACCTTCGCTCGTTGTTGCATGGATCAGCCTTAGTGGCGATAAAGGGCCTTAACGCCACAGAAGCTTGCTACGAAGACGCCCTTGAAATATTACAACGACGTTTCGGCGACAGAAGGCAAATTGAACAAAATCATCTCGCTAAGCTTCGAGCCTTACCCGCCGTTTCATCATCGAGTGACCTGCGTGGACTTCGGAAGCTATATGACCACGTTCAGGGGCATATACGCGGGCTTCGCAGCCTGGGAGTGAATGCGGCTACGTACTCGACTATGATGAGCGACATCATATTAACATCGCTGCCGCACGATCTTGTTGTTGACTACAACAGACAAGTTTGCCGTTCTAAAGGACCTTCACAGCGAGCCAGCAATGAAGTAGACGGCGAAGTTGAAGTACCCACACGGGCAGACAGCACAAGGGCTGATGACCAGCTGAAAAATGTGCTTGAGTTCCTCCTAACCGAGGTAGAGAGCAGGGAGAGGAGTGTTAATGCCGACCGTGCGCCGAAAAGGGCAGTGCAAGAAAAGCAAGAAAGAAGTCCGAGGAGGCCGACCGCTGCGGTTCTTCACACTAAAACAGCAACCAAGACGAAGTGCTGTTTTTGTGGCTCGTCAGAGCACTGCACGGAACTCTGTCCTGATCCTCTTGATATCAAAGAAAAAAAGAACAGATTAATGGCTGACATGAGATGCTTCCGCTGCACTGTACGAGGTCATCGCGTTCAAGACTGTCGAAAAAGAGTGAACTGCACTATCTGCGGAGGGCGACATGTGTTTTCTATGTGCAACGCCAGATCGGCCGGAGCTCCGAAGCAACAACCTCCATCTATCGCTACGACCAACGTTTACGCCTCTACCACAGATTCCAAAGATTCCGACGTGCTCTTGCAGACCTTTCGAGCATGGGCCATTGGCGGAAACAAAGGCGGTTATATAAGAGGAGTGATAGACGGAGGCAGCCAGAGAACTTTCATCAGGGAAGATGTCTCCAAAACGCTCCAGCTCCGGGAGTCGGGATTCACCACTCTAAATATCTCAACATTCGGCGAGCACCAGAGCACCGAACAAAGCTGTCGTGTTGTGGAAGTTCGATTGAAAGCGCAGTACAGCGGGCAGGAATTCGTCATCGAAGCAGTCGAGGTCCCCTTCATCTGCAAGGATATTCTGCATACACCAACGGAGCATCATTTCATGAAGGCAATCGAGGCAGGAAGAGGACCCATCGCTGACAAGCTGCTGCTTCCCGGCATGCCAGCCATTCCAGGAGTAAGCCTTTTGATTGGATCAGACCACATGTGGAAATTTATGAAGAATGAGGTTGAGCACTGCAAAGATTCTACAGGTCTAGTGGCAATCAACACTGCATTTGGGTGGACCTTCCAAGGCCCGGTAAGCCCAACCAGTTCATTATTTGTTGCAGTGAACACATGTGTTTTAAGAATAGAGACACGCATGCCAGACCACTTAGACTCTCTCCTGCAAAACTTCTGGGAACTTGATGCTTTAGGCATAAAAGAGGAGCACAACTCGAGCCTGCATGACCAAGCTGTACAAGACCAATTTGAGAGTGCAATTGCATTGTCTGAGGGCCGCTATCAGGTAGCACTGCCGTGGAAAGAATCTGCTGGTGGAGCTCACAGTAATATAGATTTAGCTAAGAAGCGGCTTCAGAGCTTGACTACACGGCTCAGACGCGACGGAGAACTGCTAGAGAAATACGACTCCGTTATGCGAGAGTACCTGAGAGAAGGTCATGCCGAGCGTGTGCAACCTCTCCAGTCAGAAGACACTGGACACGTTTACTACATGCCCCATCAAGCAGTAATACGCGAGGAATCCACTACCACGAAACTAAGAGTTGTTTTTGACTGCTCATCGCATTTGCCAGGACAGCTTTCACTCAACGACCAGCTAGAGAAGGGACCACAACTTATTGCAGATTTGGCTCGAATTTTGCTTTGCTTTCGTCTTCATGTTGTGGCACTAACCGCTGACATAGAGAAGGCATTTTTGCAAATTCTTGTGCAGCCAAGAGACAGGGACGCGCTCAGGTTTCTCTGGTACGAAGAAACACCGAATGATCCTCATTCACTTCCCAAGGTAGAAGAGTGGCGAATGACAAGAGTGCCCTTCGGAACATCTGCAAGCCCTTACCTACTCAATGCAACGATACTTTATCATCTCGAGAAACAAAAGGACGAGCGTAAACACATTTCAGAGGTCCTCAAGAAGTCTTTCTACGTTGACGATTTGATAACTGGAGCTGAGTCAGTCTGTCAGGCTGTGGAAATGTACAGAGTTGCAAAGGCAATCATGGCAGATGCAGGTATGAAGTTGCACAAATGGGCAACAAATTCCGCAGAACTACGAGACTCGTTCGATAGCGACGACATCGCAGACGATCCTGACGCGATTCATAACGTTCTCGGGTTGCGCTGGAAACCAGGAAGTGATCTTCTGTCTATTCCTACAGAGAGTGTCCTGAGAGCCGTCAGAGGTAGTCCGAGCAGCAAGAGAGCAGTACTCCAAGCCGCTGCCAGGATTTTTGATCCCCTTGGACTTGTCAGCCCGTTCGTCGTCAGAGCAAAAATACTCTTTCAGCGTTTGTGGGAAAGAGCGTTAGACTGGGATTCCCCACTTCCAGATGACTTAGAGAAAGAATGGAAGAAGTGGTGTGATGAACTGCTGGACTTTCAGCAGCTTACCTTCAAGAGGTGCATTGTGGAGCCTAACGAGATTGCTAGCTTTGAGCTGCACGTTTTCTGCGACGCGAGTCCGGAAGCGTATGGAGCTTGTGCGTACCTGCGAGCGAAGAGCAGCGATGACCGATTTAGCATTGAGCTAATTTGTGCTAAATCAAGGGTAGCACCCTTAAAGCACCTTTCGTTGCCTAGACTCGAGTTGATGGCAGCCGTCGTAGGAGCTCGTCTCGCAAGCTACGTCTGCAAGCAAATAGCATTGAGCATGGTAGTTCATTTCTGGGCGGATTCTACAATTGCACTTCACTGGATTCAGAGTCACGCTACGAAGTGGAAAGCGTTTGTGCAAAATCGTGTATCCGAAATTCAGAGTTTGAGTGCCCCTCAGCAGTGGAGACATTGCCCTGGTAGCGCAAATCCTGCAGATTGCCTCACACGAGGCATGTCAGCCCAGGCATTATCAGAATCCACACTTTGGTGGCATGGCCCACCTTGGCTTCGCGGCAACTGCGATAAGTGGCCCTGTGCAACACAAAAGAAGGTTGCGCAAGAGACTGAATTAGAAGAAGAAAAAAGGAAAGATAAAACGGCGCTGCAGTTGTCTTCGGCTACTAAGAGAGAGCCAATCATAGACGTAAGGAAGTATAGCCGGTTGAAGAAGCTTCTCCGTGTCACTGCTTGGGCCTTCCGATTCCTTAGAAAGACGAGAAGAGAAGTTCTTGATGGTGATCTCACGGCCGAAGAGCTCGACCAAGCAAGGACTTACTGGGTTAAGGCTGCCCAAGAAGAAACTTACGGCACAGAAAGGCAAAGCCTAATGGAAAAGAGAGCCGTAGGTCAACAGTCGGATATATCCATGTTGAGCCCTTTCTTGGATAACGCCGGACTTCTCCGTGTTGGTGGACGATTACAGCATTCTAAAGAGGAAGAAACTGTCAGGCATCCCATATTACTACCTCCTGCACACGAGTTCACTAAACTCGTTGTGAGAGAATGTCACCTGAATGTGTTGCATGGTGGTGTCCAGGACACTATGACACAGATCCGAGAGAGTTACTGGATACCGCGATCACGTCAGGTTGTAAAGCAAGTCATTCGAACTTGCAATGGCTGCATAAGGGAGAGACTGAGAGCAGCTAAAGCACCGACTGCACCGCTTCCTGCGGATAGAACCTCGCCAGGCAGTTGTTTTGAGGTTGTTGGCATTGATTTTGCCGGCCCACTGTTCACAAGGGGGAAACGCAGTGAAGAAAAGGCATACATAGCGCTGTTCACCTGCGCGGTTACTCGTGCTGTTCATTTGGAGCTTGTATCGGATCTCTCCGCAGAAAAATTCCTGCTGGCCTTTCGACGTTTTACGTCGCGCCGTGGTTTGCCGTCAGTCATCTACACGGACAACGCCCTAACGTTTAAGAAGACATCGAAAGACCTTTTTTACTTGTTCAATTCAATGAAGAAAGGAGACTTCACCAGCTACTGTGCAGATCACCAGATACGCTTGGCGTATATTTCTCTGAAACTATGTCGTGGGATTGCCAAGTGAATCACTTAGTTAGTAAATTATCTAGAGCAATAGGTACTATGCGTCGCCATTGTAACTATCTTCCTACATCCATTAATATGATGTTATATAATTCAATGTTTCTTTCCCTAGTTCAATACGGAATTCTAGTCTGGGGGACGACTGAGACTGAGCTGAGAACATTCGCAAGCTGACGGTATTACAAAAAAGAGCAATACGCCTTGTCTCCAGGGTGCCATATCTTTGGCATACTGCTCCTTTGTTTACAAAGCTTAGAACTATAAAAATTGAATCTTTGTACACATATAGGCTTTGCCGCATGTATAGATTGGAAAAAAGTAAGAATGATAACGCTTTAACAAAATTGGCATCCTTACAGCAACATAATTCTTTTTATAAATTTCGTTATTTAGAACCTTGGATCGTTAACAAAAACAGAACTAAATACGGTGACCAAATGCTACAGTTTTGTTTACCTGCTGCTCTAAATCAATTATACAAAGAGAATGGTCTCAGTGTATCAACTCTGTCGTTAAAAAGGCTACGCGATGTATTTATGTGATTGCTTGTGCTGCCATGGGTCCATTTGTTTGTCTTTTTATATGCCTTTAACACTTCGCCTAATTTCTTTCCCTTGTTTTCATATGTTTCCACAATAACCTTGTTTATTTATTTCCGACCGTGGATGTTTATTGTTTTTCTGTTTTAGTTAGTCCATTGATTATGTATATCGTGTGTTCGACCGCTGTGAAGCCGCCCAGTGTATGAGGTGGCCAGGTTCCCCTCAAGCTGCTCAATGCAGCTTTTTGCCTGGTCATCCTCGCAACCTTGTTGTTGTGAATAAACAATTCAATTCAATTCAATACAGTGGAAGTACATTGTTGAGCGAGCAGCATGGTGGGGGGGGGGGTTTTGGGAGCGTTTAGTTAAGAGCGTCAAAGTATGTCTTCGGCGCGTATTGCGAAACGCACATCTGAGCTTTGAAGAGTTGATGACAATGCTCAACGAAATTGAAGCTGTCATTAATTCACGCCCCCTAACATTCCTGCACGTATCGCCAGACGAAGGCACGCCCTTGACACCGGCGCACTTTCTCACTGGAAAAAGATTGCTCGCGCTTCCTGACGGTCAACCGAGTGCTCCGTCCACTGCTTCAGCCAAGGAAATGATAAGAAGATGGAAGCATTGCCAGAGAACAATTGACCATTTCTGGCGTCGGTGGAGGAACGAATATTTACTTCAACTAAGATCGGCGCATCATTCCGCAAGCAAAGAAAACAACGCACTCAAGAAGGGAGACCTGGTCTTGATTCACGACGAGAGGCTTCCTCGGCTTCTCTGGAAAAAAAACATGGTTGATCCCTCTATCATAGGAATCGGTATAACACGAAAGTAAAACGTGTCCTCACAGACGTAGTTGAGCGTTTGTTGTGCATTGTTTCGCCCCGAAGGCGAAGGAATGAATGCTATAGCAACAAGTTGTAATGTCACGCGAACAACAGAAAGCAGTTCGAAACTTCCAACGCGTTGCTCAAGAAGAAAGGACGCACGGAACGAACATACACAGGATGAGCGCGAACTAACAACTGTCACAGCTCGACTGTTAAAGCGCGCTGGTCAAATGCAATGGAGAAAGCACGAAACGAACGCACAAGTATATACAGGATGAGCGCCAACTGTCACTGTTGTAACTTATTTGTTTGTGAGCAGCGCGCTCCTTTTGCAAAAGCGGCTGCTGCGGTGAGCGAAATGACCTTCGCGCTCTCTGCAACTTGAACGCAAACCTGCGGTGAGAGCGCAAGACGTACAAGATAAGCACGCGTGCAGGAGCGACCACGCCCTGTAGAGACACACGCTCATCTCAACGCGGGAAGCGACGACATTTAAAGAGCGCTCTTCGAGCCCTTCGCGCCATCTAGCTAGTGATAACGAAAACACACTGATGCACCCTGATCTCTGAGTACCGACACTGGCAAATGGTGTATATAAATAGCACGCCGTTAGTATGCTGAAGAACGTGCCGTTTGTGGCGGAGTCGTTTGGCGCTGCGCGCTGGGGATCGAGAGGTCGCGAGTTCAATTCCAGGTGACGGAACTTTTTCTTTCAGTTTTTTCTTTGCCATATGCTAGTCTTTATATTTTACAACGTCATATCCGTGACGGAAATGCGTCAGTGGAGCCGTGGTGGACCCCGGCATAAAACACTTTCGTGTTAAAAAGCCGTTATTCACGAGGTGCTCCCCAGTCGGGACAGGCAAGTGCGAGCTTGCACTGTGCGTCTGCCAGACGGTAAACTTCTTCGCCGGCCTGTGCAACTGTTGTACCCAGTAGAACTCAGCAACTAAAGAAAAAATGAGCTTGCTCATTTTGGGGGGCAGTGTGTTGTATTTCTCTTTTTGTTTCATTTATTCTTGTTGAACGTCACGTGCGCGGTCCGGACGCTTTCCCGGAAAAGCGTCTGGAACTCCTCGTCTGCCGGCATCGAACCGTGAGACCGCGCCCCACCTCCGCCAACCAAGCCTCGGCGGGGCAACCTTTGACCGCGGTGTTGACGGAAGAAGTGCAGTGCGTCGCTCCGCGTGTGTTGTGCTTGTGAGGGGGGGTGTGCGGCTACGTCGGCGGGGGGGACGGACTGCGTGCCTGCGTGCACGAGGGAGACGCTCATAAGATCTTGTAGAGAGCGGACGTGTGTCCAAACGCTAAGATGTTTCTTACTCTTTCTTTGTTTTATCTCTAAGAATATAAGTTTTTTCAATTCTAACCAAATTTGAGTTTTGTCTTTCTTCAATCGTTCACAAAGAGGTCACCGTGACTCTTTAAAGAGAGTCGTATACGTGGCAATTCAAAACTCTCCGAAAAAAGTCACCTATACTCTTGCTTTTTTTTCTTAGAGTGTGCCTTAAGCTACCGAAATGGTGAAATCACCTGGCCGAGTTGCTCATTTTCTGGCTCCAGCTGTTCCTTTCTCTTGGTGGCAACAAATGTTTTTCTCCAAAGCTCTACGAAGGGAACGGGTGATCACATGTCTCCTCAGAAGCATTTAGTGCTATTTAGCGCATGAACTCCAGGCTTGTGTATAATGTTTTACACCACTAGACAGTAGCATGGATCTGGGATCTTTGAGCACCCAAGCTTTCAGTATTAGCTCCTGGCAAATGCGGCTTTCAAAAGTCGACTTTCAGGCAGTCAAAAACCGCCTCTCACTCAAGCGAACATAACGGTTGCAAGACAATCTTCCGCGCATCGCTGGCATGTGCTCTCTGGTATCAGCCTAGCAGGCTTTGAGATGGGCTGGTTGCCCAAAACGACAAGTGCTTGATGATTTCTGTTGTCGGGCCGATAGGCCCTTATCTGCAGCACGCACGTTGGAAGCAGGGGGAGGAGAACACACGCGCATTGCCCATGCGCGCGACGAGCGGCAGCGGCGGAAAGCCACAGGGGGCGTGAAGATGGCTGGCGGATAAGAAGGGAGGTGAGACAAGGCCCAGGGCTTTTTGGTGGGCGGCAGGACGATGGGATGCGGCGATGGTCGCGCTAGGCGCGACGGTTTCCTCCGTGAGTGCTGCAGAGCAGAGGCCACGCCGGTTTGGGACGTCCGCTAATAGGAGTCGTTGGCTCGTCTTCTACTGCGAGTTGCGCGTGAGTTTGCTTTCCTGCCGTTATGTTTCGCGCGTAGGTTCCATTTGACCGCCAGTCTGCGGGGACTGTTCGTTCCGGGCTTTTGGCTCTCCTGTATACGTTAGTGCCGTGTTGCACCGGTCTGGAAGGCCGGTGGTGATTCTTTTGAGTCGTGAATTAAAACGGTTCTTGTTCCCAGCGTTGCTGGCTTGTGTCGTGCGAATTACGGCTCACTGACCCCCCTGAGCGGAGGCGGGGCCTTCATCTGGCGCCCAACGTGGTTTTCGCACGTAGCTGACCTTCCTTTCGTTCCTTGCAACGTGGTTTCCTCATGCAGTATTTATTCTTTTCGTTTGAGTTCGCTTTCGCACCGCGAGAACCGCACGCATTAGGCCCCCGTCCTGCCGGCCCATCGCACTCGCGATATGCTTTGTGCATATTCCAATGCTCTTGCGTTCCGGTACAGTTACAGCTCGCGAAGGTGAAAGCCCTACGGACCTCAAGTCTAATATAATGCCCGACAAGGTGAAACAGGACGCGTCCGAGCCAGATACTCCTCGTATCGTCGAGCAGCTGACCGCGTTGCTAGAACGCCAGGCTACACCAGCCGACACCTTTCGCTTACCGCTGGCCGTGCCTACGTACGAGGGACACACAGACAAGAAATCGGTCACAGACTTTTTGCAAGATTTACAAGATTATCGCGACGCGCAAGCCCTCCCAAATGAGACTCTTCTGCTACGCGTTCTGCCAGTCGCCCTGTCTGGCTCTGCCGCACGTTGGCGTCGTCGCCAGTCTTTCGAAAGTTGGTCTCACTTTGAGCAGCTATTCCGTGCCGAATTTCTGCCCCCCGACTACGCCGTCCGCATGAAAGATGAACTTCGCAGCCGTACACAGGCTGAGGAGGAAAGCCTCCAAGAATACATACGGTCCTTACAGGAGCTTTACGACCGCGCGGACCCTTCGGCACCTGAAGCGGAAAGAGTGGCTCGGGCAGTTAAGCAGTCGCATCCGCGTTTTCAGGCGTATCTGAGGGGTCGTTCATTCTCTTCACTCGACGTCCTCGCTACAGCAGCGGGTGATATTCAGGCGGCGATGTTGGCGGAGCTCACGTACCAACCACCGCCACCGCCTGAATCCACTCTCGAGCCATCCTGTGCGTGGCACGGTCGGTCCAACCCAATGGCCTCACCGATGACCCCACCAAGGGCTCTAGACCCATTAAGCCACCACAATCTGCCTGCTCCGTCTGCCTTCCCGTCAACTACCCAGGAACGTGGGACACCCACACCGGGCGCCTCGACCCAAGGCCAGCCCGTAGCGGTCGCCGCCCATTCTAGTGCCGGAGGCACAAGTAGGAACCCTCCGGTATGCTTCCAGTGTGGAGGTCGGGGCCACTATAGGAGCCAGTGCCCAAGCCGACCACGTTCTGGCCGCTGGGGAAACGATCGGGGCCGGCGATGGTGAGCGCATGCCAATCGCCGGCCAGCATTCCACCGCCCCCCGGGGTCCTCTCACTTTACGCAGGTCCTGGAAGAACTACGGCGGCTCCTCTGTGGGCTACGACTCGTCTTCAAGAGCAGCCAGCCACGCTGCAGAGGCCAGGCCACCGGGTGTTTTGGTCTTCACATCATCCAGCCGCCAGGAATCACAGACGCGGCAAACCTTCGACAAAGCAACGCACGCCCAAAGGGACAAGGCCGCATCCCTTCCCGCTCGGACAACTGCCAGAGAACCAAGCAACCAACGCTCCTGCGAAGTGCTCCCCGCCCGATAACAGCCATGGTGTACTCAACAATACGGTGAGCGATCGTCCGCCTACATTCACTCCCCTCGCTGCCCACGCCGATAAAGCACCATTAGTGATGGTTTCCATGGCAGGAGTAAAGGTCCCGGCTCTGTTAGATACTGGTTCAGCTGTTTCCGTTTTCGGCGATCGCATTAAGAATGCCTGCGAGATGAAAGGCTTAACTTTGCGAAGTGTAAGCACTAATCTGCGCGTGGCCTCTGCTCATGTTGTCCCTGCTACGCTTGCAGCTCGCTTAGCGGTTAGACTCGACGGGCGAAAACTTCGGCAACGTTTCCTACACCTACCCGGACTTTCCTGCCCCGTAATTTTGGGACGCAATTTTATAGCGAAGTCGGGTATCGTGCTTGATGTCCGTACGGGCACCTACAGCCATGGCAGCAATGCAAAACCACTCGCGTTTGTGACTACTTCGCCACAACCCCAGTCTGATCTGCTTGCAACAAATGTGCACCCGTTCTTCGAGGCCAGGGAGGACTTCTTCACTATTATCGAATCCTTCAAAGGGCCATCACAGCTAAAAGCTAGAATCGAAGCAGCCCTAAAGCCCTTTGCGGCAATGTTCACAGAGGCTCCTGGCAGGGTTAATGTATTGGAACACACGATCGACACAGGCGACGTCCGCCCTATCCGTTTCAATCCTCGTCCCCTGAGCGTCCACAAGCGTGAACTTCTGGACGCTGCCCTCGACGAAATGCTCGCCACCGGTGCTGTAAGAGCGTCCAACAGTCCCTGGGCGTTTCCAGTTGTTTTAGCTCCAAAGAAGGACGGTTCTGCTCGGTTGTGCGTTGATTACCGGCGGTTAAACGCCGTCACGGTTCGAGACTCGTACCCCTTCCCATCAATCGACTCTGTTATGTACTCCCTTGGAGCCGCCAAATTCTTCACTACCCTTGACTGTAGCAAAGGCTTCCTGCAGATCCCGTTAGCAGAGCGCGATGCTCAGAAAACGGCATTTACTTGCCACAGGGGATTGTTTGAGTTTTCGAGGTTACCTTTCGGATTGTGCAATTCACCGGCCACATTTCAGCGCGTCATGGACATTGTGCTTCGAGATGCCAAATTCAACTACGCAATGGCTTACATGGACGACGTGGTAGTCTTTTCGCAAACCTTTGACGAGCACCTGACCCACCTAACCACTGTACTACAACGAATGCAGGACGCAGGCATCACCGTCAACCCCCGGAAAGTTCAGTTGGTTTCAAACAGGATCAACCTACTAGGTTTCATTGTCGAGCAAGGCACAATACGGCCAGATGAACAGAAACTTCAGGCCATCCTGCATTTTCCACCACCAACGGGCGTTAAGAGCCTGCAACGGTTTTTGGGTATGGCGGGCTTCTACCGTCACTTCATTCCTCACTGCGCCGATCTGGCAAGACCACTTCACCAGCTCCTGCGCAAGGGTGCCCATTGGTCTTGGACTAACATGGAGCAGGCAGCCTTCCAGGCTCTGTCGGAGGCTATCGCTGATACAGCACGGCTGCGCCTCCCTGACCTAAACTTACCCTTCACGGTGCAGACCGACGCAAGCGATTATGGCCTTGGAGCAGTTTTGCTCCAGGAATATCAAGGGATGCTTTACCCGCTAGCATTTGCGAGCCACACGCTCTCGGGCGCAGAAAGGAACTACACCGTAACAGAGAAAGAATGCCTTGCAATCGTATTCGCACTGAAGAAATTCGACATGTATCTGGATGGAGCTGCATTTACGATTCAAACCGATCACCAGGCGCTGTCATGGCTGTCAAAGTTACAAAACCCATCCGGTCGTCTGGCCAGGTGGGCCCTTTCTCTTCAGAAATATAACTACAGAGTGGAGTACAGGAAAGGCACTGGCAACAAAGTGGCTGACGCGCTTTCCCGAGCGCCACTGTCAGGGGATGGCGAACCAGCCGCCGAGGTCCTGGTCGTGACAGTCCCTGAAGAAGTCTGGGGAACACTGGTCTCACGACAGCAGCTCCTCGACGCTCAGAGAAGCGACGACCAGTGCAAGCAGATATGCAGTGGCCTGGGCGCTGCTAGTTCCACCGGGAACACACGGTCCGCAAACACCTATGGCAGCTACTTGCAAGCCGAGGACGGCCTGCTCTTGCGTTACGTCCCCTCACTTGACACTCATGATGACGAGTCCCCGTTCCGTGTTTTCATTCCTCGGACTCTACGCAAAACTTTCATGGCGTACTTTCATGACACACGCCTCGCTGGTCACAGTGATGGCAAGAGAACTTTTGAAAAGCTGTGTCGCGTCGCCACATGGCCGCACATGAGAAAGGACGTCATAACATACGTCCAAACTTGCCCTACCTGCCAGACCGCAAAACCGAGGGGAGGCAAACCACCGGGCCTCATGCAATCTGTAGAAAGCAGGTATCCATGGGAAATAGTTGCCTGTGATGCAATGGGCCCGTACCCCAGATCAGCTAAGGGGTGTCGATACTTGTTAGTACTTACTGACCACTTTTCTAAATGGGTAGAGCTGTACCCGTTACGCCGGCTGGATTCAAAAATAATCTGGGATTGTCTGCTGCAGACCTTCACTCGCTTCGGTTTTCCAAAGCAGCTAATAACAGATAATGCCACATATTTCACAGGCAGAATATTTGCGGACACTTGCAAGGTTCTTGGTGTACACCACAAAAGAACGACACCTTACCACCCTCAGGCCAACATTACTAAGCGCGTCAACAGAAACCTTAAAACAATGTTGGTGGCTTTCACTGACCGGCACAGGGACTGGGATGCCCGCGTACAGGAAATGGCATTCGCCACGCGAACAACAGTGAATCGTTCAACTGGATTTACTCCGGCAGCCATTCTATTAGGTCGCGAGCTCAAGTTTCCTATCGAACATGAGCTCACCCATGACTCCGAATCACCGCGCTGTAACTACGCGACGTTCGCGCAAAATCTCTCCAGTCGCTGGAGCGAAACTTTACGGGAGGCCAGAGAGAACTTGGAACTGGCCCGCCTGGAACATTGCAATCAATACAACAAGGGCAGGCGACCTCTAGAGTTCGCGGTTGGTGATGAGGTGCTCCGCCGCACGCATCCACTCAGTGATGCAGCAAAAGGGTTTGCTGCTTCCCTCGCACCACGATGGGATGGTCCCTACGTGATTACAAAGCAAATTTCTAGGTTGGCATACCTTCTCAAAAACAAACGCGGTGGTCGAGTAACAGGCCCTGTAAACGTGTGCGACCTCAAAGCTTACTACGAGCGCCCGCTAGACGCGTAAACACATTCCCCCGCTACCGTCGACATTGCTGTCCTGGGTATTCGCTGTTTGTCAATCAGGATGCGGTGCCTTTTTGTTGTCCTGCTGTAATAACCTTGCCCCGCTGTAATAACCTTGCCTTTCGCAGAACACCCCGCAGCAACTTCAGTGCCAACTAGCCCGCGACAAAGCACAAGGCTGGCACCCATCACGGAACGCCGACACAGGCTGCTGTGAACGCCGACACACGCTACGTGCACGTTCCATTCTGTGCAACCGGTGGGACAGACAGGGCACGAATGGTTATGTGGTGTGACGTGTGGGCCGGCTCCGTTCGGTGTAACCATCAGGACAAAGACATGCGACGAACGGTGATGTGTTGCGGTGCCTGACAAACTGTGTAGACAAGGACATGCGACACCAGGACAAAGACATGCGACGAATGGTGATGTGTTGTGGTGCCCGACAAAGTGTGTAGACAAGGACATGCGACACATTATGAACTGTTGTGGTGCCCGACGAACTGTGTAGACTAATTCAGAACTGCTTCTCAGTTCCCCTTTTCTATTTTCTGTGGTGTTCATTATTGCCCTTAGTAGTCGGTGGAAAATGACACTCACTGGAGTGTCCATTCTTGTGTGGGGGGGAGTGTCGGGCCGATAGGCCCTTATCTGCAGCACGCACGTTGGAAGCAGGGAGAGGAGAACACACGCGCATTGCCCATGCGCGCGACGAGCGGCAGCGGCGGAAAGCCACAGGGGGCGTGAAGATGGCTGGCGGATAAGAAGGGAGGTGAGACAAGGCCCAGGGCTTTTTGGTGGGCGGCAGGACGATGGGATGCGGCGACGGTCGCGCTAGGCGCGACGGTTTCCTCCGTGAGTGCTGCAGAGCAGAGGCCACGCCGGTTTGGGACGTCCGCTAATAGGAGTCGTTGGCTCGTCTTCTACTGCGAGTTGCGCGTGAGTTTGCTTTCCTGCCGTTATGTTTCGCGCTTAGGTTCCATTTGACCGCCAGTCTGCGGGGACTGTTCGTTCCGGGCTTTTGGCTCTCCTGTATACGTTAGTGCCGTGTTGCACCGGTCTGGAAGGCCGGTGGTGATTCTTTTGAGTCGTGAATTAAAACGGTTCTTGTTCCCAGCGTTGCTGGCTTGTGTCGTGCGAATTACGGCTCACTGACCCCCCTGAGCGGAGGCGGGGCCTTCACTGTTTACAAGTTTTCATTATACTTCAATCAGCGCGAATACAGCCGAAAACTTAGCCATATATCAGCTTCCGGCATTCGTTTCCGCGAGCGACGGCGGATCTACTCCGGTGGCGGCGCGTGGCGGCTAAAAGCCGTACTAACGCCGACGCTGAATTACAGCTCATGATTACTGAACTGGATACGGAAAGTAGAAGAGTAGGTCTGAAAATTAATATGCATAAAACTAAAGTAATGTGGAACAATCTTGGCAGAGAACAGCGCTTTGCGATAGGTGGCGAGACACTGGAAGTTGTAAAGGAGTACGTCTACTTAGGACAGGTAGTAACCGCGGAGCCGAAACATGAGAGTGAAATAACTAGAAGGATGGGATGCGGCTCATTCGGCAAGCATTATTAAATCATGAATGGTAGTCTACCACTATCTCTCAAGAGGAAGGAATATAACAGCTGCATCTTACCGGTACTTACCTACGGAGCAGAAACCTGGAGACTTACAAAGAGAGTTCAACTTAAATTGAGGACGACGCAGTGTGCGATGGAAAGGAAAATGATAGGTGTAACCTTAAGAGACAGGAAGAGATCATAGTGGGTCAGGGAACAAACGGGGGTTAAGGATATCATAGTTGAAATCAAGAAGAAGAAATGGATATGGGCTGGGCACCTAGCACGTCGGCAGGATAACCGGTGGTCATTAAGGGTAACTGACTGAATTCCAAGAGATGGCAAACGCGTGAGGGGGAGACAGAAAATTAGGTGGGTAGATGAGATTAAGAAGTTTGTAGGTATAACGTGGCAGCAGAAAGCACAGGACCAGGTTGATTGGTGGAACATGGGAGAGGCCTTTGCTCTGCAGTGGGCGTAGACAGGCTGATGATGATGATGATGATGAACGCCGACGCCGGTTCCCACTGCTCTCCTCAGCTGCGCGCAGGCACAGAAAGATAGAGGCGCTGCCTCAGCAATACACTCATGCCATTTTGTAGTCGAGTATTGCTTTCCATGTTTCATTAAGTTGCAACGGTGTAATACTAACTTAGCCTCAAGTGTGCATCTATTTTCATATTATTTTCACCCATATCTATGGTGCTATAAGGACACTGCATGTCCTGCATACGAAATAAAGCGCACAGTAAGCTTGGTTACATTCAAAGAACACTTCACGAATCCTTCGGGGAAACTAAATTATTGTTATACGAGTTCCTGATGCCGTCAATTTTGGAATATGCTTGCGGCATGTTTGGTTCTGTTATAAGCAATGTGAAATTAATCTTTCTTTTATATTCCGTTCAAATGAAAGCACCTCATTTCATCCTCCACCATCACCGGCGTAATTAGTGGCGCCACAGACAGCGCCTCCTACACTGAACGTCATCGTTATTCCTCAAAAACATTACACTTCATGGCCAGCCAAAAACACTTCAAAATTTAGCCACAATGAGCTAAAGATAACACATATGTTTGCACAGACTAACATCTCTAAAATGTTTTTCTGCACCAGGATGACAAACCTATGGAACTTTATCAAGCAGTAGTACTGCTTGTCTTACGGTCGAACAGTTTTTAACAGCAGAGCTGCTTAAGCCGAGGAGGGAAGAGATAGAAGGAATAAAGATAGCAGGAGAGAAAGAGGAAAGAAGATAGGAAAGTAACACAAATAAATGACGGAAACTTGGATCGAAATAACCAAAAACACGAAAGAAAACGTCTATAAACGGGTGGCCAGATCCCTTTGGTTCATAGAAGTCCGTGACTGGTGATCGGAAATGATGATGATCATCATCATCAACCGGCACGCGCTCTCTTCCTCCTCTTCTTCTGCTTCGCTACCAGAACACGTGCTCCGATTTGTCCGGCGTGGCCTGCAGTTACTCTGATGGGTGAGAAAACGAGTAGAGAGAGAGAAAGAAACAAAGAGGAAGAGAGAGAGAATCTCGGTGAAACAATTTCTTGAGGAGACAGGATTCCATCCCGAGTGCCCACGATCCCAAAGGCGAGCATCGTGACCGCTCGACTATCGAAGCACGCTAGCAGAGCGTAACATAGCCTTGTATAGTGCACCAAAGGGGGTAGAAAGGGAAGTAAGCGTAAAAGATATGTGAGGGCGAGGAGCAGCGAAAAGGGGAGGGGAGAGGTCAAAGCAGACCTTAGAGAGAAAGAAAGGAAAGGAAACCAGAAAGAGAGAGAGGAAGAGAGAGAAAGAAAGGAAGAATGAAATATAGAAGGAGCGAGAAATAGAAAGACATATATGTACAGAGAGAAAGACAGAAATACAAATAAACAGTGACAAAAAGGCGTAAAACTAGAGAGTATTCATTCTAAAAAGGCAGGGCGTGCAAACACGGACACAAGAAAGAAGTCAGAACACCACAAACGCCGCGTTTGTGGTGTCCTGACTTCTTTCTTGTGTCCGTGTTTGCACGCCCTGTCTTTTTAGAATGAATACTTACCAACTAGCTCAGCTCTCTGCTATTCTATGAACTAGAGAGAAGAGAGATCAAAATGAAGAGAAACAAAGAAGGTTTTGCAGTTCCGCACTTCCTTCAGGCTTGGCCCACTAGTGCGAAGCTGCCGCAATTTTTTTTCACTCTTGGGAACACGTCACCACCTTGTTTGAAAACATTTTTTACAGCTGCTACGATTTCATTGCCCCTGGTATGTCGTTGATATGTAAACAATCCCAGAGCTGCAATGTGCATGAATGAATTAATTATAACGGGATATATAGTATTTGTATAGCGCACACATCACGAGCATGCAACATATAGCTCAATGTTACCTAGCACCATCACTCTCCATATACATCTCCCTTTTATACTGTATTAAATGCGAAGCATTTCTTAGCGAACCTCTGGCACTTTGAGCGTTTCTATCTACGTATCTATCTATCTATCTATCTATCTATCTATCTATCTATCTATCTAGCCGCCTACGTCTGGGTGCTCTCATGATCGCCTCCTTAACTTGGTGTAGACCAAAATTTGCATGGGAGGGTAAGAGGATTTGACGAATATGACTGCCGGGTCATGACATAAATAGCGTTAAATTCCTGTCGCGTACGTCGTCAAACCCTTTCCACTGGACACGTGTGGCACATACCCATTTACCACGGGCCGTGGTGTGCGGGTACGCGCCACAGGTGATTGACAGTTTATGTCTACCCAGGAACGGCGAGAACAGACATTGGTAACTTAAATGCTAGAGAGTTAAGTAATACCAACATCGGCAGCGTTGACTCAACGAATGGAAATATTGAAAATTAGGATCCCAGCAGAAATCGAACCCAAGCATTCTGCGTGGCAATCAGGTGTTCTACCACTGAGCCACGCCAGGTCTATAAGTTGGTTTGGAAAAACAGCCACTCTATATCTAATTTACAAGCACATATCTAATTTTACAAGAAAGCAATAAACACTACGTGATACTCCACGATGTGTACTCCTACGATACGGGCGTCATATCAGATTGACGTCTGTAGTTCCAGTGTTGGCTCCGCTTTTATAGCAGTCTAATAAACATTACGTTTGTATTCCTATGATTCAGCAAGCTATATTGAAGCATTGCTCGACCCCGGAGGAATACATTAACGAAAGTTACATATGATATCCACATCACCGCATCGTAAAGTGCACTTCGTCCACCAGAACGACGAAGTGTCCTAAGAGGCTGGGCGATGGCCTCATGCTGACCGAAGATAATATCATATTGATTGACAGCCATTTGTAGACTAGGCTACGTAGGCCACATACTCCCAGGTAGTCTACGAATAGGACAAACACCATCAACTGATGTTGGTCTACGTAGCACTATCCAGGCCTACCAGCCTCGACGGCCTATGCCTCACCAACGCGAAAGGTGGCTTCAGGTTCCGACATGTCGCAGGCTCTGTCGACAGACAATTTGTCGACGAAATGACCGAGGCATCCACGAATTCCAACAGTTCTATTATACCACATACTTCAATACACATGGACCCCTCTTCACCACGATCACGACCAGATCCTATAACAAGTCATGACCAGCTGCTGGTGCTCACTGGTCACGGTGATGATGCCCTTGTTCAAGAACTGTCAAGAACTTCTTGCACACATGCACACGGGTTCGTGAAACGCGCGTGCGTTCTCGGGACACGTATGAGCACTACATATCAGCTTACCGCTTCTGGTGTTGGTAATACCCACGTTGTCATTGGCAGCGTTACCCAACCGTAAACAACTGCTTATATAACACATATGCAGCTCTTCAACATATATATGTCTGCGTATAATATATATATACAAATCTTTAGCGTCATTTTGTAACGTGTCGCTCAGTAAAAAAAGTTACGCCACAGTCACGTAGCCGCCGCATGCTTCGCATAACATCGACTCCCACGGTACGTGGGATCTGCCGAATTTTTTTTTCTTTACCTCTTTAGACGCGCACTGCTAGCCGACCTGTCCTTCTTTTGTTTTTATTAAACATATTATTTTTGTTATTCTTCTTCTTATTATTATTATTATTATTAGTAGTAGTAGTAGTAGTAGTAGTAGTAGTAGTAGTAGTAGTAGTAGTAGTATTTCTACTAATAATATTATTTGATTTGCGTACACAAGGACACTGAGGAAAGAAGGAGAGTGCAGGCTGACAACTGCTACCTAGCGCGGCACAACGCCTCGCAACTCTTTCGGGAGGAGGGGAGAGATAGAGCAAAGAAGATAGAAAAGTAACACAAACAAATGACGGAAACTTGGATAAAAATAAGTAAAAACACGAAAGAAAATGTGTAAAAACGGGTGGCCAGATCCGTTTGGTTCATAAAAGTCAGCAGGGCTCTACGCGCCTGGTCGCGTCGAGAAGCACAGCCTCTCGGAGCATAGAGACACGCGCGTGTCTTTCTATTGATAATAAGGAAACTTGAAATGAAATAGCACAGAAACACAACTGTTGCCAAAGAAATGAGTTGAGTCGACGGGTTGCACGTAATACCCGTATGTATTCTGCTATACGTAAATTATACTGCGACGACTCAACATTCATGCCTTCTTATGCGGGCCATAGTGCACTGCGTCTCGTATTGAATGTCAGTGCAGTCCAGCTATTATCAAGTGTGAGACATCTATTAAGCGGCCGGCCGGCGTTATCAAAGTGCACGTACCTAAGAGCGCCTTTTCGTTCTGCACTGGACTGTGGAAGGCGCAGCTGCCCGGGCATTGCCTTCACGGTATCATTTTGAAATCGGTGCATTGAACTTCTGGCTAGGTTATGGTACTAGCGGAATAAGAGACGATGACGAGATGAAGAGACACGGGACCACGGTAGACTTGAACTAAACTTTATTACATACAACATTTAAGTATGTATGGACACAAATTCGTGACCGCATGCGCGCAAGAGTCCCGTTAAAGTAAAAAATATTGAACAGCCTGTGGTATCAATTTCTTCCCAGATAATCAAGCTCCTTGTCAGAGAGAGAGCCAACGAGCGGCTGCTAACACACGCGTCAGCTTCTTGTTTAATGACGGGGGCTTCATAAATTTCCCTCTCCCCCTGCGTTGCGAAGCTGCGCAGCACTGCCGCATGGTGCTCCCGTAACCTTACGTTTCAACACCGGCCGGTTTGCGTAACGGCCGCAGCAGAGCGGAATCCTGTATACCACTGCGGTTTTGCATTGAACAAAACGAGTGGCATGGCTCAATTTACATGCCTTGTCTTGGCTTTGCCCGTCCACAGCTGCACACATGAGTGCGAGCTTATTCGGCGTCGTAAAAACGACGGGTACGCCGCACTTTTCCGCAACCTTCTTCACGCGGTGAGAGAGCTGGTGCACGTAAAGGATAGACACTGGACGTGCCTGCGGCTCACCTTCGTCTCGTCTGACGGCTTGACCGCCAGCCTTCACCTCCTTTACCAGGCTCTCTATTACGGACGTAATAAGCGGTTTTGGAAAGCCGGCATCTCGTACCCGTCTCCTATTTCGCTAGTACCATGACCTATTATTCTCGAAACCAGCTAGCCCAACCTTCCGCCTGAGCTTCTGCCCCAACAAGGGTCCGGAAGTGGCATTCCTTCCGTGGTTCTTGCGTCACCTGTCGCTGATATTTGTCATACTCATAGCATGCCAGTTTCGGTGGATATCAAGTTAATCAAAAGGCCACGAGAGCACTAAGATCGTGCTATAAACAGTGGCGCTGAATATGAGTTGCAACACCGTGATCATGGTTGAAGGAGCCCCAAGCCTATGCTGTAACGCCCGCAAATGTGACATTCGATTTGAAAATGCCAGTAGCCGAAACACTGTTTACGTCACTGATTGTTCTCTATGGCGGCGCCACACTGCAACGTGGGTGCCGTTTTTTCCACGAGCAGCATGTTGCAACTTATGTTGGGCGCGACTGTACGTCATGAGATGCATGTCATTATTTTTATGTTACTACCTGTCTTTCATGTTCGTCATGCGCTCATGTCATGTCATAAGAATTTCGGTGCACAGGGTGCTTCAGAAATAACTTCGAATATTCTCAAAAATCAGGAAAATGCGATATTACCTCGCTGCCTTTACAATTGCTTTTTTCTGTAGCGGCAGGCATCCTAAGATGCCTAAGACATAATTTGGGACAGCAATTAGGAAAGGTAGAATAATTAACATTTTAATTAGTGGGGTTAGGAGGTTATGTCAAATGGGAAAATTGAAGTTCTTCATGCGAAGAGCCCATTGCAGCCTTGAGATTTCAAAAAAGCGGCCTCTAGTAAATATTATGTCATAATGAAGTTCAACCAAATTCAACGGCGAAACCGAAACCGAAGCACCGATGAGTGCAACAAGCAGACGACCAGAATGACGTCACTGTTTAAGACAATGATTACACAGGTGTAGTTCTTCCGCGTTCGTTAACGTATGTGCACCGTGCGTGCTATATTTGCAAGCGCAGCCCGCACACCCACACAACTAATTCGGTTGATGGTTGATGTAACGACGCTCGCTCATTCTTAACGTCTCAGAAGAATATGGCAATTGCTCCTCCGCGTTTCGGTTTCGGTTTCACCGCTGAATTTGGTTGAATTTCATTACTTCGCAATTATTACTAGAGGCTGATTTTTCGAAACCTGAAAGCTGAATGGGTTCTTAGCATGAAGAACTTAATTATTGAACTGCGCACAGCGCAATAAGTATACATACGTGATGGAATACCAACTAGCCCGAACCCACACTTCACTGAAGGGCTTAAATTCTCCCATTTGACATAACCACCTAACTCCACTAATTAAAATGTGAATGAATTTACTTTTCTTAATTACTGTCCCAAGTGATGTCTTAGCCATCTTAACATGCCTGCGGCTGCAGAAGTAGTGATTGTGAACGCATCGAACAAATATCGCATTCCCCTGATTTTTGAGGATTTCCGGGCACATTTCTTGAAACACCCTGTATATCAAGTTAACTAAACAGCCGCGAGAGCACGAAGTCTTCGTCATGTAAATGATGACGTACATGCATGTCATGATTTGTATGTTGCGACGTGTCTTCATACTCATCATACTCATGGCATGTCATACCAGTTTTGGTATATATCAAATTAACGAAACAGCCTCGGGAGCACTAAGCCCGTGCCATGTAAATCATGACGTACATGACATACATGTCATGATTTACATCATATGTCATGGCATGGCATGACAGCACGACATGTGCATTACATGTAGTGTCATGACATGCATGTCATGAAGTGGACAGTTGCAAAGGGCGCACTTCGAAAGTCAACCACAATATCGAGATCTGCACGCGACTGCTTAAACTTGACCGATGGGAAAGTTGATACATTTGCAATACCGACGCCTGCTTATGAAGAAGTCTCAGACTAGCCCGTGTCTGCCTACACTTTTCAAAATTTGCTAAACGATGCATTAGCGATGGAGCACTTCTCACCGATATGGGACGCTTTTCGTATAACTTCAACAGAAAAGCTGTTGTTTTTTTTTTTCAAAAGGACAGACTGATGGGCTAGTCGGTAGTGCATAATTCTGAACGGTAGCGCAAAGAAGCACACGGACGGCGACAGGTCAAGACTACCTGGTTTTATTGGACTCTCACTTCAGTTTGCCTACCGACCTGACCACTGCGGTTCGCTCTGTTGTTAATGAATGCCTCAGGCCACTTGTTGTTACATTTGAAGCACCCATTAACGGGTCCACCTGGTTTTTAGAGACCCCCCCCCTTGCTTTTGCTAGTAAACAGGTATGTTGAGGTTACGAGCCGAGCGGCAAAAAACCCATTCTTCCATATTTATGGGCTCATCATAAGCTGGTAAAACGAGGCATAACCAAATTGTGTTTTAATAATGCCCTTTTGAAGTCCTGCCCGCACCTCATTCACAGATGCTTTGATAGCCAAGCTGCACGTTTGTCAGATGCGGGTTACCCGTTGCATGTGTTGTCCGCTGTAGCAGGGAGCATGCTGAAGAAAGTCAAGGAAGATGACCGCAATGCCATTGACCGTGTAACGCATGAAAGAAAGAAAGTTGTGTGTCTTACCTTACTTCCACAATATGAGCCATAATCTCAAGAAAATTGCAAAACGCGCCGGTATTGATATTGCGCTATCTGATCGATTAAACCTGTCGAGCTTGTGCGCTGGAGTAAACGCAGGAGCGTGCAAGCCACGTGTGTGCAATGTGAAGCACCGCGAACCGTTTGTGTCTTGTGTAGACGGTGTCGTCTGTTCTATTCCGCTCACATGTGACAAAGAGTATGTAGACCAGACAGGCAGGTGCATGAACGATCACCTGCGGGGGCACCGGTACAATGTCGATAAACTCGCCCTGTCAGGCCACCTCGCTGCGCATTATGCACGTTGCGGTTGCAAGCCACTGTTCAACCACGCACATTCGCAAGCCAAAACTTCTGACCAGCTAACGAGAGAAATTTTTGAAGCAGCAGAGATTTAATATAGAGACCCTGTAAGTTGCCCTTCAAGCTGTTTATCGGAAAAGGAAATGGCATTTTTGTCCCGTCAGGCGGCTGTTTGATTTGCTGGGTCGATTACCTTCTGTACCCTCCCCTCCCCCTCTCCTTTTCCTTCGCGCGGTGTCGTGTGTGTATATATGCGATCACGTGCAATAAACGCTGAGTTGTTCATTAGCGCTGTGTCCCGTCTTGATCTGTCGCCGTCCGTGTGCTTCTTTGCGCTACCGTTCAGAATTGTTTTTTTCTTTCTCATGGAACATTTCCGGAACGCATATTTAACAAGTGGTACGAGTCTCGGTGTATCTTCGATTTGAGACCACGCTCTCATGGTCAAATAATTAGCTAAAAAGCGAACTTCATTTACTATATGTACTTGATTGAACTCGACGATCTTGGTCGAGATTTTATGTTGGCCCCTTCGCTTAAAAAGATTGAATAGGTTGAGATGCGCTATACATCCAACAGGTTTCATCCAAATAACCGTCCCGACGGCATGAGGAGAGGCGTTCGTGGCGTCCAACGGCAAGTCTAAAATACATAAGCACATGAATCTTACAGTGCGCAACACCAGAGTCGGCGTGTATTCTATATCTGCGCCATAATGTTCACCACGTTAAACGGTCAAACATTAAGCCTCATAAAACGCGAATATTGACCGTCTACGTTGGCGCCAGCACGATTGATGACGTCGCCATATGACGTCATTGTGACGCCACATATTGCCAAAAGTTGTGACGCCATTATGACGCCCCTCTGACGTCATCGTACGTCACTGTTGCTTGTTCAGAGGTGGGCTGATCACGCAGGCTGTGCAAAACAACGTAAGGTGCAGAAACCTTTCGGAGGGTGGTGGGGAAGGATCAATGCATCAACTGAGAAGAAAAAGATTACTTTCGTCGTCGAGTCGACTTAGGCGAATGCATAAGGCACCCTCTAAGTATTTCAACAATAGACAACAATACTGCGAAAAAAGATCGACTTCTTTCATTATATATGTTCTCACTTTTACTTCATTTAGTACTTTACTCGTCACGTTCCGTGGCTCGGATACGACAACGGTGCTTGTGGTTACGAAAAGATATGAGACGGTATATAACGTCTATATCGAATAAAAAAATCATCGAAATAATGTAACTTTCCCATTGATATAAAATTCGATTATCAGTCTAACTGGGCGTGTGGCGTACATGTACGTACTCACGCCCTGGTCCATCTGGTCTCCTGGTGCCGTCCACGCCAGAGTGATGAGCCATCCTTCGCTGGTGGGTCTCGCACCTTCCACGCGCAGATCTCGCACTGTCGAAGGGGGATAGGCGAGGTCGCCATCGACGGCTCCCACCCAGAGGGAGCCGGCATCGGAAAATCGGACAAAGCTTCCGTTTCCTGCACAACAAAACTGCATATTATTTTTCCAGGATTGAGTTGGGAGCTGCCTGTTTTTACGGACGCGTTGTGGATCGGTTGAAACGGCGAACGGTGTATTTATCCGTATTTGTCGTCATCTATCAAAAAACACTGCATTCATTCGTTACACCATACTGTGCAGGTGTGGTCTGTTCGGAATATACAAGACACACGTCCAGCTGCAGCGGCACATAAAAAGCACACGCTCGTAGCAAGGCCACGCAGGCAGAGACTGAGCGACACGAGCGAAGTATATCTTGCCTTTAGCTTGCATCCATGTCTCTCAATGGTAAAAAGCTGAGGCTGGAGGTAAGTGCTACGCCCATCTTTGATTTTGGTGTGGTTTTGCTATTACACTTATGAATTTATGAAGCGCACAATCAGGACAGGAGGACGCAGGAGACGGTTAAATTAGGGTGGATAAATTTCTCCGTATGTGCCCTAAGTTGTGTCCTTGACCAATAAGCCGACTACACCAGGTCTTTCTCACGCTAATATACGCCGGGCATAAGAGCGAGGAAGAGCTCAAAACTCGCTTCCTTCGTGTCAACGTTTATTCTGGGTACGTTGCCTTGGAGCGCCCTTAAGTGAGCTTAAGCGCAGCCAGCGCTGATAGACATGCTCGTCACTATTGCTATAAACTGCCGAATGTGCTTCCGTAATGTTGATGCGCGTATTCGCAGATAGTAAAGTGCATTTCATTCATTGTCTCTCGACACAAAACTGCTTCAAATTTTGCTTCTCGCAAATGGTGACGAATTATACGATTACATCTTCGTGGAGACCTGCTTGAGTTATTCGTGAAAATGTTTCCGCCCTGCGGGATCGCGCAGTTTAAAGCACATCGATGTACAAGTTGCAACACAAACTAACTCAAAAGTGACCTAAACTGAGCGGTCAAGCAGGAACTTGATGCGAATAGTTAGATCTACGGACTGTTCTTGAAGTCGCATTGAGTTTTTATGCTGAAACGGGCGCCAGCGATAGTAGTCGCGTTTGCTTTGTCGCTCAGAATATCTTGTTTCATGCGTTTTTTTTTTTTTTTTTGTCTGACCACCGGTTTATTATACCGTTACGAACACTAGTACTACAATGTCGGAAACAATTAGCACGTGTTGCAGCTTCGTATATAATACGTGAGTCTTCTGTGTTTTTAATGTTTGGCCGTAATAATACACTCTGTTACTGTAAATCTGCTGTACGTGCTTCACCACATTAGAAATTTATTAGCTTACAAAATCGAGCACGCATCTTAGACAAGACTAACGCAAAGACAGGGAGATATGCCTGTCTCTGTCTCCTAGTCGTCCTTGTTTAAAGCTACGTGCACGATTCTTTACGTACTCTAATTGCCCTGAAAGGTGCAGCCCTTTTGCCAAATATGGCTCAGCGGAATGTGTTTCTCCTTATTAATCTCCTATATTTTAGGATAATCAGGATATGTCAGACGTTCATTGTGGTCGAAACTGCGCAACAGGACGGGACACGAAGAAAGGCAAGACAAACGAGCGTCTTGCCTTTCTTCGTGTCCCGTCCCATTATTGAGCAGTTTGGACCACAATGAACTCGTACCAACTCGCCCAACTCTCCACGCTGATGTCAGACGTGCAACGTGAGAAAAGCACTCACGCATATGTCGGGCATACTGAGGCAGTTCGTTTGCTAAACGCACCTGCTAAATACAACAAAAATAAGCCCGCAAAAATTGCAATTCTGAATAACGTATAAAGGAGAACAGCATTATTCTTCTATGTTTTCTATGCTACGGCAGTGAGACTTGAACAAGAGTTCTATTTAGTTCTGCGTGTTCCACCCTGAGGACCGCGCCATATATGTAAATAAAGTTGATTCCTGCTGCGTGTTCACGACCATAGAGTGAAATACGATGATGATGATGATGATGCGCTTAATACGCTATACCTAAGGGCATATGATTCCGAAGGAAGCCATTCACTCTCAGCCGGCTTCATTGTTATTTTCCAGTGCTGTTGCTAGTATACAACTATATTATATGTAGCAAGAGAAGCATGTATAACATACCTCGACGACCCCTGGCTCGTAGTTGAACCGCGTAGCGGCCGGCCACATCGAAAGCGATGAACGCCGCACTGTAAACACCGTCTCTGGCCGCTACGTCAATGCCTGCATCAGAAATGGGACTTGATGGTATTCTCGTCCAACAGCGGCTTATGGCAAGGCAGCGCAGTATCCCACTCTGAATAGTCTATTGACAAAGTTTAAACCAGTGCAACATTCGACAGAGACGAGGGAACACTTGGAAAAATGCAGATACTACCTTGTAGCAGTCCAGGCCGCAGCTCTATAAAACAGCGTTGCGCTGGTGCCTCATTAGTCGGTAACTAGTCAACTTTTTCTATTAGCACAGGTTGCGTGTTTGTGCGCGTTGTTCTTCCAGTACGGCATTAGGTCGACAGCAACGGCACCCTATGGATATTATGACGCCAAGGAGGAGCACTAAACGTCTCCACACTGCAGCTTTCTTCCGAGATGTGCAAGGTCTCTCCCCCACCAAGACCAGAAGGTGGTGGTAGCCACTTTACGCAGTGCGCTACGGCGTGGTCAATTGTACACGTCTGAACAAGGCGTACGGTTATGAAACGAATCTATTCACCCGAAAAAAAATAATACGATGAATAAACAACATCGTCATAGAAGCGAGAGCGCAGTGAGCATGATTTAGCCCAGCACATCTAAAGGTTGTGGGTTCAACCCCCACCATATAATAACAATAATAATAATTGTTGGGGTTTAACGTCCCAAAATTACGATATGATTATGAGAGACGCCGTAGTGGAGGGCTCCGGAAGTTTTGACCACGTGGAGTTCTTTAACGTTCACCTGAATCTAAGTACACGGGCCTCAAGCATTTTCGCGTGTGTTTGACACGACAAAAATTTGTAGAGTGCGCATTGGGAGTTGTGTACATGACCCCGTTTAGCTGCGGTAAAGTATACGTTGGCTAGTTGCGACGTTGCATAAATGTGCGTCTAAGAGAGCACCAATCAGCGGTTAAATCGTCAGGAGCATCACATCTAGCAGTTCATTGCAGGGAGTGTGGCTGCTATCCTGTTTTATGTGATACCGAAATAATTTTTCGAAGCAGCAATCAGCTAAACCGAGAGATGACTGAAGCATTTCATATAAGAAAAAGAGGGGAGCAGTGTGTCAGCGAACCTTCAGCTTTGTTGCATAAGGAGTTTGTTTTCCTTGATAGCGTTCCGCAATAGTTTATCGCCATTTTAACTATAATTGTCTCGTCGCGCATGCGTCGATCACATGATTGTTGTATTTATATCCTTCCTTGTTCAATAAATCTTTTAGTTGTGAGTAAGCGCTTGTCCTGTTATCTTCGCTTTTTGTATTCGTCTTCGGACGCTTTGATAAGTCAAACCATTCATTTCAACCAACTAGCCCTGTTGTCGATTCTCTTGGACGATAGAGTAGGCTTGCAACTGAGAGCTTCAGTAGCAGTACTGAAAACGAGGATGTCGTCGAGATACGCAAAGCAGTAGGTCAAGCCACGTAAGACCTGGTCAACGAAAGGTTGAAAGGTCTGTGCCGCGTTATGAAGACCAAATGGCATGTGTAGGAAGGAAGGAAAACGGGAGAGAGGAAAGACAGGGATGTTAACCAGTTTGGAATAACCGGTATGCTACCCTGTACAGGGGGAAGGGATGGGGGAGATCGAAAGAAGAGTAAAGAAAGAGAGAAAGAGAGGGGAACACACACGCGCACACACATACCTTCACAGCGCAGAGCGGCAGTCTTGTGCGGTATGCGGCATCATTAAAAAGTCTACAGCCGCTCGTGTAAGTCTGTTGTCCTTAGTAATTTGAGCAATGCCTTGGTTGCTTGAATTCTCGATGACTTAGGATGACATTGGAGAATTGTTTCTAGTGTCAACGGTCTGTTGTGAATACGAGCGAGAGCGAATATCAGGGATTGTCTCTGCGCAGCGTAGCGAGGAGAGTCGCAGAAGATATGCTGCAAGGTCTCCTCGGTGCCGCAGGCGTCGCAAAGAGCGTTGTCGGCCATCCCTATTCGAAACGAATATGACTTCGTGAAAGCCACTCTTAGCCATAAGCGGCGTAGCAGAGTGGCCTCTCTTCGGCGTAGTCCAGATGGTATTTGAAGTCGCCGCAACTCGTTTAGGTGGTGTTGTCGATAGTTTTGGCCTCTTGAGGTATTCAGTGTTGAGTGCGAAATATTCTTTGCGATCCTTTGAAGCATGGCAGCAGCATCAGACCTTGAAAGGGGTATAGCCTCTTCCTTGTCGCCTTGCAAAGCTGACCGAGCAGCATTATCGGCATGTTTGTTGCCAAGCACGCCGCAGTGACTTGGCAACCATTGAAACGTCACTTGGTGTCCCTTCTCGAATGACGCATGAATGAGGTGTCTTATCTCGAATACGAGCTGTTCATATGGTCCACGTCACAGGGCTGACAAGAGAGATTGTAGGGCTGCTTTGGAGTCACTAAAAATTGACCATCGCTGCGGTTGTTCGCGATTGATGACACAAAGTGCAGCGCGAAGAGCTGTCAGTTCAGCAGCCGTTGATGTTGTTGGGTGGTCGGTCTTAAAGCTAACAGTTACACCTTTCGCTGGGACAACTACTGCTCCGGACGAATCACGGATGGTCGTTGAGCCGTCGGTGTAAATATGTATGTTGTCGGTGTATTTCTCGCGCAGTAGAAGCAGAGATAGCTGTTTCAGGACAGGCGATGACAAATCAGATTTTTTCTTGATTCCTGGTACACTGAGGTGCACTGTAGGACGAACCAAACACCAAGGTGGAATCGATGGTTTGGATGCGGGGCTGAAGCCTGACAGTAGGTTGGCGGAGTAGCTCCAGATTGTTGCGCAGTATGATGCTAGCGGTCTTTCTGAGGGCAGTGTTGCCAGGTGGTGGTTAGGAGCTCGAGCAAAATGCCTGATGTGAGCTCTCAAGGCTTCTAACGCAATGTGCGTTTGTATCGGTAGATCCTTGGCGATGGCAATAGTCGCCTCTGTTGGCGCACATGTGGGCAGACCTAGGCAAACTCTGAGTGCCTGAGCTTGTGCAGCCTGTAGAACGCGAAGATTTGTCTTGCAGGTGTTGGTTAGCACAGGCAGACTATATCTCAGAAACCCAAGAGTGCTCTGTATAATTCCAACATTGCATCTACTGACATGCCCCAGTTTTTCCCTCCCAGAAACTTGAGCAGCTGGGCAATGGCCGTCAGGCGCTTCTTCAAATAGGCCACGTGTGGGCTCCAATTGAGGTTTCTGTCAATAATTATGCCGAGAAATTTGTAGGTTCTGGCATAAGAAATCGACTGCCCGTCAATAGAAATGGCATATGGTGTCATTGGTTTGGGCGTGAACGCCACCAATGCACATTTCTCCGGGGATATTCTGAGGCCTTGTTTGCTAAGGTAGTGCGCTGTCAATGTTTCAGCCTTTTGAAGTCTCGCACGTATTTGAAGTCGTGTAACGGCTGAGGTCCAGACACATATGTCGTCTGCGTATATAGAGATCTTGATCGTACTTGGCAGAGATTCGACAAGTTGAATGAGGGCGAGATTGAATAGTATGGGACTGAGTACTCCGCCTTGAGGAACGCCTCGGCAGGTATAGCGTAGTATGGTGGGGCCGTCTTCGGTGGACACAAAGAATGACCTTGCAGACCAATCCATCGAAGAACTCGACCACCAAGGCCAACCACCTCAAGTGCATCGATAATAGCCTCGTGCAGAACATTATCATAGGCGCCTTCCACATCCAAAAACAACGCTGCAGATAGTCGCTTACGTGATCTCTGCTGTTGAACGTACGTAACGAGATCAAGAACATTGTCGATGCATGAACGGTCACGTCGGAAACCAGCCATGGAGTTTGGATAGATCTTGTAGATAGATCATGTGTAGATATTCGAACAGGCGAAGGGTGTCATAATGGCAATCTTGTGAATGTCTGCGGGTTCAACTGGAATCTGGCGATAGTCTTTCACCAGGTCGATATTGCTAAATATGGTGCAACCCTGCAGTGCCGATGTAAAATCCTGGATAATTCGAATAGGGTACCAATCCGGGACAGTGGCCTTGTTAAGAGTACGGTAATCACCGCATCAGCGCCAGTCACCAGTGTTCTTGGGCATCGTGTGGAGTGGTGAGGCCCAAGGACTGGGGAGGGACGCATGAACTCAAAGTCAAGCATGTGCTTGAACTCCTTTTTGGCAACAGCGAGACGATGTGGTGCGAGGCAACGAGCCCGGGCAAATACGGGAGGGCCATTCGTTATGATGTGATGTGTCTCGCTGTGGGCGACCGAGGACAGAAAGGAGGGTAGTCGGAAGGCGTCCGGAAACTCGGCAACGACGCTTGACCAAGGGTTCGGAACGATTGTGTGCGCCTAGAAAAGCCGAAGGGTGGAAGCGCCACAGGAAATGCCTTGGACGGCTAAGCTTGTTTCGGAGTCCAGGATGCGGCTGTGCCGCATGTCGACGACGAGCTTGTAGTGCTGCATGAGGTCGGCTCCAATGATTGGTTGGCGCACGTCCGCTATGACATAGAGCCAGCGAATGGTACTGTGGTCTGAGGCCGATATCGAGAGTTACCGACTTTTGGACGTAAGTCCGGATAGTTGATCCGTTGTGAGAGGAGGGGATAGTCGAAACGCGGTGAGAGATGGGAGTCGGGAGGATGGCGTCGTTCAGCCGACGTAGGAGGAAGGACGCAGATTTCAGCGCCGGTATCGGCGACATAGCGGACCTTCGTGATACTATCGCTGACTTGGAAGAGACGACTGTTCCTGGGGCCCGGAACAGCGGTCGCCGTCACTGCTCGGCCCGGTCGCTTCCCATGTATGAAGAGGGCTGGCGACAGTCGTATGCGCGCGACCCGTTGCGACGGTGGTACCAGCAAAGGCTATCGGGAATGGGAGAACGGCGGCCAGAGCGATTGGGGCTGAGGCAGCAAGTTCGAAAGGCGGCGACTTCAGCTGTCAGTTGCTCTAGTTTTCGGGGGGCTCCTCGTCTGCAGCGAGGAGACGCGCATGGCTGTCGCCACTAGCTGCGCTGTTGGGCGAAGGATCTGTAGGGCAACGTCTCAAGGATCTGTAGGGCTTCGTCTAGCTGTTGCCAAAAAGATGCGTAGCCACGGAGGGGAAACCGACATCCATAATTTTGTCGGCCAACTATCCAGAGATTCCGGTGTCGATGATGAAGACACGGTAAGAATCATGCGCACCTGCGTTGGAAGGTGCTGTAGAGAAATTTCTCGAAGACGTGCGTTAATTATTGTTCGGTGACCTAGTGAGATCGGGCGTCAAGCTTTGATGCGACGCAGTAAGTCAGTAGGTTTGCGATGACCGTGCTCCTATAATGTAAGGAGTTGCTCATTCGATGTTCTGTGGCGGTAGTGCGCTTGATGAGCATCTTCTCAAGATGGTCATAGGAGTGGTCGGCTGGAGGAGAACGTAGAACATCGCGAATGACCGTAGCAGTATGAGGTGGAAGCGGTTCAACAATGGTCATGCATGGTCAACTGGGAAGTGAGCCGACGACGACGGAACAGTGATTCTACGATGATGAACCAAAGTTCCTTGTCCGATGACTGAAACTCAGAGAGCTTGACAGCGGAAACCTCGAAATCGCGGGATTGTGGCGATGATGACAGTACCTGATTAGCATGACTTTCTGGCTTCGGGAAGGACTGCGAAGACTGCGGTTCTTGAATTCCTGGCCAAGCGAGGCGGCTGAGACAAGCGCAATTCAGGAAGCAAGAGTGATTAAGCGAAGGCCGGGTCACCAGTTTGTGAAAATAGGCAGAGAGACTTCGATTCTGGGAGTCCACAAATTATATATTTCAGAAGCCATTTTCTCAAACGCAAACAGTAGAGTAGAGCAGGCACGTACTAGCACGCTACAAAACTGTATCGAGCAATTCGCTAATGTATCGAAGTATTTAAGATATAAATGACAAGTATCATATCGGATACATTTATTCTGCTAGTATTTTGTATCTGTATCTCAAATACTTATCGTCTCGGCATCTTGTATCGTATCTCAATACAATTGCAAACTATACGACAATTCGCGTGTT
This sequence comes from Rhipicephalus sanguineus, assembly GCF_013339695.2. Lineage (NCBI taxonomy): Eukaryota > Metazoa > Arthropoda > Arachnida > Ixodida > Ixodidae > Rhipicephalus > Rhipicephalus sanguineus. The sequence continues at coordinate 177,347,268 of NC_051179.1, forward strand.
CAGGCCAGTCAAGATTAATTTCTTTTACCGGACCCATTCCATGCGGTATTGGGACAATACATTTCATTCCTCTAACACTCGCGTATGGGCTGTGTAATTTCGTACCAGTGTTCATTACGAGAACGAGAAAAATACTAAAAGGTGTGTGGGCTGATCGACCGCTCAAACTGCATTATACATGGCGCCGCACTTCTTCGAAACTCAATCTTCTATATCATGCATCGCGAATTTATTAAGCTTACAGAAAGGGTGTTGGTCATGCAACGCTTACTGACCTGCACCGTCGTCCCTGAGCGGTAGGTGCACTTCCACTCCTCGAGGTGTCCGCACCGAAGCCGTCACGTGGGCGCCCAGCAGAGGCCTAGCACCCCGCACCAGTTCAGCGTGTAGCGCTGCGGGCGGCATGTGGCCAGCAGCCCGCTCAAGGACCCCGTTTCCAAGGAATGCCCGCAGTTGGGTCACAGGGCCCGAGCGCGATGGCCGCGAGGTTATAGACACACGCGCCGGCTCTGACAAGCGCACGGTCCACAGTCCTGTCTGAACACGAAGAAAACAGAGCCGATAACGCCGCTGTTTCACGCAAGCTTTGAAGTTATTAAGTGCATCAGAGAAGTCACTCGTATTGCCACATGGTTGTGATGGAAAAGAAGGCGGCGGTTTGACTAATCAAGACGCGTAACTTTATTTGGTGAACTTGTGCCTAGAAAATCAACACGCACGGTAAACTATAGCGACGAGTAAGCGCAACCTATCGGCGCCTAAACCATTGACACTACCACATCGCAAACTTCAGAGACGAGGGACGAAAGAACACAACACACGCAAGCGCTAACTTCCAGCTGAATTTTGATTGTTTGAGACACATATTTATAATGATAAACGCGCGCCTGCGCCACTTGACCTCCACAACCCACGACACCCTAAAGTGATAACTGTAAGGTTACAATTTAAAAGCCATCGGTAACATGCCGAACAGAAAGGTTATACACGATCAATGTTGGCGGTAACGCGTTACAAGTAACGGCGTTACCGGTAACGCGTTACTTTTTTCAGTAATTAAGTAACGTACTCGTTACTATTTCGGAACTGTAACGGGTAACGTACTTTCGTTACCATTTTTCAGTAACGTAAGGTGTCACGTTAGGGCTCGTTCACACAGGCGTCAAACGCTCCGTCACGTCACCGTCACGTCAAAAAAACGTACAGCAGACGCGACGTAGCAGTGTACGAACAGACGACGGCGGTTGCAGCGTCGACAGCAGCACGTTTTTGTGCAGTGTTGACCGACTGATGCACCAAAAGAGGAATTGTCCACGCAGCTCAAATGCTTCGCTGGCGCTCTCCCGACTCCGCTGGGCGCTCCTCCTCGCACCACAAACACACACACACGCGCACAAAAGCAACCACTTGTCCCCCCGTTTTATGGCCCATTCAGTCAGGCGCGCGTTCAGTGTTTCAAGGCCACGGACCCGGGGGCCGTATGCTAGACGCGTGGCTGTTCTCAGAACTCGGAACTCCAAACGTAAACTTCTGATTGGTCCGTTTTCTAGGGGCGGGGCTCCGTCCCCGTGCCGGCGACGGAAACGTAGAGCACTGCTCTACGACACCGTCAACCGTTTTTTCCGGAGAAAACGTCTCGGAAACCCTCTCCCCTGACGGAAATCGGCGACGTGACGTTGACGTGACGGAGCGTTTGACGGCTGTGTGAACGAGCCCTTACTCGTTACTTTTCATTCCAATTATACTCGCAGTCTTACACAAAATTCATTCGTCTTGTATAGGAGCGTCTTTCTCAGAGCTCGCCCCGACGTTATTTTGCCGCTGTGGCGGACTGCTGTCGGCCCGCCAAGCGTTGACAGAGCGATAGTGCACGGGTCCTTTTTTGCGAGGGGAAAATGGCAATCGGGAGCTATTTGCCGAAATTTATTAAGTGGATTTCTTATAGTTTCGGCTACCTTGCTATCGAAGTTCAAGTTGCCGTCGATTGTCGATGATTTTGAAAACATTCCGTATCGTTCAAAGAAAATGCCCCCACGTCCCCGAAGGGAATCGTGAGGAAATGCGAATGCATTTCTTGCGCCGAGAGTACACGGCGCAGTAATTTTAATATTTTAATGGCGTAAATTAATGACGAGACGAGGATTTGTATCGTAACCATTTATTTACACATTCATCAGCACCTGTTTGTGTTGTCATTGTACCTGACGGCCATAATCTCAGCCTTGTGGTCGCCGTTGGCGTTTCACAGCGGCGTCTCGAGCACACATTTCGAGAGGCGCCCAGCCAGCCGACGGGAGAGTGGGGCGCAGGGAGGAGAGAGAGCGAACGGCGAGAGAAGGAGCGGCGAACCACTGCACCCAATGCCACCTAGAAGAGCGGTGCGGAGCCGGCGCGCGCCCGCGCAAACCGCGGTGAGGAGGCGGAGCGCGCGCAGTCACGTGGGGTGTGACGTCGCTGCGCCGTTGCTACAGACGCTCCTCTCCTTTCTTCGCGCCGTTGCTATGGGACGGCGGATTCAGGGTCGCTTATAAAGTGCATTCGCACTTAAAAAAGTCCCAGTTTCGCCGCAAGGGTGACGCACTGAATGCGAAAGCAATGAAGTAGAATGTTATACGAATTAAGGCTAGCAGCTGGCTCATTTAGCATCCTATCCGGCGTAACTCAACAAAACGTTGCCGTAAGGAACACAGCCGCTGTATTGGGCGACGCAACTTTCCTGCTTCAATATGCACAGCAAGCGCCAAAGTGTGTGCGTGTCTCCGAGACCCCCTCTCCGTCTGGTCTTCCCGAACAACTCACCCTCACCCCCCCCCCCCCCCCCCCCCCCCCCCAACCGCCCAAACGCGTCCCCCGCCGCGGCGGCGGACGCGTTTCCTCTCCGCTTTTGGCCCCGAGATCGAGCGGAGTCGCCGCCTAGCGGCTTCTGGCTGAACCGCGCCTTGTGTGGATTGCTCCATGCGTCGTCTGCTAGCCCCGTTGTGTTTGCATGTGCGCGTACGTCATGCAGATCCCCAAAGGGTGGTTTCTTCCGTTGCGTTAGTGCAACTTTAACCGCTCATACGTATGCCTTACACGATGCAAAGAAGCATTTCGCCTTGATCGGCTGTATATATACTGTAATAAGATCAGTGAGTGCACTTGTCGAGAGTGCTGTGTGTGGTCGTCGTACCTTCCGTTCATGAGAGTCTTATCAATGTAGGTGCCGCTCTGTGGTTCAAGCGCATTACAAAGTGCACTTGGCGTTGCCCTAAAGATGAGAAGTGCTAAATATCATGTGAATATAGCCTTTTAGCGGCGCTGTGGTAAAAAAAAAAGGCTCGCATGTATTTGGGCGTTGTGGTTAAATGTTGTTTATATGTTACGCGACGAGCTTTGGTTTTGTACGGTCCCGGTCACACTAGAGAGAAATATTTCTGTTAAGTCACGTCTGGCACTTCGGTACTAAAAAGAACACAAAATGAAATGACACGGAAATCGCAAAACTGAGTTGCCTGGCGCAATTTTGTGTCGAAATTTATACAAAAACACCCGCGTACTTAGATTAAGGTGCGCTCGTTAAAGAGCGCTGATGGTCAAAATTAATCCAAACGGTGTAGTTTACATTTATGTCGTAGTAATTTCACGCGAAGCCAGATCTTTTTTTTTCTTTACATTATCTTGAGCGTTTGTGTTGCGTTGTTTAGATTGTCGGAAGGCAGCGGACATTACTCCTATGAAAAAACGTACTTTCGTCCCGCAAAATAACCGGACCTTTGTTTCATTACCATCGTGCAAGTAATCAATCGAAGAAATTTCCGTGCTGTACAGTTACCTTTGTGTACTGTTACTGGAATAAAAACAAGCGTGTGCGTGTTAAACGTCTCCGTAGCGCTAAAGCGCTGTCAACCACGTAGCTTTCCTCAGTAAACCTATCAACTGTCCAACATTTCATGGAGAACTGAGTAAGAAATGCGAATGAATATTTGAGCACGCAGTGCACAAAGTGCTATTTCAACTGATCGTGCAGGAATACGGGCTCTCTTTTTGTTGAGAGGCATCCAAATGAACAAGAAGTATATAGTTCATTCAGTCGCGCTATACAGCAGTGCGCAGTAGGTGGAACACAAGTTAAACAAGTACAAATAAAACAACAAGAAAACGTCACCCATTGCGGAAACGCCGACTGTCGCCGAAGGCGAGCAACAGGTTCGTTGGCAGAAGGCAGTATAACCTCTTTGGAAGATGCTTCTCTCACAAGTAATTGTAACGTTCGGCGCGCTTCGTGCATTAATTCGGGAACCAAGAGCGCACATATTACCACAAAACTGCAGTCAACGCATTTTGTTTGCCGGAAATCGGATGACATCGCTCACAACGAAGTGCTGTTGTGCACGTTTGCATACTCGCCGACAACCGCCTATCCACACTAGCGTGGCGACGGTGCTGCCACCTGTAGCCCTACCTCGCGGCGATCGTCGGCCGCCCTCGCATGCTCTCACTCGCACATAGAACATACGACGCGCGGGGCCATGTAATCGATTTTGACATGGAAACTCGCAGCGACGGTGACGCCGACGCCAAAAATGCGCCTGGAGCGTCCATATAAGTGCTATTGCACAGTCAGCATACAACAAGCTGATCAGCATGAATGTTTCCATTTAAAGGATACGTTCTTCTGAATGCACAGCGCCCAAGTCAATCTTTCAGTACACTGCCCATGTCTGTGCATCTATGTAAGTTCGCTCTGCGCAGGGTGTTTTCACTACAGGTTTTTTTATATAATGTTCCTTGCATTCTCTCTTAAACGCTGCATAGCATTTGCTCTGGCGCACAAAAAGAAAAGACCATAGGAAACAAGCGATCAATACTCACCCAAGTTCTGTCCAAGAGGAGCTTGCTTCTTAGAAGGCTTGCGTCGTAGGATCCTAGCAAGCGCTCGCCTGATGGGCTGACCACTTCCAGGTGCTGCGAAGAGCTCACGAACTGCGTATCGCGACCGAGTTCGTCATCGAGGGGCACGTCAAATGTCGTAGCGTTGACCATCTCGCTGAATAGCTGAGCGAGAAAAGAAAAACATATCAATATCTAACAGTACATGGTGCTTCAGCTAATTTGCTCCTGTTATTATATACAACACATCCTCTGTATGCAAAACGCTTTGATCCTTGGGAAACACAGTACAATGTGTGTGCTTGCAATTTCTGTGAAGGGTACAAGAACCTAACACCAGTATCACTTTCAATCATCGTTATTGTTTTCATAGAGAAGGACGTAGACAGACGAGGAGACACACTTAGATGTAAATGTACATTGCCACGCACGCATCTTTTGCTATGTTTGTGTAACTGGGACGTTACGCGTGTAATCGCTGTCTTGCGCAAACCGCGCCCGAATGGCTGGGAACCTTCCAGATTATTTCAGAATCTTCTTATAGGCTTGAGCGCGCAAACGCGAACAATTGAGATTATTCTGGAACTAACGCGGCCACCAGCGATAAGGCTCGAATGTTCAATGCCGCATGTATAAATACCGACACGCCTTACCGCAGGACAGTTTTATCGACGGCCGACGCTCTGTTCGCCGCTATCAGTGTACAGTGCGTATTGGTGTAGTTTGACTTTCCGTTTCAAGGCCACAAGTTCGGCCAAATAAAAAGTTTCATCTTGGACACGCCGACTGCTGCCTTCGTTGACCCACGTGACATCTGGTGGAGGTGCTGCTTCCTTTATGTTCCGGACACCTACGAAAAGCCGGGAACCAAGCCCACAGCGTGAAGAAGACATCAAAGACCTTGCGCAACAGCGAACTAGCTGGAGGCTACAAGGCTTGCAACCCGAATACGGACTCCTAACCGAGAAGCGAGAAACCACTGCGACGAACACAACATCGACGATGACCGCCGCTCTGTCACCCGCGACAGTAGTGATGAACCAACCTAGGGCGCCGCCGACTTTCCGTGGATCATCGACTGAAGACCCAGAAAGCTGGCTGGAGACGTACGACCGAGTCGCCACCTTCAACAACTGGGACTCCGAAGAAAAACTGCGTCACGTCTACTTCTACCTAGAAGACGCCGCGAGGACGTGGTTCGAAAACCGAGAATTTGCGCTACAGACATGGGATCTCTTTCGCACGACGTTCCTAAGCAAGTTCACGAGCGTCGTCCGGAAGAAACGGGCCGCAGCTGTGCTGGAGACCCGTGTGCAACTGCCCAATGAAAACATTGCCATCTACACGGAAGAAATGAACCGCCTGTTTCTACACACCGACCCAAGTATGCCCGAAGAGAAGAAAGTCAGGTTCTTCATGCAGGGTGTAAAGCAAGAATTCTTCGCTGGATTGATGGGGAACCCGCCGAAGACGGTCGCTTAATTTCCTTCGGAGGCTTCGAAAATCGAGAAAACGCTTGGTATGCGAACGCGGCAATACAACCGCAGCTTCTTGGCCACAAGCTACGCCGAATTTGAAGCGTTAGAAACCGCCGACCTGCGTGAGACGATCCGAGCAATCGTGCAAGAGGAGCTGCCAAAAATTCTACCTTCATCGCAACCTCAGATGCCATCGCCCACGTCGTGCGCCAGGAGATCCAGCAGTCACTGGGCGTCCCTCAGCTAGCAGAGCCGCAGCCGCAAGCTGTGAGCTATGGTATTGCAGACCGCCGTCATACTCCTCCTCCACGCCCACGCCAAGACGTCACACCGCCGCAGTACCGTCGCCAGACGTCGACGCCCTACTGTCCGAGTGTCGGCCAGCGCTACGCCCCTAGGAAGACCAACGTTTCGCGCGCCCCGGACCACCGCCCGCTCTGCTATCACTGCGGGAAGCCGGCCATACCTACCGCCGTTCCCAATACCGCCAGATGGGATTGCGCCGCTTCGCCGTCAACGCGCCGTGTGCAGAGCGAGGTCAGCGACCACGCTACAACGCCGACTACCTCGCAAGATCGCAATGCAGCCCCCGAGGACCTTTCCGATCGCCGTCGCCAGGCCGCTACGTCACGCCCCAACGCCGACCGTACACTGGCCCAACCCGGGTCCGGTCACCTAGCCCGTATCCGGAAAACTAAGGACAGCAACTGATGGAGGTGCGGTTGCTGTACGACTAAATACCGAAGATCATCCGCCGCCGACGACGACGCCGCGACGAAATCTAAAGAACACGCCGCACGCTGAACGGAGCCTTGACGTCGAAACTTCGCGGCCCGAAGAAGACCTGATGACGCAACATCGAAGCAGCGGGACAAACCGAGGTAGCCGTGATCCGACGCCACGACCTAACCGCAACGCAAGGCGACGAACTAGCGACCTCGAAGTTCTCATCGACGGCCACAACGTCACCGCTCTCGCAGATACTGGAGCCGCCTTTTCCGTCATCAGTGGGCCATTCCCCGCGAAGTTAGGACTGCTTGGGAAGGCCCCGAAATTCGGATCGCTGTAGGAGACCCGGTGACGCCGACGAGAATCTGCACAGCGAGAGTCACAACTGCATTTATCCCACGAGCTTCGTAGTGCTACAGCTTTGCTCAAGAGATGTTATCCTTGGTATGGACTTCTTAAGCTTACATGGTGCAGTCATGGACCTGAGATCGGAGTCGATAACACTATCCACAGAAAAGGCATTACCACCGCACACGCCTCCAGAAAAACATGCCTTGAATGTGCTGGAAGACCACGTCACGCTCCCCCCTCGCACCAGCGTCATCATTTCCGTCGGCACTCAAAAATCAGCAAACCTTGAAGGCGTCGTTGAAGGAGACCAGCACTTGTTGATCAACCGCGAGATTTACGTCGCAAGAGTAATACCTGAGCTGCGTGGAGGAAAAGCAACAGTGGTGCTCACAAATTTCAGCAACGAGTACAAGCACGCGAACAAAGGCCTACATCGAAAGATTGTGCAAGCCACCAGTGCTTTCGCCCTCATAGATTCTACCGAATCTACTCTGACGAACCGAGCTCCTCAACCATCTTTCGACCAAAATCCGAGCTTTCCGAAGCATAAACAATAACAGCTCAAAACCCTGCTCCTGCAATACGAGGACTGCTTTTCGTCGTCGTCAAGAATTCGGCAGGCCCCAGTCGCAAAACAACGCATCATAACAGAGGAAAGTTCCAGGCCACTCCGCCAGAGCCGATACAGAGTTTCGACGCGAGAACGCGAGGCCACAAAGAAACAAGTGGACGAAATGCCACGCGACGACATCATCCAGCCTTCGAAGAGTCCGTGGGCGTCACTCGTGGTGTTAGTGAAGAAGAAGGACGTCTACCCTCTCCAATGGATAGCCGACACCCTGGATCGACTCTACAACGCGAGGTACTTTTCGTCGATGGACCTCAAGACCGGGTACTGGCAAATCGAAGTCGACGAGAGAGACCGGGAGAAAACTGCCTTCATAACACCAGACGGCCTCTTCGAGTTTAAGGTAATGCCTTTGATTTTCGCTCGGCACCTACGACGTTCCAGCGCCTAATGGACACCGTGCTGGCTGGATTGAAGTGGCAGACGTGCCTCGTGTACTTGGATGTCGTTGTTATTGTGTTTGCCTCAAACTTCGACGAACACCTCCGGCGCCTTGAAGCTGTACTTCAAGCAATCAAGACCTCCGGCCTCACCCTGAAGCCAGAAAACTGCCGCTTCGCGTACGACGAATTCTTGTTCCTGAGCCATGTCATTAGCATGTCTGGAGTTCGCCCGGACCCGCGGAAAACAGCTGTCATTGCTGCCTTCCCGCCGCCCACCGACAAGAAGAGATTCTGCGTGGCAATCAGATATTCTACCACAAAGCCACGCCAGGTCTATACACTGGTTTGTAAAAACAGCGTATGCAGGCGTAATGTCGGTGTAACGCCAATTCTGGTTGTGGTGCTGGCTATCTAATTTTACAAGAAAGCAATAAACGCTAAATATGTACTCCTGCGATACAGGCGTTATATCATATTAACGTCTGTGGTTGCAGTGTTGGCTCCGCTTTTATAGCAGTCTAATAAACATTATATTTGTATTCCTATGATCCATCAAGCTATGTTCAAGCATTGCTAAAACCCGGAGGAATACATTAACAAAGTTACGTATGATATTCACATGATTGCACCATAAAGTGCACTTAGTTTTGATAATACTGACGTATGTACTCTAACATAGGGTTGACGTTACATCGCCCCATAAGTTGCCCTTTAAACGCCAGTGTTGTCGACGTCCCTGGTAAGACCACGATGTGCACACAGCTACTACACTTACAAAAACAAGTCGATCCACCTCGTAACGCTTGGCTCAAAGCCATAATATACAGCATAGAAGTACTCGCTGACTGCTTCGCATGAAACCGATTCCCACAACGCGTGGGATCTGCCTAATTTTTGCAATACCGCGAATGTAAGGTCACCTCAGTACATCTGAGGAACATTTACCCCAACCCATCAACACGGATTCCATTTTCCCCACCAGAAGACACGACGGAGCCCACGTCTGTGCACGATATGAATATACTAGATAAATTGCAGTGCGCGTCTTGTTGCAGTACCCATAAGCTGGTTCTCAGCATCACAGAACCGGCAATGGTTTGTTTTATGGATCAAAGCCATAAAATACAGCATCGCCGACTGCTTCGCACGAAACCGATTCTCACAACCCGTGGGATCTGTCGAATCTTTTAGCATATCATTACTGCTTCAGCTAACAGTTAATGCTTCTTCATAGCTGAAGACCTTCTAAAGATATCATTTCAAAGCAGCCACGCATAGAGCATCGATACCTTGTTTTGGACCGTATTTCTACTCATCTTCCTTGTTAATGGAAGGTGTGCGTGAGTGCTACTAGACACCTCGGTGCCTCAGTAAAGCGCCAAATTCTAAGAGAACGATCAGAACTGCGTGCGCAGATGTAGCTTCCTGGCTTTGCATACTGTGCAGAGTATTCAATAGCTGTCACCCGAAGAAATGTGTAATGTCTTGCGCTTTTCAGTCCCAGCGTTGGAAACGTATGCCCCATCGGAAGAGCTTCCTTTGCCTCACCGTAACAGGCCGTGTCGCTTCGTCCAGTTGCTCGACGGCGGCCGAAGAAAAGACGTCTGCAATGCCGGTGACAACGTCGTCGGAGCCGGCGGTTGTGAACGCTCGCCCACCCGTGTCTCGAGCCGCTTTCTCAAGCGAGGCTTGTGCGTCACTTGTCAAGGCCAATGTGTGCAACGTTATCCTTTTTTGCAACAGCAGGGGCAGCACGCCACTCAGGAAGGGTGGCTCGTTCTCCTCGCCATCCGTGATCAGCAGCATGGCACTGCCTTCAGCACCCCCGGACTGCAGCACCTGCACCAGCGACCGAAACGTCTCTACGTCAAATGATGAGGTACAATGGGTGACGGCTTCCAAACTACAGGTTTACTTTTGATTTAATTTATAAATATTTAAATTACCGTCATTAAGTACGGCTTATGATGAACTGTATAAGTGGAAGTATATCTAGCTTCAATGCTAAGTTACGCTTCACTAGCTTTCAAAACGGCATTGAAAGGACGGACACGCACTAGTGCTAGCTGCATGCGTCCTTTTGTCCCTGCTTTATTTTTACATCGAGCTTCAAGTCTAGTGGTGAAATACCATAAACTAATTTCAGCCTTGTATGGGTATGCTGGTCTGAACCAGTACGCAACGCGAATTAATCCACCAAGTTAGGTTGAGCCCGATGACCTCACTCGATTGTTTGTCTCACGCTTCCGAGCGTCGCACTTGCGGGCTCACTACAGTTTTACGCCAATATTCGATGTATGAACGCCTACCTCAAGAGCTGCAACAATGCCGGCTCCCATGGAGGTTCTCCCGCCGACAGAAACTGGCAGCGCAGTCTCCTTCAATCTCCTCCGCATGGTATAGTTAAGCTTCGTGAGGGGCTCGAGAACCAATGCCCTCTGGTTGAAGACTACCATCGACAGCTCAAGGGAACCGTCGGGTGCGCCGTCTTCTAAGAATCGGCCCACAGATCGTCTCAGTTGCGCCAAGCGGTTCCCCTGCTATGACAGCAGAAACAATGGGAAAAATATCTCCAATCGGAAACCGTGTTGTGTATGGTCACCAGGTCGTGAATTCACAATTTACCGGACATTTCACGAACTTTTCCTCAGAGAAAACAGGCGCTTCATGTTCATGCTGAAGCCGCCGTAACAAAAACCAGTCATTTACGCCCACGTTGTCTGCTGGTAGATTTCTGTCTTCATGCACCTCTTATTACACGGGACAGGTAAACACTGTTCGAACTCGGCGTGTGAAACTGAGCCGAACACTAAGTGTTAAGCTACGACACGCTGCATAGAAATTGTCGAGGGCGGGAGCGAAATTCCAGAGGGGCATAACAGTCGCCAGAGTCGCGTGGCAGCTACCTTGTTATTTCCCCAGCACACGACGGTTTCGTGTTATAGTTCGCGGTACTCTCAATGCACGCGCCAGCCACGAGAGCTAGTAATGTAGCTGAAGCTGTAAATCAAACTCAAGTATATTCTTACATCAAGTTTATCATCGAGAGCCCCTTAGGAAGAATATTTATTTAGATAGTCTTTAAACTTTGGCAAGGTTTTTATAGGAGTAATTACATGAGCATGCGCCGCTCAGACTATTTCCAGCGACGCATCTCATAAACCTACATGCACTAAATCGATATCTCTCCCCCGCTTTTATCAGGAAGACACGGAGCTTTTGGTTTTTTTTTTTTTAACGAAGGCTATTTTTTTTTCACTTGGAACCAGAGCCGCCTTGTCTTGAATCACTTCGCGTCGCTGAATTAAGCAGCGAAAGTCGCTATTCGTGGTCAGTCTGAATGAATCTATAGACGCCCATCTTTCTTGAGCATATTGTCGCGTGATCGTGACTTTGAAGAAGGCAACAGTTGGCGTGTCCAATATTAAACTTTATTTGGCCGAACTTGTGGCCGCGGAACGGAAAGTCAAACTGCAAGCAAGCAATGCACGCTGTACACTGTTAGCGGTGAACTGAGCGTCGACCGTCGATAATCTGACAAGCGGTAAAGCGTGTCGGCTTTTATACATGTGCTATGAAGATTCCAGCGTTATCGCTGATGGCCGCGTAATCTCTCGAAGAAACTAGACTATTCGCCTCCTGCGCGCAATCTGAACGGAATGATCTAAAACAATCGTCAAGCTTCTGAAACATCGCGACGCGGTCTACGCGGAGTGTTGCAAACAGTCTTTGCGGGTGAAGCCCGAATGCACCAAGATAATGTTGAAAATGGAAGACGATGACGGTCTCACACCACGCGCCTACGATCACCAGTAGGATTAGAGTTTGGAATAAAGGGGGAAGAAGAAGGCAGCCATGCCGCCAGGTCATCATCATCATCATCATCATCATCATCGGTCTCTGTTCTTTGTATTTGGTGCCGTGAAACCCGGTACTATGACTCCGGCTTGAACTGAGACCAAGACGGCCACTCATGGATTGATGAGGCAGCGCCCGTGGCTTGGAGGTTCGCGAGGCGGGAGCCCATGACGTTTACTTCGGTTCTGGTCTGCCCTTGCCCTTCAAGACGACGGCCCGAGGTTCGCAAGGCTAGGATGAGAATAAAGAAAAGGAAAATCACATCCTGTCAGCCCAGCCCTCGGAGAAGTCAACGGTATGCCTGACCATCTACTAGATTTCCCCTTTGGTGACAACTTCGAGATTCACGAGGCCAGGACGATGAAGTTTTGCTACGATGACGCCCGTCCTGCAGGCCTAGACCTCGAAGCTACTGACTGTTTACTATTCGACCCGTGGTGCTTGCCTGACGATACTCAATTCAAGGGTACCGAAGACGGAGTGCAGAAGCCTTTCTACGAGAGTAACCGTGAAGGTCCTACCCTTGGATTAGATTGCGTCACGACAACATCGTCGATCTTAACGCGTAACGACCGTGGAATCACGAGCGCGAAGGAGACAAACACGATTGACGAGAACATGAAGCGACTACAACATATTCGAAGATCATTGCGCACAGCCATTGAAGAAGTCTTAAAAGAAAGTGACACTGTATTTTCTTCTATATCACCGCAAATCGGCAAGCTCAAGGAATATTGCTTATATCTTGAATTGACGAGGCTGGAATTGAAGAAAGTGGACCGCCACATTTATGACGCTATACATTTTGAAGAACTAGAAAGCGACGTTGAACGTTATGAAAACTTTGACTTGGACGTCTTAAGAGCAATATCAGACCTTCAACTTCGATTAGAAGAATTAGAGAAAAGAGCGTTGTGAACACTCGGACAACCAACAGGAAGTTCAGGGACGAGGTTTAAGCCGAACTTGGCTTTCTCGCAACGCGAGAGAATGCCTGTCGACGGCAGCAGAGACAAAACTGTCAGGGTGAGGAATTCCGCTGCCAACTCGCAACACGACCTAAGTAATGTAACTCTCGAAATAAGCTGTGCGGCAGATGGAAAAGTCATGCTAGCTCCGATTGAGCAGAAGTTGCCTGAGAAAAGTTTCAACAATTGTACCAAAAATAACGTCGTAGGACTTGATGCTCTGTCGTCTGTCGGTTGTGGGAGCCTTGACGACATTTCCAGTAATGCTTTAAGTGGATTCATGACAGATCCAACATGACTGCGATACAAGCGTCAAACGTGCGTCACGAAGACCAAAGGACCAAGCCAAGTAAAAATGGAATTTCCCGAGAGAACAAGCACACAAATACTGTTGGACATGACACGTGTGGATCACTATCAGCCGCACGAATCACGACCTCGGCTATCAAAACTACAAGCCTGAAGGAGAGTGTGCACCTCCGCGGGACACGATTGAAGAGACGTTGCTATCATGTTCAAGGTGAACAGGGCAAAAGAACCAAACGAAATCATCTGATAGCTCGGAAAGGCAGAATGATGCCATCAAGAGGAAAGAAATTCAGGAAAAGAATGAAACGACGGCCTATTCACGTCAGAGACAAAGAAGACCTGAAAGCAAAGAAAGGAAGAGCACGTAAAGACTTCCAAAGACTCCACTTCATACCAAGAACGCGCGAGGCACCTGCTGACCTAACCACATGCAAGCAGGGACTTCATGTCGGAAGAGCGACTGTAATTCGGAATCACTCCAAACGCTTCAGACATCGATGGAAAAGAAAATGTCCTCCCTTACATTTGGAGAGTGTCGACTTGATAGCGCGACTATGGATCCCGAGCGTAAGGATCGCCACTGCGCGTGCGTGGCTAATCTGCGAACGTTAAATGGTGGTTAGTGCAGGAGATTCAGTGCATCGCGAATCCACAAATGTGCAGCCAGTGAACAAAAAGACAGCGCGACAAGTGACGTGAATTTGATCTATCGCCCAGCCAGTGCGGTGGCTCGGCAGTGTTTTGTTGTATTGTGCCATCTTTTCATTTTCGCTTCTTTGTCGCGGGCGGGAAGATGTTGAAAATGGAAGACGATGACGGTCCCACACCACGCGCCTACAATCATCAGTAGGATTAGGGTGTGGAATAAAGGGGGAAGAAGAAGGCAGCCATGCCGTCGGTCTCTGTTCTTTGTAAATAACACGCGTGGCTATGCCCTCCTTTGAAAAAGCATCGCCCCGATGCTTAAAACAGAACATGAACCGCTTGTCAGATTATCGACGGCCGACGCTCAGTTCGCCGTTAACCGTGTACAGCGTGTATTGCTTGCTTGCAGCTTGACTTTCCGTTTCCCGGCCACAAGTTCAGCCAAAGTATAATCTTGGACAACCCGACTATTGCCTTCTTCAACCTCACGACCACGTGACATCTGGTGGAGGCGCTGTTTGTTAATGTTCCGCACGCCCCATCGAGCCGTGTACCCAGCACCTCCACCAGATGTCACGTGGTCGTGACGTTGAACAGGGCAACAGTCGGCGTGTCCAAGATTAAACTTTATTTGGACGAACTTGTGGCCGCGAAACGGAAAGTTAAACTGCAAGCAAGCAATGCACGCTGTACACGGTTAGCGGCGAACTGAGCGCCGGCCGTCGATAATATGACAAGGGGTAAAGGGTGTCGGCTTTTATACGTATGCTATCGAAGATTCCAGCCTTGTCGCTGGTGGCCGCGTAATCGCTCGAAGAAACTAGACTATTCGCCTCCTACGCGCAATCTTAACGGAATGATCTAAAACGATCGTGAAATTTCTGAAACATCGCGGCGCTGTCTGCGCAGAGCGTTGCAAACGGTCTTTGCGGGTGAAGCCCGAATACATCAAAATAACACGCGTGGCAATGTAAAGAGATGTCGACTAGCAGCTAAATTTTGAAGCAAAACGAACATCCCGGCCATTACGCATTAAATAAACCGACAACCGATTTTTATGGTACCTGTTTTCTTTAGTTCAACGATAAGCTTATCTGTCATGTGTTTAATCACGTACAGTAGTAACGCGGAAAACACGTTGAGACGTTTACAATCAGAATTTTTCCGTCGGCGGCGACTGTGACGCACACAATACATGCTGCAAGCAGTGGCAGTTGAGCGCGACAGCGGTAGAGTACACTCTAACAGCGGTTCGTATTTGTTGCGCTGCGGTACGCTGCGCATGCGTGCACACCACGCGCATGCACCGCGGCTTGACATGTTCCACTAGTTGCCGCGAAGGCAGCGCTGTGTCCTTGTGTCGACTAAGCGTCCACGCCTTTTACCTCCCAAGCAGCACAGAATAGAGCGGGGAAAGATAATAACATACATACTCTAATTTTGAGCACTAATTATGAACTTATAAAAGCATATTTTTGACCGGAACAAAAACGTAACCGAAACTTTTATCTAATATTTCGGTCCGGAGTGAAACCGAAATTTTTTCAATCGTTTTTCGGTTCACGGGAAAACTTCGCAATCCGGAACAGAGCTCATGCAGTGTGAGCATATCTTAGGGCACAGTATCAGCGCGTACCTCAGGAAGGAATTCAGAAGCAAAGATGTGTTGAAATTGTGCGAAAAACGAAAAGAGTGGCAACCAGAGATGTTTACATTAACGCAAGTGGACTTTTGCACGCCTGTCACGCAGGCCAAAGTGGAGAGGGCATCCTCGGCGCAGAACTTTGTTAAAGCGAAAGCTGTTATGAGATCACAACAGCTGCATTTGGCGTCATAGTTGTCCGCCGCTGCCGGTGTCCGTGACCGCTATCGCGTGAAATAAGAAAAAAATTAATGAGAAACAAATTTCTAGGATTGGATGGGGTTCTAAACCGCTCCCTCTGCGTGGCAGTCGGGTCTTCCACCACAGTGCCACGTTGGTACTTGTAACTCCTTCGCAAAAATGCTCTATACTGGCGTCATGTCGTTCAAGGAATCCTATCAACGTATGTAATATAGCGTGGCAGAAGAGCAAAATAACCACCAGTCATCACGCAATGCTAATAGCGCAAAGAGTGTGTGGTTTAATGCTTCCCACCAGTGTTACGGAGTTGCCACTCCTGAATTATAATGACTCCGTAATCGTTCCACATTTTCGCGACCCCGGAATGGAATGGTAATGGAATGGGGACATCGCTTGGAGGAATGTAATGGGAATGGCATTAAGAGCTTTTTGTAAGGAATGGAATGGGAATGGAATTACGTCTTTTTCCGAAAATAGAGCACGTTTTCGTCTACGTGAGGTTTTTCAAACTTCAAACATTAGTAAGTCAGAGCCTCGAATTTAACAATAAAGCAGTGTTTTTAAAAAGGTTTGGCTGATTACAAGCACGGTACATTTATAAGCAACGCGCCTACTACAAACCAAGGTATAAATTAGTGTACAAACAAATGCATTATCCCAGCAGATACTGAAGTGAGAAACAAATTACCCCTGCGCGGTGGTTCCCATTGATACCCGCACACGAAAGTGCCGAATTATCTATGCACAGCCTGATTTTTATCTCACGAGCAGTTTAGTATTTGACACAGGTAAATACCCTTTGCGACAAGGAAGACATTGCATACCTGCGCACAGGCGAACACAGAAAGTTCTCACCCCATCCATGCTTGCGAGGCGCGTTTGACAAGCGTGAGTGCTGACGAGCAGTGCGGTGCAGCGTTCCGTATTCGATGCAAAGGCACAAGGTGCCCAAGCGGTGCACAGTTCCAACTAATACCGGCAGATCTAGAGGCTTTTGTTCCCCATTAACCAAATCTTAGTTTTCTCCATATTCACGACCGCTCCAGGCGCGTGCCAAACTGCTTAGTCTTCTTCAATACAACTTTAGTCAGCATAAAAATACGCTATCTCGATCTCGTCATTTTAGCACTAACACGCTTAAGCTTAAACAATATTACAACACCGCATTTGTTCAAACATGCTGACCATGCAAATACTATAGGTAGCGGGAGGACTGCCCCTGTGGGAATTAGTAGGGTGGTTTTACTGCACGAGATATGTCACCATGCTACTATCCCTGGGCCTTGGCAACGTGTTTTGCGTACTTTTGCAGTTCTTAATGCATCTGATGACATCAGCTTTATGGGGCGTTCATTCTTAACTCGATAAACTATCAAGGTGCCTTTCCTACGTTGATGAATTAAAGGAATGGAATTGAACTGTCCGGCCATTGCAGGAGTGGGAATGGGCTGTTTTTTTCATTGCGAGGAATTGAAAGGAATGGAATTGTGGTACGTTCTAATTCCCCTGAATGGAATTGGAATGTCATTGGAGGCGCCCATTCCGCAACACTGCTCCCCACCCACTGCAAAGTGCTCAACCACCATTCTTCATCACAATCAGCCACATCACAAAGTGCACATAACGCTTCACAGATGTGTAGCGGGTACCACGATTCTCCGAAGAATGACGAAAAATGACATATTACAAACTTCGCTACTTCAGAAAAATTACGACCATTTATGGCGTAGTGGGTACCTTGCATGTGTACTTGCATTAGTTGCCCCAAGAGACTGTACAACGGGCTCTACAAAGTCTGCTCTTCCAGCTTTCGCTGTGACTGTGCTGCGTGTTCCGCGCAGGCCTGGCAATCTTTTTATCAGAACAGCGGTCTCGCACATCAGAGTACACTCAATGACGTGCTGCTTCTGAGATCGTGCTCACTCCCTTGACACAAAGCATTGAGCCCACTAAAAAAATCGCATTTGCCTTTTGAGAAAATAAATACTATGACTTTGAAATCAATACTGCTTTGTGCTAGTTGGTAGGAATTCGTGGTACAGTTACCTCCGCTCCTCTGAAGAAAGTGTTTCACCCTTTTACCACTTTTTTAAGAGGAGGGCAAGTAACTACATCACAAATCCAATGTTTTTATGATTACCTTAACTTCAAATTTTTGCATACAAAAAAAAACCGTTACGAACCGTTCCGGAACATTTTTCCTTCCGGAACAGAAACGGAACGGAACTTTTTGCGTCGGAACGAAACTAAAACCGAAACAAAAAGCATTTCGTTCCGACACTCTGTATGCAGGGCTATAGAAGGCCCGCTTACACAGCTAGGGCCTTTTTTGTGAATGTAAAAACCTTCCATAATTTCTCTGGTAGCCGGACCCGCATGCGCAAAAAATAAACACAGTGTCTACAAATATCGCTGTACACCCTTGTCCATTACAATGTCTAGCCAGATGCGAATAATGATTGCCTACTAGTGAGAGTTTATGTTGCAGCATTCTAATATCCAAACAGCGGCCCGTTTGGCTTATGCAAACGTGGCCACACGAGAAACGCACCTGGTAACAATGCCCACTCTGCATGGAACTATCGTGGACATGTGTTTTACCTTCCAACTTTTTTAAATGCGAAGCATTTCTTAGCGAACCTCTGGCACTTTGAGCGTTTCTATCTACGTATCTATCTATCTATCTATCTATCTATCTATCTATCTATCTATCTATCTATCTATCTATCTATCTATCTATCTATCTATCTATCTATCTAGCCGCCTACGTCTGGGTGCTCTCATGATCGCCTCCTTAACTTGGTGTAGACCAAAATTTGCATGGGAGGGTAAGAGGATTTGACGAATATGACTGCCGGGTCATGACATAAATAGCGTTAAATTCCTGTCGCGTACGTCGTCAAACCCTTTCCACTGGACACGTGTGGCACATACCCATTTACCACGGGCCGTGGTGTGCGGGTACGCGCCACAGGTGATTGACAGTTTATGTCTACCCAGGAACGGCGAGAACAGACATTGGTAACTTAAATGCTAGAGAGTTAAGTAATACCAACATCGGCAGCGTTGACTCAACGAATGGAAATATTGAAAATTAGGATCCCAGCAGAAATCGAACCCAAGCATTCTGCGTGGCAATCAGGTGTTCTACCACTGAGCCACGCCAGGTCTATAAGTTGGTTTGGAAAAACAGCCACTCTATATCTAATTTACAAGCACATATCTAATTTTACAAGAAAGCAATAAACACTACGTGATACTCCACGATGCGTACTCCTACGATACGGGCGTCATATCAGATTGACGTCTGTAGTTCCAGTGTTGGCTCCGCTTTTATAGCAGTCTCACAGTGTCTACAAATATCGCTGTACACCCTTGTCCATTACAATGTCTAGCCAGATGCGAATAATGATTGCCTACTAGTGAGAGTTTACGTTGCAGCATTCTAATATCCAAACAGCGGCCCGTTTGGCTTATGCAAACGTGGCCACACGAGAAACGCACCTGGTAACAATGCCCACTCTGCATGGAACTATCGTGGACATGTGTTTTACCTTCCAACTTTTTTAAATGCGAAGCATTTCTTAGCGAACCTCTGGCACTTTGAGCGTTTCTATCTACGTATCTATCTATCTATCTATCTATCTATCTATCTATCTATCTAGCCGCCTACGTCTGGGTGCTCTCATGATCGCCTCCTTAACTTGGTGTAGACCAAAATTTGCATGGGAGGGTAAGAGGATTTGACGAATATGACTGCCGGGTCATGACATAAATAGCGTTAAATTCCTGTCGCGTACGTCGTCAAACCCTTTCCACTGGACACGTGTGGCACATACCCATTTACCACGGGCCGTGGTGTGCGGGTACGCGCCACAGGTGATTGACAGTTTATGTCTACCCAGGAACGGCGAGAACAGACATTGGTAACTTAAATGCTAGAGAGTTAAGTAATACCAACATCGGCAGCGTTGACTCAACGAATGGAAATATTGAAAATTAGGATCCCAGCAGAAATCGAACCCAAGCATTCTGCGTGGCAATCAGGTGTTCTACCACTGAGCCACGCCAGGTCTATAAGTTGGTTTGGAAAAACAGCCACTCTATATCTAATTTACAAGCACATATCTAATTTTACAAGAAAGCAATAAACACTACGTGATACTCCACGATGTGTACTCCTACGATACGGGCGTCATATCAGATTGACGTCTGTAGTTCCAGTGTTGGCTCCGCTTTTATAGCAGTCTCACAGTGTCTACAAATATCGCTGTACACCCTTGTCCATTACAATGTCTAGCCAGATGCGAATAATGATTGCCTACTAGTGAGAGTTTATGTTGCAGCATTCTAATATCCAAACAGCGGCCCGTTTGGCTTATGCAAACGTGGCCACACGAGAAACGCACCTGGTAACAATGCCCACTCTGCATGGAACTATCGTGGACATGTGTTTTACCTTCCAACTTTTTTAAATGCGAAGCATTTCTTAGCGAACCTCTGGCACTTTGAGCGTTTCTATCTACGTATCTATCTATCTATCTATCTATCTATCTATCTATCTATCTATCTATCTATCTATCTATCTATCTATCTATCTATCTATCTATCTATCTATCTATCTATCTATCTATCTATCTATCTAGCCGCCTACGTCTGGGTGCTCTCATGATCGCCTCCTTAACTTGGTGTAGACCAAAATTTGCATGGGAGGGTAAGAGGATTTGACGAATATGACTGCCGGGTCATGACATAAATAGCGTTAAATTCCTGTCGCGTACGTCGTCAAACCCTTTCCACTGGACACGTGTGGCACATACCCATTTACCACGGGCCGTGGTGTGCGGGTACGCGCCACAGGTGATTGACAGTTTATGTCTACCCAGGAACGGCGAGAACAGACATTGGTAACTTAAATGCTAGAGAGTTAAGTAATACCAACATCGGCAGCGTTGACTCAACGAATGGAAATATTGAAAATTAGGATCCCAGCAGAAATCGAACCCAAGCATTCTGCGTGGCAATCAGGTGTTCTACCACTGAGCCACGCCAGGTCTATAAGTTGGTTTGGAAAAACAGCCACTCTATATCTAATTTACAAGCACATATCTAATTTTACAAGAAAGCAATGAACACTACGTGATACTCCACGATGTGTACTCCTACGATACGGGCGTCATATCAGATTGACGTCTGTAGTTCCAGTGTTGGCTCCGCTTTTATAGCAGTCTAATAAACATTACGTTTGTATTCCTATGATTCAGCAAGCTATATTGAAGCATTGCTCGACCCCGGAGAAATACATTAACGAAAGTTACATATGATATCCACATCACCGCATCGTAAAGTGCACTTCGTCCACCAGAACGACGAAGTGTCCTAAGAGGCTGGGCGATGGCCTCATGCTGACCGAAGATAATATCATATTGATTGACAGCCATTTGTAGACTAGGCTACGTAGGCCACATACTCCCAGGTAGTCTACGAATAGGACAAACACCATCAACTGATGTTGGTCTACGTAGCACTATCCAGGCCTACCAGCCTCGACGGCCTATGCCTCACCAACGCGAAAGGTGGCTTCAGGTTCCGACATGTCGCAGGCTCTGTCGACAGACAATTTGTCGACGAAATGACCGAGGCATCCACGAATTCCAACAGTTCTATTATACCACATACTTCAATACACATGGACCCCTCTTCACCAAGATCACGACCAGATCCTATAACAAGTCATGACCAGCTGCTGGTGCTCGCTGGTCACGGTGATGATGCCCTTGTTCAAGAACTGTCAAGAACTTCTTGCACACATGCACACGGGTTCGTGAAACGCGCGTGCGTTCTCGGGACACGTATGAGCACTACATATCAGCTTACCGCTTCTGGTGTTGGTAATACCCACGTTGTCATTGGCAGCGTTACCCAACCGTAAACAACTGCTTATATAACACATATGCAGCTCTTCAACATATATATGTCTGCGTATAATATATATATACAAATCTTTAGCGTCATTTTGTAACGTGTCGCTCAGTAAAAAAAGTTACGCCACAGTCACGTAGCCGCCGCATGCTTCGCATAACATCGACTCCCACGGTACGTGGGATCTGCCGAATTTTTATTTGCACCTGTTCTTTTTTCAACGAACTTCTTATGAGTTATTCCACAACTGTTTTTCATTTTATTTGACAGAGCTTTCTTCCCTCTTCTTTTTCTTCATTAATATATTCATCCCTTTGTCTCATTGTGCGTAGGATAGTAAACCGGGTGCGCGTCTGGTTGACCTTTCCTTTCCCCTCCCAATTTGTTTTCATATTTATTAAGGAATAGGGATTTACAATCACAGCATGCCTCCCTAAATCAATAATTAAACGTGAATTACTGGCATTCGTAACTTAGCAATAATCATAAACATTCTTGTCTGTGTCCCTCGCTTCGCTCTTCGCTTATATTGTAGCGCTGTTGATGTAATGTGCAGTCGAGTGCCAACTATACCCCAAACCACCCGTTAATAAGAATTCTGATGTCACACCCCCTTCCTCCTTTGCTGTTTTCCAAGTTAAGTCTTCAAAACAATTGCCATCTCAAAGCACGCAACACAGAGAAAATGGAAAAATCCAGAAACTTATCTACAAGCTCAAGCATCGCCAGAACCTCGTGATCCCGATAAACTTACGATTTATGATAAAGCACGGAGATATTTTTTGTATGTTTCTTCTATTGTTGATAGCTCCCGTGGGGGTGTACCCCCTCGATCACTCTTTTATTGTTGCCTTTGTGCGAAGAAGTCTTCTTGCGAGATTCGCGCAGCATAAGAGCAGCCTGCCTGCATTAGAAAACGCAATGAGCAAAACAATGCATGGTTTAGTGTAAGCCCTGGCATTTTCCAATGTGTTCGTGCTTATATTTTGACTTTTGTAATGCTACTTACGTCGTGGTACTTACTGCCATGCTTGCAGAAACGTCCATGACAAGCACCAGGCGTCCGGGTCGGGACCCTGAGCGCACCACCCTAAAGTTTGTTGGCTGCAAAGGCGACGGTCCTTCTAGCCTACATTAAAAAAAAAAGTTTATATTGCAACTTGTGCGGGCTCCTCACTACGTAGCTGACAAGTTTTGCCTTGCAAACGAGATACGGGGAAACAGCTCCTTCCGCTTCAATTGTAACGGGAATTCCGCTGATACTAATCGTAGGTAACACAGGGAAGCAGCACGGAAAGTGTGGCCAAATAACGAACTTCGTGAATAGTGGAGGGACAGAGACATAGTAATTTATTTAAATAATGACCGCAGGCCTGTGGCTGGAAGTGAGTACAAGGACGGCAGTAGAGTATGGGTCATTGTGGAAGCTACACATGAGACGCTCCATAGGTAGTTCTACATCTTTTTGCCGTCTGTCCGTCATCGTATCCCGCATTAAAAAGAAGCAACCTCCGCAGGCCGGTGCACCCCGCGCACTCTTTAGTACATCGCACTGCCACAACAGAGAGCAGAGTGGGTCAAGGAACAAACGGGGGTTAAGGATATCATAGTTCAAAATCAAGAAGTGGATATGGGCCGGGCACGTAGCACGTCGGCAGGATAACCGGCGGTCATTAAGGGTAACTGACTGGATTCCAAGAAATGGCAAACGCGTGAGGGGGAGACAGAAAATTAGGTGGGTAGATGAGATTAACAAGTTTGTAGGTATAACGTGGCAGCAGAAAGCACAGGACCGGGTTGATTGGCGGAACATGGGAGAGGCCTTTGCCCTGTAGTGGGCGTAGACAGGCTGATGATGATGATGATGACTCCCACAACAGGCGACGAAGATTGGATGTTACCTCTGTTGAGCACAAATACCATACCACTTGTACTCGTGGTGTTCCAAGGTAAACAGACGCGTTCCAAGCGTTTTTTTTTACCTTCAAAATTCGGGACACGCGTCACGTGAATGTGATCGTGTGAGGCTTATATCGCGGTATGAGAATGTGGTTGGACGTGAAAATTAAGAAGGATGCCCGATATTCTGAAACTCAATATTCACAAGAAGACTTTGCACGCTGCCAAAACACACATTTACAGGTTGTAGAAGATTGCGCAACGAACAACTTTGTCCGACCAATCGTTGTCAGGAGTAACATGTACAAAGAAAAAAGAATTGGTTTTCCCCTAAACTATGTTTCATGAACTGTTGAGCCCCAAGCAGTGGCGTCAGGAAGCGTTCCGTCGAAAACACGGCAGTTGCGTCGTACCTCGAATAAGCTCACCGAAATCATGTTTACAATAGTTGTTTACAATACTCCAGCCTCATTTTATTGTCATCAGTTTCTCATCACGAATCCCTACGACCCTGGAGCACACAGGAAAAGCTCGATCCTCGGAGGTGGTCGGTCAACACGACTCTAATATGCGTGCTTCGCTAGTTTCTCTCATTTGTCAGCAAGACTGTAAAATATGTTTAGTAATGTGTTAAACGCATGTAATATTCCGTAATGCCACTAGCTATTTTCTATCCCGTATTAGCTATCCCGTAATGTGTGCCGCTGTACGAGTATCTCTCACAACGAGATACTCACCGTATTTCAACAAAACTTGTTGGCCGGCATAATTCATGATATTGAAGGATAAAAAACTGCAACTACAATACACAAAGACGAGGGGACAACATGTACAAGCGCAAACTTTACACGCAAAGACTCGGGAACATATGGAAACTTTCTATATTTTTTCACGAGGCAGTACTTTCGTGAGCGACACATCCGTTGCTCTGATGGAAGTTGAAAAGAGTTTCTTGAGTGGCTGTTAGGTAATTTGGTCCCATGACAGTGTGATTTCCTATTGCGCATGTGCGAATATGAGCCTATATTTATGCGCGACCAGCAAATAAAGTTAATTGAAAGTTTGCGCTTGTCCGTGCTGTCTCCTCGTTTTGGTATATTGTAGTTGGGCTTTTTTTTATTCTGCAATACTCACCGGAGAATGTCATCCGTAGCTGAAATGACGCTCCACGTGCTTCGTCCATCACACAAGGCGTTTTGCGGTGACGGAGCGTCTGCGTTGTGAGCGAAGGCTGCGCTGTCGTTGCAGAATGAGTCCACCTGTGCAGTGTACGGTATGGACGCCTCTAATAAATTATGGGTGAACTGTACAGCATCTAACATAACTATCGTGTAATGTTTACGAGAACACCGACAAAGGTTGCCCTCGAGAACAAAAGTAGAAGCGAATGCAGGAGTAACGACGCAGTATAAAACACAGAAGGACGATTAACTATAACGATACCATTAACTTCTAACGACGTGACACGGATAGAGTATTGTCATCCATGTGCTTTTAGCACAAAGCTACAAAGCAAATGTAGACGGATTTCTCTGCACAAAAGCGTCTTAGGAGACAAAAAAACCGTCCTCGTCTGGGATATGAACCCGGGGCCAACGCCTTTCGGTTGCAGTCGCTCTACCAGAGTGGTCTAATGGGAGTTTGGCAGTTTGCAGCGCGAGGGCTAATTAATGTAAAATTTGAGTCACGGAAACACTCAATATGGAAAATAATGAAGGGCATAACACAATACAGACCCAGGGACACAACATGACAAACGAAGAAGGTGCTATTTTCTTGCGGGTCTGTGGATCAGCGTTTGCGCTTATCCACTCCGTCCATTGTCCACCATGGACCACATGCAGCTAGCACAATTCGCACTTCCAAAAGAATAGGGGTAATCGGCTCTCCGCAAGCCCGTAGCATAGAGAAGAATTCGTGAAAGGAAGGCATTGTCGTACACTCATTTACCACGCGAAGCTACAAAGGAAGCCCAAAAGAAATTCTGAGCAAGAAAGATTCGCAGTGCACGAAAGGTCACCTTGGTCCGTGCTTTGATTTTTGTACCTTTGTGCTACATATGCTTGGCGGACAACTTTGCTGTTTCACTAGTCTTTGTCGACCTTTCGCAATTATGAAAAACGTATTTTTTAACTTAAAGAAGGAAATTACTGAAATCATATATTTGCTTTACTATTAACAATTAAATAACACTTAAGTCTCTTTTGTTGCGATAATATTATCCTTGTTTGGAAACACAAGTGAACTGCTAATATTCCATGGTTTTAAAGGGCTTTTGGGATTTGTGAGATTACTATCCGCGGTTAGGTGTGCGTTCCAATCCACCTGCATGATGCTTCACGAGTGTGTGCAAAAGTCAACGACAACTTCCAAGAAGAACTAACGTTTAAGGTATCTAGAACCCTAAAACATTTGCCGAAAACTCAATTTCTTTCAAAATTGTAAAGATGGCCGACGAGTGTTGGCTTAATGCGAGTAAATATCATGACGTATATGTAAAAATAATTGCTGGGGTTTTAGGTGCGATAGCCACCGTACAATTATGAGGCATGCCGTAGTGGGAGCTCCAGATGTTCTGACCACCTGGGGTTCTTTAACGTGCACCTAAATCTAAGTGCACACGGGTGTTCTTTGCATTTCGCCTTCATCGAAAGTACCACGGCAATTTCACGGCCACGGCGATTTCCGGCCGCCATGGCCGGGTGTCTAACCCGCGCCCTCAAGCTTAATACGTATATGCCATGTCATTTATGTTATGCCATGTACTGTTACACCATTGTACCCTTTTGTGCTATGGTGGATAATTTATGTTGACCGGCTCATCGCTCCGACTACGTTGCTCTTCAGGGGTGTAGCCAGAAATTTTTTTTCGGGAGGGGGGGGGGGGGGGTTCAACCATACTTTATGTATGTTCGTGCGTGCGTTTTTATGTGTGCGTGTATATATACGCAAGCAAAATTAAAAAATTTCGGGGGGGGGGGGGGAATTGAACACCCCCTCCTCCCCTTGGCTACGCCCCTGTTGCTCTTGACCAGTGTGAAGGCTTCACAGTCTACATTTGACATCCCAGGTGAACAGAGGTCTGCAATTATACCTTCTCATTTTTCATGTTATGCCATACAGGACATGCCTGCCATGGCATTCATGACTTGTCGTCATATGACATGACATGCCATACGAAGCAGCATATTTGTCATTGCTTGCACATTCTGTATATAACATGTCAGTGTAATCACCGCCACGACTGCACCATACGAGGGGCGTTCAATAAAGATTTCCCCTGACTAACTTCCATTTATTGCAGGATGCTGAAACTGCGTATCTGTAATGACATAAGTCACTGTAGATCACGTGCCAATTTGCAACTCTAAACTAATAACGGTCTTTCTTTTAGAGGTGCTGAAGTGGTGTGAGGTGTGATAATGGATGCAGTGGAATACAGAGCAGCAGTCAAGTTCCCGTACTTGAAAGGCCGCACTCCAAGGAAGACGTTCGATGAGATAAAAGAGGTTTATGGGGAGGGTTCCCCATCATATGATGTAGTGAATAACTGGCATCGCCAATTCAAATATGGTCTGATATCCGTGGAAGCGGCTCCGATTGCAGGGCGACCCCACTACGCTGTCAATGAACACACCATCCAGCAAGTGAAGGCCGCCATTTTGGAAAATCACCGCATTAGCGTTCGAGACCTAGCCCAACATGTCAAGATTAGTGTGGGGTCCATGGAAAAAATTATTCAGGACCATCTTCATATGCGTAAGGCATCCGATCGCTGGGTTCGCCGGCTGCTCACACCTTTCCAAAAGCAGGTACGAGTCGAATGCTCCCAGGCTCTTTTGACCATGTGCCATGGAAACCAGCAGGACTTTTTCAACAGACTGATTACGCAGGATAAATGCTGGATCCATCACTATGATCCGGAGACTAAAGTCCAGTCGATGCAATGGAAGCACTTGGACTCGCCGCCTCCAAAGGAAGCACGCACCCAGCCCTCGAAGGGCAAGGTCATGCTCACAGTCTTTTGGGACCAGCACGGAGTAGTCTTGATGGATTTCCTAGCAAAGGGTGCCACGATTACTGGGGCATACTATGCTTCACTGCTGTGGAAATTGCGAGAGACCATCAAAAACAAGAGACGTGGCATGCTCACCAAAGGCGTCCGCCTTCTGCGAGACCATACCCCAGTTCACAACTCACATGTTGCCCAGACGGAAGCACGCTCCTGCGGCTTTGAAATTCTACCGCATTCCCATTATTCACCCAACCTCGCACCATCGGACTTCCACCTCGTTCCAACATTGAAGTCATATTTGAAGGGAAGCATTTTCCAGATGATGAGACTCTGATTTCTGAAGTTACAACATGGCTTTTGGAGCAACCTGTCGACTTCTACAAGTGAGGTGTTTATAGTTGCATAAAAAGATGGGAGAAGTGTGTGTCCCGGGGTGTCACCTATGTAGAGAAGGACTAATAAATCTGCAAAGTTTCGTTGCTCTCCGTCTACAGGAAGTGGGTCAGGGGAAATCTTTATTGAACGCCCCTCGTACATACATCATGTTATTACTGCCACCGTGTCAGCATATAGAGTACCCGCTTGTGCACAAGGGTTCTAAGGTGGGCTAGTTGGTTCATGAACATTGTGGCAAAACAGCGCAGACAACAGGGCGAAGAAGAGACAGGACACAGAGCGGACTATCAACTGATTTCCTCATTGGAAAGGCAGGTTTTCCTCTCCAAACTGTCTGGCCTACCTATGCAGGCAAGTGAACAGGGGTGAAACAGTCTCCTATTACCGTGACAAGTAGCACAGAAATCGATTCACTGAATGCGTGACGAACGCAGTTTATGATATTCCATTATCACGCGGCAAATCATATATAGGACAAACCGGGCGGTGCATAAATGACAGAATGCATGAGCATGCTAGTTCTTCAAAGTAACAACAGGCAGTTAACTGGATATTTATTGTACATCATGCGGTAGCTCCCCCTTGCTTGACAGTGAGCAAGTTGTCAAGAAATATTGGGATCAATGTGCGCCAAATTTGTGAGGCGCACATAATGCACAAAAGTGGAGCAGCTTGTGTTAGCGCGCCATCAGTATGACTCTTTGACAAAGAAATTAGTTACCTCGTGTCTCAACTGTGATCACTAAGCTTGTTGTTACACGCTTTTGTTTTCTGTTTTGTTTTTGTTTTTATTTTATTGTTCGTGGTTGCAGTTTTCTAGCCTTGTTGTCACTTGCTTACCAAACTTTTTTGTTAGACCTTGGTCCTCGGTTTTTGTGGATTTTCATTGTCCGGTTCTAGCTGTTTTTAATCACTGTCGTACCGACCGCCAAGGCATGGTCTTTTTTTTCCCATTTCTTGCTCGTGTTTACGTTTCCATGAAATCTGCTTTTGCCTCATCTTGTAAACCCTTCTCGAACTTGATAGTAATGCCGGCCGGCCGAGCCACTCGATAGCGTTTGTGTAATTTTTTTTGTTAGCCTGCCTATATATTCTCCTCTTGTGATGCCATGCATGTCATGGCCTGTAATCTATGTCATACACACACGTCATATGAAGCGCATACTATTATATACCAAGGTAATGGAACAAACACCATGGCATACAACATCATCTTGCCATTTATGTCATGATGCACATGACATGCACGCGAGCATGCCATGGTGTATATGTCATTATTTGTCCTTAATATTCATCATACACTCATGTCATGTTATTTCATGCAGACAGACAGACAGACAGACAGACAGACAGACAGACAGACAGACAGACAGACAGACAGACAGACAGATGGGGTGTGTTCCAATACTCACCGTAGATGGCTAAATAGACAGCTAAGTGGACAGCGGCCATCTTAAGTCCCATTGCAATTCTCACGTAGCCGGCAAAATAGACAGCTTCGAGAAAGACAAAAACGATGCAGGCTACTTTGCTGTCCAAACAAGATGGCGGCTCAGCGCAATGCTCGCTTAGCTCGGATCTCGCCGGTATGGTCGTCTGTACACCAGCAGACGCTTTTCCAAGCGCTCAATGTAAGCTACGCTAATTTTTTCATAGGTTTGAACACGAAAGAGGCTAAAGAAAGAACATTTACGTTTTTTTCTTAGCTTTCTCTTCTCGACGCGAGGTGTCATCACGTCGCGTAGACGTCTTCTAGACGCGTTCCATTTGTCAGACAACATGACCTCGATGCTGTCTTCTAAGCTGTCAGCGCAGACTGTCTACGATGCTGTCCAGAATTGGAACAAAGCCATAGATAGATAGATAGATAGATAGATAGATAGATAGATAGATAGATAGATAGATAGATAGATAGATAGATAGATAGATAGATAGATAGATAGATAGATAGATAGATAGATAGATAGATAGATAGATAGATAGATAGACAGACAGACAGACAGACAGACAGACAGACAGACAGACAGACAGACAGACAGACAGACAGACAGATAGATAGATAGATAGATAGATAGATAGATAGATAGATAGATAGATAGATAGATAGATAGATAGATAGATAGATAGATAGATAGATAGATAGATAGATAGATAGACAGACAGACAGACAGACAGACAGACAGACAGACAGACAGACAGACAGACAGATAGATAGATAGATAGATAGATAGATAGATAGATAGATAGATAGATAGATAGATAGATAGATAGATAGATAGATAGATAGATAGATAGATAGATAGATAGATAGATAGATAGATAGATAGATAGATAGATGAAAGTGTTAAAGTGTTTATCGTTCGCCAAGTAGTGCTTAGTAATCGTACGGCTCGCCGCAACCGGTGCTTTAGTGCGCCGGCTCCTACTAACCGTGGGAAGCGGCGGCAGGAACATGATGGAGGAGCGCGCGTCTGTCATTTCAGGTACGGGCTCGAAGTCCACGCAGCCAGACTCCAAGGTGCCCTCAATGATGCCGCACGGGGCGCCATCCTCTTTCTGCCGTGACGTCACAATCCGCGCACTGCACGTGTTTGAAAGCGTCTGCGCACACAAAAGCGTTAACGTTATTTCCCTGAAAAGATTACGCATTATATACAGCAGCTGGTCAATCATAGCCAAACCTAAACTGCCGCTCTGCGCTGTGACGTTATGTGTGTGCGTGTGTGTTCCCCTCTCTTTCTCTCTTTCTTTACTCTTCTTTCCATCTCCCCCTTCCCTTCCCCCTGTACAGGGTAGCATACCGGTTATGCCAAACTGGTTAACATCCCTGTCTTTCCTCTCTCCCGTTTTCCTTCCTTCCTAAATTGTTATACGCTTTCGTAAGTTTGATGATTGAGCTATTCGATTGAGCATGTATTCGATAGGTTAAGAGTGCCGAGTCGCGTAAGTATACCTTCTCACCTTTCTTCCCCTCATGTAAACAGCCGGGTAGAGCGGGTCTTTGGGGAAGCCGAACTCGTCGAAGACCCCGTACCGCAGGTGCGCCCACTCGTGCACCAGCAGGTAATCTGCAAAGAGAAATTCATTCATTCATCTTTATTTTCAAGGGGGGCGCTGGCCCCTCTACTGAGAAAAGTTAGGGGGTGGACCCTCCTCCCCCCCCCCCCCCCACACGCTTTCGACAGTGGTGACTCTCGCCTGCACACTGGGAAACGAACACTGTGGCGAAGTTCTTTTTCGACACAGCAATCGCGTCGTTATATAACAAAAATTGTCGTCCGCTTCTTCTGTGAAAATTGTCTTCCGCGTCTCACGACCACGCCCTGTAGGCTCTCTGCGGTGCAGGCCGCCTATGTGACGCTTTCGCGCCTTGCCCTCCAGCATTCTAAAGGAAGCTATCGCTGAGCAAAGGCAGTATAAAGTTAGAACACCCTGTCATTCTTTATATTCCGCTTTACCTGGCCTGGAATTTACACCATCGACGACGCAAATACGGGCCGGGACCCGTGAACGCTTTATGAACCGTTGAAACGCTCTTCCTGATTTCAGGATATTCATTTTCTTTCATCGGAAATGGATAGCATCACCGCTGCTCTATATGCAAGCTGCTGTAGGTCGACTAGAGTGCAGCAGTGCTAAGTATTTTATTTGGGCCGAACTGGGAGAGCTAAAAAAGGTTTCCGCTTTAGTCTCCACTCAACCTGCCTTGCTTATCATATGACAGCTTTCAGCGATCGCGGCGGCTTGCAAAAGTGCGACGGATAAGGCAGTGGAGCAACAGGGTGGCTACTTGGACTGGTTGGCACTGCATTTTAAAAGGAAAAATACGTTCTTTGTGCGCAAAACGTTTCAGAAAAGAAGAATGATAGGACAGAGCGCACACTCACACTTACAACCTTGGTTGTAAGTGTGCGCTCTGTCCTATCATTCTTCTTTTCTGAAACGTTTTGCGCACAAAGAACGTATTTTTCCTTTTATAAGGCAGTGGACTCCAGCCCATTGGGAGGCCCAGCTTTCCAGCTTGCCCCGCAACTTGTTCTACCGGACCAGGAAGATCGTGAAGGTCCATGGTTTTCTGGACTAAGAAGCCTGAATTGAGAGCCGAGCTGGTTCATCATGATTCATCATGGATTGACTTGTACAGTGCAAAGTACAACTCGGATGGCAAAGAAGCACACACGACCAGCGCTGCTTATTTCTCTCTCTCCCCCTCTCTCAGCAAAGCTGCGTTCACAGAATTGTATACGCGCAGAAACAGCTCAACATCGTTATACTACAACAGAAAATATTTATTATACTCATATGAATTTACCTCGCCCGCTGCTATAATTAGCCTCTGCCTGTGTCAGTAGCGAGCAGCCTTCCTGAATTGCCTTCAGAATGAGACACTTTTCCGGCTATTTCGAAAAAGTTTAGCTATAGTTCAGCATAATAATGGGATGTTTAATATGCATACGTCATTTAACGCCGCGTGATTTCATAGGTTTGTGACGTCCCGTCAATTTCGGCAGTTTTATGGCAGACCGAAACATTTTTTATTAATGGCGAAGAACCAGTGGTCAAAAATATACTGCATTGAATATAGTGTGCTCTGTTTTTTTTTTGTTTTTTTAGGCAGTCGTGCATAAGTGGTCACTACACGACTTATCATTTTTCGCCTCATTTGTTGCATCGCGTTACGAGCAGGTGTTTTTGCATGAGCCACAAAAATTTCGACCAATCATAAACAGCTAACGACAAATGCGGACGGAAACAATGCGGGGTAGGGGAACGTTATAATCACCCACATTTTTTTTTCAAACATTCGCGCTTACAGCGTTAGCATAGGCACATTTACATAAAAGGGCCGGGAGGCCCTTCAAGCCACGTCGCTAATGGAAATACGTTGAGTATAAAGAATGTAATACGCCTCTAATAGCACAAATTCTTACATTTTAAGGGAAACTTTTGGTTGACAAGTTCACAACAATGTTAATGTAGTAGTAGTAGTAGTAGTAGTAGTAGTAGTAGCAGTAGTAGTAGTAGTAATAGTTATAATAATAATAATAATAATAATAATAATAATAATAATAATAATAATAATAATAATAATAATAATAATAACGTACTAGAAACATTATTTCGACTAAGGGCAAACAAGGCAAAATATGATATACGCAAATCTGAATATGCGCAAGAAAGTGCAGTATTAATTAATGAAAAGAAAAGGTGCACTCATTACTACCTACATCATAAACGTAATTATTAGCGAGCAGCTTTTATACATTGACGAAATTTCATTGAATAATGCAAATCTAATACTGGGAAGGCCGCCATGGAAATAATTGTATTCATGCAGAAATTTGTCTGGTTAATGTATGAAAAGTGTTGCGTGTAATACTATGACACGCATAACATGCATAGCCATAGTCATGTTCTTTCGTTCATGCATAGCATATGTATGATTGTCCGAGTGTATGCTACATAAAACTGGCTGTACCTCCTCTATAATGTTATTAAACATAGCTAAGCAAATTCTCATTGTATCTCAAAAATCACATCATACTGAGCGCGAATGAAGAAGTCATTTATCTCTGTCCGTATATATACACACTGTAACGAAATAAGGAAAGAGACGTAGACACAGCGCCCGTTCTCTGGACCGGCTGCTCTATTGTCCCGCTTCGTTCTCCTCTTCCTCGCGCTACCCGAGCATGCGCCCGAGCCCATTGCCGCTGTTCGTCATTACACTCGGCCATGCTGCGAAAGGTGCTCCTCTGAAAGCAAAACAGATTTCGGCAATTCAGACGTCTCTACGGACACAATTCTTAATATGCGACACATGCACGTCGAAGTTGTTCCCCCTCCTTTTCTCTGCGCGCGAGTCAGAATGCGAAGACCGCACTCGCCGAGTGTTCTCGCATAGTTGTTTGGTAATGATGAAGGGCCCTTCGAACTTCGCGCATAGTTTCTTCGAAGGGGACCCACACCTCATCGCCGATACGGTATAGGCACCGTGCATACGTTAGGAGCCGCCACAGTCGCGCGCGGCCTCCAGCGCCACAGCGGCCACGGCCGCAAACTTGACGGGATATGGGAGCAGACGACGCAAGCGGCAGCAAGCCTCTGCGCCGTGCTCTGCTGCTTCGCTCGACGCGTTTTCGTTTCCGTTCGCTTTCAAAAGACGTTAAATTGTTAGCAGCTGCCACAGACCCATGATGTTAGAGGGTATGCTTCTTTTCGCCAGACCTCGTGCAGGGGAACGCGGCAGCATAAAATGCATGAGCAAGGGAAGACGACACGGAGGCTACGGGCTCGTTGAGCGAAACTGCGCGCCGCTTCGTTCACTAAACGATCACAGCTTGTCACCCTCAGGCTAATGTGGCAGCAGACTTGGCGGCTGCTTGAAAGAGGCGACAATACCGGCGATTGCATTGCGTTCACAGCACCGATTTCAACCAGTGCAGCCGAGCGGTCCTCACAGCGGCTGTTAGCTAGCCATGGCACTGCAAAGCGTGTCGATTATTATTACATTTGGGTTCAGAGAGCTACGTGCTATAGATGGTTTCTTAAGGAGCTAATCTAAATAAGGGCAGAGATCTCGATTGAAGCGAGGCTGGCGAGGCATGTTCACGGCTTCGTGGAAGAGACGTTGCACGGCGGATCGTCAGTCACGGGGAATTGCGCACCACAGATGCGAATGAACGCGCCGGGAAGATCCGTGAAAATCGAGGTATGTCGCTTAAGTTTGCTCTTTCTTAGTTACAGGTCATGTAATGGTTTCTTATCACTTAAAGCAGGGACATCCGTGCGGCCAACTGGGAGTGCCGTGCCGGAGTCGCAGGAAAGCATAAAACCGCCGCGGCAGTTCCATTGTGCCTGAATGAAATTACTTGCGCATCGAAGACAAGCAAACCGCAATAATGGGGATTTCCTTTAATTAAAAACGTCTACCCGAAACACTCAACTGTGGCAATCACAAAAAAAAGAAAAAAGTGAGCGAATTTTTTTTTTCTTCTTCTCTCCTTTTGTCAGCTTCATTACAAATAATCTGGAGGAACTTCTGCCTCTACAGTTAGGGCAAAGAGCATCAACGTCGAGCACGTGCTGAGGTTTTTCGGCAGCACTGAGTGCACTTTGTCTGACGTGCTCCGGGCAGAGGCCAGCGACGCGGCATCGCAGTCCCACCTCATGCTCCTTCCTGCCTCTACTCAAGCGCTGAGCTTGTTTGTTTTGAAACGGACTATTTGCTCATTTTTATGTAGGCTCTCAGGCAAGCAGCTGAGTTTATACAAGCAGTATGTCGAAGTGCCACATCAGGAAGTGGCCGAACTGTCACCACGCATGTTATTAAACAGAAATGCTTTGGCAAATGAGCGTTTCTGCATGATTACTGCGACAAAGGTGTGAAGTAATACCTTTTGACACTTCGTCTTGGCAATGAGTCTGCTCTGCGATGTACATTTAGTGCACTTATTTAGGCCGGCACATTTTTTTTTCTTTTTTGTATCTCTAAGGCGCACAGGGTAATTGACATGCTAGGCAAACGTGCAGATTGCGTATGGTGTCTGATAGGAAACCAGTAAAATCGCGTACCTGGAGAATTTCTGTAGGTGTTACTGCACCCAACAACGCAGCAATTATTCTTAGAGTTTGGCATAACCGACACAAAACGAACAGCCCGCGAGAAGGCCGCGCGCCGTCATCGCGGAACCGTTGAGCGAGCAGGGCGAGCGGGTGAGAGTATCCAGTCAAGTCTGCGCTTGTTGCCGCTAGGGGAGCATTCATTGCCGGCGGAGTTACGTCTGCACGGAGCCTATGGCGGTGCCCGACGGTGGCGGCGGTCGTAATGTCGCTTTTGCGCCTGTTGGGCATGCATTATCTTCTTTCACGCCTCGGTTCGTATTTTGCGGCAAAGTGTCCCTCGTGCGGCAGAACGTCCAGGTTATACAGGCGTGTATAAGGAGAGTGTAGCGCCAAGTTTTGGTAGTTGGCCGTGGACGATTTTGTATGGAGAGGTTCCGGCTGAACTCCGCAGCGCCGTGTTAACTGCGTATGCAGCCGCTTTCAGCTGCTTTTCCCAGTCGGCCTCACCGGGCTTGTTGTTCGTACAATACGGTGCCAGTCGAGCATGTAGGGTCTGGTTCGACCTCTCTGTCAGGCCGTTCGCTTGTGGATGGTAGGCTGCCGCGAAATGATGCTCAACCCCCGCTTGCCGAAGACAGGTATGGAGCTCACGGCTGCGGAAAGTGGTCGACCTGTCGGAGATGACTTTCTTAGAGAGGCCGTGTCTCCATTCGAAGTGGTCCCGCGGAAAGTTTATGACGCAGCTGGCGGCAAGGGAAGGCACGGCAGCGACCTCTATATACCTTGACAAATAGTCCACAGCGACTATAATATATCTGTTGCCTGCTGTCGATGTTGGAAAAGGCCCGATGTGGTGTATCCTAACAGTGTGAAAAATTGCCTCCGGAGGCGTAATAAGTGTAAGTAATCCAGGTTGGCAGCTCGGACGCCGTTTGTGTTGTTGGCACACGTTACAGCTTGCGACGTACGAACGCACATTCCTGTCCATTCTCGGCCACCAAAAGCGCTCTCGTGCTTTGCGCAATGTTGCTCAGTAGCCGATGTGGCCTCCTTCGGGTGTGTCGTGGATGGCACGCAGAATACTCGAACGTAAGGAGGTAGGAATGACCAAAAGGTGGCGTTCGTGTTGCTTCTCGGCCCAGAGACGACAATACAGCGTGCCTTCGCGTAAAGCAAACTTGGCGTTGCATCCCGTGTCTTATATAGAATTCATAATGGTGTCTAAATCTTTGTCGACGCATTGGGCTTTCGAAACTTCTTGCTGGCAGAACATGATCCTGTCGTCGCGGTTTTGCAGGAAGCGTTTCTCTGTTCGGTTTCGCGATAGGGCATCCTGGTTTTGTGCTCCTGCGTGGTGACGGATGTTGTAACCACTCAACCACAATGTTGCGACTCCGAAATGACCCAGTTCTTGGACGTGTTGACGCAACACCTCACCCACATGGCAAGCAGTTCCATTTCCGTCATTGGATGCGCCGCACTTGGGCCGACCGTCGACTCTGTCGCCACGAAATACTCTTGGCCAGAGTCTACCAAAAAATCCTTCGTGGAAGGGCGCCTCCTAGGAGCTGCATAAGCCTGGCATCGTCTTCAGAGAAGCAAGTATGCCTCATGGACTACTTGGTGTGCGGCCCTCACGTGCACATTTGCACCGCTTCCGGGAGCCTATGACACTCGCTTCATGGAGATGCGGTCGCGCCGGCAAGCCCGAATTGCAAACATTGCCGCATCTCCAACAAATTACGCCCCCAGCAAGTTTGCTATATTGCCTGGCCCTCTCCGGCAGCCTTTCTGGCAGTATGTAGTCGATTGCATATACGATTCGACGCACGCGGCCACAGTGTCTGTGCAGACAGTCCATCATGACATCGATGCTTTTATCCGACAGGCAGCAGAGTTGCTGGAAACTGCAAGACGCCGCGCTCCTGCAGTCTCCCCATAGGAACCCGCTACCACGCGGCACGGACGCTTTTCCTGCGGGCGCTTTGGGCGTGGATAAAAGGACTGCCCACCAGCGCCGCGTCAAGCCATCCATTTCCAAGCGCGGCCACTTCCAACATTTCGGGTCCCCGTCGACGGCATCGGTGAGTTGACAGCACTCGTGGATACTGGAGCCAAGCGAACGGCGCTACTTCGCCGTCACGCCCCAGTTACCCTCCAGCCATGAACCGAGCCGCCCTTATGCGGCCTCGGCGGCAGCATACTCCCTGTGGGTGCGGTGGACCTGCAGCTAGACACCTAAGCCGGGAGCAAGTTACTTGCCGCCGTTCCCGTCTTCGAGGACCTACCCGCTGACATGGTTCTTAGAGCGATTTTTCGCTCTAAGATGTCAGGTCAAGTGCAGCTCACCATAGATGGCGACGGTGTCAACATCCGTGGCTTGACCCCGAGTACTTCTCCGGATAAAAGTTCCAAAGGTGAGCCAGCAACGCTGCATTCAATATCAGCCGTGCTCGAAAGGCACAAATAACTTTTTGCCGATAGTACTGCGCAGCTTCCTGGCACTAGGTTATTGGAACCTCGTATACCGACTGACAACATCCGCCGGTGTCTGTGCCTTACGGTGAACGCAGAAAAAGAGCTGGCTGTGAATGCCGAACAAATAGACGAAATTCTAGCCGCTAATGTATACAGGTCGTATTCTAGTCCGTTGGCTGCGCCTGTCGTTTTACTCCGCAAAAAGAACGGTAGCCTACGATTCCGTGTGGACAACAGGATAAGCACCCCATATCCGACTTATACCCGCTGCCACGTATTAACGCGATAGCGTTAGAGAGCTCGTTTCGCAGAAATTCCGGTGTCAGCGTCGGTGACGGCGTTGTTGGTTGTGAGCGAAAAATCGTCCGTGACCGAAACATCGGGAAAGATGAGAATAAAATAAACAATAAAATTATTCGGTCCCATTGAGGATCGAACCGGGCCGTTTGCGTTGCGAGCAGATGTCCTACCTCAAAGCCACGATGTTACTTGCAACTTCTTCGGGAAAAAAAAGACTACATAAATGTAATGTAGTGGAAGGAGCCTCCTTAATGCATTTAATGTTGCATGGCAGAAGCGCACAATCGTTCAAGGCGACGCTTAACTGCATGAACTGTTTCAGTGCAATTTTCGTGTGTGAAAAACTTTGAAGTACGCAGGCACGTGAAGGCCAACTTAACATCTTTCGCACTCCCATCGGACTTCTTGCCATGTGCCTTGTAAAGTAAGCACAGCCTTGAGGGATACTTCCTTATTTTGTTCGGCTGGTGCCACGACGAAACTGAGCCCATTCGGCGATTTTAGGCGCATTGGCGAGGCCATCAAACTACGTTTTTTGCGCGATGCCATGCTTCGAAAAAGCCGGTATAGTGCACCCACCGCCGCTAAAAACACAACTTACAAACAGCTCCAAAAATGAGCATCTATGTCCATCTAGCGCAAAACATACCAAAGAAACAGGAAACATTAGATAATGTGCTGCCATCTGTGAGACGTTGTGAAAACATGTCTCGACTACAGCAGAGCCTGTATGGCTCCGCCGTTCTAGCACAGGGAAGTGGCCACACTGCACAGTCTTGCTCATCGATGAGTGCCGGCGGGACATTCATGTGAAGTAGTCACTCTCATGTCAGGGTTGTCATGGCGACGCTGACGCTTGGCCTCCGCTTCTCGAGCTCTAAGTTCTGCGTCATTTTGGCGTCGTTGACGCCTGTGATCGGCTTTCCGCGCTCGTAGTTGGGGATCCATATCACGGCGACGACGCTTCATTTCAGCTTCCCTGACTCTCAGCAAGGCATCTTCATGGTGTTGTTGGCGTTTGACCTCCGCTTTCCTGGCCTCACCACGTCGCGCGCGCGCGCGCGCGCGCGCGCGCGCGTGTGTGTGTGTGTGTGTGTGTGTGTGTGTGTGTGTGTGTGTGTGTGTGTGTGTGTGTGTGTGTGTGTGTGTGTGTGTGTGTGTGTGTGTGTGCGCGCGCGTGCGTGTGTGTGTGCGTGCGTGTGTGTGTGTGTGCGTGTGCGTGCGTGTGTGTGTGTGTGTGTGTGTGTGTGTGTGTGTTTGTGCGTGCGTGCGTGCGTGCGTGCGTGCCTGCCTGCCTGCCTGCCTGCCTGCCGGAGGATGCCTTTGACATCCTCATGATCTGATGTCATCATTATCTCATGTACGCTGCTGGACAATTCGTTCGCATAAAAAAAACATTTCATGCTGCAAGTTCGTCCAAGATAATTTCGTAAGTTAATCTCCTCCTGATTTATATAAACCCAAATGCGTCTAGCGCCTTCTCTTTCTCCTTAGCTGCACTGTTATTAACTTTGCTCAATCGGTTGTCTACATGATGACGTCAAAATACCGGAAGCTGCCAAACCAGGCGGCGTGAATAGCAGGCATCCTGGTGAGGCTTGTCGGTGAGCACTCGCCTGCTTGGGGATCACGGAGAGCAGTGACGGGCAGCAGCGTATATTCGCCCGGTTGGCCACAGGGACGCGGCTGAACGGTCCGCGGCCATCGCGCTTCCTCGCTGGTCACAATGCGGACGGGTGCATTCGCACGGAGGGAGGCCGGTGCGTCCCCGTGCTGAGCTGGTGGCCAATGGGGAGGCAACGCGATGGTGACGTCACGAAAGTGCACCAGGCCTTGAGTGGCACGATGAAGAAAACTCGAGGAACGCGACAGGACCGACTGCAAACGGATGCGCACTCATGAAGAGCACCTGCGGGCGTACAAAACTTTGCGTCTTTTAAGACTACGGCTTTACACAGTTATAGAAATAGCAGATTGTAGTGAAGTACGAGCACTAATACAAACCTAGGACACACGAAGTAGAGGTATTATGTGCCGCAGCACATCTTCATACAAACGGTACCTAAGGTTTCAGCAGCACTGAAAACTGAGATTCCTTTAAGCTTCAAGCTTAATGAACCATGAAATAGCACGAGAAACATGAGCATACAAAAAATGCACAACGACGCATGCGCTGCACTCGCCACAACGCGTAATTTCTTAAGCAACAGCTGCGATATATATATTCTCACATGGTCATGATTTGAGGAAGCCGGTGCTCTGGCTATTAAAGGCGAAATTCTTTATTTGGACGAACTGTGTCCAGGAAATGAAAAGTCAAAGTACAAGCAATACGCGTTGTACACTGATAGCGGCGATCACAGTCGTTGGCCGTCGGTAATATGCCAAGCGGTAAAGCGCGTCGACATTTCTACATGTGCCATAGAAGATTTCAGCGTCATCATTGGAATAACGTTATCATATAATGTCGTTATCACCAGTATAAACTCTAATGTTCACGTTGTGCGCGTACTCCCTTGATCACGCCAGCTCCGCAGTTGCTCGGTCGTGACTCGTAGGCTTGAACAAGAACTCCAGCAATGCTCGAAGTTTTCAGTAGACGTTCAGAAGCGTCAGCATTACGAGTATCGATAGCCAGGAGATTCAAACGTTCATTTGGTCGTACTTGTAGTACGCCATCTGGAGCTGTCTCTTCAAAGGCTGTCTTCAATGCTAGTGAATTGAAGCGTGTGATAAGTTGCTCAGGGTATCTTGGCTTGGATATGATGGTCAAGTTTGGCTTAGGTGTGTTTTCTGCAGGCACAGAGTTAGGTAGCATAAGCGACCTCTTCGATCCACGGCAGCGTTTTACGGGCGATACATCAATGTGTTTTTCCGAGCCGTTGGAAGAAAGCGCGGTGCATCCATGTATGTAACAGTTGCAGAGGATTCTGTCACGTCAGAAAAGTCATCGTCCTGACCTACAGGCAGACTGACGTCTAGGCTGGAAATGATCTCCATGAGAGGACCTTGGCCAGGTGGTAGCGAAAGATTCGCAGAAGATGGAGTATGATTCTGACCTGTAGCCGTTGGAAGCTGCAATCCAGCGCCAGAAACAGTCCCTATGCTGATTACCGCCGCTTGCATCTGCTGTGTGTGGCGTGGTACCGGGGCTGAAGCTCAGGAGGTCCTGTGTGCGGTCCTGGGATCCGCACCCTAAGCTGGGATCATGTCCGAAGCTCAGAAGATCAGTGTGCGAGAGGATGCGCAATGAGGCACATAAAATAGGGAAAACTTCACGAAGACGAGCGAAGCAGCACAGCCACTCCGCCACAACAGTACACAGTGGCACACAGCATCGTTTCATAGCGGTCAAAGAACTGATCTAATAACTTAAAACACCAACGCGCTTGCAGTGCCGTCTCCACGCAAGCCGCTGCACTCCGCCAGACACTTTAGAACCAATATAACTCCCCGCGAAGAAACGTCGGCGAGGAGTGGGCCAAAATGTGTCACCAGCCTGGAAGTGGAGGCGCTGGCATCGAGGCAGCCTAAGACTACGGGAAGCTGGCGCTAAACGGCCGCGCGTATTGCGAAGCTCACGAATTCGTGTTTGCATCCGAGTTTAATTGCATTCTCGAAGGCTTTCAGTGGTACAGGGGGGATGGAAAGGAACGCTAACATAACGGCACGCTGTTTTCATCACGCTCTGACCGTGGTGGCAATAAATAGATGCTAGATGGTACTTGATTGTATCATGGTTGACTGTCTTTTTGTCAATCATCGAAACTAGAACCACTTAAAAGTAAATGCGAAACACCAAAGAATGTAGATGCCGCATGTTCGCGTTTCTTTCCACGCCCACTGTACGTATTCCGCAGGTAGTCTGTCAGGCCGTGCTGCCGGTTCGATATTTGCATTCCAGTTTCATAGTATTCGCGTTTTATTTTCTATATCAAGCTATTGCAACCACGTCATTTGCATGCCTCAGTACGTCATACTGCGGAGTATCACTCTGCAAATCGAACGGAAATATAATGATAATAATATTTATTGGGGTTTAACGCCCCGAAACCACGATATCATTATGGGAGATGCCGTAGTGGAAGGCTCCGGAAATTTCGACCACCTGGGGTTCTTTATTGTGCACCTAAATCTAAGCACACGGGTCTCAAGCATTTCCGGCGCCATTGAAAATGCAGCCGCCGCGGCCGGGATTCGATCCCTCGACCTGCGGGTCAGCAGTCGAGCGCCATAACCACTAGAACACTGTGGCGGGTAATCGAACGGAAAGAAATCACGACTGCCTTTTTTTTATTTCCCTTTATTGACAAAAAAAAAGCTTACAGGATCCCTTATGCATTCACCTAAGACGACTGAAAGGCGAAAGCCATCTTCTTTTTCTTCCCAGTCAATGTATTGAACATCTCTTGCTTCCCTTCGAGATATTTCTGCACCTAACGTGGTTTTCTTACTGCCTCAAGGATCGGAGGCACTGCAAGTTTTCTGCACCTCAGCCTGTTATGCCTGCGTGACCGGCCCATTTGGACCAAACGAAGATGTAATATGACGACGTCACAATGATGTCACAAAACTTAATAATCTGTAACGTCATATGATGGCGTCATCATTTATTGGTGATTTCTTGCATCACTGGTGTTGACGCCGCCGACGCGAGACACCGCTGCACGCCGCCGACAGTAAATTTTCGCGTTTGATGAAGCATCTAAGGCTTTCGCCTTAATACACTGTTCGGCTGTCGTTCCATGAAATTCCAGCTGCCGCAGGTGTTCGGGAGAGGTGGCTTGCAGGAATTTGGCGGAATAATCGGTCTCCTGATACATCTTCCTACTACACTATAGTATGTAGCAGTCATTACGACCGGAAGATTTCATGAATGTATGAAGCGGTGGCTCAAGAAGGATGCAGTAGCGTCCGTCTTTACAGACTACCCTTCACGTTTGCAGCCCAAGCTAAAAACTGAACCAAGCATGGCAAGTATCGTTCAACGTGACCGTGCTGCGTACGAAAAGTCAACGATTCAATGTACCAGTAGCAATGCTGCCTCGCGATCGTCGTCATGTACAACCGTGACATTAGGTCCCGAAGCTACCGAATCGGAGCCCATGGACACCACATGCGCTACCGGTGAAACAGCCGACAATCACCATGCACAGTGTCACAATGAATGCGTGCACAAGGCTGAGCAGGCTGCCCCATGCGACAAAA
This sequence comes from Rhipicephalus sanguineus, assembly GCF_013339695.2. NCBI lineage: Eukaryota > Metazoa > Arthropoda > Arachnida > Ixodida > Ixodidae > Rhipicephalus > Rhipicephalus sanguineus. The sequence goes on from NC_051179.1 coordinate 177,391,113, forward strand.
GCGTCCAGGTCGACAGCCATTCGGCCTCTACTTTGCTCACTACAGAAAAGGGCAAACGTAAGAGAAAAGATACAGAGCTGAGGAGCCAGATATTCAGGCTACAGCAATTTGTCGACAAGAGCAAAGACGAGCTCAAGCAACTGACAACAGGCAGCATTTTTCACGCCTTTTACATTGGCTCAAGTTGACAGTCGGCACTACGACTTTAGACTTGAACAACAGCGCCTGTTCACACACATCAGCCAGTGTCGCAGGAAGCGCGCCGCCTATGCAGCTGTTTTTGTTTGTTTTCCGTACCACCACGATTTATTTGCTTTAAGCCCTGAAATGGTGAAAACACCTGGCATAGTTCCTCATTTTCTAGCACCAGCTGTTGCTTTCTCTCAGTGGCAACAAACGTAATTCTCAAAAGCTTTACGAAGGGAACGGGTGATCACGTAGGTCCCTGGAAGCAGTCTAGTGACATTTCGTGCTATTTAGCGCATGAACTCCGGGCTTGCGCATAATGTACTACACCAGTAGACGGTAGTACGCACCAGGGAACTTTAAGTGCCCTAGCTTTCAGTATTCGCTCATGGCAAATGCTGCTTTCAAAAATTGACCTTGAGGCAGTCAAGTCAAAAACCGACTCTTAGTCAAGCGAAAAGAACGGTGCCAAAACAACCTTCCGCGCGTCACTGGTATGCGCTCTCTGGTATCGGCCTAGCAGACGACGCGCTAGTGCCTCGATGAGATAGCCGCGAACGACACATGCCCTTGAAATGGGCTGGTTGCCCAGAACGACAAGTGCTTCATGGTTTCCGTTAAGAACTTTTCATTATACTTTAAACAATGCGAATACAACCGAAAAGCGAACCATGTAGCAGCTTGGAAGGCCGCCAAGCCATTCGTTTCCGCGAGCGACGATGCGACGGCGTGTCTTCGCCGGCGGCGGCGCCAGGCGGCTAAAAGCCGCAGGAGGAGGAGGAGGAGGAGAGCTTGAGGAAAGGAAAAGGCGAGCACGGCTCAGCGCCGCACTAACGCCGATGGCCAGTTCCCATTGCGCTCCTCTCCTTCGCGCAGGCACAGAAACATAGAGGAGGCGCCGCATCAGCACGCAATGCATGGCAGAATTCATGGCCATAGTAGAGGCAGTTACCATGCGCAGACCAAATACCCGTTCTTTAGTGATACACCCAGAGAGCCAAGCAGCCTGTCAAGCCCTCGTGACAGGTGAAATTCCAGAAGCGCATTACAGCATACTAGGGAAGCACTTAGATGCCCACTCTTCGCTACGTGTTCGAACACAGTGGATACCTAGTCGGGGATCAGAGGGAATGAAATGGCACGCGCCATGTCCCGTGTAGTTCCCCCGGGCCATCCCCTGTGGTGACCGGACTTACTAAAGCGAACCGAATTACTTGCTCTGGCGCGTTCCTACAGGCGCGCAAGATTAGACGAGATGCGCAACAGCCGCAGGGTTTATGCCGATCCACCTCCCTCCATGACGAGACGCGAGGCAGCCCTGGTGAGGCGTGCCCAAACTCACTCTATACTCACTCCCCACACTCAGCGCTACACACAAGGCAAGGACGGGTCTGCAGCCTCCGTGGCGTGTGGTGTAGTGATGTAGAACTATCGGTAAATTGACTATCGATAGCATCGCTGGTTCTATTTTTTTTTACTATCGGTAGTGTAAACACACTATCGACAGTACTACTATCCACAAATTATCGATAGTGCAATCGGAAGTACCATCGGCAATATTACTAGCGATATTACTGCCACGCGTGTTTATTGCTTTGTTTTGATGTATACGGGTTTCACCCACAAAAACTGTTAGCCCCGTTTGACGCAGACCGCGCCGTAATGTTTGAGAAGCTTCACGATTGTTTGAGATCATTCTGTTCATATTACGCGCCGGTCGCGAATAGTCAAGTTTATTGGAGAGCTTACGCGAGCACAAGCGATAGCGCTGGAAGGTTCCATGACTGATGTATAAAAGACGGCGTGTTCCGCCGATTCTCTGATTACTCGACAGCCGACGACTGTTCTCGACGATATCAGTGCCCAGCGTGTATCGCTTGTATTTTAGTTTGATTTTCTGGGCACAAGTCTTGCTGCATCATTTTTCAACACCGCAACCATAAGACAATACTATTGATAGTCATTCTAAAAAGACAGGGCGTGCAAACATGGACAAGAAAGAAGTCAGGACACCAGAAACGCCGACTAACAACTGAAGAGACGCACAACGGCGGAAAAGAAAGAAGGCATGAAAACTTATCTGCGCATGCCCATGCAATAGGCGAACCTATCGATCCGGCACGCGTGGGGGTCTACGTGGAAGATACGCATTTAAGGCATTTGATTTCATCTTTATGCAAGTTAATCGACGTTTCAGAAGAACCACGTGTGCTGGCCCTATTCTCCTAGATCTTTGAAACTGCTGTTAAATTTTTCGTCAAAGCACTCGAAGGTTGTAAAAAACGGCATCGTCATGTCTTGCCTTAAGTCAGCCCTCACCAAGTAGTGTGAGCGCAAAATGAGTAATAGTTTAACGCACAGGTTACGCGTCTTTTAGATGTAGGGTATCCTCGTGATGCAGCGGCCACGGTCGCTGAACGTTTAAAGAAGTCTATTATGTTAATTCCGAGCATGGTTGCAGAAAGCGATAGAAAGAAACGTGTGGTAGGTATAACGTACATTCATTGCGTATCTCACGGGCTAAATAGATACCGCATTAATGTTATTTTCACAACTGCCAATAAGCTAGGTAAGATTTGTGCCGCTGGGCAGAGGAAAAATGAGCGAGTAAAAGACAAGAAGCGGACCTTTATTTGTTTCGTACAACACACCAACAAATTCACTGATTGCCTACAAGTGTGGTGTATAAGGTTCCTTTCAGCTGCTGCCGCTTCTACGTAGGACAGATGGGCCGATGCATTACCCAGAGATTGTTGGAACATTAGAGATCGCTAACCGGAGGCTCACCTTCTACTCTATCTTTACGTTGTCGAGATTGTAAGTGCACGCCTAAATTCGATGAATGGGCAGTGTTGTACCGGCACAGAAATGAAGAAACGCGCCTGATGACTGAAGCATAGCATATCGAGGATAGTGGCAGCGCATGCGTGAGCCAACCGTCGATTAACTTGCATAAAGATGAAATCAAATGCCTTAACAGTTATCTTTCACGTGGATCCCCACGTGTGCCGGATTGATAGGTTCGCCTATTGTACCTTCTTTCTTTTCCGTGATTGTGCAGCTCTTCAGTTGTCAGTCGGCGTTTGTGGTGTTCTGATATTTTTCTTGCCCGTGTTTGCACGCCCTGTCTTTTTAGAATGAATGCTTACCAACTAGCTCAGCTCTCTGTTGCTGGCCGGTCATATAGCCAAAATATTTGCGATAGCCTACTACCAGCTACGCTTAATTTATAAAAATTTTTTGGCGAGAGAAATAAATTATTTCCTCAGTGAAAATTGTGGAATATATCCATCAATAATTTCATATCCAAGAGCAACCAGTTACACATTACAATTAACAAACTTAGTTCTTGATATATTTTTTATTTCGAAATCATAAAATCCAATACAAATCTGAAGCCGTGCGGTGCCACCACATGTAACGGCTTCCTTTCCTCTACTTCTGAACATTTTGACTTTATGATCATGTGTCAGCAAAGCACCCTGGTGACGAACACAAGCATCTCAACTTTCTTGTCCTTCAGCCTGCTCCTCCGACCCCACTGTGTACCACGCGCGCGGAGAACCAAATTTACGCTGCAACGAGTTCACGCTGTTCAGTTTACACTATCGATAGTACTATCGAGTTTACTATCGATAGCACTATGGATAGTATTTTTTACCATCGACAGTTTGATAGTGACTCTGCTATCGATAGTATTGATAGTATCATCGATAGTTCTGCATCACTTCTTTAGATGCTTCCCAGATAACGCCCACGTTCTGTGGGTGGGATTGTCCGTGTGGCCGTGCAGCCATGGGCGAGAGCCTCAGACACATACCTACCGATCTAGGATCTAAGACACTGGAGGAAGTGGCTGGCGGACTCCTCCCCAGACATGAAGGCACTACTCGAACATTTGAAACTTCTAAGCCTGTCTGATGACTTTAGTCGGATAAAACTTAAGAAGTCAGGAGAGGCCCCGCCCAGACGACCGAAGCGCGGCAGCCGATTGCCTCCGCGACTAAAGAAATAGTGCCGCTCATGCACGCGCCGATGTTCTCCGAAGGCGGAGCCACCGGCCGTCTCGCTCATGACGTCAGTCCCTAGTGCACGCCCATTGGCGCAGGCTTGTGTTCACCCGCCTTTGAGGAGGAAATGCCGCTGACTTCTAAAGTTGTATCCGACTATAGGTCTTGCATTTTTTTAAGTGGACCCGGACTGGGGTTCGCTAATTTTTAATAAAATTGTTCTTTCTGTTCTCTCTATAGGCGTCAATATGGAGTGTCAACCTGCCCAAGCTAGTGATGCAGAACTATCGGTAAAATGACTGTCGACAACATCAATTGTTTTTTAAGCTATCGACAGTGTAAACAGACTATCAATAGTACTACTATCGGCAAACTATCGATAGTGCAATCGGTAGAACTCTCGTTAATATTAGTAGTGATATTACTCCCACGCGTGTTTATTGGTTTGTTTTGACGCATTCGGGTTTCACCCACAAAGACACCGTTTGACGCAGACCGCGCCGTAATGTTTGAGAAGCTTCACGATTTTTTTAGATCATTCTGTTCAGTTTATGCACCGGACGCGAATAGCCAAGTTTATTGGAGAGCTTACGCGAGCACCAGCGATAGCGCTGGAATAGTTTATGACTGATGTATAAAAGACGACGCGTTCCACCGATGATCAGATTACTCGACGGCCGAGTACTGTTCTCGCCGCTATCAGTGCGCAGCGTGTATCGCTTGCATTTTGTGTTTTGACTTTCTGGGCATACGTTCGCCCAGATAAAGAGCTCCGTATTTCCCAGTCTTCCTACAGCATTTTTCACCGTCACAACCACGTGACAATACTATCAATAGTGGCGTGAATAATGATTCTGTTGGTGGCCGGCCATATTGCCAAAATATCTGCGATTGCCTATTATCAGTTTCGCTTATTTTATGAGCAATTTTGGCGAGAGAAATAAATTATTTCCACAGTGGAAATGGCGGAATATGTCCATCAAATTCATCTCCAAAAGCAACCAGTTACACCTTACAATGAACAAGCTTAGTTCTTCATAGTACTTTTATTGGAAATACTTATAATGTAGCATAAATTTGAAGCCGCACAGTTCGACCACATGTAACAGCTTCCTTTCCGCTACAGCTGAACAGTTTGACTTTATGATCATGTGTCAGCAAAGCACTCTGGTGAAGAACACAAACACGTCAACTTTCTTGCCTTTCAACTTGCTGTTCCTGCTCCACTATGTACCACACGCGCGATGAGCCAAGTTTATTATGCAATGAGTTCACGCTGTTGATTTTATAATAATAATAATACTTTATTAACATTCTTTATTATTATTCATCATAATATTTTATTAAACTATCGATAGTACTATCGATAGTATTTTTATCATCGATAGTTCGATAGTGACTCAGCTATCCATAGTATCATCGATAGTTCTGCGTCACTAGTCGAAGCTCACGTTCTTTTATGAATTCGTGGCGCGCCGGCTTTTCGCTCAAGATGAAAGTCAGTATAACGTGACGTTTCTGCTAAAGTCACGTGAAGCCGAGCTGTTGAGCTGCAAAATGGTTAACCAAATCGAATTGCTTATCCCATTTGGTTAACCTCGCTCATTTCCTGTTTGACTCCTGCTCGCATGTAGTTGCGGAAATAAAGCATTGGCGCTGCATCCGGTATGGCTCCTAACATCCATCCCTTTTGCTGCGCCCCTTTTGTCACGCCTGTATAAGCAGCGCGTCCATTCATGACACTCTTGCGTGGCCGTGATGCGTGCCGTACTTAGTGTGAGTAAATCAGCAAGCTGGCCCATATTTGCATAAAATAGCGTCGTCCCACCTTGAGCTGCTCCACGAGCTCGAGCTCCACAGGAAGCGCTTCGTGAACGGCGACGACAAGGTCGACGTAGCCCCCGTCGTCTTGCAACCGGATGGCGGCACCGCCGCTCGAGGACCAACGCAGAAGCAGCAACAGCACCATGAACGGTGACCCGAAGAAGAGGTTGTGGTCACACGCTCTACGGTCGTCTCGACGGAGGGCGGTTCGCAACCCGGGGCATTGCACGGGAAGCTTCATTTTCCTTACTTCAATGAAGCTATAGAAGGGGCATCGTCGTTGCGCCAAACCTGTAACGCGGCCGCCGATGAAGCACCGTACTTGCTCGTCAGTGCACATACGCTATCACGCTACAATCACGCTTGTGCATTAACGTCTTTACTCGACCACACCCCGCGGAGACAAGCGATCACGGACAAACGGTGCGTGCTCGTCTCCGGGACGACAGGTCACAGCTGCTGATATGGCGCCGGTAAACACGGCGCTTCCTCTCACTGATGACTCAAGAGCGTCGCCGTCCGCGCAGAATAGCATATTAAACTGCGTGTGTTATGACGCGGTGGTTATGATGTCTTCGATAATTGTCATGATGTTGGAGGCTGGAGCTGGTTAACTAGCGTCGCATTCATTGTGTCGTAGCTGGTGTAGCGCAGTGCGGCCATTTTTCTAATTCCTCATCATTCGAGCTGTATGTACACCCTTGCAATCTTAACAGTATCGCGCGAGCGCTGAGCGCACAAAGCACACTGAACTGCGAGCGCCGTCCGGTGCGCTGTTTACTTCAATACGTCATTTAAGTAATCTTTAAGTGCCGTACAACGGAGCACATCGGAGAACTGGTCAAGAGTATGCGCACCCAAGTGCAAGCGTCCTCGGCTGTGCGAGGCGGATTCACTTTCCGCAGCGTCATCCACTGTTCGTTTTTTTTTTTGTTTTTTTATGAACGCCTTTCACAGATAATTGCCATGAGCCGCCTCGAGGTGCCGACAGGCGCCCATAGCTACATAAGAGCTCATTAAAACTTTTTGTTGTTTGCCTTTTTTGTTCAATTTATTCAGTTATGGTTTTTTCCACGAAGAACATGGACATAGTATCGCATCTCAGTTGATCTTTAAAATATATGATTTCGCTTTTTCTATGGCGTTCTGATGCCTGAGGCCACGAAGAATTATTGATCAGGACATTTCTGTCGTGACAAATGCTACTTTATCCTGCTATTTACTGAAAAAAAAAAAGCCGAGAATGCTTCCCTCTGTAATCTTGTGTGGCCACCTAATACGACGAAAAACCTCCGGCAGATGCGACAACCTCTGAAAGACGGCGAGGCAGGGAGCCGTGGAGTGCTTGAACAATGTAAGGGTCAATTTCCAGGCTCTTCCATTGTTCTTCAGTGGCAGCCCATTATTCGTCACAACTTGCCCAGTGGAGCTGCGTCTTTGATAGATTGAATTTCATGATACCCCAAATGTTCTCAATAATATTAATATCTGCTGCTAATGGTGGCCAATCTAGTCTCATAACGCCGAGTTGTTCCAGGTGTGCTCGCCCGGCGCGCGATGTGTGGACGGGCGACAAGTCATGTCGAAGCCAGTAGCAGCGGGCTGGAAAAGGACCATCTATCACAGTGGGAACTCGAATGATTATTTCTCTATATGCTTCACTGCACGTTCGTCCTTCAATCCTTCGCAAAGATCCAAGGCTTGGTTACCATGCCCCAAACATTCACGCTTTTGCGTCCACTGGCCCTCACTTGCTGAACGTAGAGGTGGGGTCGTACCTGGAAATTTTCAATGCGATTACTTCGATAAAGCATGGTGGTATTTCTCGAAGCATATGTGTGTGCATCTTATTTAAAAGGCAGACCACTTAAAGCAAAGTGAGAAGGATGAAAAAACGTCGGTAATTATATCTGATAAAAACTTATAAATGAAATACGCAGCTCATGAGGTCTTGTCGGTAGACCTTCTACTTTTGGCTCCACTTAGTACAAAACGTGGTCTCGACCGCGAACACAACATTTTGCCAGTCATCTGCAGTCCCGTGCAGATGCGCTTAAGTGAACGCGAGTCTTTTCGTCCTTGCCTCACTGGAAAGCAGCGGCTTCTTGGCAGCACTTTGGTTCTTCAAGCCTGCTTCAAGAAGCCGTTGTTGCGCCAGTTCTGTGCTGACGTCGAGGCCCACCGGATATCTGACCTGACCAGCTACCATGAATCTAGCTTGCTTGCTTGACCCATAATTCTTAGCTCTTGCCCAATACGGGGGATTGGCCACGAAACCGGAGGTTAATATAAGCGGGGTAATTTAGAATCTATTCGCACCAGCAACAGCAACCAAGGCATCGTCCTCTTCTTCGGTTGTCTTGCGGGCACAATTTATCGCTGCATTGCCAATGCACCCCTCGTCTTAGAACGCCTGCAGGATTCTGTTAAGAGTGGCTTGCCTCATATCCAAAGTTTCTGCAATGTGTCTGGTTCTCCGCCTACAGCCACTGTCTCTCTGATTTCTATTGGTACTCCAGGAGGCATGTCTAACATCCACAGCAGAGGTCACTGCTGATTCGCGCGATAGAGGCATTATTTATAACCTGATGCTGCGATCACAAGGCCTCCTTCGAATTTCAGCTGGTGAAATGTAGTCAATTTCTTATCTACGCAAAAAAAAACATTATCTAGCCCGAAAACGGAGCGATATCTGTGCGCGTGTCTCAGCCTCCTAGACGCTCACGCTTTCCAGGTGGCTGTGTATGGCATTCATCAAATAAAGCCAAAGTTTCGCCTCAAGGGCGAAGCAATGAATGCGATAGCAAGACATTGGAATAGCAAGAAATAGGTCACTAAATTAAAGCTTCATTTGAGTCTAGTTTGTACATATTCCGGGGGCTAAAATTGCAGCGCAAACGCACTTCTTTGTCCTTCTTACTTCTTCGTTGCTTCTATGTCACTGCGCCCATCTGATATATAATTTCACGTCTTCCCCTATCTAATACACTATCATCCTTGTTACACGTTTTGGTTTAGAGCTATTGTTGTGTGCGCATGTGCGGTAAGTTTCCCTTCGACTTATATATGCACTGGCGTATGAAAGAATAAAGCAGTTGTTAGTCAGGCGATTGTGTCGTACGTTTCTTTTCTTCGTGGCTGTCTCGTGCGTTTAGGCTGTAATTTTAGCCTCAGGATTCTGGTCACAATGTGAGATACATACCGTGATTCTGGTTGTTGTTGTTGTTGTTGTTGTGCCCCTACACATGGCTCATACTCACACAGGCGTTTGGCCAAGAATTGTTGATATGATTCTTTAAATATTATTAGTATTAACTAATGATTAAAGACAAAAGAAGAAAACATATAAAAGAAAGTGTGCAATAAATATTTGTACATTCAGACCAGACTACTAATCCTGACAAGAGATTAGAATAATGAAATAAAGTGTAACCCAACGTCTTTTTTCTTTTCTATTGATTTTTTTCGTTATTCTGGTTCAGCCGTCTCCTTTTCTTCCCTCCTGTGGCATACGCCTACCCTCTAATCACGGTAACGTTTAAGACAGCATAAAACGGCAAGCAACTTATAATTTAAAGCTTCTCGATCGCGCTTGTCGGGATTGTTAGGATCCGCTTAACGTGAATATCTGGTAAAAAAACGAATAGACGAAAAACCCTTTCTGGCGCTGGATTCTAAATGTTTTTTAGGGGGGGGGGGGGTGATTCAAGCACAAAAATAGTGACACAAATGCAATCCGGCTCCAGAAAAAAAAAAAACAGAAAAACAAGCAGTGCGCAACACAAACACAATAACATCATGATAGCGAAAGTGAGCCGTTATGTAGCAGGCCGCGGCCGAAATGGCTCGTCTTAGTCACGCCTGCATTAACGCGCTGTCCGTTCACTTCTAAGAAACTAGATTATCTCTTGTACCGGCGTCACACGGGCACTTTTGATCGTGATCCGAGACAATCCCGATCGAATTTCTTGATCGCGATCAACGTTCATCGTTACTATATGGTACAAACTAATCCGGATCGAGTTTAGTGCAAACCTCAGTCAAATTGCAATCTGGAAGCCAGATGTCGATGAGTATATACAGTGGTCTCGATTGCGATCGAACCCGATCGCATTAAAGTGACCGTGTAGCAGCACCTCATCTATATCGAGCCTAATCCGGATCGGCCCTGAACGCGACCAAAAGTGCCCGTGTGACACCAATATTGATTACGGCGTTGTCTGATATATGACGATTCGCCTCATGAACGTCTTTAACGTAAAGGCGCTGCAGTTGTCCCTATTAAGCTTTATACTTTGAATAGACCTTCGAAAACGGTGCTTGTTTGCGCCACGGGATACTACTTCTACCAATGCTCACTGCATGTAGATTGTTGTTTGCTAAGTGCTTTTTGGGCTGTATCCGACTGTAGAGCTAATAAAATTAGTGGATTGACTGTGATTGCGCAGCCAATCTATATCGATTACACAAATTTCCGCATGGAGTATTCTTTGCAAAAGGTGGCTCGGCTCAAACGAAAACGTGATACCTCTCTTGCAGTGTCACTTCCGAGAAAATAGAGCCGCTGTATTCTTTGCAAAAAGTGGCTCGGCTCAATAGAAAACGTGATACCTCTCTTGCAGTGTCACTTCCGAGAAACTATAGCCGCTGTTTGTAAAGAACAAGCTGATAGTGCGAGATATCACCTTCCGTCCACCTTTTGTCGCAGTGGAACTTCTGTGTCACGTGTAAAACGGTGTATATTTGTGCAGTGATATACTGTTACCACTTTTCTGTTTTCTTGACATTGTCTTTTTCGCAGCATTACTACTTCATAACATAATTATGCACTGCTTAATCATGTCCTGCTTAAAGCGTCAGTCTAGGGAGCGTGGAGAGAAAAGCACATTTAAAAATTACAGCATATCCACGGGTGAATGATGAAGTGCTTGGGCAAAGCTCCTGAAGCAATCATGGTCTCGGGATTCGCTTCTCGTTGAGCCCGTTTCGCAGCGGCGTCCTTGGCGCGCACCGTCACGGGATCCGCCTGGCTGCCGCCAAGCGAGCGCCCGCCGCTGCGCATCGTCCATGCTCCGCCAACGATCCGATACGTACGGCGACGATCCAGGAGAATGAGAGACGCGCTCGCTCCCCGCGCATCCCCGCACAGCCCGCGCAGCAGCCAATCGGAAAGCAGCGGCACTTCCAGCGCCATCTAGGGTCAATTCACACAAGCGCCATATTGCACACAATTCTATTGGACCAACGCCATCTAGGAAATGAGACGAGAAATGGTGATGACGACACAGATTGTGTACAGCGCCATCTAGAATATCGTCCCTGAACTGCAGTTTGTATGTACTTCTATGAGACAGCGCCATCTATTGCATTATACGGGAGATGCGTTTACGCCGGACAACGGAGACGTGACAAGGTTAGACTAAGAGGAGCTACGCCCCTAAAAAAAGAAGCAAGCAAAGAAACATGCGCTACTGCCAGGGGCGTAGCCAGAAATATTTTTCGGGGGGGGGGGGGGGGGTTCACCCATACTATACGTATGTTCGCGCGTGCGTTTATATGTGTGCGTGTATATATACACATGCAAAACTGAAAAATTTCGGGGAGGGCCGTTTGCACCCCTCCCCCTTGGCTACGCCCCTGGCTACTGCGGCCCCGGAAGCTCCCTGTGGGAAGAGGGAACCTTCTTTTTTTCTTTTTTCTACTGTTCTCCGGTTTTCTTAGCGTTTGCTGGCGTCGCAAGGGCAAAATGGTGGGGTCGCCTCCTCTTTCGAAGAAGCCGCACATCTGCAGGCACGGCGTCAGTGCCCAGCAGTGCTTTTGCCGCCAAGATAAGAAAATGGGACACATGTCCAAAACAGCACCACTAAAGTACTTGCGTTTGTCAAAATTTACGTGTGTACGTAGCAACAAATTTTCAAGTTAACGTGAATTTATATTTTTTTAGGTGCAATATAGTTACACCTTTACCTGCCATAGATAATAGCTCTGGCTGAAACCCGGGAACTATACAGTTACAACGGGTATATTCCTCGATATGCTTATTTAAAAAGTTTCTGTTATCCCATCACTTTGTCAGAGGTCGCCTTGTATATGTTTGCGGCATTCATCATTTTAGCACAGCATTTCTAATAAAAATCAACCCTCGTTTTGAATAATAAAAGACAAAGCAGGTACACCGTAACCTACATTATAAAGAAGTTAAAATACTGCACAATTAGGATATCCTAACGATGCACTGCCTCAAGATAAGAAATAATGCCAGTCAGAAATCGCATTGTGATCATTTTATACGCCTTGAAAATACTATACAAAAAGATAAGCAAGCGAATAGGACGCATAGAAATGCATGAGAAACATTCCGCGGATTTGTCCAATCTTCTGACTCATACGTATAAAAGAATCGCATAATGGAGCATTTGCAGCGGGTAATGAGCAACGCCCACTGCTGTTCTGTTGGATCAATGTTAATAAAATGTTTACTAGTTTCATTATTTCACAGAATGATAAATATCAATGGGAACAACTTACACGTGCTTAAAACTCGACGCTGTAGTTTTATATTTCTATGATTGAAATCAGGAGGCGTAAGACAAACGCATAGCTAGGGCCTGGCGGTAATCTGCCGTCGCCGGTGCTTCTCGCATGCAAAACGAAAAGAATAAAATTTCATTGTTAATAGTAGAAGCTCCACGTGCCGTTGACGATGTATGTGGCTGACTGGAGTATGTAGAGGCTGTGCAACGTGAGCGCACCGTACGAAATTTCTACACATGTGAGAGCTTAATTATCAATTCCCTTGCTGACGCACCACATGGGACCATGTGCACTGCTCGACGCCGTTAGATTGATTCATATATTTGTCCAGCGTTACATCGGCTGCATAGAGTGATGGAGATTTGTCACCAGAGCCCATCAATCTAACGCCGTTGTTATCCAAAACAGAGCAAAATAACGCGACGTGGTGAAAAGTATTCGTTTCTGGTCGAGTGACAACTTGAACGCTGGACAATTCTACTTTGAAATTCAACATTTAGGTTTCGAGCTAACAAGCGCGAACGCGTTCGGGCAGTATGTTGAGGAATAAGTCATGTAGTGTAGCTACAAAAACGATGACGGCCTTTGGTCAAACAAGGTAAACAGCAATGACTGTCAACCACAGACGTGAGGGAAATTTCTTCATATGACTGCCAACTTCCGGCTAAGGAATAACATCGAGTTTTGCTCTGAACTGACTCCAGTTAAGCTAATAATTGTATGCTGGCTACGCATGCGATGGCCACAATGATGAGCGCATGCATTGGCATCAATATGGATATTGGAGTTTTTCGGCACTGTAAATCTATTCGATCAGAGACACATCGTTAGAATATTTTTATAACCTTCAGAAGTTGCAGGAATTTGAATACTCTGGAGATCAAAGTATTTGCCACCAGGAAGTACATAACGGATAAGAAAGTGAAATCACGCAAATTTATCTTTAATGTGGCTTTACAATGGTCCGTTGTGCTGCAGTGAGAATTGACTGAAATACAGTGAAACCTCGGTGATACGATTACACTTCATACGAATTTCGGGGTGATACGAATTTTTCGTTGGTCCCGGCCAAGGCCCATTGGCCTGCAATGTAATGGAGTACGGTTGTTGCGAACCGGTTTTCACCCAGCGACGTTTGATACGAACGTACGCTACCGCCCAGGTACGATGAGCTGCTGTCCGCGCTGTCGCGGAAGGCGCTCCAAGCACGTGCGAGTGCGGGAACGCAAGCGTAGGCATGCGCGCCGCACCTCCAAATCGTCAGAATCACGGTGTAAGAAAAACACTTTTCTTACGGTCAGAATAAACCTTCAGAGACGCGTCATGGCCTCCGAGGTTGTGTGCGCGAATCTTTGAGGCTCTTATGTGCATCCATGTGCCTTCGCGTTTAGAGTGCAGAGGACATTAGTGCCACGCTTTTTTTTTCTAACGCGTCGAGGCGGGCTGATTTCGTTGTACTGTGTTTACACGTGCCTGCCTCGTGCATCAGACATCCTATGAAAGGTCGACGAGGGCCGAAAGAAGGCGAGGACGGTGTCGGCGAAGGGATCAGGCTTCACAACGTCAACATGCGCGACCGTTGAGGTCGCACTCGTGCAGGCACGGCCACAAATCTCCCCAAAAACATCCCCAAGCGCATACGGGCCGCATATTTATGAGTGCTCGTATGATTGCCGACATCTAAAAACTCATCTGACAATCAATCGGGGTTCTTCCTGACGTTGCTTTTGTCGCATGCTAATTTTCCACGCTTTCTGGTGATACGAATTTTGGATGGTACGAATATTTTTGGTGGTCCCGCGAGATTCGTATCACCAAGGTTTCACTGTAGTTCGCAAATGGCACGTTGATTGTAAGCGACCCCATACATCAAACCATCGATTACTAATAAACTTTACTGAAAATGAGTTAATTCAATTTTTTCCCATCGGTAAGGATGTGGCTGCTTTATAGCGAGCCCAAAAATGAATAATTTCGTCACACGAAACGTGCGAAATAGAGTTCTCGCGGACTGTACAATATTGGTGGAAACTTTCAGTTGCGTGTTTAAGGGGTGCGAAAGCTCTGACTGATTATATGCAAAGCTGAATTGCGAAGTGATCTTAAATGTCGGTGTTCTTGTAGCTTATTACACGTCCATTTGTATAAGAATGATGTCGCATTTGCAGTCCTGCTCCAATCAATAACCCCAGCACTATAAAGTTATGTTTGCTGTGCCTCAGTTTTCCCGAATCCAGCCGAATATTTCTGATGGGCACGTTAAGCATTTGACTAGGAAAAGGTACAATTACGGAGTTGGTTAGGATGCGGAATTTAAATGTCGAAGTTTTTCGCCTGTTTTGCAAGAAACTTCACAACCTTTAGTGATCGGGCCGCCGAGAATGCTCCGCCGTATTGTCATGAGTACCTTTCAAGCCCTACCTCTTATGATGAAGCACTTATATGCTCAATGCACAGTCGTACGACATGAGTGTTTTTAAGTGTACTGAGCGTTTGTGGTTTCTGCTCGCAGCTCAAGAAAACGTGCCGCCTTTGCATGCATTAGATGCAAAGCATTTGAGTTGAACAACAGCAACAAATGGGAATAAATGCGAGTGCCGAGCATAAATTTAATTTTGATCGTGATACTATAGTGCGCTAGGCACTAATAAAATATCTACGATTTTGAACTGTCCACCGAAAATTGTGATCCACGCCTTTTCTATGACCTTAAGTGAAACAGTTCGGCACTTCTGGAACGCTAGCACCGTGCTCACGCTTTAGCATGGTCGTCAATATAAATATATGATTGATCTGATCGAGCCACATGACAAAGGGAGGACATCAGATACAATAGTTACATATAGAAGTGTACGAATATTAAACATTTGGAATATCTAATCGAATATCGTCATACTTGATTCGGTCCGATGGAATAGCCCCTATGCGTTAATGCGAATATTTCAAAATATCATCTATGTCCAAATAAACAAAAAGTTGGCGTAAAAATACGATAATTTTTACAGTCATAAGCTATACGTCGCTTGCAAAGCCAGAATTCGATAGTCCGCACACTCTGAAGAGTCACACTGCGTGCAAAGAAAAGAACCTGCTTAAAATTTGTACTTGATGCTCAGGTTCTGGTTTTCATGTTAATTTTTTTTTATGTTACGGCGCCAACGATATTTTGTGTTAACAACAAAAACGGTTCAATTCAAATTCGATTCGCTTCTTGGACGCATTAGCGCTGCCCTAAAATGTTTAGGCATGTGCTTCAGTGGAAATTTCGCGCGCCCTTTTTTTTAAATGCGAATGCATTTCTTAATCGGGCTATGTAAGGCATCCGGCGTTGTCCGCGCGCCTCTCCGCTCTCACTCCCTCTCCCATAGCAACAGATGCGGGCGCGCGCGCTTATCCGCGCACCCACTGACCTCCATTAAAAATGCTGGACGGCGCATCCCCGCTCTGTGAGGCGGGCGCTTGTGAAGCCACCGGAAGGTCCCCTGTTTGTCCCGGAAGCTGGCGTCTTGTGTCCGTCTCAGTCGCGCAATTCAAATATTCTCGGGTGGCAGCTGTTATGATCGTTTTTATTTTTTATTTTTTCAAACTCTGCGATCACGCCTCACTTTAGACGCCGACGAAGGCTACACGAAAGATGACAGACGCCGTGCCGACACCGTCCGAATACGGCGGAGTGCTGCAACGTACAAACTGCGTAAAAAGTAATGCAACTTTGAGGTACTTACGCGTGAAATGCCTTCCCTGACGACTTTTCCGGTCTATTCGTACAGTTTACTGCGCTACAAGCAGGTCTCTTCCAGGACAAAAACGGCGGCTTCCGGTGGCTTCACGCCCGCGTGATGGATGCGCCATCCAGCTCCTCCTAGTGGAGATCAGTGCTCGCCCCTAGCAACCGGAGCAGGTGAGCGGGCGCAGTAGAGGAGAGTGAGTGGAGAAGAGGAGCGCGCTGTGGTGTGTGAGGGCGCTCGCATCGTGGGAGCTCGGCGGAGCTCCCGCGTGTGTTGAGAGAGTATCCGCGATGCGCAGCGCCTGTAGGGGCGCCACTGAAAGCCGCGTAGCAGCGGCCGTTGGAACCGCATGCGGGTCGCGTAGCGGACGCCTCCTTTCACTGCAAGCATGACGGAAATGCGCGCGTGCGATTTGCCGCTTGTGCGCGTCCCTGATAATTACTTTTGCGGCGATAGTGTGCGCAAAGTAGCCGCGCTTTATAATAGTGGACCTGTGCCCGATGTAACAGCTGTGTGGGACGACAATGTCACTATACGCGCCAAGTGTTTGCCACAGACAAGCGTCAACAAGCTTCCTTACGAAGTGGAGCTCATCGTAAGTATACCGCTTTCTTTACAACGTCCCGATCACTAATGCCTGCATGCGTTGACGCATGAACCAACGTTTTTTCTCGACACAGTAGCTTCGTTTACGTGCCATGTGTTTATATAGTAGATTTTGAGGGAGCGCTGTCGCGCCGGCGCATGGATTTCATGGGTGCGGCCACGCGAAGGGTCAGCGTTGGTAAAACTTTGAAACCAGCACGATAAACTTGCGTAAAAATATCTCGGCAGCTTGCGCTAGTGGCGCGGGACTGAGTCACTGCGGAGCTGGTGGTCACCTAGCTTGTCATAGCAGCTTGGCTACGTATTTGCTGGGTGTCTTCAGAGAAGAACGTCGGTGCATGTCTGTCGACCCCCTGTAATTTCGCTGAAAAAAATATATTTTGTTGTCTTCACGAATACGTTTAGCTCTGCGACAGTTATTTGTTCGGGAACAAAATTTTCGTCATGATGAGATGCATCCAGAGACTATACGGCGATCTGTTTGAAGCGGTTGAAACAGTTCTGGCACAAAATGTCGGTTTCTCTGATGGATGAGGCTTCTTCTGGCGTGCGCCTTCAGGAGGAGTGGCGTCTTAGCCGCGCCAGACAGACTGGCGCCGGCGCGCGCGCAGACTCCGCCACTGTCGCGCGCGGCTCGCCGCTGCTGGTATGCACGTTCGGAAGGCGTGGCGTCTAGCCTCGCCAGACACACTGGCGCCGGCGCGCACGCAGCTCTTCGCCTTCTGACACTGCGCTGAAGCCGCTCGATAGCGCCTCTGACTGGCCCTTGCAGGTGGGTAACGCCATGGAGAAGGAGAGCGCAAATGCTGCTCAACGGCGCAGAAGGGCCGAGAAGCTTATCTCATAGGATCCCGAAGTAGTTGCCTGGCAATTAGTGATTCAGCGTACGAAGAATGAACAGAAGGAGGCTAATAATCCTAGATAATCTGGAAAGCTAAGAATAATCAGCTGAACATTTGCTAACGCTGCGTATATCCTGACATAGCCGAGCTAAGCCACTGCAAATTTCTTTGTGATGTGCGTAAAATGTAGTAATAATGTGCTCTTCAAAACCAACTGTTCCTGTTCTTTTCTGTCAATCCATAAATCCACAGAACATATTCACGACCTAAAAATAATGATAATGGAAATTATTGCTCCATGCTCGCTCAATGTTGTGGTTACTCAGTTTACGTCAATTTGGCTACATTTCGTGCTTCATAACTTCTACGTCACAAAAATAATGCAACATGTTTGTGCAGATTAAGTTAGAACACGTGCTTGGCTTTAATTCTGAAATGTTTAAAGAAAATCGAAGATGGCGTTTTTTTTTAAATCATCTTCGAAATATTGCATTCTTAGAGACTTGTCCTCAGTTGAACATTTCTAGTTGACGTTTCAAGTCACTCTCAGCAATTTCGTTCAACCAATTCGTTAACCTAATATATCGCAATGTTCTCAAAACTTTTGGGAAGTCTTGGCCTTTATGCACGCGAATAAAAAAAAAATCTTACATTCGAGCATTATTGAACTTTGTGCATTGGTACTTTGCGACTTTGCGATTTTTTTTCTTAAAATGAGAGTATCAAAACTGCGAAGTAATAACGGTTTGTCGACGCAAACGCAATTTTCCAGACCTACAGCTACAATAGTTTTTTTTTTGTAGCATCTCATCGAAATCCCATTTCCGCGAAATTCGAAAGAGGCGGTTGCGGCTCAGTCGAGGCTTTTAAATTTTTTTAAAGAAGGCGGAATTTTTTTTCGCGAGACCAAAAGTGGTTTTGTGGTCTTGGGGACTCGGACAACAAAATATTTTTTCAGCGAAATTACAGGGGGTCGATGGACATGCACCGACGAGCATATACAATGCAGGCGAGGCGACCAAATGTAAACGTAGTAGCGTTCGCTGAACACGTAGCGACATAAATGGAGAAATAAAAACACGGTAATCATTCTAACACTGCCTAAACAAAGCGCGATTGCTTACCTTTTGCGTCGAAATGAAATAGCATCGGAAACTTGTAAAGGTGCGTTCCTGGCGAGTTTTTGTATGCGTTTGAGCAGCCGACAACGCAGCAGTTATTTTTCGACATCACTGAAGCCCGAGAGAGTCGTTAAATCACGTTGAAAAACACATCCGTCCGTGCACTAGCGTAGACGCTCGCTGAAACACTGTTCGCCGGGCCCCGCAAGCGCTTCCGAGCCATGGCGGCAGATGGCGTGGTCGGCGCTTTGCGCATCGCCTATACGCCTAGTGCGCGCCGACGGAAGCGTCATAGGCGGCGAACTCAATCATTGCTCTCGGGAAAGCAAGCAGACGGCCGCCGTGGTTTCCTACGTCGTTGTACGTGTGTTTCCGCGTTGTTCACGTTTCCGCAGTGAAATAAGCAACGTTCGTCGTATGTGTGGTGGCCGAAACTTCAAGGGATGTCGAATAAAATTGCTGTGGAGTGGAGTGCTCAGACACCTACAAAAACGTGCCCGGAACACGGTTTTACTCACTTACCGCAAGGCCTCCTGAGCAAGAGCGACGGAAGCAATGGATCGCCGCTGTTCGCTGGCAAAGACGAGCCGCTTCGTCATTGTGCGGGTTAACACGTCGCTTCTTGTTCTAATGCTTTCGTTCTGCCATATAGGTGCTCGCTGGATGCACTCGATCATGTTGACACTGGTAGACGACCAAGGTTATCAGCCTGAGCATGCGTTGGTTCGGTTCGGCCGCCGTGACGGGCACTTCGCTCAAACGTTCTATATTTCAGAAGTGTTGTAGTTCGGGCGAGTTGGTCATCCATGAATTAGCTTGTACTAGCGCGGTACATGTACCGCGCTCTTACAAGCTAAGTTCTATATTTATTATTTACAGAAACAGAAATGCAGCAATGGTTGACTTCAGAAAGAACAAGAAGTTATTGAGACGTCACCTTTGTAAACAAAACAAAGCGGATGTTCACCACGAGCTGCACCTCATAGCTGGATCTTGTTACGCTGGTCTGCGCGACGCACCTTTGATATTCACCGGCATGACGATTCACTCCACGCGGACGTTCGTTCTCCTCCGCAGTCGGTCATCACATGTCTTCTCGGCGACCCTCTTCAAAACTTGTCACTGTCATCTCTTGATACTTAACTCGCAGCACTAGATCATCAAACAACACGTCTTCTGCGGTCGAGCGAACGATGCTATCACTAGAACGACATAACTTCTACGCTGACTAACTCCTCACTGACTCACTCTGCCCCCGCGCGCTTGCTGCGCTTGCATTGCCTGTATCGGCTCGCGCCTGGGTTCGGGAAGGTGCGTATGATTCGTCTGTGCGTAGCACAGCGAAAGCTAGAGAAAGGGCGAGATCCTCTCACCGATTCGTCTGCGGAATCAGACGGCGCCGCTGGCTCGGCTTTGCTTTCTCGAATATCCCGATCATTCGCGTTCGTTGGCTGTGTCGGTGGCGTCTTCTGCGGAGAGTGTAACAGGCGCGCCAGGCTTTCATGCCGTCGTTCGAAATCGGCGACGTGCGCTTAGTTAAGCGCTCGTTCGTGAAAAACATCGAGCACAAGTCCACTTTCGTTGAGGCCCGCGCCTTTCCTGCAGCTGCCAGTGCGGAATTAGTTGTCTGGCACCCGCACGAAGGGGAAATAGCAGCCGCGAACTTCATCCATCTCCTCGCAGCAAAGTTGTGCAAAGCGCTGTCGTCTGCTCGGCGTCCCGCACGTACTGTCAGCGGCGCCCGCTAGGTGGCTATCAGTGGCGCCTCTGTAGGCGGTGCACAAGGCGTATAGGAGAAGGTAGGTGCAGTGCTTCGCCGCTCCTTCTCTCGCCGTTCGCTCTCTCTCCTCCCTGAACCACCGCCTCAATGCAGTGCGTTTGAAACGCGTTTGTAGCGTTTGTGCTGCCTTGGCACAGCCTGAAAACAGCGCGTTCTCAACGCGTTTGTGCTGCATTGAAGGCGGTGGCAACATCCCTGAGGTGATTACGAACGCACGTAGGAAGCGCTCGTTGAAAGAGGCGCCCAAAAGGGAGACACTTGAGCGCGTCGATGTGTCCAGCTTTACGCCATTATACTTACTACGCATGTACTCTCGGCGCAAAAAAAAAAATGGCGCTGAGCCGTGCTCCCAATTAGGGTTGCAGAAGTTGCGCCTTTTCCTTTCCTCAACCTCTCCTCCTCCTCCTCGCAAGAAATGCATTCGCATTTCCTCACGATTCCCTTCGGGGAGGTGGAGGCATTTTTTTCTCACCAGACAGAGCTGATATAAGCAGCACGTGCGTTCCTCCGAAAAAAAAAAAGTGGGGAGATGGGACCTTGTGGTTTCGGCTTTGGAGAGAGAGCACACACCAGAGCACACGCTACATGCATCAGATCCCTCTCCCAGAAAGAATGACAAGGCCTGAAAGAAGGAACGGAATGTGCGGGCCTCCGTCGTGTTATGAGGGAGCCGGGGCGTGCAGCGCAGCGTGCGCACTCCGCACGCTCCGCTGTTTCACAGCGCTGGGGAGGGAAGCAAGCTCCGTGGCGTGCGTGAGTTCCCGCTAAATCGTAGCTCTTTCGGACGAGAACGTGCTGAAACACTACACAGAGACGGGCAAGCACTCAGAAGCATTTCGCTTGCCTTGATCCTGGAGGCGCGCAGCTGTCTCCCACTGCCGAGGACCTCAAGGGAACTCGTAAGTGGCATTCTATTTCCTGAGGGTGTATCGCATGGTGAGGTTTGTCTAGCGACTAAATTAAATTTTATTTGCACAATTGACGCGTCAATCTGGTCGTCTCTTCTAGCTGACAGATGAGAAATGTTCAGGCGAACGGCGGTTACATTTGTCCGTGGACCCAACGCTTCGTTGACGGGCAAATATGTAAGATTTTCTTGTTTTTTATTTGTGGCGTCTTATTGCAAGACCGTGACATATTTTGCCGTCTTTTCTAGGGAACCCTGCAACAAGGACTGTAAAGAGTGGATATCTGAGCTGGTCTTGCCAACAGTAAAGCACTCTGGTAAGATGCATGCTTGGTTACGAAAGTCTCACGCAATCGCTTTTCACATTGAATTTGGTCGCAGGTGGGCTGTAAATGCCGACTGCACAATATGTGACTGGCCCGCAGCCGCTTGGAAGGTAAGATTGTGTTCTCATTAATCTATTTGTTGTACCATTTGTTTTCCAGTGACATTACGAGCCAATTAACAACGCAAACCTCGATCCATCCTGTCTCCACATATTTTCTAGTTTGTGCGCTGTGGAGCTTGAAGCGCTTTTCAGAGTTTCAGCACACTCGCATTTATTGTAAGTGCAGTGTTTTTCTTAATTGTGCAGCGACAAAATTATTTTGTTTTGTTGTGTGAATAGAGTTTCTAAACGCGTCATGACTGTGCAACTAGTCAAGTGAATAGTCTACCTTTCTCACAGTATTATTCATTGTTCTTTCTTTCAGTTTTTCCCGGCAGGAGAACAATGCAAGTCTCGCATGTCGACGATAAAACGTCGCATGTGCGTACGTGTTCAGGGCCAAGAGCACAAGAACTGCCCGAAAAAAGGGAGCCGAGCCAGCAGGAATGCCGTCCGTCTTATATATATGTGAGCGCTATCATGCAGCGATCACATGGACTGTACGGTTGCCTTGCACAAGGGTGGATGCAAACGCTCCGTGCGAACAATGTTGCATGTAAAATCAGTGCATGTATACACTTGCAAAATAAACATCTAAAGAGAGAAAACTTATATTCATGTCTTTCTTTTATTTACGTCTTAAGACGCTAACAAGTGCACACCATTAGAGGCGTTTATTTCAGTCTTACATGTGCACTGTGCCCGTAATTCAGATAGAGTTAAACGCCTCTATAAACTGCCTGTTGACATTAAATACGACACGCACCAGCACACCAGAAAAACAATTGATGCGTTTTGTAAGAACATGCACAAAAATGAGAACAAAAGCAGAGCAATACTTGCGAGAGACGTCCGTACATTGGGTGCCAACGCAGGCCCACGTGAGGCCAATGTCAATCCCCGTGACCGGCCCTACAGTGGTTGCCAAGGTTGGACCAACGACAGTGCAGTTGGCCAGCGACGTCAGGCCGACACTTTGCCAAGGATAAAATGTTGCTTGGGTATCGCCCTTAAAGTTCAATTATGAGTATCTCAATATACGTGCAACTTTTTTTATTCCTAAAAAATGGGTATGCCATAGATTGTCATATACTACAACTTTCTAATAATAACAACCGTCTTCAAGACGATAATTAAAATGTCAATTAACGAGTTTTTTAAAATTAGTCACAGCAGTGTCATTTTAGCTACGGCAAAGTATTTCCGCCTTGACGTGGTTCGTGTGCAAAAACGACAGGATCGAGCCTTACAGTCATATCATTTTTATAAAAAATCTGTGTTGTCTCAAAACAATACACCCTGAATATCGCTTTTTGTTTGCAAGTTCAATAACTTTTGCTTGCACGTGTCTATCTTCAAACCTCTTTCATTCATCTCCGAGCAATAGAAGGCACGCGTCGCAATGAAGAACTTGGCGGGTGAAATTTGGTTGCAGGGCTCCTTTCATATATGCACATAAATGACGGTGTCATCGTTGATGTGCCGCGGTAGACTGTGCACTGTGGTTTGAACATTGATGGGCATGTTCAAAACCTGGCCTTTCATACCAAATTAAGTAGCCTCCACTGTGTCATCTCTTTGTCATCCAAAGAACGGCAGGAACAGGAAGATGGAAACTTGCGATAAAAAAATCCGTAGACAGTGGGTGGGTGCTCGAGCCGACATTTGGACAAGTGGACTTGTCTTCTTGAAGACAAGTCCACTTGTCGAAACGTCGGCTCGAGCACCCACCCCCTGCTTACGGAATTTTTCATATATGTGTCATATGCGTGCTAAACAGCTTCGCTGGTCATCCACAGCTTCTCAGAGTGGAATGGCTAAAACGTTTATTTTCCTTTTGCTCTGATTTCCCCATCGCGTTTTCCCAAATAATTATGAAATGCATAGAATAACCTGGAGGGCAGACATATTATTCTTGCCTTTAGCAAAATGCTGCAAAACCTATGTGCACCATATTGTGCAGTTTGATCCTTTGGGGCATGCATGGACGCCATGCTGCACTAAAGCGTATGTGCCAAAGTGCATGCAAGTTTGTCATATTAAAATTAAATGCTGTTAATTCTATGTTTTAATGCAGAGTTGGTAAGAGCGGTGCACGTTTCAGATCATCTATGGAAACACTCGTGCACATGTGGTGGGACTGTAATTCTTGCATGCAAGAATTTATTAAATTTTATCTCCAACAATACTGCTAGGAAACAATACACATTTTAATACATCAAGAGCACACTGAATTTCAATGCCAAAATATTTCCACTACACAAGCAACTGCCAATGCACCTGCGATCACAGTAAACACTTTCAGTGACATTTAACACCGGTCCCTCAGGGCTCCAAAGTCATATATGTCAGCCCAACGCTGATATAGAAGGGCTGGCTTTTCAGTGAAAGTGCTAAGACTGCAACAATGCACAACTGTGCAGGCAACAAGTGGTACCAAACAGCGGTATATGCTCATTGCAAGGACAGTTCAATACTGCATAACAACTAAATAAAATCTTCACTTGCATACCACGTCAGTATTGACCACTAAATTGTGTGTACTGCTTTTCTCAAACTTGTCCTTAACATAGGATGACTTCATTAGTTCACTTCAACAGCTCAATAGATCAAGTTAAGCAAGCCTAAAGCAATAGAACTATCATGAGGCAAAAAAAGGATAAAACATCACACAACAAGAACAAAGAAAATCATTTGGCTCAAAACATCACCTTTGACAAACGAACAGTCAATTACACAAGTACATAATGACCACAGTGAAGATAATCTTCAGATGGTAATGTTTAAGACAGCTGGTTACATACCACTAACACAAAACATCAATAGCCATAATTATGACATATCATAATCAAAACACTTCATTTAACAACATTACTGGTTACACAAAGCTAATACACATACCTGAATAAAAGAACAAACAGCTCTGACTTTAAGACAAGAGATGGAAGAAAGCAGCACGCACATGAGTGAAAAATGGACAATCAAACTGCACCAAACCATTTCTTGCTTGAGTAGTAAAACATCACAGTCACAATGGTATGCGTTTGAAGACGAGCACTGGACTAGGCATACACTAAAAAGGCCAAAATAGAAAAAAGAAGACATGATCTACTATAGTGATGTAGTAAAGGACATAGCAACAGCAAAGAAAAGACTTGCAGTAAATGCATTTTTCTCCTAGCTCTCAATGCTGGACATTATGTCCCAGGTTGTCCTCAATAACTGCAAATGACAGCAGGCTGCACGTCTGTAACATTTTGCTCAATACAGTCGGCTCCCGTCAAGTTGCCAAAAGGAGGCATGGAAAGTTGTTCGTTTACACAGATTAAACCGGAAACATTTGAAGTACCCAAGTATTTGTAGCCATACGTAAATGGCTTAACAACGGTAATATAATGCTAGACAATGGCTACTATGGTTGCTGTTTAGGCCTGTTGTTACCCCATTGGTACGGACTGCCTAGTGCCTTACAAACAAGGACACAGGGGAGATACAAACAGAGCTATGCGTACGTAATCTGTCTTCCATGCGTCCTTGTCTGTCATGCGCCATGTAACATGTGCGAAAAATAACAGTTTGGGTCTGTTATGCTATCCGATGTTGCGTGCCAACCGAAAATGCATGCACAGAAGGAAGTTGCTAGCATCTGTAATGGTGACAGGCAGTAGGTATTGTAATGGTAGTAAATTTTGGCTATGCTAAAGCACTCCATTTCTATGCAATTATCAGAGAGAACAGTCCTTGCAAACGTACGCGTCACCTAGGTCATTACAAAACCTTCAGTTTACTCTGCTCAGGAAGTCGGCCCACTGACACGATAAGGTAGCGCACGTGTCAGGCTGTTCAGCAGTCCTGTGTACTCGTGCATAAGGAGGGACTCTACATGCTCAGGAGCATAATGTCTTTCTTCCCAACAACATCTTCATATCATTATCACATTATTATCCATCCCATGCCTTATAAGATTTCTAAGAACCTTTCACATTAGACAGAATCGTGATATATAAACAGAATCGTGATATATAAAATGATTTCTAAGAACCATCACACATTAGACAGAATCGTGATATACAAACGCCACACTAAAAATGAAATCTGAGCACTTCATTCAATTTTTCTAAAATCGGTCTAGCATTAGCCAACGAGAGCTCGCATAATTTAATTGAAAAAGAGGCAGAAGATAAATATAATAACTGCCTAAACAAACAATGTGCCTTCAATACAAATATTGTACTCTTACTGCAAGAGGAGAATTAAGAAAAGAAAGATGCAAAAATGCAAGGCCAGTGGTGACGCCTAATTACTTTGTAAACTTGCTTGCCATGATGTCAATGGCTGCTTAAGCCGAATTAATTTTTATCGGCAGACATATGCTGCATTCTTGTATTTCAAGAGAGCTCAAAGACTGAACTCGACAAAACTGAAAAACTTTTACCGAGTCAATGTAACCCATCTACTCAAGGCCGTAACTTGAGGGGGTTCTGACATGCCCCGAAATTTTTTCATGCTTTAACTTTTTGGGTGATACTAAAATACTTGCACGCCTTCACAGCGACCACAAGTTGCCAAAGTTAACCGTTCTACACACAAACACCCCGCGAAAAAAATTCCTGGGTACGGCCCTGCATCTACTGAAAAATATTTCGAAATTTGTGACTTCTCACTGATGCCCTGGCTAGCATCGGGGCTTTGACGTGAATTTAGTTTGCAGTTCTTTGAACATCTGACAATTCTTTAACACCACACTATGACTGCGTTTGTTAATAAATACTATCCATGCATTAAAAATTTTCCACAAAGCCTTCCAACAAATTTTAATCAAGTAGCGTTTATACTATGGGCACATGTCACATTATTTTGTGACATTATTTTTCATTATTTTTCTTTGTGTTGTCAATATAGTAAGTTTTGCCAAAAAGCTTCCCCCTTCCTCTCTCATTAATTTGCTGTAATATTTATGCGCTAAGTCTAGCTCGCATCATATGACAGTAGCGACCTAAAGACGACGGCAGTTTCCATTTTAACGACTCAGCACTTCAGTATGGGTTGCTTGACCAAGCAAGATTACATGACCAAGCTATTTTTGTCAACATCTCAGTGTGCATGAGATATTGCGAATGCAAAACTCATTATACACTTTGCATTGTGTCTATAAGTGACCCCCTATATTTCTTGGTCCCTTGTGAGATCCAGTTCATTGTCAAACTCTTAATATACAAAAGCTTGGCGCTTGAACAGAAAACTATGAAGTGAGGCAGATCATTTAAGTACTGGGTTATCCAATTCAATGCTGTGCTGTGCTGCTGAAAAACCTAGACACACACCAACAGACAGTTCATAATTGCTTTTAAGGCGCGAGAGAACACAATCAAAAGAAAGGACACTGGACAGAGCGCCACTAACTGCTTTATTTACAGAAATACACGTACATATGTATCATTCTCAGCGCGTGCGCAGAAAGCATATTTCCATCAGTGGTGGCCAGATAGCGCATGCTCAATGAACTTTTTCTCTATGATTTATACAACACTACGGAAGTGTCACTAACGCACATGTCACCTTTTTCGCCGATACTGAACGCTTCCATCAATTCTCTGGCTGTTTTTTCTTTGCTTTTGGCGATAACCCGCACGTCAGAATAGCATGGTCTACAAGAGCTTGAAGGGCAATTCCTAATATGCTTAGGCAAATTTGGGCCCTCTTTATTTTGCTCAACATTTCGTTCATGCTCCCTGATCCCCTCATTTAAACATCGACCGGTTTGTCCTGTGCAGAAATAGCCGCACGTAGGAGGAATCTCATAGACTACCCCTTCGGCACATCTCGTGTTCGACAGCCCATGCTGAGTGCCACATCCTCTTAAATTTCCTATTTCTTTTTCTATTTGAGAGCAAAGCCCTCCGAGCTTCCTAGGAGCTGAAAAAACGAGCGGAACGCCATGTCTGCTCGCAATCTTCTTCAGGTTACGGGCCAGCTTGTGCACATACGGCACGGCAACCGGTCTAACCTCTTCACGAGGTACCTCAGCTACAGCTCTGGGAGCCGTTTTCTTTATTTTTTGTAAGAAGCTTTCAGCGACACCAGTGACAAGCGAACCAGGGAACCCAGCTGAAGCCAGCCTGACCAATTGGTTGTCAAAACTGAACTGCATCTTGTGGATACACGACTTCCTTAGGGCGGATTCAAGACATACAAACGCAATACCTCTTTTTACCAGCTTTGAATGGCAGGAATCATATGGCAGAAGTGGCTTGTTTGTAAGCGGGGCATAACCCCAACAGACCCGATCAGTACAGAACTCTATATTCAGATCTAGAAACTGTAAGTGATTACCGTCAGGCAATTCACTCGTGAACTCCAAGCCTTTTTCCATGCTGTCTAAATAGGGATAACACATTGTACACAACATTTTCGAAGTTCAGGCTTCCGTCCTTGGTTAAAATGATTGAAAAATTGTCCACATATCTAAATACTTTACAAACATGGTCAGTAGGTAAATGCTGATGCAGGATTTGATCAGTTTGTGAAAGAGAAATATCACACAACACTGGTGCGACACAGGATCCAATGCATATACCAGCTTTCAGCAGAAAAAAACCGCTGATCAAATGTAATAAACGTGGACTCTAGGTAAAACTTTAAAAGCCTTAAAAAGTCATCAATAGAAATACCAGCAGTGTTTTGAAAGGACACAGGGTCATTCCTTTCATGCACTCGCTAACTGCAACGAATAAGGCCTCATGAGGGACGGAATAAAATAAATCAGTCACATCCACAGAAAAAGCCTATCGAACACCATCGTTCGTGTGGAAAAATTCATACACATCATCGGCACCTTTCGTTCCATCTTCAGGCCCATAATCTGAAGAAGGTTGCAAGCAGACATGGCGTTCCGCTCGTCTTTTCAGCTCCTAGGAAGCTCGGAGGGCTTTGCTCTCAAATAGAAAAAGAAAAAGAAATAGGGAATGTAAGAGGATGTGGCACTGAGCATGGGCTGTCGAACACGAGATGTGCCGAAGGGGTAGTCTATGAGATTCCTCTTACGTGCGGCTGTTTCTACACAGGCCAAACCGGTCGATGTTTAAATGAGCGGATCAGGGAGCATGAACGAAATGTTGAGCAAAATAAAGAGGGCCCAAATTTGCCTAAGCATATTAGGAATTGCCCTTCAAGCTCTTGTAGACCATGCTATTCTGACGTGCGGGTTATCGCCAGAAGCAAAGAAAAAACAGCCAGAGAATTGATGGCAGCGTTCAGTATCGGCGAAAAAGGTGACATGTGCGTTAGTGACACTTCCGTAATGTTGTATAAATCAGAGAGAAAAAGTTCATTGAGCATGCATTATCTGGCCACCACTGATGGAAATATGCTTTCTGCGCACGCCCTGAAAATATACATATGTACATGTATTTCTGCAAATAAAGCAGTTGTTAGTGGCGCTCTGTCCCATGTGCTTTCTTGTGATTGTATTCTCTCGCGCCTTAAAAGCAATTATGAATGTTCACCAACTCGCCCAACAAAAATTTCTCTTAATTTATATCATGACAGGCTGGCCACACAATGGATGGACATTAAGTGTCACATTTTTATCACTAGTCTAATGTATTTCAGGTGCATGAAAATCAGCAATGGACATGTTCATTTGGCTAAACAGGGTGTGATGCACGACAGAGACAATAGTAGCGCCCATGCATATGTTGCTAAGACATTGCATCTATGCTACAAAAGCGAAGTTACTGATACGAGCCACTACATTCCATAATTGCAATGAAAGTTCCAATAAAGTACCAAAGACATACATCCGTGCTGCCGCTAAGTGCCCTGAAAGTCTTACCAAATAATCAAAGCATTCCCACATCATACTATCATTAGGAAGCACGTGACATGGTTTGAGTAGGGTTTATTAAAAAAGCAGTTCTAGCAATGAAGATGCGATGAGACACACAGTGGTGAAGTGTTTTATTCATTTAAGTTCGGTGATGTATCAACAAGCCCAAATGAACAAGCTAATACAGACCATTATTTCATTTTGCAGGTAGAGCCACATTATCTCAGCTTGCAGTCTGGACCTTGCTGGGGAAGATGCTGCCATGCAGCTCTGGCCAGCAGGTTTCAGTCCTGGTGACCCTCGCTGGCCACGTATCGCGCAACTGTCACTGGCTTTGCCCACTTGCAGCACTGGCTCCAATCTTGTATAACACGGCAGCAGTTCCCGCACTGCACATTTTTCTGAAAAGGCCCTCGATAAGAGGCAGCGTTGGTACAGCAAACATGCTGGCGGGCCCTGCATACCTCTTGTGAGCCTGACGGTTAAAACCTGGCTGGGCTCATAGATCTACACCTGATGACCAGGCAGTGCAGACCCCGAGTTGCCAAGGTATAGCAGATTTTGCACTTTCCAGCTAATAGCCGGAACGTGCAGTAGCCAAGTCCCTAGTCACCAAAAGGAAGCTGGTCAGCCACCTCGGGTGTGCAGGTTGCGAGAGAGTTATTCTGCAGTCGACTGCTGCAGCTAGTCAACGCCACTGCTGCTGACGTTGATCTTCAAGAACTCGACCTAGCAGGAACTTTACAAGCTGTTCACCAGTAGCTCTACTACACCCTCTTCCAACTGTGTTGAACACTTAATAGTGTACTGCCGAGGGAGCTTGTGCTAGTACCATCGTGTTGATGATGTTTACAAGCTGTGCACCAGGAACCACAGCAGTGCAACGTTGGTGGCACCTGCGGTTTCTATGCTTTATCCAGTGATGGAGACAAGAGAAACATTGGACAAAGACGAGCACTCCGTGCTGCTGGCCTGAGAACATTCGCAAAGTGGAAATTGTCGTCTGGGTTGGGGCAGCGTCAGGCCGCCTGCCATGGAGCAGCCACTAAGATTTCCTCAACGGCCATGGTAATTAAGCACCGAAACAAAGCCCTCCTTAGAAAATGGCACTGGTGAGAGGGACACTGCAGCTGCTCAGCCTTAGCCAGCAGGCATTTGCTTTGCACGTGTGGCTCACATCTGCTGCGAGAGATAGGCCAAGGCTCGGATGGATGAAGCTGAACGTATATTGAAATTAAATCTCACTTATACATTTCTGAAACTTGATAACATTGGCATATGCAAGAAAACGAATGATTTAGCCCAAGTGTTAGTATACGTTTACTAACTATAATAATAACTATATTGAATGCAGACAGATGTGCTATTGACATTCTTGAAGTTTTCTCGTGATAGAGTCAATAACATCACAAAGAAATAACGCCTTTGTGAATAGACTCAATTTATATTAATCTTCTTTATTGAAATGCTTGATGTGTACTTTAAGCTTCTCAGTGAACACACAGGCCTTATTTAGAAGACTTACCTGACATGTAATAGGTTAGCTTAATTAAATTACAATCTCCGTTTTAAAGTGCTTCTAACCCCAGTCAATAGCGAATACAAAGTTCATGACGCATTCTTGCCTAGATGCCCTTGTGCCATAAAACATTATCAATCATCATGAGTTGCCTCAATAAAAGAATTGACAGTTAGGCATTACAAGCACTTTTAAATGCGAAGCATTTTTAGCGAACCTCAGGCACTTTGGCCATTTCTATCTACATATCTATCCATGTAGCCGCCTACGTCTGGGCGCTCCCCTGGTCGTCTTCATAACTTGTTCTTTACCAAAATTGGCATAGCAGGGGATCAGTGTACGTCGAACACGATTCACTGGTCATGACATGAATAACGCAAAACGCCTGTCGCATACGTCATGAAGTCCTTTCCCTCAGTCACGTACGGCACATACCCACATAACACAGTTCATGTGCCACAGGTGATTCACAGTCTCAATCAACACATTAATGGTAAACATACACGTTGAAACGCAAGGCTAGTGAGGGAGCTGAAGACAGAACACCCCTGGAAGACGCTCGACTGCCATCCACTCGTCCACATGGTCCGCCAGAATGATGCAGTGTTCTCTTCATTTCATGAGGCTGGGCGATGGCCTCATGCTGACCAAAGATGACGTCAGATTGATTGAGAGCCGCTTTGTGACATGTGAAGAAGCTGTCGCTAAGTGCCCTGATGGCATAAGGCTATACTACAGCAATGCAGATGTCGGCCGCTATAATGCATATTGCCTCGACGCTGCGGACGTGTTATGTCATCCCGCATGCGATAACACAACTGGCTAGAAGAACGAGCAAGTACACAGGTATGCCCTGATCAAGGTGGCCAACATGAACGCAAGCGACATGGGTAGCCTGCTGGCCTCATTTTACCTGAGCATCGGCAAGCCATACATTATCACGGCTAACATCGACGTAAGCGACGGCTTCGTTGTACCTTGCGGACGCCGAGCGTTGACGAACACCGCAATGTCTTATGACTGTGGCTTAAATTTCCGTGCAGGGTAGGCATTTTCCTCCCAACCAGAACGAAGTACACCACTACCTCACACTGTCAATAGAATTGAAATGAGTGCCCGTAAGACTGCGAACCACCACAACCATGACATACGCCAGAAAAATATCTCGTGTAAGAGGGCAGTTTCCCCTTGCGCAAGCAAATGCCGTAATTCACAAAGGACCACATACGCTTTGGCAGTCTTCGGATACGATAAGTGCCATCCACTGAAGTTGGTCTACGTTCACTGAAGTCACTGAAGTCACTGAGGTCACTGAAGTTGGCACATTCCAGGGCTACCAGCCTGCACGGCCTACACCTCTCCAACGCAAAAGGTGACTTCAGGTTCCGACATGTCGCCGGCTCTATGAACCCAGTCTGTTGTCGACATGACCTAGCTAGCAAACGGGCCTCTAGACATTGTCTTGGACCGGGCTACCACCTACGTTCGATGCCACAACCACAACAATCACTTCGCGCTCACCGCTCTCAACGTACAGTCTGTGCACGTGGACGACCTCAAATAAGATGCTCTGCTCACAGAAATTGGCGTGTTAGCTTTTTCTGAAACCTGGAGCAATGAGCCCACTGCAATCACAGGATTCCAATGTGTCATCCACAGCAAGCGGTTTCATTGCAGGTGCGGCGGCGTGGGCACATTAAGAACACGGCGATGCGCAACTTCAACGTAGGCCGCATCCCACTTCGCCGGCCGCCAGACACCAAACACGCACAGACAAGCAGCGGAATTGGCGAGGTCTGCGTTGTGCACATCAATCTACATCTATGTGAGAACTGTCAAGAACCCCTTCCACATATGCACACGGGTTCGTAAGACATGCGTGTGTTCTCCATCACAACGGACAAGAATAAGCACTACATATTGGCTCACTGCCGTTCTTTCATTGCTTCATTTGTGAACAAGGCCCCCGTACGGCAGCTGAAACGTCTTTGTTACTTTTAAGTGTTCTTGGTCGGCGTCTTCTCTTTTATACCTTTTCACTATTGTTGCCGACCAGACGAGGTTTTGTCGAACTCTTGATTTCATTGGCTTACTGCGTCTGATGTTGCTGTTGCTGTTGGAATCGTTATGCAACTGTAAACAACTGGTTATATAAAACATATGCGGCTCTTCATGTGTGTGTGCGTATGCCAATTGCACCTATCTTTAGCGCCATTTTGTAACGTCTCGCTCAATGTATAGAATTACGCCACATTCACCTTCCCACCGCACGCTTCGCATTACATAGATTCCAACGGTACGTGACATCTGCCGAATTTCTTCTGAATGACTTTCTGTAACGAAACATTCTTTTCCTTCTTTTTGAACACTATAGTATGTAATGCCAGCTTACAGCTAGTTTGACATTTACAATCACAAATAGAGTGTTTCTTAGAAGTCATTGTTAGGCCACCACAAGCACTTCCCCTGACTTGCCTTAGTTGTGTTGGACTATCTGCACAAAAAGTTATTTTTATGATCAACAGTAATATATAGTTTTGTGAAAAGCTTTAAGCCCGACAGTTCTATGGTTCCAATGTACAGAACAAAGCACCTGGAGCACTGCAGGACATTCAGAGTTCACCAGAATGTATAGGCTCAGAAGTATGAGGTGCCAAAGATTAGCATTATACTACATGTATGGTGCATCCAGTTAGCCTTATCAATAACTCACTGGGTGATAAATGCAGGCTTTCAGGCGGTGATCATGTCACTTGCTCCAATGTGGGCACAACAGGTTTTTACCAACCAGAGCAAAGAAACATATTGTTTTACAAGAAAGGGCACAGAGTTTGCTTCTGTGAGCACCACAAATGCAATGTTAGTCATGACCATTCTCTGCCCAACTCAGCATGCTCACAGAGTACAGCACTGAAGTTTAAACTGAGCATATTGCGCTCGGCCCACCCACTAGTGCAGGCTAGTCGGATAAGCATAAAGGAGGTACACCAAGGGCATGAGAGCCGGCAGGCACAGACTAAGGTCTTCGGAAAGTGAATGCTAATGACTCGTATCAAAGTTGCTCTTATGGCACATGATTCACTTTCATTTACAACTCATAAAAATATGCACGAGCTTCACAGAGTCCGAAAAGGTATGACAAGAAGCGCTTTGGCAACAATTAGGCAGCCAGTGCCACTTCATGTGGGAAAGCACAGTAGAAGCACGCTGTACATCAGCAATAACATTACTTTGTCTTCACTACAGCATCCTTGCTCACAAAAGGAAAATGAATGAACCTTAACCGTGTGAAAGGCTGCAGTAGAAGACCTCAAATACTGTGTGCTTGTAACAATTGCTTGTTCATTGAACTGGCTCCTTTTACTACTATTTACTACTTTGGGGTCCGCAAGATTGAACAAAGCCCCGATTATGGCAGGGGCTGTAGGTATATTGCACCATGTTATGTGTTATCTTAATTTTCATGCCTAATGTTGCAGTTTGCCAAGCAGCACGAGCTTCATATAGGGAGCACCTTGTACGGGCAGGACGCTCTCGCAGATGATTCTGTGGAGAGTAGCCCCGTGGCACTCACTGCACATGACCAGTTCAAGGGTCACATCAACGTTCAGAGAAAGGGCCGACGGGTACGATGATGCTGTTAGACCATAGTTGGGGAAGGCAAGATTCTCCTATCGGTTGTCAATCAGCGTCTGGATTTGCAGCACAAGCTCGCGAGCGATCTGTAGCACGGCCTTGGCGTCGTGTCGCTCGGCCATCTCTGAAAAGCACGAAGGCAACAAACGTCAGCAGGGCAAAGCTGGGGTAATTTGTAGAGCCGAGGCCTAATAGAAATTCAAAGAATTGAGAACGTAGAAAGGATGTCGTGTACTCGGATGTGTGGCACAAGCTTTCAAGGTGACGAGTCTTACTCATGCAACAATTGTGCATTGCGCACAAATCACATGAGAATGCTTAAAACAGTGTCCCTGCACATGCTCTCCACCATAGAGAGGAACACCACAAAAACAATATAATTTCAAGGGTTTTACATGCCAAAGCCACGATATAATTATGAGAGAAGCCATCGAGGGCTCTGGAAATTTCGACTACCTGAAGTTCTTTAACGTGCACCTAAATCTAAACCCATAGGGCTCTAGCATATTGCCTTCATCAAAATCTCACCACTAGAAAAAGATATTTCCAAGTTCGAATAGCTAAGTGTGCACATACACTACAATATGATGAGGCACGATAGCACTTTGGCACCGCCTTACGGTTCCTGTATCAGAATATCTATCATGCAATTTTTATTTATTTATTTCTTTGTGGGACCGTAAGGGTATATTTTGTACATTGTAGAGGGGAGGCTTGGAAATACAGTTTAAGAGCAAAATAAATACAGGATTATTTGTAACTAACTAAAGTGCAGAAAACAATACTATATAATAGTAAATTATTACACACAGAAAGTACACTTTATTAACAGACAATGTTTATTAATACACAAAGAGTACATTAAATAGCCAGTGTACATCAATAAGCATGTAATTATACAATTCATTATTTCAAGTTCATTAGTGTATTCTTAAAGAGAGTGGGGTCAGTGATGGCTGCTAATGATGCAAGTAGATTATTGAAATCAACTGAGGTCTTAGGAAGGAATGGTTGTGAACATCCTTGGTTCACATAGCATGTGAAAGAGCTTGGCATGGGACTGCATTTCACGGTAGAAGCCGCAAACGACAATAAGCTGCAGTACTTAGATCTCAGGCTCGACTTTTATAGCACCCATGTTTGCTGGCAGTAACTCCCGAGTTCAAAGAAGCCTATCCTGGACTTTAGATCCAGTCACTCCAAGCTGGTTAAAATAGGACATAGCCACGTCATGTTTGCGGTCTGCTCTGTCCAAATCCTGCATTCACTGCCTGCAAGCGAGTGCGATGTCAAAATAAAAAGACTGAAAGAAGTGGGCTATCCCCATTCAGTTATTTCGCTGTCATGCGAAAAACTTTTAAGAAGTCACAAGCCAGTAGAAGGCAGAGAAGGTAGCGACAAGGCCAATGCCAAGAAAGTGGCAGGCATTCCTTTTGTTCATGCGCTGTCTCATCGCCTGAAAAAAGTTTCCAGTAATTGCAAGGTTGACGTGGTCTTCACGTCGCGTCGGAAACCGGGAACAATCTGTGCTGCAGTTTCAAGAAATGGTCGTGACAATACTTCCGAGCGAGCCACATGCAGTGTGAAGAACAAAATGAAATTCGTGCCTTGTGAGTGCGGGGTGGTATCCCGCACCGCTTGCCCACCACTTGTGGGAAGGTGTACGTCGGGCAAACGGGGAGGTGCCTCAATATAAGATTACGTGAGCATCACAGCTCACTGAAAGGCGCATCTTATTCCCATTTGGCAATGCACTGCAAGAGCTGCGGCTGTGCACCGGTCTTTGGTGAAACGTCAGTGATCTTTCATCACAAAAACCAGAGGGCACGGGAGGTGGTGGAAGCGTACCAGATAAAGAAACACGGAATTTCATGTATCATCCAGTCTTCAGTCTCACTATTAGATAATGAAATAAAATTGTTAGAAAAAAGTCAGTTTCGCCGCAAGGGCGAAGCAATGAATGCGATAGCAAGAAACTAATGCTGTACGAAGTGAGGCTCGCCAATGGATACTCTCAGTTTGAAAAGCGCTCCTGGTGCAAAGGCGGCCGAAGCAGCGAAGGAAACTAGCGTGCTTCAAGTGTCGAGCTGTGACACTTGATAGTTGGCGCTCATCTTCTGTTTGTTCGTTTAGCGGCGTCCCTTGAGCTCGAGTGACTTTCGTACGCTCCGTAACATGAGTGCGGACATCACGGTGAAAGCTTGAAACATCCCTATTCCCCTCACCACAAGAAAACTGCGCGAGCAGACAGCGGAAGGGCAACGTTCGCCCTGCGCAAATATAAGAAGAAGCGAGCGAGCTCGCCGGCGACTTTTAAATGCGCCCGTCGCGCTCCTAGCGCCTTCTCACTGGTAATGAAGAAACGCTTATAAGCGCCTGCCGTCTCTGACTCCGTCCAGCGGTAAAGGGTGTGTATATAACGCTCGCCGTTAGCTACGTGGAGGATCTGCGTTTCGCGGTGTAGTGGCTAGCGCCACTCGCTGCGGAGCAAGAGGTCCCTGGTTCGATTCCGCGCTTCGGAAGCTTTTTTCTGAATTATTTTTCTTTGGGGCTTTTATATATATATATATACATACTTATACGTATACGGTGCATGACGGCGGCGACGGCGACGGCAAAATCCAGCCGAGACTGTCCATATAATTGCTATCGC
Source organism: Rhipicephalus sanguineus (assembly GCF_013339695.2). NCBI lineage: Eukaryota > Metazoa > Arthropoda > Arachnida > Ixodida > Ixodidae > Rhipicephalus > Rhipicephalus sanguineus. The sequence continues at coordinate 177,428,714 of NC_051179.1, forward strand.
AATAAAAGGGATAGGCATGCGCGGGGTGCTTCAAAAAATATTGCAAAGTGACACATCACCCTGATTGTGTGTGTTCTTTTCATTTATTCAGTTAGTAGAATGTATAGTAGGTTGTGTTATCAGGCTGGGTGATTGCCGTGGTTGCTTTCTATGTTAGTTCCCAAGCAATTGTGTGGTTAAAAAACAAGTTGAAGTTTAACGCCTGTCCTGTGTAGTTCTCTGCTCTTTTGTCTACGTTTGTCGCGCTACGACTACAATGTCTCCCAGGTTGGCATGCACATAAATACCTGATAAGTGGACGAGGGGACGGCCGTCGCCATAGCTCAATCGGTAAGAGCATCGGACGCGTATTCCGAAATTTGCAGGTTCAGTCCCTGCCGTCGGAAAATTGTATTTTTGTCCACTTTACTTTCTTCACATTTATATCAAATTACTACAATGCACTTAGAACAGTACAATTAACGTCCCCTATGCATGCCTTGGCTTCATTATCTGTTGGTCTTCATTAAGGTTGTATCAAACAAAGAAAGGAGCCCTCAAAATTCCCCTCTTTCATGCGTCTTTATTTGTTTCTTTGTTTCACTTATTCCTTTTTTCCCATTATTTCGGTTCGTTACATGAAGATGTGCGCATGCCTGCTTGACAACAGTCTATATAAGGGCTATGTTTCAGTGAAAAACGTATCAGTTTGGGTCTCTGTCGTCGTGATTTGCAAATATTTTTCAGAAATGTTTCTATATGGTTTTGACTCGGCTCAGAGCGAAGTGAAGAAAATTTCTCCATTACACGCAAAAAAAGACTGTATTGATAGTTAGCGTAAGTCAATATATCTTACACCAGCACAGTTACATGAGGACCTTCAAACCTTGAGTGACACAAGTGAACTTGGCAGTGCATACCATTGAAAAACTTGATAATGTCCGTGAAGTCCATGTTGTTTTCTAGTATGATGTCGCGGTAGTACTCCACCATGGCCAGAGCAATAAAGAGTACAAAGTTGCTGGAGGCGACGTGCTGGGCAGCCCAGATGGTCTCCCAGACGCTGAACACATCCTGGTAGACAAGCTCTGATGCAAGGATAAATATGCCAACATGAAATGTTAAGATTGCCATGACCAACAGAAATGGCGTCAAAAGAAACCAGAAGGAAGAAAGCTAAACTCCCGACAGTACTGCCTTCCAGCATTGATATACTGCGCCATGCATATGCCTTTCGGAACGCACTATAGAAGTTGAAATTTGCATAAAGTAGTGTCAAGTCGGGTATTAACTGTGAAGCACCAGGCAATGCCAAACCTGTGAGTCAGGAAGTCGGGAACTCCTTATTCAGAAAACTCCTGCCCCGAAAATAAATGACATTCAAAGCAAAACAATATGGGGAAGTGCAGTCGTGGATAGTTGCAACGGGACATCTCACATAATAACTATTACACGTGTCGCAGTACATTTCACAATATTCGCCCGTGCTCAGTTACATTGGAGATTGTACAAGAATTTTCGCATTGTGTGTGCTATCGGATTAGACAATCTGGGACAACCAGTGGCAAAGCAACTTGTTCGCGAGGAGGGGGGCTAGTGTCGCTCACCCTGTCGGCTGTGCGTGTGTGTATATATATATATATATATATATATATATATATATATATATATATATATATATATATATAGAGAGAGAGAGAGAGAGAGAGAGAGAGAGAGAGAGAGAGAGATAAGTATAAATGTAGATGTAGATGCGCCTTCATAAAAACAACGACGTTTCGACGGGAGCCCTGTCTTCTTTAAGACATAACATAACAATATTTACAGCGTGTGTGTGTCCTCTTATATCATGTTAAGAGTACAGGGGACAGCACGGAAAGGAAGGGAAACAGGAACGTAACAAGGAAGAAAAAAAGGGGAAAAAAGATAGAGAAAAAAAGATGTCAAGATGATCAGTAAGAAGGATTTTGCTTAACGCAAACATTGTGTCAGACTAGGACGCGATGCCGTATTTTGACAACAATACAGTCTCCGTGCCCCCACCTTCCCCTAATTGGACAATGTAATGACCCCTTGCGTCTAGTACTGCGCCTTCTGGTGCAAGGCCATGGGTGGCATTTTTGACGTCCTTCTTCGATGTTTACCGTGTTAAAGGAATTCGTGGGCTGGAAACTGAGGGCTTTTAGCGCCAGCTTTTATGTGTCGGTGTGGGTGCAAGATCTGAAGAGGCTGGTAGTGTTGCTGCGTCGTCAGTATTCATTAAGCGCATTGGCTCTTTTTGAGAGAAAAAAAGATGTAGAAGAAGAGAACGGTGTAAAGGAAAAAGATGGATTAAAAGCTTGTTAGTGCAATGACAGTTTAAGTACAGTGCTATACAATGTACACTGCACTGTACGACGTCCGTGACCACTTATCTGTGCATGCCCGCTGTGATTGAAGTGGCAGATAAATCCTGGTTAGTGAGACGCATAAGCTTATAGCTGCACCAAGGAGCGGTATCATTCAAAACATTATTATTCTCGCAATGGGCGGCAAGGGGCCGGGGACTGATTACATAATGGCGTTTGCGCATTTTAATTATTGTAATGCGGAGAGGGTACTTGGGTGTTCATTTATTTCATTTTTTATCGTGTTGAATTTGTAGATAAAGTAAGATTCACGTTGGTCCTGTTCTCTGGTTGTTCGAGAATTGTCTTCCACGAGTGTAACCCTGATACCGTCAAAGTTGTGACCTTTCAATGCGACATGTGTAGAAAGCGGGAGGCCGGGCAGCGAACGTATATGTGACCGATGGTTGTTGAACCTAATTCGAAAAGGCGTGTCTGTCTGGCCTACGTATTGCATGTTACATATCCCACATTCCAAAAGGTATATGACGTTGCTTGAGTCGCAGTCGAGTGGACCACTTATCCTGTACTTAAAATTTGAGTGTGTGGTTTCTGCCACAAATTCTTTTGAAACGGATAGCTCGGCTCTAAAGGATACTCTAACAAAACGAGTATCCCTTATAGCCAATCTATCCTATGCATCCTATGCGCAATGCTTTCAATTGTCCTGTTCACTTCCAATCACGGTATAAAGCCACGTTATGCAATAGATGGTCAGTCAGCAAAGTGAGGCCCCATGCATCAGTTTTTCCCGAGAGCCAGTCACGTATGCAACAGCCTCTTCTCTCGTGTAATACAAGCATCAAGTTAAACTGACTTAGAATGGAAAACTGAGCTAGTTGGTATCGATTCGTGCTAAGGACTGTCCAGCTCTCACAAAGAGGACAAAGAACGGAAGTGCACACGACAAAGGACGGAGGTCGTGTGCATTTCTTCTGTCCTTTGTCCTTTTTGTGAGCACTGCACAGTCCTTAGCATGCATCAAATTAAATTTTGGGAGCATTAAACACGCCTTGGCTGTCATGTTTTGACATCGCATACTCTAACACCAGTGGCTGCCACGTCAGCAGATATAGATTATTTTGTTTAAATTGGAGGAACAAGAAAGCAGCCAAGTAGCCAAGCCACTTTTTCTATCGCCCCCAGCCTATAAAAGGTAGTCAGATTGGTGCAAAGTAGCCAAACCTGGCAACCCCGAACACCAGCACAATGAACAAGGACAAAAAGAAGCAGACAGCAATATGCTTTCAGCTAGTCCTCTCTTTATCCTTGTTCTTTGCATTAGTGTAGTAAATCATCTTAAAAGGCGACCTCCCCTCACGATTTTAACTTTACTCTTCCCATATTTTCCTTTCTCGTTTGCCCATCTCCACAGAAACTGAGTCATGCTGCCTTTCGCATCTTTCCATGCCTCAATTATTTCTCTGTGAGCCTGGCTATAATGTACTTGCTCCGTGCAGCCTAGTGGTCAAGTGTAAAGGCAGCCGACAACATGCCACATAGTTTGCAGGTGATACGGTGGGTTTAAAGAGTGAGCGAGCCAAGACGGCAGGTCACTTTGCGTACATTGTCTTTACGTGTGCTTGATAGTGGAAGTCGTGTTATCTCAGTTTTGGGGATGCGTTAAGGTGAAGGGGTATGCCATGCATTTGTCCTCTACTGTCTGTGCTGTCCATCGTGCCAGCACTGTGACGGCTACTGCTCGTGGTCATCGAGAGAAATCTCAGCCTGTGACTTGTTCATTAGTCAGTAAATATTTACTGCTATAGATAGGCCCAATAAAAATGCCAGCTTCACTTTGTGGGTAGGTGTCTACTATCAGTATCAATACTTCACCTTTTGGGTGAAACTTATTTTTATAAATAGTTCTGTGTGACATGTTGATGACAGTAATGTTAATCTCATCATGAAGCACAGTTCCCTGTTTGTGTGCCCTAAAAGGAATTTGCATTCAAAATAACATTGGATAAAATATAGATGTCATATGTTGTGCAACAGGAATGTTGCACAACATAAAGATGGTAATTTATCCACCAGGCTGAGTTCAGGAGTGTACATGGTACATGTTCGTACCAAAGACCAGACATTCTATACCACAAAACTTGCATGTCAACAGAAACGAAGCCATGAACAAAGATGTAGAACAGGCGAGAATGTGGCATAGTACCAAATTAACGAAAATAAAAACAATGACCCGACAACAGCATCACATGCCATTCAAATGCACACCAGGCAACACACATAAAGCATGTTCACCTCTCTTGAAGTCCAGGAGAAACCATCGATAGCAGAAGTAGAAGTGCGTGTAGTCTCCATTCTGGTGCATCAGTTCGAACATCTCTGCGTCTAGAATCTGTATGACAAAGGTCTGAGTGAAATGTTAGACAGCCACTGAAACTGTTCACTTTAAAACTGTGGCGCTTAGCACATATAAGTATGGAATACCAACTAGCCTGCTCCCACAAATTGCAAACAGGAGCCTGCAACGCCTGCATGATAAGATTTAGAAGTTGGGCTCTTTTGATGTACACTGCTCACGGAATAAAATGTGTCAGCTTTGGCCTATGTAATGTACATAGTTTCATTTCTGGCACCTTCAGTTCGTGTTGCATAGGCATAGCGAAAATTTAAAAAAATTTAAAAACACTTACACCAGAGTCAACCTGTAGTGGCCAGATTTGTAACAACATATGTAATGTGGTTATTTTGCGTAGCTGCACATAACAGTAGCCTTATGCGAATATTCGAGCACTTCAAATATTCGAACAAATATTACCTTATTTGAATTCGCTTCGATTCGAATTTAAATTATGAGAAATTTCGAAGTATTTAAAATTAACCACCCTGTAAAGGCGGTTTCACTGCAGTGGAGTAGTGTTACTCCATGAATACACATATTCAAGAAAGATATACACTGCCACGAAGCCCCACTTCAAGGTTAAATGAACATATTACCCTCACATCGATTGATCATTTTTTTTAAGTTTAGGAGCATGTTAAACCGGCTTACATGCTCTAAGTATAGTAAATTTTAAAATGTAACGTATTTTACAGGTTATCACTCGCATTCTACCGAATGTGAAATCCTGCTACTATTCAAAGTTGCTTTCACTTCCTTTGAACCAAAAATAATGACATTTGCACATGCCTCGTTTCAATTTTTAAAAAAATATTGTGTGAATGCGATTCGAAATTATTCGGCCAAATCACTATTCGCTTGGAATTCGCTTCGAACCTTAAATTTACTATTCGCACAAGCCTACATACCCCAAAATCGTTATACTCCAAAATCTGAGTTGTTACATGCCGTGCACAATGTACTGCAGTGACACTACGCCAGCTGTCTCTGCTGCAACAATGAACACATATTTCTCGCACTGTGTGAAAACCTTGACGCCTTCATGGTTCACACAATTTGCAGTCTCCCGGTCAGTGCCATTGCTTCTCAATGCTTCGCACAAAAATGAAACCAGAGCAACAGATGAGCTGCCAACTTGCCTGAATAAGTGACCGCATGTTGGCAAAGTGGTGATCCATAGCACCCCCATGGGGAAAGTTGGCTGCCATTCGCTTCATCAGCTCACAGAAGCAGCTGTAAGTCAGCATTTCTGCACAAACGCACACACACATATCTTTTGTAACTAAAATGGGTACAGTACCACCACACAGCAACGGCTTCAAGATTTCTGAATGAGCCGTGCAACTATCACTGGCCTTATAAGTATGCCATGTGCTCTACCCTTCCTTCATAAGTAGTAACAATTAGGATCATAATTACTGTACACTGTAATGATTTTACAGGCTAGGAAAGTGAATGTAGCGGCAACAAAATAGACAGATTTCAAAGGTGATGGGCGAATCCCACCTATAACTAACATACCATTTGATGACGTATTCTCACATCCCTGCAATGGCACAGCAAAACAAGACATTTCTCATAAACCACAACGGCATGTCCTGCTTGCTAAAGTTCACATCATTGCATTGATGCAGTGTGCCCAGTTGTGCATGCCAGGAGAGTGTATCACAAGCAAAAACACTGGTGCAAATAATGATACTCAAAACGTGTGACAAATTTGTGGCACTTATGAACTTTCTTGCACATGTGAAGATACAGGCACAAACTGTTGTTAAACAGGCTGTGAACCCCTTTTCTCAAAGTCTCGAAAATGCATTGGAACAAGTAAAGTGCCTTGAAGAAATGTACGGACACAGAAAGAACCGGAGCTCCTCTTTTCTCTCCGCGCACAACTTCTCCCTTCTGAAAGAGGCATCCCACCTCATGTCTGGATGCAGTGGAAGCATACAACAGTCGGTTTCTCTCATAAATGTGCACTTATCATAATCGAAAACAGGTTTTCTAAGACTGCAGCAAGTTTAGCTAAGTGCAATGATTAATTGTAATGCGCACTAGTTTTTCTTTTTAATTGTTACCGGATTTCCCCGACTAAAACTGTTACATGTGTTACGATTCAGTGCAAGCCATGCCTGAATATACGGGAGCATTCTCGAATGTTGCAGATGATTCTAATCTATTACCTGCGCAACACGAAAAGTCCTGTAAATTCTAGAAATTGTGCAAGCACCAGCAATAATGCTGGAGTGCACAATGATGCACATATAAAAGCAGTCACATTTCAAAACCCAAGGGGCAGATTCTTGACGATCGACGATCGCTATCATTGTACAGCGAGTGTATTGTTTTGGCAGCAACGGGTTTGCCCAGTAAAAGAGCTGAGTCTTCATCGGTTTCAACGCTGTATTCTTCACAGCGACAACCACATGGCACCATTGTCTGATGCTTTCTTACGGCTATATATTTCGTGCTATCTCTGGTCATCTGGAATTCATCGATGCATAGCCCACGTTACTTGTGCATTTTGCATCATTTCTGCAACATGACACTAGGGCTGAAAACAGAGCCTGTTCTCAACAGACAGATATCCTGACCACTCAGCCAACATTAAATTCTTCCTGCTTTACAGCCATCAGGGTCAGCCATCCTCATAGTAATTGCAAGCACTGCAGGCACACAGAGCGATAATGTTCTCAAATATGGCACCTCACCGGTACTTACAAGAGCTTGTGAATGCCAATATTATAATGGCAACGATGACTCTTCATGGACAGAACAATTTTCTACAATCGGAAATCATCATTCAAACAAATTGCACACAATTCAGAAGTGTTTGTGGATTTTGGGCATAGATAAGCACACGTTTTAATAGATTTTGTAAGGCATGGTTGCATATTCGCATGGGACAATCTCCACATTTGCATTGGTATGCCAATATTCATGTTTAAAACTTTTTGTAGCGTGCACAGAAGACGGGGACACACAAAGAAGGTACAAACGAGCGCTTGTTTGTACCTTCTTTCTGTGTCCCCGTCTTTTGTGTGCGCTACAAAACGTTTTAAGCATTAATTCATACCAACTTGCCCAGCTATCAGTTTTAATGCCATTATTGACATTGGTACTTAACAATGGCTACAAAAAATTGCCCGTCTCATGTAGTGTCAGAGAGGTTGGCCCTGCTAAGGCAGGCAGGTACTGTGACACCATCAATACACTTGGCTTAGCAGCTAGACTGTAAGCAGCATACGGTGCCGTGTAATGATGGCTATAGAGTCTTGCTAGTGCACTACAGTAAGCTCAAATCCTGGCTCTGACTATCACATTCTGATGGAAGCGGAATATCAAGACACTGATGTAACTACAAGTGCGTGTTAAAGAAATAGTAGAGAGAAAACAGCTCAAACGGCGCTGTTTTCTTTCCACTCTGTTGCACCAACACGCTCAAGAATCGAATCCACTGTAGCATGTTAAAGAAACATGGTTAGTAAATATTGTCCTGAATATCTGGCCACTACACATCGCAAAGTCCAGGTTCAGCTCTCATAAGTGAAGTGAACCAAGTGATGATGTCATCTCCGTAAATGTCAACCATGCAGGCCGTTCATCATAATTAGATTGATAGTTCTCCCAGTCAACGTACCATCGTCAAAGATCACCAGCAGGGGAGCAACGAGGTCACACATTCCTTGCACATAGCCTACATCCAGGTGTTCCCAGACGTAGCTGCAATAAAACATGCCACCATGAACATAGTGATCCCACAAAAAAAACTTTCTCCCTCTTCTAATAACCCTCCACTCGTGCATGCATGAACGAGAGTAATCTGCCTTGGTAGCTTAGGGGCTAAGGTTCCATGCCCAGCCACAGTGTCCACTTTTCAAGAGAGGCAACATGCAAAAACACCCGTGCACTTAGATTTAGGCACATGCTGAAAAACCCCAGGTGGCCCAAAACTAATCTGGAGTCCTCTACTACTCAATTACAAGCCACAAGAGTACGGCTGTTTTTGCGCATTGAAATAACGAGGGAAGGTGTCCAGGGTAGCGCAAACTTTCGACTGTTTATTCAAGAGATAGGGCAACGAAATACATTCACAGGTTGTGATTAGGGTCGTAAGCGCTCGCTCTGTGCCTAGTTTGCTGCGCATGCCTGTGCCAACTGTGGTGCCAACTGTAATGTTAGTTCTGTATAATTTGCTTGCGTTATCTTTTAGATGAGAAGTATCTCATGGCGGAGTTCAATCCGGTAGTGGTGGTGTGCGGCGTGACCACCCTTACTGCGCATGCGCATACCCTCTCCCTCTCCACTTCCCCTCTCCTCTCCCCCTCTCCACTTTCCCCCTCTCCCCTCTCCCTCTGGAACGCGGGCTAGACATGCCGAAATTCTCTCCTGCGCAACGCCGCGATGAGCCCCAGCGCATGCGCGTCCTCCCCCTCTCTCTTCTCTTCTACGCTGCCCCCCTCTCGCACGCCGGCCGACCGCGTTCCCCGCTCGCCCTGTGAGAATTAACGGCCAGGCTAGAGGGAAGACAAGATGCGCGTAGCGTTCCTCTTCACGTTCCACGACGCGAGGTCGGTAGCATGCCCAAAGAACGCCAACGGAACGCGATCGTGCAAGTGCTCCGGCTTCGCATCGCCTCACGGTCCCCTTTAGCGGGAAATGGTGTAATTCTTTTATGACTTTGTCTCCTAGGGGGAAATGATGTGGTGTCACACATTTCATCTCCGAATCTATGTTGACTCTGTATCAGTTTTGGGCTCTCGTATGTCACAGTGCACCTCCCAACGACCATTATCTGTACACCTATGCTAAACACAATCTCTCTGAATAAAACTGAGTCCCCTTCCCGTTCCTGGCCTGGACTGACATCTCTTGCTAGCGCTATGGCGCTATGAGCATTCGTCTGCACCAGACGGTGTACCCGGCGGGTGATACAACACACAGGTTTTTTTCTTTTACCAAAATACAACACTAAGCTATCGGGGACTGTTGTCCCATTTACGCAGTAATTCCATTTAAGAAATTTTAGTCAACTAAGATTCGCATGTATTAATAATGCGTTGCATTGCATCTCAGAACATTTCTGATCATACGTGGGTTTCAATGTTATACACAAAGTGTCAAAGTAAAGCCACTTGGAGGACATATGGCTTTTGGTGTCAGTGTGACTTCAAGTGGTTGGCTTGTGGCTTCAATTGCTTTCTCTCATTGTAATGCTTCAAGACCTTGAGAGTACTCAAAATAATGTGATTCAAAGGGTGCCACGTCTAAGTGTCCCCGTCTATGTGTCTAAGTGAGACACGTAATGTTGAAGAATCATGCATGTGTTTCTTTACCAAAACGGAAGGAAGCTGAACTTACGTGCACATAACATTTCGCAGCTTCTCCAGGTTGGCTGTGGTAAAGTAGGCATAGTTGCGGTCACAGCGCTGCACATCCTTGTCGATGCGGTGCAGGTTGAGTGAGAACAGGTCCAGCAGATCACTCTGCAAGCACCATTTGGCAAAACCCACAATTACTTGATGTTCGCAGGACTGTATGGCAAGCCGAGTTAATAATTACCAAGAAGCGTGGCAGAAAAACAGTGCAGCTTTGTGGCGGGCAAACAAAGAATCGACGAATGTTGGCAGGTAAATTACCATAATGTTCTACTTATCTGCCGGGGCTGAAAGACATGGCTAAACGAGATATGTATAACTCGGGAGGCACAAACGGGAGTGCAATATAAGCACAGCAAGCAGTAAATTGTCATGGCATGCTAGCGGGCATGTTGATTCTGAATCAGGATGGTAGTTTAAAGGTGCCAATAGACTAAAAGGGATGCGCCAGAGTAGCTCAATAGCCGTAGTGGCACTTCTGCCTAGCTTTGCTTAACAAGATTGCACACACACTTTTTTGTGTGTGTAATACAAGTGTCACATGGTCCCTCCTGATCGCGATCGGGGTTGATTCAAATCAAATTTTACGATCGCAATTCGCTCCCTTACACAAGCTGCAGACTGGAGCCAATCACTGTTGATAAATGTGATTTTGATCTGGCTTGATCGCAATCCACAGTGCATAGAATGACACCGGTATTTATTATTATTATTATTATTATTACTATTATTATTATTATTATTATTATTATTATTATTATTATTATTATTATTATTATTATTATTATTATTATTATTATTATTGCACTGGCCAAGCTTGAGGTTTTGAGTATGATCCCTGCAAGTAGTCGCATCTCGACGGGGGTGAAATGCAAAGCCTCACCTGTGCTTAGATTTAGGTGCATATTAAAAAGGACCACTTTTGTTCATTATACAGTGTCCTACACTAATGTGTGCCCCTTCATGTGGTAAGAAGATTTTCTACCAACCAAGCCTTACTAGACAGTTCAATCAAAACAGTGCAATCAAAACAGTGCACTCTGTTTTTATTTTGCTGTCTCAAAACTGATCCACAAACAAGCTAAATCATTCACCGTTCTGAATTTCATGTGCTGTAATTCTATAATTGAAGAACAAAAGAGGCATGCCCTACAGGAATGCTCCTCGCATGGCCATGACTTCCAAAGCCATAGGTGTCCTCTAGAACGGGTTAGCACTAATGCCAGAGCAGAGGATTACGTCATGGGTGCCAAAGCTGAATACGGTCATAGGCACAATCACACTCATAGGCGCTCACTCACTTTCATACTCACGGGTACTCATCCTCATAGGCACTTGCTCACGTTCATACTCATGTGTACTCACACTCACAGGCACTCACTCACGTTCATACTCACGCGTACTCACACTCATAGGCACTCATTCACGTTCATACGCACGCCCACTCTAACCCATGGGTAGTCGCTCACGTTTATACTCACAGCTACTCACACTCACTCGCCTTCATAATCACGCCACTCACACTCATACGTACTCACTCACGTTCATGCTCACGCCAAGTTAAAGCAATTGGTAGTCACTCATGGTCATACTTACACCTGCTCACACTCATAGGCGCTCACTCGCATTCATACTCATGCCCACTCACACCCACTGATGTTCACTCAAGTTTATACTAACACCTACTCACACTCATAGGCACTCACTCGCGTACATCTGCACACCTCACGCCCATTGGTACGCACTCGTGTTCATACTCACGCCGACTCACACTCATAAGTGTTTACTCACGTTCAGTAACGCCTCTCACACTCAGTGGTACTCACTCACGTTCACGCTCATGTGCACTGACTCTCATACCTACTCAATCACGTTCACACTCACACCTACACACTCATAGAGCTTACTCACGCTCTTACTCACATCTAGTCGTACTCACTCACGTTCACACTCATTCCATCTCACACTCCTAGGCACTCACTCACGTTCATACTCACGCCAGTTGGTACTCACTCACATTCACACTCACGCCCACTTACGCTCATAAGTACTCACGTTCATACTCAAGTGTACTCGCACTTAGACACTCGGTCATGTTACCTGCTCATACCCATAGGTACCCACTCACCTTCAGTTCATACTCACGCCCACACACACTGGTAAGTACACGCTCAAGCCTACTCACACCGGTGCTCACGTTTATACTAACACCTACTCACAGCCATTTGTACTCACATTCACTCATGTCTAGCTTACTCCCATGGGTGCTCACTCACATTCATACTCACACCTAGTACACTCGTATGTTACCTTCATACTCATGTCTGCTCACATCCCTCGTCACTCACTCATACTCACACTCACACCTTTGAGATGAGTCTACTCATGAATGAACATACCAAGCTTTCCGCTCTACTCACACTCACAGGCGACCCCTGATGTTCATAGTGAAGTACCCTCCCGTTAATAAATATCCGCATTTAGACGTCTACTAGGCGACGGAGAAGCTTTTGTACAAGCGCCGCCAAGGCTCCGGCCGCATGCCGGCCGCGTGCTTCACGTGGAACGTGCGATCGCGTCCTCATCAAGTGCGCTTTAAGTTTCCGACGAGAAAAGCGTCATCGTTATCACGCTTGCTACAGATACCGCAGATACCGCGCCTGCTACCTCGTCCGCAAATTGAAAAGTTTTACGGCTTCATGACGCGAGCTTTCGCCTTTTCTGCCAGTGCGCGGACTTAAACGAGCTTGGCGGGCTTTTGTCGCCGTTGATCTCCCGGCTGCGAACACAAACTCTGTATCACGCGCGTTGTTCTTGGGTTAGTGCTTGAGTGCGATCTTTTCGACGTCCGACCTTCATGTTGTCTTGGACAAACTTCCCACAGCAACATGATGAACCGCAGGCTAGGCCTAATCAGCGCTGGTTGCTTTTCGGAAGCGGTCGAGGGCGATAAAAGTTGCGGTTTGGTGCGGAATCAACGAAACTCCTTGCGATGGCTGCACTTGAAGGGAAGGCAATCATATCGTTAATGAAAACGAGGGCATGGTTGACACATGCAACTCTCGAATGGTTGTTCCCATTTCGACTGCAATGTCTTGGACATCGGGTGCGCGCCCGTGAAATCGAACGATCGGTACCGTTCAGCACGCGAAATTTCGGTTGCGATGCGACATAGTTTATGTGTAATGCGCATACCTTGAGGTGGCGTCAAACGTAGTCCGCGAATTTCCGCGATGGCACTTTGTTTTGTTTGCTTTTTCCCCAGTGTTCATTTCGTTGGCAATGCGGGTCTTTGACGCTCAAGTTTTGAACATTAGGAAATTTAAGTAGTTGTAAGCGCCCCGAATTGCATGTGTCGATTATCGGACACGCGAGGCTACATGCTCCACACGTTTTGCGCAAGTGCAGCCTTTGAAGAAAGTTTTTTGGTTATAGTGCAGTACCACTCATAGTGCGGATATTTGTGACTCCGGCGACTTACGTTATAAGCGATATATGCTTACAATGACAAGACAGAGCTAGACTACCAGGAGAGAAGTCTGCCATCAAAGAGCGGCAAAGATCTGTCACTGTGTCGAGCTGTTTCGAGGGAGATAACGAAAAAAGTGAAAAGATAAGAGAGGGCCACAACAGAAGAAGAGAGCAATGTATTCTGTCTGTTTAAAGGCTTCCCGACAAGCTACCCCAAAAATGACCCGTAGTGACCTGCATTCATTTAAAATATTCTCTCGTCTACCTGCATCCGCTGCTTTCCTGCAAACTTTCTTGTGTAGGCAATTTTTTTCCTGGCGCAGCATAGGGCCTGTGTGTCGTTCTAAAACAGGCTGCAGACAGATCACCGCTATCAATGAAAGAGATGCAGTCGCTACTGGTCTGGTGCGGCGCCTCCTCATGGCTGGTCTTACGGCAAGCAAACGTGAGCAAGTAGTGCGCGCACCTCTAGACCGGTAGTGCACCTGTCAAGTCGTTTCAGTCTTTACAAGGGGGCTGCGCATGCACAGTTAAGCATAACAAAAGGCAGGTTGCAATGAGCATCATTTTTACTCTAACTCGATCCACAACAGCTAGAAATTACTGTACTAAATTTAATTACGTAATCTCGCCGTATGGTCTACTAGCAGTACGAAAGTTTATTTCGGCGGTATGGGCTAGCTGGAACTGTCTGGCAGCAATTGCACCTAGCAACTACTTCAACTACATAGCACTAGCCTGTCTGCTCCTATCACCATTTGAAATTACAGCGGTAACTTAAACATGGATTTCCAGCGCCTGCAGTCTTTTTTTTCTCCGAAAGACCACAAAAATGTCTTGGCACACACTTGGTGCAAATTACAAAATTTTTGCCAAAATGCAGCAGAATGTAACAGGTTTCGCCTCTTCGTGCAGTTTGTTGCAATTGGCGCAGCCATCACATCACTGTGGATAGCAATACCCCATATTTAGCTGCAGTGGAAGCACTAAATAAATTAGTTGTTCTTCTGGTGACTCTCAGACGTAGTAGGAACTTTACATGCATGTGCCGTTTTGAGGGTGCTCACAACGGCAACACTGCAGTAGCTTTTACTTTTTTTATTTGAACACATGAAATCCTGTTGTTACTAGTGCGTGAAACACAACAGAAATAATTATACTGCGTGTCAATTGGCAAGCAACTGCATTTAGCACTGTCAGCTATCTCCACTTGCGTGTGAAAAAAAAAACAATTCAGGGTGTTTTTGTGCATGCGTCAATAAAGACTGTGATCAGCAGCCTGATGAATTGCAAGGTAGTGAAACATGTTGTATGCTACACTACATATTCCGCACATCTCTGAACACTGACATTCAATTTGACTGAAAAAAATTTCCTTTTCACGTTATTAATGGTTGCAGGCAACATGGCCCATCCTGCCAGTCTGTCAAAACTTTGGATCCAACATCGCTAAACTTCCTGAAATTTTTCAGGAACTGACAGCAGCAGGAGCTCTTACAACACTTATCACTTCCCTGCAACAGTGTTCAGAGGTGCATACGTCTCTGATCTTACAATATGACATGCTTCAGTGGTCACCCACACAGTTTCCAAAAGATGTTAGTGCTTTCATTTAAGTGTTCATTTCTTATAATGCTCTTCACACTTATTAAGAATGCATTCATGATCAGTCAGCTCATTAATGGGGGAGGTTAACCAGGTAGCACCCGGTTTCCTACCCTACACGGGACAAAACTACATCATCCCATTTTTATTATTTCGTTGCTAAACAACTAGAGACAAAGTTTACTTCCCAAGCCATTGCACCAAGCCTGCACTTACTGAATAGACTCCTCCACTGGAAGAAGCCGGTGACACGCAGCTGGACTCATCATCGACAACTGGTGGCTGCAGCAACTGCAGAGGATCGACGGGAGGCCGAGCATCCCCTTCACCCTCCTCTTCAACCCCTGACTGTTGGCCTGCACATGAGCAAGTGAACAAAACAAGAGGCTATCATAAACGATTCCGGTGTTCGGATGGATGATTTAAGCAGAGGGCCCACATTTCCTTCATCAAGTTCACTTATTATTATTAAGTCGTGTTTTTATGGCACAAAAGCAGCTGAGGCTATGCTGTGCCGGGCACCAGGTAATAGGTAATGAACGGTGAAATAATCTGGTTTATAGCTTATTTAAAAAGTCACATTCTCTTAAAAAGTTCAGCACAGCAGACAAGGGTACAAGAGGATCATCTCCAAGAAGTAGAGCAGGGTGGATAGGTGTGTGTTGTTTGTATAGCTGGCCGAAATATTTTTGTCGCTGCTTAGCAATATGGGGACATGCGATTAGGATGTGCACAACTGTTAAGGGTTCTTAACATTTTTCACAGGTTGGTTGCTCATCGTTTGTGAGTAAAAAGTTGTGTGTCAGATGTTTGTGCCCAATTCAGAGTCTCCATAATATAGCTTCTGTGGCGAAGCAATTGGTACTGTTTAACGGTTGCGCTCTCCAGCGGCTCCTAGTGGGTCGTCCTCTTCTAAACGCCGCTCTCGCTCGGAGCCCGTGCTTTTGCCTTGACTGTCGCCATAGCGCACTGTCGCCGAGTGCCGTCCAATAAACAGCTTAACAAATTGGTGGAGATGGTGGGTACGCTCAGGCGCTCGTAAATTGCGAGCCAGTCCTCCACGTCGGTGCCATCGGCGCCAGTGAAGATAGGTACATCACGGATGCGTGGGACACCGGGACATGTGGTCGGTGTGGAAGGCGGCGTTTGCTGAGCCGCGTCTTGAGGCATGGTAGATGGCAGAGTAGGGGAACGAAGCTCCAAGAGCATCGAATGGGAGCACAGCACTCTCCACCAATTTTTTAATCTGTTTATTGGACGGCACTCAGCGACAATGCGCAATGGCGACAGTCAAGGCAAAAGCACGGACTCTGAGCGCGAGCGCGGGGGTGTAGGCCTCGGCGCTGTTCTTGCGCAGTGCAAACCAGGGTTCCCCGAATATGTCGTAGCATACGCAAGTCGTACGCTTAATAGAGCCGAAACCAATTACACTGTCACGGAAAAAGAGTGCTTGGCGATCATCTGGGCCCTTACAAAATTCCGACCTTATTTGTATGGTCGCCCATTTGATGTCGTAACTGATCATCGTGCACTATGCTGGCTGTCGTCATTGAAGGATCCCTCGGGCCGTCTCGCCCGCTGGGCACTTCGCCTGGAAGACTACGACATCCGCGTGCTATACCGCAACGGACGCCAGCATGCTGACGCCGACGCCCTCTCACGCTCCCCCTTGCCTGACGACAATGCCTCCTGCTCAGTATCTCACATTGCTGTTTCTTCCATCGACGTTCACACCATCGCTACCGAGCAGCGCAATGTTAAATGGATCGCCTCGCTGACAGACTTGCTCACTGATCCGACGGCAACACCAACCACTCGCGCGTTGCGTCGTCAAGCCCACCATTTCGCCATTCGTGACGACCTACTGCACCGACGCAATTACACCGCCGA